>NC_132913.1:82402304-83040638 GCF_047675955.1 Chlorocebus sabaeus
AGGAGAACTGCAAACCACTGCTCAGTGAAATCAAAGAGGACACAAACAAATGGAAGAACACACCATGCTCATGAATAGGAAGAATCAATATCGTGAAAATGGTCATACTGCCCAAGGTAATTTATAGATTCAAGGCCATCCCCATTAAGCTACCAACGAGTTTCTTCACAGAATTGGAAAAAACTGCTTTAAAGTTCATATGGAACCAAAAAAGACCCCGCATTGCCAAGACAATCCTAAGCCAAAAGAACAAAGCGGGAGGCATCATGCTACCTGACTTCAAACTATACTACAAGGCTACAGTAACCAAAACAGCATGGTACTGGTACCAAAATAGAGATACAGACCAATGGAACAGAACAGAGCCCTCAGAAGTAATACCACACTTCTACGGCCATCTGATCTTTGACAAACCTGACAAAAAAAAGAAATGGGGAAAGGATTCCCTATTTAATAAAAGGTGCTTGGAATATTGGCTAGCCGTAAGTAGAAAGCTGAAACTGGATCCCTTCCTTACTCCTCATATGAGAATTAATTCAAGATGGATTAGAGACTTAAATGTTAGATGTAAAACCATAAAAACCTAGAAAAAAACCTAGGTAATACCATTCAGGACATAGGCATGGGCAAGTACTTCATGTCTAAAACACCAAAAGCAACAGCAACAAAAGCCAAAATTGACAAATGGGATCTAATTAAACTAAAGAGCTTCTGCACAGCAAAAGAAACTACCATCAGAGTGAACAGGCAACCTACAGAATGGGAGAAAATTTTTGCAAACTACTCATCCGACAAAGGGCTAATATCCAGAACCTATAAAGAACTCAATCAAATTTACAAGAAAAAAACAAACAACCCCATCAAAAAGTGGGCAAAGGATATGAACAGACATTTCTCAAAAGAGGACATTCATATGGCCAACAGACACATGAAAAAATGCTCATCATCACTCACCATCAGAGAAATGCAAATCAAAACCACAATGAGATACCATCTCACACCAGTTAGAATGGCAATCATTAAAAAGTCAGGAAACAACAGGTGCTGGAGAGGATGTGGAGAAATAGGAACACTTTTACACTGTTGGTGGGACTGTAAACTACTTCAACCATTGTGGAAAACAGTGTGGCGTTTCCTCAAGGATCTAGAACTAGAGATACCATTTGACCTGGCCATCCCATTACTGCGGATATACCCAAAGGATTATAAGTCATGTTGCTATAAAGACACATGCACACGTATGTTTATTGCGACACTATTCACAACAGCAAAGACTTGGAATCAACCCAAATGTCCATCAATGACAGACTGGATTAAGAAAATGTGGCACATATACACCATGGAATACTATATAGCCATAAAAAAGGATGAGTTCGTGTCCTTTGTAGGGACATGGATGCAGCTGGAAACCATCATTCTCGGCAAACTATCGCAAGAACAGAAAACCAAATACCGCATGTTCTCACTCATAGGTGGGGATTGAACAATTAGATCACTTGGACACAGGAAGGGGAACATCATACACTGGGTCCTATTGTGGGGAGGGGCGAGGGGGGAGGAATAGCATTAGTAGATAAATCTAATGTAAATGACGAGTTAATGGGTACAGCACACCAACATGGCACATGTATACATGTGTAACAAACCTGCATGTTGTGCACATGTACCCTAGAACTAAAGTATAATAATAAAAAAAAATGTAAAATAAACTAAGAAATAATGATACATTTTTTCACATTAATATAATAAATATATAAGTATACTTGACGTCAGAATTGTTTGTAGGATGATTTCCTCCAACGTTTGCTGAACAATTGGAAATTTCAGCCAAACAGATAAATTGCAAAACTCAAAACTTGGTGGAAATGTGGCTAGACAGAAACAAGATCAGATGACAACACAGATGAAATACAAAGAAAAGATCTACTATGTTTACTGAGTGTGTTAGAGGAAAAATAAATAGCTGTTTATTTGGAACAAAGATGGAAGAAGACTAGGCCAAAAAAATGTAATTCTAATTGTTAGTAGGCAACAAGGGGAAGAGTTAATGAGATCAAGGCTTGAATCCTATCTCTAACCACTTCCTAGCTGGGTGACTTGCAGGAAGTTGCGTTCATTTAGCTTGAGTTTCTTCATCAACCAAATAAGGCAAATGCTAATATCTACCTGATAGGCAGGTGTTAGAATGAAATTCTCTTTGGTAGAAAATACCCAATACCTATTTTTTTCAGAGACAAACATAATTCATCCTAATATTGAATTCCTCTCAAAGATAACAAAAGTGAAGATGAAACGTCAAAAATAATAGACTAATTAATAGAACTTGAAGGTATATATGACAATATACAGCACACTGAGAGAAATAGCCTATTGAGAGTTTTATAAGGGTACCAGGTACTCTGATTGTACCCACTCTGGGCATGTTCACTATCTAATGTATTAATAATTTTCAAACTGTATCCAACAAGTTCAGGTATTGATATGCTATAAGACCTATGATGGTTTCCAACTACGGTGGTGTTTGGAAGAAAACAAAGGTTTTTTCTTCTGTTTTTAAAAAATAATAGAATTACAATATGGTGAGAAATGTATACATTTTATTGTATATTCATGATAGTATGACTTTAAAACTATCAAAGATACAGAGAGTTTTAACAGCAACTTTTTTAGACTCTGACTTGAATGTTGGCCAACTATTTTGAGTTAAGGAATAGTTTAATATAGTCCAGGAATCTCTAGCTTCAGATGATATCCACACAGGTTTGTTTCCCAGTCATTCCACATGTAGCCAGCCATCTTCCTGGTAATGAGTTGGAGTCGGCCTATCAGCTATTCCTGACACTTTATTTTTACCTGAGGACTAAGATTTTAAGGGGCTCAGCAACCCATTGCAGCCCACCAGATTTATTTTTAAAGAAAGGGGTCATGTGTGTTATATAAAAATCAGACACAGGCTCATTCTCCTGCCCACCCCTTCTTCATCTCTAGTGTTTCCTCTGTCAACTTGCTTCCCTGGTCTCATGTGCTGAGATGATTTCCATGCTCTTGTTGCAATTTACAGAAAGTGATTATTAGAGTGAAGCTAACTGTTCTCTTGAACAGGTATCAGTCCCAGGAATCTGTCCACATATATAAGCCTCTGTTAGTGCAAGGTGGATGGGCATTAGGCAAATGAACGAGGACTACATGCAGAGAAAAAAGCAGGATAACAGAGTCAATGTAAAGGAAGTAACCAGGCCAAAAAATTCAAGACCAATTAATGAAAACTGTATCTCAGGCAAAGGGGCTGAAACCAGAAATGGCAAAATAGAAGATAGGTGATTACCCGAGACTCCATAAAAAATGATCTTTAAGAGTTCTGTGAGAACTCTGCTTTGGGTAAGTAATAGACTGAATTTGGTCAATAAATCTTGGCATTTGCAGTAAAATCTTTCCATTCAATATACTCCTAGAAATGGCGGCCATTGTCGTTACTTGTAAACCTTAAGGTGTTTGTATTCTGCTGAGCTCTGCTCAACCTGATAATTATTTGCATGTATTCTGCTGCAATTGGTTTTCTCTGACACAATGGAGTGATTGGAATGGTAATATTCTACTTCCTTTACCTGAAAGAATCCCTATCAGTTTGAAACATGAGAGAAAAATAGATTCACAATTGGACAGAAATATTGTTGACATAATGTTTCTTTGTAACACCACTAAATATCAGTTTCTGTGACAGCAACAAGGATGTTCCTGTTTCAATATTTCAAACCCAATTGAAAGAAGATTTCAAAAACACATGGCGGGTGGGGCAGAGTCTTTTCATGGGAAAGTACTAATATTCTGTACTTCTAAAGGATTAACATCTTTTTCCCCCACAAAAGAATTCATGCATCTATTTTCAATAATACCAATTCTTATCCCCGTTATTTGGTTATTCCTAATAATAATAAATTATAATTATTTAGAAACCTGTAGAAAAAAATGTATTTTCCAGATACCAAACTTAAATTATGAATTTTAGCCTTGATACTGTAACTGTCCAACAAGTTTACCTTAGCTGCTGCCTAGACAGAGCGGATTTATCAAGACAGGAGAATCGCAACAGACAGTTTAATTCACATAGAGCCAGCTGCACAGGAGACCAGAGTTTTATTATCACTAAAACCAATCTCCCTGAGAATTCAGGGACTGGGGTTTTTAAGGATAATTTGGTGGATAGGGGCCACTGAGTTGGGAGTGCTGATTGGTTGGGTCAGAGATAAAATTACAGGGACTTGAAGCTGTCCTCTTGCACTGAGTCAGTTCCTGAGTGGGGGTCACAAGACCAGATGAGCCAGTTTATCAATCTAGGTAGTGCCAGCTGATCAACTGAGTGCACGGTCTGCAAAGTATCTCCAGCACTGTATATAATACCTTAAGTTCTAGGGTACCTGTGCACAACGTGCAAGTTTGTTACATATGCATACATGTGCCATTAAGTTTTACAATAGTGATGCTATCCTCAGGCAGTTTGTGGAGGGTCCAAATCTTGTAGCCTCAAACCACATGATTCCCAAACTACAATTTCTAAACTGTGGCTACTTTGTTAGTCCTACAAAGGCAGTCTAGTTCCCTGGCAGGAAGGGTATTTTTTTGTTGGCAGTAGGGGAGAGGAAAGGGCTTTATCGACTCTGTTTCAAAGTTAAACTATAAACAAAGTTCCTCCCAAAGTTAGTTTGGCCCATGCCCAGGAATTAACAAGGACAGGTTGGAGGTTAGAAGCAAGATGGAGTTGGTTAGGTCAGATTTCCTTCACTGTAATAATTTTCTGTTATAATTTTGCAATGGCAATTTCAATACTTCTGACATTTTCCAGAGATTTTAACATAATGTCTAAAGTCTAGTATAATGACTTCCACTATCACCACTACATAGACAGACACATGACCAGTGGTGTGTCCAGCCCTATATTCATGAGCTACCGTTCTTCATTCCCAACTTCTTACCAAGCATTTTCACCTCAGTGTCGCCAACTGAAACCTCAAAGTTATATTCAAGACTAACATTACCTTCTCCCCAAAATCTGTTCCTTATACTATGCTCCCCATTCCAGCTAAGTTGAACTATCTACTTGTTCTCTTTGTTCAAAAGATGTATTTATTTCACAAATTCTTCTCTATCTGTATTAAATGGATGGTCAAGTTCTACAGATGATTGTGCTTTATTTCTATTTATACTTTCTACGGTTGTCATTATTATCTCCAACTTATCATTTATTTACTCTGTGTAAGCTATCCAAAAGGTATTTCTGGAGTAAGGCAGAGCAGACAAACTTCTCTCATAGGACCTTAATTATATTCCATTCAAACTAAAATTATTACTGAGATAGGATAGTTCCCTTGACCTTCACCCCCTTTGGGGACAGGAACTGGAGTGGCTCATTTCACTCAGCTTACTGCTGGCCACTCCTTGTGAGAGGGAGTGTGTCAGCAGGCGAGTGTGGGAACCACAGGGAACAAACACTGATGGGAGCTCTGATAGGTGCAGGTTCTGTGTGGTCCCCACAGCAGCATTCAAGCCCCTACCTCTCAGCACCCGGGTTCTTGTCCAGGCTGTTCAGGAAGAATTAGGTTACTCGAATGGATTGAAGGGTTGTGTATGCAGAGATTTTCACTGGGCGATGGATGTGGCTCTCAGTGGAATGGGGAGTTAGAAAGGGTATGGTGTGGGAAAATGATGATCTTTCCCTGAAACCATGCCATCTGAAGTTAGCCGCATCTATCCATAGTCTCCAAGGCTCAGCCACTTGTATTTATGATGTTCAGCAGCTTGTATCCTCAATGACACTCAGCAACTTGCACCCCTGAGTCCTTGCATCAGCCACTTGTGTTGCTCTGCCAGCTAAAGTCTTTTTATGGGCACAGGATAGGAGTGTGGCAGGCCAAAAAAGCAAGATTGGGTGGAAAAATGGGGTCTGCTGTTTTCACTTAGGGTCACAGTTCTACACTTAAGGGTGGGGTTTATCCTGGAGCCCAGTCATTCTGTATCATTATTATTATCATTATTATTTGGCCCCATATAATGCACATAGCTATGTTTTGATTATACACTTACTTTGTTCCTGTCCTTTCTCAGCATGTTGAAACAGACCTGACCTAGTCACTGTTTACATGCCTGTGAAGGCTAAGTCACTCCATCTTGGGTGCTAAGCTCCAGTTGCTTAACTCCAGTTCCAGGAATGCATCAAGATTTCTACTTTCAAGTACTTACTGTAAATCCTGCCCTGCCCTTAGGTTAAAACTATCTTGATGTTATTATAAACATAGTCATAGCATAAATCCTGTCCTTAGGCAAATTCCCTATGCAAACTAAAATTATTATTGAGATGGGATAGTTACTATTGTATATAAGCCTGGGATTTGAGGAGTAATTGCCTGGGAATCCACCTTCTTGTCTCATGGTGGTCAGAGATATGGCTTCTGTTCATGGATGTCTATTAAATGTTTCTTTCTCAGAAACTCAATTTGTCAGCCTCTTTCTTCTGCCTCTCACCTTTCTTGGTTTGGGGGGATGGTTTTAATAGACCTGCTGATATGGTATGGTTGTGTCCCTGGCCAAATCTTATCTTGAATTTCCACATGTCATGGGAGGGACCTGGTGGGAGGTAATTGAATCATGGGGGTAGGTCTTTCCTGTGCTGTTCTTGTGATAGTGAATAAGTATCATGAGATCTGATGGTTTTAAAATCAGGAGTTTCCCTGCACAAGCTCTCTCTCTGCCTGCTGCCAACCATGTAAATCGTGACTTGCTTCTCCTCACCTTCCACCATGATTATGAGGCCTTCCCAGTCACATGGAACTGTAAGTCCATTAAACCCTTTTTCCCATTTAAATTGTCCAGTCTCAGTTATGTCTTTATCAGCAGCATGAAAATGGACTAACACACCTGCTCACCAAGGAACAATGCTTCTAGGACATCTCCAAATTCTTATCTCTTATTGCTGCATTCCTACTTATTATTCCCTGCTAGTATCTTTCACATGAGTCCATGCCTGACTCACCTCCAATGCTTTCCTCAAGTTCTTTGGTGTGAGTCTTCTCCAGCTTACCTTCCCAACACTTCCCCACAGGCTTAGAACTGATGCTTGTCTCTCAGCCTAGGTAGCCACATTCAAGAACGTGAAGACCCAGAGCCACCCAGTAGAAAGGCAAGATCAGCTATTCTCATCATACCTAAAAGGCTTTTGCTATCATTTACATGTTTCTAAATCCTAATCATTCTTCAATTTCTTGTGATCATCTCTTACCTATAGCCTTTCATAACCCCCCCTTCTCCTATGACCAAACAGCTTTATTCTGAAATATGTAACACTTAAATTCATTTTAAATAAAATTCTTATGTCTTACTATTGTAACGACAAATATGAATTTCTCAAAGAGGCTAAATTCTCTCTTTAAAAAAAAGGAAGGAGATTTTCCCACTCCTTTTTCAGCATTTACTTTAGAAAACTTGTAATTTGAAGTACTTTCTTCTCTCTTTGACATGTATGTAAAACCTCTTGAAGACTAAATCGGCCATTTGCCAGCTTTATGACCTAGGAATGTCTTTTTCAAAGGCCTAGGAGCCATCTCTTAGAAATGTAAACATCAAGGGAGACAGCACCATTATATCCCAGTTTCTGTGGAAGGGTATGAGTCTAATTTAAGGGGGCAACTTTCCCCAAACTGCAAAACTACTTCCTGTCATTAAGTTTTAAGTTTGCTTTCCCTCTCAGTAAAGCCAGTTGGCTAACACAGATGATTACCCCCAATTACCAGGTAAAGTTAGGATGAATGATATGCAACAATGATGCTATCAAGTTTTCTTACTTGAAGACAAGTTATTGTTTATCTTGGGAAGATGTATGTAACAGGTTGCATCTGCTTGACTATAAGAAAGTCTGTCTTTGCAATCTCTTAGTCAATTGCCACTGTTGTGCATCACATTTTGAATTCATGATTATTCAGTATTAAGAGTCTTCTTATACCTCAATTAAACCATTGAAAATGGGAGTTTGGGGGGAGAAGTTACATGTATTCTTTTTATTATTTTTTTTTCTCTCTACTAACTTCATGGAGGGGATTTCTGGTTGGCAGGAGATTTCATTTTCAAATATATTTCCCCAACACTCTATACCATAGATATTTGGGGTATTTTACACCCCTTACAATCTACTATAATAGGTCTGAACACCTATGATACTGGGTGTTCAAGTAACACATCACCACAAACTAATTGATATGGTTTAGCTCTGTGTCCCCACCAAAATCTGTGTCTGTGTCCCCACCCAAATCTCTGTGTCCCCACCCAAATCTAATCTCAAATTGTAATCTCCACCTGTTGAGGAAGGGATCTGGTGGGAGGTGATTGGATCATGGGGGTGGTTTGCCCTATGCTATTCTTGTGCTAGGCAGGGAGTTCTCACTACATCTGGTTGTTTGACAAGTGTCTGACATTTCTCCTGTGCTCTCTCTCTCTCTCCTGCCTCCCTGCAAAGAAGGTGCTTGCTTCCCCTTCATCTTCAGCCATGATTTTAAGTTTCCAGAGGCCTCCCCAGCCATGTGGAACTGTGAGTTAATCAAATTACCCAGTCTCAGGTAGTATCTTTATGGCAGTATGAAATGGATTAATATAGTAATCTATAATTATATACTGTTATCATAATTAAGTTCTTTGGATAGGTGTCAGTATAGTCTCTAAAAGTTAAAGGAATAAAGGGTACATGTGCACAGGCACGCCCACACACACCCCTTACTGTCAGACCATATGTTATAATGAAAGCCAGTATCTGAGGGAAGCCAGTATCTGACTTTATTCTGTCACTTTACAAATATTGTTTATCAAACAAACACAAAATGCTTTACAACCTACATAGTAACAAGATACAGTCCAAGCTCTTCCCTTTTAAGTACTCCAAAAAGTGCCTTACCCAGAATTTCATTCAAGACAGTTTCTACAATAAATCTAGATTCAAATAACTAGTAAAGTGTCAGATGACAAAATACTCCATGTCCTTGAACAGAGTTTAGATGGAAATCTTAAATCTAGAATATATTTCTGAAGGGCATAAACTATTACAATTATTGGATTATTTTATGTGATTCCTAAAAAGTAGAAGTATATTTCCAGTGAATCCACATTTCTTGACTACTACTCATTTCACTTAAAAAAAAAAACAACAACACTTCAGTTTGATGGAAAACTTCAGTTGTCCGTTAGCTACAGGGCACACCTGCTGGGTTAATGGGAATTCAGATAGCTGGACCACTTCCATAGTGCCAGCTTTTGATGGGCCTCTCAAATGCTGATTGCCCTTAAAGTGTGTATTCCTGATCACTGTAGTTCAAAAGGAACTAACCACCCTAGGGTGTGGATCAAAACTGAATAACAAATGCATCATTTATCAAGTTTCTGCTAAAGCATTTTAAAGTAAATTATAGGCAATATAACATTTATGCATTCAAATTTAATTAGAGCTGCCTTGAAACTTCACACAGACATTAGCAGGAAGTCTCCTCCTTCAGACCCTGGAAGAACCTTGTATACCAACATTACAGTCCTCCAAACAGCCCAGGCCTAGATGTTTTTTCTTTGCAATCTAGACTCTCTCCCTTGGTGAGCTCATCAGGTCTCGAGGCTTTAAATGTCATCTATAACCCAACACTTCCAGATTTATTTCTCCAGCCTGGACCTCTCATGTAACCTCTGGGCTTGTTCATCTCATTGCCTCCTTGACATCTCCACTTGGTTATTTAATAGACATCTTACATTTATTATGCCAATAATTGGGCACATGTATTATTCATCTTTTTTATGCCAGCAGTGTTTAGCTTAGTGTCTAACATATAGTAAATGGTCATTTAACATTTTTTACTGATTGAACTTGTAACTTTTAACTTCACACACAACCAAACATTGCAGAAAAATAAGGTAATTTTATCCCAATTGCATTTAGTGTCAAATCTTATTGAGAATATGTTCTGGGGGCATAAATATTACAGATAATAATCCCATTGAAATTTTTGACCTAATCCCATTTTATCTTTGACAAAAGAAAAGTGAAGTCAGTATACAGAGATATCCGGCGTTAACTTGCTAACAATATGTTGCTACAAGTCATGAGAAAATATCTGTCAAATGCATCAAAACTATCATATTATCACAAGCTATGTCATTACCCCTAAACAAAGAAAAATATTGTGGAATTTGTCAGGTTCCTCTCTAAGATTTAGCAAAGTTGAAAAATGCAGTCTAATTCAATAAACACATATTGAGGGCCTCCTGTGTACCAGATACTACTGCTGGCACTCTGGAAAGCATGATGATGCAGTTTTCTTTCCCTTTTATTTCCCTCAGAAAGAGGTGAGAAGAAAGGTGATATGACCATCAGCTGCAGAGACGTAGATCATTCACCGTCATGAATCTAGGTATTTTCTCATCTGCTTCTCTGAAGTTGTGTTGTTTATGAAATCAACCCATAGGGAAGTACATAATTAACACACCCTAGTGAAAATGAATCTGACATGGAAGACAGTGGCATACTCAGTGGAGTGTTACGTGTGAGAAGATTGGAGGACCTAAACAAAGAAGCATCATTTACAGACAAGACCTCCTAAGTAATCCAGGGAAAGAACAGAGGTAAAGGACTGTGGCTAAGACAAAATGAAATTTGTATGAATAATTGTTGCTATTATTATTACCAGCCTTTTATATGCAAGAAACTGCTCAAAGTACTTTAGATACAGTCAAGTCATTAGTTAGCACAAGAGCTCTGTAAGATTGATAGCATTTACCATCCGATTTTACAGACAAATAAACTAAGGCAAAGGGAGGTTAAGCAATTTACCCAAGGTCAGAATTCTTTATATTTAAATACAACACGTGAATAATTGTATCTACATTTTTCCCGTTTTCAGAAACACCAATGGCAGGTTTATAGTTATAAGAATAAAAGCAGACAAAGTTTACTTACCTAAAAGATACAGAGCTGAATTTCCATGATAAGGATATAAAAATAAGAAATCAGCTACACTTTTTCAGGAACGGCAGAAATACAAGCTTTCCTGCCCCAAAATGCTCACTGGGGAACACCTAGCTAAGAATGAAACACATGAGTGAATGAGTGAGACTTGTATGAATCTAGAGGAACTGTATATCTCAGTTCCCACAGAAAAGTTTTGGTTTAAAACTGCTATCCTACATAATTGCTGCCAGTGTCCTTCAAAAATTTCCTGTTTGCACAGTGTATGAAGTGATCACTCTGAAAACCAATCTTCAGAAAATGTAACTGGTCTCTTAGTTGTATGTATATACAATGAAACCAAATGTATATGTGCTACCTGAGCATGTGGGAGCGGAGAGGAGCAGGGTCACCTCATCTAGGCAGGGTACCCCTCACCGATCTCGAGGTTGTACATGCCCGGCATTACACCTGAGACCAGAGGGTGCAAGACACTCAGAAATGTGCACCTTCCTCTATTAGGCTTTCATTTCTAACAAAGCTTGATCCAAGAATCTTTCTGTATTCAGTGATGAACCAAAAAAAAAAAAAAAGTCAGTCACCTAAACATCTCTGACTGGCTAGGAGGCTCATTGGTCAGTGGCAAGGCATATCTTGTAAGATCACTTGCATACTATTTTGTTAATTACCTTCTTAATATAGTCTTCTGCCAGAGTACTTTTTAAAAATGTCTACTGGAGGAAAAAATGAAACTAAACATCAAAATATGTGTGCATGCACACACACACCAGTACACAAATATTGCTGAAAGAAACACATATCCATCAAAAAAAGTAGTCCTTGAAACTCATATTCAGGTCATTATAGGACAATGAGAAGTACCAGAGAAGCCTTATCTCTACTAGAACTATTATTGCCTAGTAGAAGCTCAAAAACCAAACCAAGAAACAAAGTTCCTATTAAAGTAATATAGAAATATGTACAAAAATATCTAAATGAATATTATCTATACTATATGTGTATGCTTTAGGAGGTGAGTAATGGAAGCATGGCAGCAGTTACATGTTTTGATAAAGCACAGACCAAACATGTCTCCCTCTTAAATTTATGAATTTCAAGGCAAATTCATTTCACTGAATCAATAACCGAACTGTGGACAATTCTCAGACACCAAAAGAAGTAGCCAATTTAAAATGTTTTCCTGAAGCATATGTACTTAATGTGTTATTTTGATGGTGTCACATTCAATTGTAAACATTCTAATTGGAATTTTTTTATATTTCAATTTTCTTTTGTAAAATGTCCTGTGGTTTTATTGTTACAAATAAATGCACTGTTTGGAGACAGGCAAAGAAAAAGAGGTTTTGAAAAGAGAAAAAAATATCACAGGAATTCATGCTTTTAACTTACAAATCCCTTACCACGTAGACAAGACTCCTCCATGTCTTCTCTGCTTACCTTTCTAGCCCTACCTTGCTGTCTAACCACCCACACCATCCTAACAGTTAAATCTCCCTTGCTGTTTGACCCTGTTCCTGGAAGCATCTTGCCTAAATCTCTAAATGGTTATACAAATCACAACTTGTAGACAACTTGAAGACAGCAAATTCGTTTTCTTATCTCTCTCTTCAGCACAGAGCATGCTACCAAGCACATAGTGGTTTCTGAATGAATATTTGTAACATGAATAAGTGAAAAGTTACACTCAGTGTTTTCGCTTAAAACACAGGCCAGGTGCAGTGGCTTACGCCTAATCCCAGCACTTTGGGAGGTTGAGGCAGTAGTATTGCTTGAGCCCAGGAGTTTGAGACCTGACTGGGCAACATGATGAGACCCTATCTCTACAAAAAATAAAAAAGTTAGCCAGCTACAGTGGCACTTACCTGTGATCCCAGCTACTGCGGAGGCTGAGGTGGGGAGGATCACTTGAGCCCAAGAGGTCAAGACTGCAGTGAGCCATGTTCTCAACACTGCACTCCAGCCTAAATAACACAGCAAGACCCAGTCTCAAAATAAAAATTATATTTAGTCATCTTAATATAGTCAAATAAGTTTGAGGGATTTTTTTAAACCTTTTTATAAACCTGAATTTCTAACAAAATTATGTTTTATGAATAACAACTGTAGTTTTGCACTCTAGATACAAAAGTTTTTTATTAATCATTAAATAATTTAAAAGACTTAGAAAAAGTCTAGACACAGATAATCTCAGAATCTCTTAATAATAAATTCTATCCCTTATTTTTCCAACTTCTCTTTATCTTTTAACAAGGACTGCTATATCAGCAGCAGTACACGCGCACGCGTGCACACACACACACGCAGAGGCATGCTTACGTTTTCCTTTTTTTTCCTTATTCTCCCCCCTATAGAGTAAGATGTGGCTATTAGTCAGTCAGTCAGTCAACCTATGAAATGCAAATAGCAGTTCACAGTGATTTTTTTCAGACTTCCTAGTCCAGGTAGCAAAAATAAGATATATTTCTCAGAGAAAAATCAAATGAACCTCATGTGAATAAATGGTTTTCTTTACCATTTTCATTAAAAAAAAAAAAAAATAGAAATGCTTTTAGCTGGAAAGTACTTTCTTTGACTAAGTTAGTATCATGCCGACTGACCTTTACTTTATTGTTCCACCAGCTCGCTGGCATTTTAATGTTTTGGCCTGTAATAATAGCCTTGAAGAAAGGAATGGGCTTGCTGAAACGATTTTCTCCCTAAGGATTTAAAAAGCAGTCTTTATTTTTCACATATTCAAAACAAAGTACTTAAAAAAATAAAATGGAAATGCAGTTAGAGTATAAGGTGGGCTTACAGATGTATTTTATCTTTAAGTACTGAATGAAAAAGAACGCTGCATATAGACTTTACATTTTTCCTTTTAAGCTTAAGTGATTTCTGGATTTAGGATCAAATGCAATACATTATAAGAACATGATCTTTTCCTTACAGCACTTTCTGGGATGAAGAATTCTAGGATAGTGCAATGAGAGGTCAGACTTTTTCATGTGTGTATACATTTTGCTTTCTTGAAAACATCCTTCTGCCTGGCTCTAACCTGACTGTGTTTATCATCTGTCTTCAAAAACCTGACTTTCCCTGGTTCCACAATTTCCTTTGGTATAGACTTTCAGCTGTTTCCCAAATAAAAAAGAAAATAAAAGCCTTTTCCTAGTTGCAAAACAACCTTTTCCTGCTGAGCTAACGGATTTCTCTCTCTTGTTGCAGAGAGGAAACCAAAAATACTCATAAATTCTCTATCCCCAAATGTTTGCAGATGTTCTTTTCTCAAAGATCTGTGACTGTAATAGTCTCCCCAAATTCTTATTTTTTATATTTTAAAATATTATATTTTTATATTTAAAATTTTTAATAACAATTCAAATAAAATGTATCAATATTAAATGTTAAACTGTTTTTGCCAATTTTTTAATTTACCAATATGTACCCATCAATAGATTACCTAAGAAAGATTTTGTTTAACATCACTGATAAAAATGACAAAGTTGTTGAAAAAGATCATGTTCATAGTAAATATGTGATCATAAGTATATTTTCTAAATAATCATGAGTGTACTATTCAATAAGACCATTTTGAGCTTTTGTGATGGATTAAATATTCAAAATATGATCTTTAGTTAAATAATCAGTAAGTACTGTGTTTTTATAAAAAAGCATAGCATTCAAGAAACTGTCTTAGGCACAAACTTAGAGTTTGAGTTTTTTTTTTTTAAATCATAATACACAAAATTCCCACCCAAAGAAAAGATCACACTCTATTCGTGAGATGAAATAATAAGAGAAATAGCAAATAAAATAGAACTGTCTACAGGTCCTAGCCAGACTGTACACATCACCCACATAAAAGAACAGTATAGCAAAAATAGTAAGTGAAGAAGGAATCTAAGAATGAGATTATCATGAGCCAAAGGCAATAGAGAAAGGTCATAATGAATTCCCCAACTCTTGTTGGATTCCTCGCTTCACTAGTGGTCTTTGACAAGCTTCTGGATTGTAGTTGCTCAGTTCTCATTTTTGTTTCTCTCATGACCAAAGACTAATAATTTCTCACAATTGTCAAAACCTTTATGTTCTATTTATTCAACACCCAAACACATAGTCTCACAACCTTTTAAAGGTTTCAAACTGAAATGATCCCCATTAACACCTTCACCAAACCCCTGATGGTCACTGTCTAGAATTTATTGTCTTTATTGAAAATATGTAATTCTATAATATCCTTCTCCTTTATCACAGTTTTCTATATCAGTATCTCTCCACTTATATGCACTCCTTGACCACATCCACTTCAGCTTCTTGTTCCCCATCCGCTCACACGAATTATTTTCTTCTTTTCTCAGTGTCTGCCTGATCTTGTTTTCTTCCCCATGGCCGATGCCTTCAACTCCCCACAGCCTGGTCCTTTCTTCATGTCTCTCTTGAAAATCATCACCACTTCTTTTACTAGTCCAGGACTTAGATACCTAAGTGCTATTATAGAACATCCCCAACTCTTGTGTATTCTTAGTACTAAAAATACTGTTTAATGAAAGAACATAGACTGTGAAGAAGACAAGCAAAACGTACTTGTTTATTCCAAGCTTTGGATGGAGTGCCATGAAATTGATGTGCTCGTTAACATCACAGAATAGACTTTGACTGTGACTTTTGGTGGAAAATATTCAGAGGAGCAATTGTTGCCAAATTAAAGTAGATGAGGAGATGAATCTGGGGTGGCAAATAAGTAAGAATGATCATACTATATATTTCCATGAGGACTGGCAGTGAGGAAATGAAAGATAAATTGGTAGTGAAAGAGAGAGGTGAGGTCAAGGAAATTCTTCCTGTAAATATGGGTGATATTTAACCATTCAGGATAGTGAGGAGAAGCTAATACAGAGAGAAATGTTGACAATAATGGAGAGAAAACGCATCAATTGATATACTAAAATATCAAGTAAATTGGTAAGAAAAGGAGATCAAGAGTCCAGCTAAGGAAGAATACCTTTTATTCTAGAAAACTGAGGAAAGGAGATTTTAGTAAATGAAGATGTAGAGGAGCTTTTAGATAAAAGAGATAAAGTTGAAGGCATTCCCAGCTGAAGGTCTGGTGTGTGTGTGTGTGTGTGTGTGTGTGTGTGTGTGTGTGTGTGTGTCAGAGAGAGAGAACTAGAATCTAAGAGAGACATAGAAAAACTGTCAAGCATCACTCAGGGTACAAATAAGACTAAAATGCACTCATTCATGGTATCAAGAATACACACAGTTGTGTGTTTTTCTGTAATAACTTTCTATGATGTATCAGGTACTGTACTAACAGCTATATTCAGGTCACTTTACTTCAACCTGCTTATGCTTCTTTCCAAACTCTTTGTTCCCACCACGTTTCCTGTGAAAAGATTCACGAGGTCCCCTCTTATCTAATGCTTTGTACCACTTCTGTAATCTTGACTGCTGGCTTGATTCAAATGTATCTTTTGGTTGCCTTGTTTCTACTAAATCTTTTAACCCACAGCCTGTACCAGCTCCGTCTCTTGAACCCTACATGACATAAGCTCATCAGATGCTCTATATCCCCTTGAAAATGAAACAGAAGAGCAATGAACATTCTTTGGGCTTTGTTTGATTTGAGTCTCTATAGCATTTGGTGCTCTAATATTTTCTATTCCTAGGTTTCATTCAACTATCTGTAGTGTCTCCCTAATGCTGATGACAGATATAAGACAGATATTATTGAAAGTCACCATCTAAGATTATCTAAAATGCCTGATTTACCTCCTCAGTAGTAAAACAGCAGAAGACTATTTGGGAATCCCACTAGCCAGAAGGGAAAGAGTTACTAATGTGCACTGAACAGTAGGATGCTTAAGATTTGAGAACACAGTAAGAAAAACATGAATGAATGAATAAAATGGAATCAAAAAATGATATGAGTAGAAAACTAACAATAAAATGGTAGACTTAAATATGTCAGCTTTTTCTGTGTTTACCATCACATCCTTTAACTTAAATAGTAATCAAGGTTCAGGCATGGTATGCTAAGAAAACAACTGAAACTCAAAAACCATTAAATAGGCAAGGAACAGTGGCTAATGCCTATAATCTCAGCACTTTGGGAGGCTGAGGTAGGAGGACAACTTGAGCCCAGGAATTCGAGGTTGCCACGAGCTATGACCACGCCACTGCACCCTAGCCTCACGAACAGAGTGAGACCCTGTCTGTTAAATAAATAAATAATAGCCATTTAATTCACTTTCTCTTTATGAAATATAAACAACTTTAATAACACCAAACTGAGTAAATTGTTAATTATACAAAGATTCAAAATTTATGTAATAAAAATTAGCTGACATAATCTATGAAATTTCTATGTGAGTTCCTCAAATGGAAATAGAACTGTTAGGTGGTACATCGTGTGAAGGAGGAACTTGAGGTAAATGCAAAAGAGTAAATGATGAATTAGGAAATAACTTTCTTTGGAGTTGTTTGTTCATTCATTTATTGTTATTAGGAGGAAATGTATGGCATAGCACAAGAACACACTCCTTAAAGTCAATTAGGCATGCACTGAAACTCAACTAGGACTGTTCCTAGCTGTATCACACTAAAGCAAGTTTTTCAACTTTGGTGCATTTCCTCATGTGAAAACCAGACAAATACAATCTGTAAACCATGGATTACAATCCTTTTCACAAGGTAGTGAAGATTAAAACAAATAATATATGCATAAAGTTATTGGCACATAATTATTATTCATAGATGCAAGCTCCTTGTTCCTTTTTGCCCAGTCTAAAGTGACACTCTACCTTAATTTTTTTGCCTTTGTATTTATTGAGAAAGACAGCTGTTTTTCCTGTAATTAATTATTAGAGAAGTAACTGCCCCACTCCACATCCTGCTCCACCCCACAACCATAGGGCTATTATGATATAGTGACTTTTACTCCCATTATTCTAATGTGTTCTTTTTTATTGTTCTATGTTGTACCTATAAATAAAGCTATTATACGTATGTTAGACTATATGACTGAATGTGTGAGGAGAGACTAAGACACAGTCAGAGACTAAAGGCAAGAAGGCCAATTAGCAATTAACCATTTTGAGGAAATAAAGATATAAATTTGTGTAATAGCAGTAGAATGAAAAGCATGTATCTTTGAATAAATATAGAACTATAAATAAAGTTTTTAAAAAATTAAGATAAGTGGTTCATCTTTATTATAAAGAGCAGCATTGGTCTATTTACCAAGTCACAGAGTCTTTACATAGATTAACATATTTTATTAAACCCAATAAATCTTGACTATTTTGCAACTGAACAGAGAGTTTAGCACTATTATATATCCTCTCATCTATGCATACATCTTGTATTGAAAGTTTTTTTGCTTTTTCTTTAATAATTTCTTGTTTAATTTAAAATAATTATTAAGAGTCATTAGTATTTGATTAGTGAGTAATGATGGACAAGTCAAGGCCTTGAAAATTAGATAAAATGTAAAAAAAAATCTGATTAAAGACGTCAGTGGACTAACAAGGTAAAAAGTCATAAAGCTCACTATGTATGAGAAGGAAACCTACAGTGGGGAGCCAAGTATCTGGGATCACTTTTTCAATGCCAGAATCTTTAATTACTGAAGAGACAGCTGAAAGGGTAAAAGCTTAGCACATACTTTTTTTGTTAGCCTCTCAGAGGCTGACTAGAGGGAAAAATATAAAAGAGGTAGCGTTGCTAAACACTCCTCTTTTTGACACCCTGTAATAATAGTAAGAGAAAAAAACAGACCTGCCCTGTGGGACCTGCTGTCAAGTTTCAAAAATTTCCTCTTCTCAATTGGATTAAAAGCATTCGAAATTGCTGCATCTCTAAGTCATCTGCCAAAAGAAAACTCAAACTCTCTATTGACACACAAACTCTTACCTCAGTTTCAGATTATTGCTATTATATTTTATTTATAATACCTGCCACAAAATAAATAATAAGACACATGAGTAAAAAGGATAATTGCAAAACAGCAGAAGAAAAAGACATAAAAACAGAACCATACAGTATACAGATAATGGTGGTATCAAAGATTTTTAAATAACTATATGTAATATATTCAGAGATATTTTTTAAAGCTTGATAGTTTTAGCAAGTAATTTAGAGTGATTAAAACAATTGAATGAAAATTTGATAATTGAAAAATATAGTAATCAAAATTAATAACTCAATGGATGGATTAACATCAAGTTAGACCAGGTATCTAAAGAGTGAATTAGTAACCTGGAATATAGCTCTAAAGACAATATTTACAACAGAACCCATAAAGCAAAATGGTGGGAAAAAAAGACAAAATGATAAGAAATATAAGAGCTAGAATAAGAAGTCACTGTATATGTAACTGATACCACCAAAGAGTGAAAAATCAGAAGGGTATAGAAAAAATAAATCTAATAGCTAAAAATTTTTCAAAACAACCAAAAAGCATTATGCTTCAAGCCCTAAGATTCTACAGGCACTACAAACCCCAAGCAGGATAAATCAAAAGACATCTACAGCTAAGTATATCATAGTAAAACTGCTGAAAACCAAAGACAAAAATAAAACTTTAAAAAAGCAGCCAGAAAGGGGGGAAAAGGGCCACATGGAGCAACAACTTGATTGACAGCTGACTTCCTAACAAAAACAAAGTCAGAAGAAAATGCAATTGCATTTTCAAAATGTTGCAGGAAAATAACTGCCAGCCTAATATTCAAACACCAATACAAATATTGTTCTTGGATAAAGATAAAATAAAATTCCCCAGTGGGGACTTTTTGCATGTACGTTTTGTACGTGTGTTTCCCAGTGGACTCACAATGTAAGAAATGTTAAAAGATCTTCAGTCAGAATGAAAATAATTCAACACTGAGATCAGTAATTAAAGGAAAAACACAAAACAATAAAAATGGTAAGTATTTAGGGAAAGCTAAATTACTCTTGACTACTTAAAACAATAATGATTTTGTGGGTTAAAACGTATGAAGAATTAGAATATGCAATGGTACTAGAAAACAATAGTGATTTTCTAATAGCTACTGTTTTCTAGCATAATTGCATGGAGTGCAACAGAAATTGTGCCAAGAGACTAATGAATAGCTACATATATTAAAAACAGGAAGAGCTGAAAGCAAATGGCCTACATATCAAAAAGTTAATGATAAAACAGAGTTATAAATACAAACAGCGTAGACAAAAGGAAATAATATGAATAATGTAGAAATTAAAGAAATTTAGGGCAAATCTACAATAGATGAAATCAGTAAAACCAAATTATGGTAATATCAATCATAAACATATATGCAAAATTTTCTAAATAAATATTAACAAACAAAATTTAGAAAAATATAGAAAAAGTTAATATACTATAACCAGTTCATATTTGGTCCTGGAATAAAAAGCTGATTTAATATTAAAAAACTACTCAATATAATTTACCCCATTAACTGAATGAAAAAGAAAGAAAATCATATAATCATCTCAATAGTTGCAGTGAAAGTATTTAATAAAAATAAACATCCAATTATGATATAACCCCTCAGCAAAAGAGAAATATAAGATCATATATTTAAATTTGTAGAGGGTGCTTACAAAAGAATCTTTACCAAACATCACATTTAGTAATAAAATGTTTACAGCTTTGTCCCTAATTAAAACGATATGAGAATGTCTTCCGTCACCACCATTTTTAACATTTTACTAGAGATCCAACCAGTGCCATCAGACACAAAAGAATTAAAATTTTATGTATTGGAAATAAAAATAAACATTTTTTCATTATTTATAGGCAATCTGATTATATAGGAAAATATCCCAAAGAAAATTACAATACAATATTAGAATTAATAAATGATTTTAGTAAGATCGATATTCAACAGTCAATTGTATGTCTGTAAACCAAAACAAAGATTGTAAAAAGCATTATTTATAACTCTATCAAAAATACCAAATACATATAGAACATTTTAGTTTAAAAGGTGCATAATTTCTGCATGGAAACTATAGAACATTAGATTTAAAAATTTAGGAAACCTGTTTAAAGGGATTAATAGACTTAGACATTTCACAAAATAGAATATCCAAATGGCCGAGTACAGGAATAGGTGACAAGGCTCTTTAGTAACCATGGAATAACATATACCCACCAAAAAAGATAATATTATAAAAATATGCAATAGCAAGTATTGCCGAAGCTATGGAAAAAATGAACCTCTGATAGACTACCAGTGATATGTAAATTGGTACAACCACTCTGGAAAACATTTCAATGTTATTATTAAAGTTGAACATGTGCATGAACTCTTACTCAGTAATTCTACTCCTGGTTATAAACCCAACACAAATCTGTAAACATGATGAACCAAAAGACTTGTTTGAGACTGTCCACAGTATGATTGCCAAAAACTGAGAACAACCCAAAGACCAATAACATTAGAATGCATAAGTTGTCATATATTTAACAATAAAATGGTGAGCAAAAGAAGCCAGACATAGGAGTATATGTGCAAAATTTCACATATCTAAAGTTAAAAATACACTCTGCTGTTAGGTTGGATGTGAGGACAGTGGTTACCTTTGGGGAGGATGGAGAAGGTAATGATTGAGAAGGGAAATTAAGGATATGGGGTTTGGGTTGGGCTGCCGTCAATGTTCTGTTCTAGACCTGGAAATGGTAACATATGTGTGTGATGTTTATATTCATTGGGCTATACTCATATTTTGTATCCTATTTTGCACTTATATTTCAATAAAAATTTTTAAGTTTTTAATGCTCAATAAACAATAATTCAGTTTACTCTATGTATTAGGCACACACGTTGGAAGGATAATGGTATAAATATATTTAGTTTTTTAAATCCCATGGTCCTAGTACCAATAAAATCATTACATAGCAAAGCTTATAATTTTATTTTTTCAATTATTTTTAGTACCTCACGATTTGGTACCAATTAAGACTTTAAAGCATACAGAATTTCATAGATGGGGCAATCAATGAGTCTCCCTGTAGCAAACTGTAGTTTGTAAAATATCATTCTAACCATAACACAAAAAGAAGGCTATTTTCTGTTTTCTGTTTTGTAGCCAAATCTATAAAAGATTTAGCTAATATTCACAGCTCTCTAGGTTATCATAAAATTACACACTTTCCCCAAAACCAGCAATTTACTGGAATCTTATGTTGTCAAATATAAAGAAAAAAATGTAAGGAAATAAGGGAGTGTTCCTGAAAAATAATCAGGACTTTAGCTTCACGTTAGATCTCTCTGAAGCTTTGGTGCCACAGAGAGGAAGAAAAACACCTAGACTGATTGAGAAGACCACAAGTTGAAATCTACATAATGGAGCAGATAATTATAAACTATTTCATGTGATGTTTGTCAAAAAAGACTATGTATAAGTCAAATTCCACATCAGCCTCATTTTCATTATTGGTCAACTCTATCTATGAACTGTTTGTGTCAGTTTCCAAGGACAATTACTAAGCGCTTTCTCGAAAATGGGTGGAGTCCAACATCTGGACCATTCCTAAACTTTAAAATCATGTCCCTCCACTGATCTCTGCTTCACCATGGATTCAAAACTTTCAAAAATATTACATTGCCTTAACAATTCTGAGTTGTTTTTTCACTACCAAAGATTTTACATCCAAATATAAGGTCTTGATACAGGCCTTAGTGTTATATCATCTAGCCTGGATCTAATAAAATAATAAAAATGTTCTTTTTAAAAAAATCTTCTATTTTGTTCGTTAGCCATTTCCGACAGCTTTAAAGCACCTTAAGAAGCTTAAAACTATGGTTGTTATGTACAATATTAGTAAAATTAAGGAGATTTGGAAAGGAAGCTTACTGAGGGAAGAGAATGAGTTATCCAGCTCACTAGATTTTGTGCTGGTTATTCTCCATTTGTACCTCCATACCTACTCTCTGCTCTTCTCTAGCCCTACCTGTGCTCCAGGAGGAGGCTGAACGATATGATTTGCAACACTTGGTGCTCCCTTACTCTCTGATTCCTGTTAGATTTGCTAATGAGAGGCCTAGAGGCGAGACAGTGAGAGGAAATAAGAGACCAGGTAGAAATAGAGGCCAGTATATGTCCCCCACCCCAACCTGCTTCCCACAAGTTGAACTGTAGTTTAGCAAGGGCTGCATCCTTCACCCATGACCACAGATTTTCTCAGGAAGTCCTTCTTTCATATCTTTTGTTCTCTCCAGGTTCTGGTAACCAGTCTCTTCTCTAGACATTCGGACCTTGGAGTGGTAAAGTTTCTTGATATTGCTAGTCCCTGGATGTATCACTATTTGTTTAATTTCTTTAATCTGGCCTATATTTTTGTGGATAGTTTATTCATTAAATGTCTTCAATTAACTGCCATCTGTTACCTGCCTGAACCCTTACTGATACTAAAGTGTTTTCTTTGAAATGATACAGAACATGCAAACAATGAGATGGTAGCATTTAACTAAAGACACTGCATGAGAACAATGGAGTGAATTCAAAACTGAAAATGCGTATTTAGAAAAATGTCTGCACAAATGTGATAATGGAATCCACAGCAGAGGGCAAAATCTCTGAAGAGTGACATGGACAGAAAGTACAAAGTAAAGAACTAAATATAAGCCATGAGATGTATCTACATTTATTTCTATCTTCTAAGCATACAGTATGTATAGGGGTGTGTGTAATTATCTTTTCCAAACATATTTCAACAGACTGTTTGCTTTTGTCCTCATAAACCCAGCTATCTGTGTGTGTATATTCATACAACTTTGTCTGGTTAAGCACGTTCTTTTATATAAAAATAAAATAGTCTCATACAATGTGAAATAACTTGCCTAAGCATGGGAATTTATCAAGTGATCCATGATCAACTCTGGTTTTGTCTTGTTTTGTTTTGTTTTTTATTCCATTCCCACTTTTATTTTAGATTCAAGAGCTACATGTGCAGGTTTGTTACATGGGTAAATTGTGTGTCATGGGGTTTGGTGTACAGATAATTTTGTCACCCAGGTAATCAGCATAATATCCAACAGGTAGTTCATCAGTCCTCACCCTCCTCCCACCCTCTGACTTCAAGAAGGCCCCGGTGTCTATTGTTTCTTTCTTTGTATCAATTTGTACTCAATGTTTACCTCCCACTTATAAGTAAGAACAAGCAGTATTTGGTTTTCTCTTCCTGCATTAGTTTGCTTAGTATAATGGCCTCCAGCTGCATACATGTTGTGGCAAAGAACATGATTTTGTTATGTTTTATGGCTGTATGGTATCCTATGGTGTATATATGCCACATTTTCTTTATCCAATCCACCATCGATGGGCATTTAGGTTGATTACATGTCTTTGCTATTGTGAATAGTGCTGTGATAAACATATGTGTGCATGTATCTTTATGGTAGAATGATTTATATTCCTTTGGGTATATACCAAGTTATGGGATTACTGTGTCAAATAATAGTTTTATTTTAAGTTCCTTGAGAAATTTCCAGACTGCTTTCCACAGTGGCTGAACTAATCTACATTCCCACTAGTAGTGTATGTGTTCCCTTTGCTCTGCAACCTCAACAGCATATAATATTTTTTGACTTTTTAATAATGGCCATTCTGACTAGTGTGAGATGGTATCTTGTGGTTTTGTTGCATTTTCCCAAAGATAAGTGATACTGAGCATTTTTTCATATGCTTGTTGGCCACGTGTATGTCTTCTTTTAATAAGTTTCTGTTCATGTCCTTTGTCCACTTTTTATTGTGACTGTTTGTTTTTTGCTTTTTGATTTTTTAAGTTTCTTATAGATTCTGGATATTAGACTTTTGGTGAATGCATAGTTTGCAAACATTTTCTCCCAGTCTGTTTACTATGCTGATAGTTTCTTTTGCTCTGCAGAAGCTCTTTAGATGAATTGTATCCCAATTGTCAATTTTTGTTTTTGTTGCAATTGCTTTTGGAGTCTTCATTGTGAAGTCTCCAATGTTCTGAATGGTATTTCCTAGGTTTTCTTCCAGAGTGCTTAAAGTTTGGGGTTTTACATTTAAGTCTTTAATCTATCTTGCATTGATTTTTGTATATGGTGAATAAAAGGGGTTTGGTTTCAAATCTGCATTTGGGTAGTCAGTTATCCCAGCACCATTTATTGAATAGGCAGTCCTTTCTCTATTGCTTGTTATTATGGACTTTTATCAAAGTTTTATCAAAACAGGTTTGTTTTTGTTTTGAACAGAAATAGCCCTTAAGATTACAAATAACGTTTACCCATATAAAGAAAATGTTATGGTATGGGAGGTGTTTGAAGCATTGTTTTATCTTGTTCTGTTCTGTTTGAAGCTAGGGACTAGAGTCAAAGGTGGGGAAGACGTCTGCAGGAAGTTACAGAGACCAAGTTGACAAGTCAATTCATTATAGGAGTTATCACCTATTTTCAAAATTTGTCTTTCCAATGAAGTGAAAATTAGTTAATGTATTTGAGGATGCAGTTCAAATACAGAATAAAGCCAATTTAGCATGTGAGAAAAATGTGCAGTACTCTTTTCTCAATTCTCCCTGTTTTGGATTTTCAGTGGACATCTCTATCAGTGCAGGGTCTGCTGGCCTTCACATTCATTCCTTGCTCTTCTGCTGCTCTCTCTGTGTCCTAGTGGGGGCTGATCCCTGCAGTTTGCATTTACCAGGCTCCCTGTCAGAAGATTCTAGGAAATCACTAATGGGAGACTGGAGCTAAGGAAGAAGAGAAAATCCAGGATGTTTTCCCTCTCTATCTGTATTATGAGTGTCTCTGGCAGATGCTGTGTTCCTTCCATGGTTTTAGCCCCTGCCAGACAAGCTCTCTCTGATTCTATCTTCCACCCAACAGCCCAGTAACTGAGTTAAGTCTCTGGGCTCCAGTACCACTGTTTATTTTTGTCCCTCCAGCCCAGAGTTGGTAGCAGCTTTTAGTTCTTGCCGATCTCTGGATTGCTTCATTGTCCCTGAGTTGGCTTCTCAGTCTCTTTCATCAACTGGATAACCAGTTTCTCTCATTAAATTCCCTCTGTCTTAAATACCTAGAGTGTTTTCTATTTTCTTCATTGGTCCTTGACGAATAAATAGTCTATATTCGTCTCTGTTATATTAATTTGCACAGTTTATTCATTTTCTCCATTGATCTTTGAGATTATTCCCTGTAATACCTGTCACAGTGCCTAGCAGAAAGTATTTCACAGATATGTAGAATTGCATTTCTGAAGAGAATTTTGTGAAGTTTACTATTTAATGGAAAATTAGAACAGAATCAGGAACCTTGATCAGAGACATAGTCTTTCACAGTAAATGTAAAAGCAGCTATTAAAATTATCCAATAATGACTTATCTCACCGTGACATTAATTGAGGGGAAGACCACAGCATAACCGACCTACTCCCACACCAAACTACCACAAATCCTTTTGGAATTAATAGCAGTCATAACCCTTGTCATAGGTGAAAATGCAGCACTCTTAAGAGAACAGTAACATAACAATTTTAATGGTCTGTAATTTATACCATGATTTGTAAAATGCAGGCATTTTGTGATGGTTTCCATGGCTACATGCATAGTGAGAAGAGTGAAATTACAGATGAAAATAAGCTATGACTGAACTGTAAAAAGTATAAAGAGTGACTCTCAGAATGAGGGGGAAATGTTTTAAAAAGTGAAGTGTTACGATTGAAGCCACATAATAAAACATGTGATTGTTATTACAACTTGACAGTGTTGTGATTAACAGGGAAATACTATCAGATAAAGTAAAAAGAAACGAGTTACTTAATGCAAGTGAAAGATAAGTCTACAATTCATAGAAAGCAATCAGAGCTAGATACTCAGCAGCACTCCTAGGTGGAAAGGCAAGCTTCCCTACTTTCAAGATTCCACCAAAGCACCCAGATTCTGATACCACTGTTCCTCTCAACTGTTCTGAAGACTTAATTCTGCAAGTGACAGCCCCATCACATTCTGTGGTGATTACTATAAACTTGGGAGAATTAAAGATTAATTCCACAGGGTCAGTTTTCCAGGATTTATTTCCATCTCATACCATCTTCATGCTAAGAATCTCGGGCTTCAGTGCTGCCTGAATTCTTATGCTGCATAAAATAAAAATTTGAAAGATGAAATAAAAATATGCATATTAATCTAAATCAATTAAAACTTTTTAGGAGTTTTTGCTAGTTTTAATATATTAGTACTAGAACAAACTTAGCAATAGATGACAATCACCATATTAAATAAGCAGCTATGAAAGAAAATTCAGAATAAGAACAGAAAATGGACAAGGTAACTCTCATTTATTGTTACATGATTGATATGCAGTTATTTAAAATTTGACTCCTCATCATGAAACTCTAACCCCTACATAGAATTTATCTTACCATACAAATAATTGAGACTATGACAAGAGAATCTAACTACATTACAAATACATGAAATGAAGGAGGTGGGAGGGAAGAGATGCTGATCTAAGTAACTTTGAAAATGGGTATAGTCTATTAAGATGAGAGCCAAAAGGAACTGCAATTAAGCATTAAACTCGAGGTGATAAAGCTGTTTCTCATGTAAATGTTAACAATTCTAATACTTCTGTACATGCATACTGGAATTCAACATGTAAGTATATGGACGGTGAATGGTGAGAGCCATTTTCTCACTACTAGAGTGGGAATTTATAGATAAGCAAGTGAAAGAGGCCAAAATGATCCATGTGGTAATGGATTCCAGTTGGAGATATCAATAAGACCTATGTCTAAATTTATATGGATACAGATGGTTTATACATATAATTTTTTTTATATATAATAAAAAATATATATATTTATATATGTAAAGATGTGTGTACATACATGGGCTAGTACACAAACATTTCTTGCTTTGGTCAACTGAGAGTACCTAAAAGAAATAACACACCAGTAACACTGAGCACCTCTAGTACATTAACCAAATCTTGGTTTCCATTATCACTGTCCAACAAAAGGAACTAGGACTTCTTAGAGAAATGGCTGATTCCAGGACTGAGATAAAAAAATATATAAAATGAGCATGGAACAACTTATAGTGCCAGAAAGTAAGAAAGTGCTCAACAAACAAGCAAACAAACAAAAATACTACCAGATTGAGAGGGTATGTCAAAGGGGCACAGAACCCATTGAAACAGCTCCCAGGAAACAAAGCTGAAAAAAAATAATTATAAGGTAGTATTGGATTATATAGCCTAAAGTATAAAATATATATCCATTAGTGCATACTAACATAAACAAATGAATTATTGAATAAATAAATAAATGAGGGAGAGGAGCTAAAGTTTCCATACATAATAATTTCAAATATCTAAATATTTCATTCTTAAGGAAGATATTACTTCTTAAGTGTAGATTGTGCATAGTAATTTTCTTCCAAAGAGTACATAGTATGGAAAGGGTGTAGAGAGTAGGGGAGGGAAGAATAAACTCTACAATGGAGAAACCTGAAAAGCATTACTTCCTCAGATGACTAAAGTCAATGTAAGCAGTGCTAAGTCATGTTGGTGGTATGTACCCTGGATATGAGGTGATTAAAATGTCACTTTACATTCGTGATCTTCCTCCCCAAAACTCATAACCCCAGACTAATTATAAGAAAAACATCAGGTAAATTCCAGTACAGGGACATCCTAACATGTCATCAAAAACAAGTAAAATCTAAAAAACTGTCACAACCAAGAGGGGCCTAAAGGAATGTGGCAACTAAATACAATGTGGTAACCTAATGGGACCGAAACAGAAAGGAAAAAAAAAATTAGGTTAAAAACTAATAAAAACTGAATAAACTAGAGACTTCAGTTAATAATAAGGTATTCACATTTGCTCATTAATTGATAACAAATGTATTTTGCTAATGTAAAATGTTAATAAGGAAAATTGTAGGTGAGCATATATAGAAATCTTCAGTACTATCTTCTCAATTTTTCTGTAAATGTAAAACTTCTAAAAAGTAAAGTCTATTTAAAAAGTGGTCACCATAAATATCTCAAAATATAATCATTTTTAAGAAATACTCCACAGCATTATTTTAAATCCTAAAAATGATCATAAAATGCATTCAAATATCTTTAATCCGTGACACTAAAAATAATAATATTTTATAACACTACATATTGAATTTAGGTCTTCAATATTCTAATTAATTTTTTTAATTCACTGAAGAAAAAACTCTATGTTATGCAATGACGATGGAATGGTTTTTTTTACTTAGACTCAGCTTGCAGCTATGACTTTCTATCAAAGCCATCATCAAAATCAATTTATATATTGTCATGATCACACTATAGTATTTAAGAATGAGACTCTGAAACTGCTGTAAGTTGGCACTCTGATTGCACTACTTAATACATTAATGACCTTGGCCAAATAATTTAATTCATATGTGCTTCAGCTTTTCGGCATATAAGGTTACACTCACTGCATGAAATTGATGTGATGATTAAATGAGTTAATATACATACATCACTTAAAACAATGTCTAGCATATAGCAAATGCTCAATATGTATTAGTATTTTATTTTATTACCAAATCTTCTAACACACTAGAATTGAAGCTCCATGAACTCTATGAACTCAGCTTTTTGTCTGTTAGTGTCACTGATAGTTCACATGCCTGGAATCATGCCTGGCATATGGAAGGTGTTCAATAAGTATTTGTTGAATTATCATCGCAGATCCAAATCCATATACCAAGGTACTCAATCGCATAAAAAAAATTTAGGCAGAGCAGTTTAGCTGTAAAGTTTCTGAAAAAAAAAATTCTGCTGCAGTGGGTATACAGTCAAGAAGTTAAAACAGATAGTCCCAATTCTGCCAGTTTTTCCTCAGAGCCTCTGCAAATCGCTGTTGATAAATGGTTAGCCTTACATTTTTGTGGGAGAAACTTCCAATTAAGGAAGTAAAATAAAGCCCTTTTTTTAGTCTACTTTCCTCCCTTCAAATTCACCAAAACTACCCAAAAATGAAAAAACAAAAAACAAAAAAAAACAGAACTCCCTCCATCTTCAACAAAACAAAAGTAATGGCTGTTTACTCCAAACAACAACTCAGTGATGGCGATTAAAAAAATAAAAAATAAATAAAAAATAAAAAAATAACTGGGAGGAGCAGAATCAGGGAGAGGCTCTGAGGGAAAAACTAGCTTAATTGAGACTGTTAAACTTCTTGACTGTTTCTAAGAGTGAGTTGGGGATGGCAAAATTTAGCCCCCCTTCCCATTTTTTATCAACAACCTTCAATTTACATCACATTAAAAAAAGTTTCTTTGCTTACTTTCCTTCCTTTTTCCAAGTCATTTGACACAAATCTTTTAGTATAACAATTCTGGGGCTTCTGCTGCCTTAAAATGCAAAGTGTATCTGTCAAATCTTATTGCAAATGATATTAAATTTGGCATTTCACTCAAGGGACCCAGATGTTACCAATAATGACATGTTAAAATGAGGCAGGTGATCAACACCTTAAAAACTGTTACATGACTCTTAAATTCCTTGTATCCTTCCAGGTTACAGCAGGCTAAAAAAAAATAGTAAAGAAGCTCTAACCTACAAGCTAATAGAGGGTGAATGGAATTATAAAAAAAAAAAAAATCAGATTAATCAAAAAGAAAACAAAAAAAGAACACATGAGATGAACAGACAAAATAGCAAGATAGCTAATACAAACTCAAATATATGCAGCTTATAAAAGACATATCTTAAATATAAGAACACAGAACGGTTGAAAGTAAGAGAAAAGAAAATGATACACCACGCAAACACTAAGCAAATGATAGCTAGTATTTCTATATTAATGTCAAACAAAATGGACTTTTACGCAGGTGGGACTCTTAGAGACAAAGAAGAACATAACATAATGATAAAGTTGTCAAACCACCAGGAGTAAAAACAGTTCTATATTTGTGTGCATTGTCAACATAAAGAAAATATAGAGACAAGAATCTCTAAGTAAGACATGTTTTGTTTGTGGGTAATATATAAGAACAACTGCAATCCGGGACGTATATACAGACCAGGTGATCTCTAGTATGTCTGGAGGACAAGGGAAAAGTTAGAGTTTATTGAGGATAGCGGGGCTTACATCAGTTGTTTTGAAAGCGAGTTTTTTGGTGCTGGCAGTGTTTTAAAAGAGCTGGCAAGCTCAGATTAGCAGGTGCCAGTAGTTGTTAGACAGAATTTGTAATCTTGGAGTTATGATTAGGCCCTTTTAGTTAGGAATTGGGCTTGGGAGACAGTTTTCCAGACAGGCAAGTGTTCTTGTATGAGTGACTAGCTGTCCTTGTGCTGCCAGCTGCTATTTGGAAAGATTTCTTGTGATAGTTTCTGTTATCAGGCAAATCATCCATAAGATCCCTCCTTTCATGGCCTTTCCTGGCTCCATTTACCAGAGTTTGACACAAATGACTCTATTTTGAATCTTACAACTGTCACAATACCTTATTATCTGAAAGTATATGAAGCTAATATTATTGAAAATACAGGAGAAACAGCAATTATATTAGGAGGTCTTAACTCATTTCTCTCAGAAACTGCTAGAACTAGCAGACAAAAAATCAGGTGAAAGGTACAAAATTTTAACAACACAATTTGTAACATTGACTATAGAACACTATGTAACACAGAAGAATATACATTATTTTCTGGTACTCACAGAACATTTACAAAACTTGACATTCATGTCTTTTTCAGGGACATAGATGAAGCTGGAAACCATCATTCTCAGCAAACTATGACAAGAACGGAAAACCAAACACCACCTGTTCTCACTCGTAAGTGGGAGTTGAACAATGAGAACACATGGACACAGGAAGGGGAACATCACACACCAGAACCTGTTAGGGGTTGGGAGGCTAGGGGAGGGATAGCATTAGGAGAAATACTTAATGTAGGTGACGGGTTGATGGGTGCAGCAAACCATCATGGAACGTGTATACCCATGTAACAAAACTGCACATTCTGCACATGTACTCCAGAACTTAAAGTATAATTTTAAAAAATCAAACCTGAAAAAAAAAAACCTTGACATTATGCTGGCCATGAAAGAAGTTTTGACAAAATTCAAGGATTGGAAACACACTCTGCATGTTGACACCAAAACCTGACAAGGGCATAGGAAGAAAGAAAAATTACAGGATACTCTCTCTCATAACAATTTTGAATCAGTTTCACACTGTCTCCACATATTTTGAAGGCTAGACCAGGAATTTCCCTTCTACAGGACATGGAAGTCTGAACACTGCTGAGGCTTAGAAGATGTCTTGCTACTTTACATCTAAGCCACTAGCTTTTCAATTATAGCCTGTGTCTCCTTTATAGGCTGTGTTCCAACCTTTTGGATTATTGCTTTTTCTCTTTGTTCTCCACTCCCACCCCTGGCTTTCTGCATTCCAGAGTATCTTTCTCTCTCCGTTTGCTCTCTTGCCCCTAACCTTGTGGATGTGGATGCCTTACATTCAGTGAAGGTCCAGAATGCCTCAGTGGGATTTTTCTCATTCCTTCTCTCTCACTTTCAGCCTTTTATGTAGCTGAAATTCTGGAATGTCTCATGTGGATTTCCCTCAGCTCTCTTGACATGCCTCCAGTCTGGGAGTCTAAAGTTCCTTGGATACATTTCTCTTTACATTTCTACATGTTCCCACCATCAGAAGGAAACTGGGCTTTCAGAGAAGCTCTGCACGGCTGAGAACAGACAGCTCTCCTACTTTGTTCCCAGACTTTGGCATACTACCCCCAAGACTGAGAGGATCATGTTGCAGTTAGAAGGCAGGTACAGATTAGGTCTGTGTCTAGGCCTCCTCATAGTTCTAATCTGTCATGCAGCCCATATGTGGTTATTACAAATCTTTTAAAATTTTTCTGGTTTCTCTTTAACCCTCTCCAAGGCAGATTTCTTCTTCAACTATCATTCCACCTGGAATGAGAGCAGTGTGGATCTCTTCTCCCCTGCATAGTTCCTACCACTTTCTGGAATTCTATTCAGTCAGGTTTCTTCTCTTTCCAACTCTCTAACAGATTTTTTAAATGGTATTATAGTTTATCTGGCTTGTTCAGTTCTTAGGCTTAGAGTGATAGAACCTTAAGATTTTTAACAACTCAACCAGAAGTAGAAGCAACCCTCATATTTTCTTTTTCAGTTTAAACTATTTTCAAATTTTCACTTGATTTCTTCTTTGACCCATTTAGTATCCAGAATTATATTATTTAATTTCCAAAATTAAGTGGATTGTCTACTATTAAAACATACAGAATATGCATGAATTTCAAGAAGTTCAAAACTGACAGAAGAAAAAATTTTTAAATTGAGTAGTCTATTATTTATTAAGGGAATTAAGTCCTTAATAAATTCCTCCAAAAAATATTTCCCAATGATTTCAGTGGAGAATTTTTTTGGGGGGGCTTTTTATTATTATTATTATACTTTAAGTTCTAGGGTACATGTACACAATGTGCAGGTTTGTTACATATGCATACATGTGCCATGTTGGTGTGCTGCACCCATTAATTCGTCATTTACATTAGGTATGTCTCCTAATGCTATCCCTCCCCCCTCCCCCCATCCCACGACAGATCCTGTAAGATGTTCCCCTTCCTGTGTCCAAGTGTTCTCATTGTTCATTTCCCACCTATGAGTGAAAACATGCATTGTTTGGTTTTCTGTCTTTGCAATAGTTTGCTGAGAATCATGGTTCCCAGCTTCACCCATGTCCCCACGAAGGACATGAACTCATCCTTTTTTATGGCTGCATAGTATTCCACGGTATATATGTGCCACATTTTCTTAATCCAGTCTATCATTGATGGACATTTGGGTTCGTTCCAAGTGTTTGATATTGTGAATAGTGCCACAATAAACATACGTGTGCATGTGTCTTTATAGCAGCACGATTTATAATCCTTTGGGTATATACCCAGTAATGGGATGGCTGGGTCAAATGGTATTTCTAGTTCTAGATCCTTGAGAGATCACCACAACATCTTCCACAATGGTTGAACTAGTTTACAGTCCCACCAACAGTGTATCAGTGGAGAATTTTTTAAATGACTGAAAGAAAAATAGAAATTGAATATAAAGTCTTCCAAAGAATGAAAAAGAAAACAAATATTAGAAAGTAGTTCTATGAAGCCAGTATAACTGGTATCCAAACCTGAAAAATGCGTTAGAAGAAAGAAAAATTATAGGACAATCTCGCTCATCAATATAAGTGAAAAAAATTTAAACATCATATTAACAAATAAGAAACTATGAACCCCACGGTCATGGTCACAGGACATTGTCAGCCAGACATACAACACTTCTCTCTTAACCCAAGGTGGAGATCACACGATTCTTCATTGAAAAAAGCACAAATAATTTTTAGAAGATCTTAATATTTCCAAACAAAAAGGCTGGCTTAATAACATAATTATACAGTAAAATCCATCAGCAGATAAGCTCTGCTATGCCAAAACTTCCATATAGTTTTTATATATAACTTTTAAATTTAAATGAACAAGAAAAGAATCATCAGATAGAGGAGGAAAAAATCATTAAAAAGTAGAGAAAAAAAACAAATCAAGAGAAATAAGGGAGAACAGAAAATGCAGTGATCAGAACAAAACTTGTTAAGGAGCTACAATTAATATACTTGAAGAAATAACAGAATGCTGTGTATGAAACAATAATATGCTATACAAAAAGGAGAAATAGTAAAGAATTTGAATGCTAAAAATATGGCAATTAAAATTTAAAAATTAATAGGAAGTTTGGAAAAGTCAGAAAAATAATAATATAAGACAAAAATTTAAAAGAAAAAAAATCAGAAATTTAAAGTATTAACACGGAAAGCTCAATATCTAATTAACAATATTTATAATAAATTACTAATAAGTTGTTATTCAATAAGACAAAGAGGCCGGGCGCGGTGGCTCAAGCCTGTAATCCCAGCACTTTGGGAGGCCGAGACGGGCGGATCACGACGTCAGGAGATCGAGACCATCCTGGCTAACACAGTGAAACCCCGTCTCTACTAAAAAGTACAAAAAACTAGCCGGGCAAGGTGGCGGGTGCCTGTAGTCCCAGCTACTCAGGAGGCTGAGGCAGGAGAATGGCGTAAACCCGGGAGGCGGAGCTTGCAGTGAGCTGAGATCCAGCCACTGCACTCCAGCCTGGGCGACAGAGCGAGACTCCGTCTCAAAAAAAAAAAAAAAAAAAAAAAAAAAGAATAAGACAAAGAGTAGAAAGCAGGGAATTATGTCGGGAAACAATGGGAAAAAAATCTCCTAGATAAATTGCTCAGTATAATAAAGGAAAAGTTTTTTAAATCTAGAGCAAAGCTTATAACCATGGAAATGTAGAGCACCAAGGATAAAGGAAAAATATTGAGCAATTAGACAAAATAACTTAGCTCTCTTTTACTCCTGCTTAGAAAATCTACTGGAGGATGTGCTTCAAAAAAATGAATATGTAAACGATTAAAAAAGAAACATACGGGATCCTGTATATGTAGATGAGGGAGGAGCCCTAGAGTGATAAACACCGACCTAGGCCTTGGAAACAAACAGTTGGTCCAAACATTAGGCTATTTGTGGATGGGAAAAGGAAATCAATCATGTGATACATTTGGCCTTGTAGAAAATAATAGTAAAGGATTACAGATCTCTGCGTTGATTTGAGAAGAATTTTAAAAATAAATGACAAGGTTAGGCAACTGTTAATTCTTAAAAAACTAAAAGTTGTATAAGAAAGTAAATTTAATTATAATGTGCTACTTGACTAAACTATGAACAATATGTTACTAGTTGTCATACTATATACTCTAATTCAGGATTCTAATACAGCAGTTTTTGGAGGGGAAAAGCAATTAGGCACATGAGATAGTCAAGAACTATGATGTGAGAATTAAATGTTCCTGAATCATAGCCACCAGTCAATACATAATGTCTGAAACACAGAAATAAATAAATAGCAATGGTGCAGGTTGGGTTCCCTGGCAACTCAACTTTAATTAACTTGTAGCTTATTAAAGAGTGTTTTTGGGCTCCAATTTATGGATAGGAAGGAGAGGAACCACATTTGAGCAAAAGGAAAAATTAAGCAGCAATATAATTTCAATCTAATGCCTCAGCTAACTCTGCTCTGAAGATGAGATGTGCACTCACAGCAGTTTGTAGTAGCAGGTTCTTTGGAACAGTCCTGAGGATTAGGAAGAGAATAAGGCCTTTATGCCTCTCTCCACTGCTCCAGATTAAACAGTGCTTGTGGGCTAACCAGGGAAGAAGGCAATATATCCTGATATTAGTGGAGATAACTTTTAAATGAGGCAATTTCTGGAAAACAGTGGTGACTGAGGACTCTCTGCCAGTGACACACCCAGCATGTGGGTTAATACATCCTGCAATAACAAAGAGGCAGTCTGCACAACACATCACAGTACCCACCCCAGCAGTATAAGTGTATTACAGGCAGACCTCACTTAATTACACTTCACTTTGTTGGGCTTTGCAGATATTGCAATTTTTTTACAAATTTAAAGTTTGAGGCAACTTTTTCAAGCAAGTCTATAGGTGCCATTTTCCAACAGTATGGACTCACTTCTTATCTCTGTGTCACATTTAGGAAATTCTCACAATATTTCAAACTTTTTCATTATTATTATTATATCTGTAGTAGTAATCTTTGATCAGTGATCTTTGACGTTACTATTGCAGTTGTTCTGGGGTGACACAAACCATACCCATATAAGACAGCCAATGTAATCAGTAAATGTTGTGTGTGTTTTGACTGCTCCACCAACCAGACATTTCCCCATCTCTTTTTCTCTTCTCAAACCACCCTATTTTCTAAGAAACAACTGTATTGACATTAGGCTAATTAATAATCCTAAAATGGCCTGTATGTGTTCAAGTGAATGGGAGAATCTCACATTTCTCACTTTAAATCAGAAGCCAGAATGATTAACCCTAGTGAGGAAGGCATGTCAAAAGCCAAGATAGGATGATAGCTAGACCTTTTGTGACAAGTAGGACAAATAGCCAAGTTGTAAAAGCAAAGTTTTTGAAGAATATTAAAAGCGCCAGTCCAGTGAACACACAGATGATAAGAAAGTAAAACAGCCATACTGTTGATATGATGAAATGTTCATGGCCTGGATAGAGCAAACCAATCACAACCTTCCCCAAAGCCAAAGCCTACTCTAGAGCAAGGCCCCAACTCTTTTTAATTCTATGAAGGCTGAGAGTGATGAGGAAGCTGCAGAAGTTGAAAGCTAACAGAGGTTGGCTCATAACAGTTAAGGAAAGAGGTCATCTCCACAACATAAAAGTGCAAGGTGAAGGAGCAAGTGCTGATGTAGAAGCCGCAGCAAGTTGTCTAGAAGACCTCACTAACATCATTGATGAAGATGGGTGCACTAAACAACAGATGTTTAATGTAGATTAAACAGCTTGGTATTGAAGGAAGATTTCATAGACTTTCACAGTTGGAGAGAAGTCAGTATCTGATTTCAAAGCTTCAAAGGACAGGCTGACTTTCTTATTAGGAGCTAATGCAGCTAATGACTTTAAATTGAAGATATTGTTCATTTACCATTCCAAAAACCCTGGGGGCCATAAGAATTATGCTAAATCTACTCTGCTTGTGCTCTATAAGTAGAAAAAAAGCCTGAATGATAGCACATCTCTTTACAGCAGAGATATCCAATCTTTTGGCTGCCCTGGGCCACATTGCAAGAATTGTCTTGGGTCACACACAAAATACACCAACACTAACAACAGCTGATGAGCTAAAAAAAAATCTCATAATGTTTTTTAAAACTTTACGAATTTGTGTTGTGCTGCATTCAAAGCCATCCTGGGCCACATGCAGCCCATAGGGTCATGGGTTGGACAAGCTTGGTTTACAGCATGGTTTACTGAACATTTTAAGCCCACTGTTGAGACCTGCTACTCAAAAATAAAAAGATTCCCTCCAAAATACTACTGCTCACTGACAATGCACCTGGTCACCCAAGTGCTCTGCTGCAGAAGTACAAAGATAATAACACTGTTTTCATGCCTGCTAAAACATTATCCATTCTGCAACCCATGGATAAAAGAATAATTTCAACTTTCAAGTCTAGTTGTTTAAGAAACACATTTCCTCAGGCAATAGCTGTCAGAGGTAGTTATTCCTCTGATGAATATGGGCAAAGTAAATTGAAAACTTTCTGGAAAGAATTCACCATTCTGGATTCCATTAAGAACATTCATTCATGGAAGGAATTCAAAATAACATTAACAGGAGTTTAGAAGAAGTTGATTCCAACCCTCATGTATTACTTTGCAGAGTTCAAGCTTCAGTAGAGGAAGTCACTGTAGATGTGGTGAAAATAGCAAGAGAACTATAATTAGAAGTGGATCCTGAAGATGTGACTAAATTGCTGCAATCTCATGATAACACTTGAATGAATGTCGACTTGCTTCTTATGAAAGTCCTTTCTTGAGATGAGAAATATTCCTAATGAAGATGCTGTAAACACTGTTGTAATGACAACAGAATATTTAGGATATCACATAAATTTAGTTCATAAAGCAGTGGCAGGGTGTAAGAGGACTGACTCTAATTTTGAAAGTTCTACTGTGTGAAAAATGCTATCAAACTGCATTGTACTCTACAGAGAAATGCTTTATGAAAGAAGAGTCAATTGATAGGGCAAACCTCATTGTTGTTTCCTTTTAAGAAATTGCCACAGCCACTCCAGTCTTCAGCAACCACCATCCTGATCAGTCAGCAGCCGTCAACATTGAGACAAGGCCCTCCACCAGCAAAATGATTACAAATCACTGAAGTCTCAGAGATTGTTAGCAATTTTTTTAGCAATAAAGTATTTCAAATTAAGGAATGTGCATTATTTTTTAGGCATAGTACTATTGCCCACTTAGTAGCATTTAGTGTTTATAGTGTAAACGTGACTTTTATATGCACTGAAAAACCAGGAAGTTTGTGTGCTCACTTTATGGTGATTCTTGCATTATTGCGGTGGTCTGGAACCAAATCCACAATATCTCTGTAGTATGCCTATATTTGGAGATATTAAGTTAAGAAGCACTTAAAAGACCTGACCTAGACTCAGAGACCTAGTTGTCTCTGAGAAGCTAGTCTTATGATGTGAGGAACGGTCAAAGAGAACTGCTATGTGCCATTTTTAACCTATTGGTTTAAGAAGCCTACTGATAGCTTTTTAATTTTATTTATTAGTTGAAAAGATAAAAATAATTTTTAAAAGCAAGAGACAAAAACTATTTAAATGTAAATCTATACATATAAGAATAAATAAAAACAAAGACTTCAAATTTCTTTGTTATGTTAACATGGAGAGAATATCATTAGGTATATATGTAGGAATAAGGGTAGGCTATACGTAGATATCCAATGTTTAAACATTCTATAAAGTCATTTATTATATTTTTAATTTTAAAAGATAATGAATTAATTTTATGAATAAATCAATTAACTTGTGAAATTTTATTACTTCAAAGAACTTATTGAATTGTTTATTAAAATAGACTCATCAATATTTGTTGTATCGAGTTGGATTTTCACATGGGACTGAAAAATATCTATCTATATCCATCTATCTATCTCTGTTAACACACTGCTAATTGTAAGAGATTCTGTTGGAGGCATATATACCTCCACCTGTCTATATTATATACATAATCTGTAGCATATCACAAAAAATTAGAGATCTGATAGCTCAGCACAGGAAATCCATTTTATTTTTGCTAACATCAAGCAGTAAAATACCTCTCTGAAAAAAAGCCATTACCAAAACCTCTCACTTTACTACTTAGTAAATTTTTATTCAGCTATCAAGATCAAATATAAAAGCCACTTTCTTTCCAAAGCATTCATGTACATTCCTCTCTCCTCTACCCAGATGAAATCTCTTTCACATTCATAATAAGCAGAGTATATGCTTATATTCAAAGTCTCTAAAACTTGCTTGATGTATAAAATGTTAGAGGTGTTTCTAAAAATATAGATTCTCCATCTCCTGCCCTAGAGGAGCTGAATTAGTACCTCTGGTGTTACGACTACCAATATGTATTTTAAGACATTTCCAAGCTGATTTGTTATAATCAGGCAAATGTTGTAAACATTGCTCAAGTATAAAAAGCAAATGCTTTGAAAGATGAGAGATTTTAGTTGTAATCACAGCTAGACTCACTAGCTACATGGCACCAAACAAACATCCTCAACCTCTCAGTTTTCTCCTCTGTAAAATGGAGATAAAACTAATTTCATTAGTCAAATAATATAATGTTAGGACCTAGTACAGTTACCAGCACTAAATAATCTCGTCTTTCTTTTTAATCCCCACTGACTCATTAAAGCACTCGCTATCTTGCATTATACTCAGTTATTTATGGCTACATTTATTGGTGCCACAAGGATAGGCACCACATTTTTTTATCATACCTACCAGGTACAGTAGTAGGTACATAAAACACTTTACCATGTACCAGGTACATGGTTGGCGCACAAAAACTATTTACAAAATAAATTAATTCAAGACAGCCTCCTAATCCCAAATTTCAGTTCCTTCCCCCGATTTATTCCCTTATCTAATCTCTTCCACTTCTTCCCACTCTCAACAGATTGTATGTAACAAAGTATATTCCTGATAATAAAAAAAGATAAAATAATACCCTTCAAATATAAATAAAAATTAAATTGGTGATGAGAAATAGAAGAAAATTCAATTAAAACTTAAAGGGATGAAAGGAGTTTGAAATGATTCTCCATATTTTTCCTGTGCCGCAAAAATGTGTGGATTTCATTGTTTTAATATGCCATATTTCTGAGAAACACAGTTCACTTAGGTTCCTAGAATAGAAATGATCATTAGTGTGAGTCTAATTTAGTTCCCGCTAAAGGTGATAAAAGCAGCTCATTTATCCTTCCTAGTAAAGAAGTCCTTTTATTGTTTCAAAGTCTTCTCATGATCTTAAAGGTGCAGCCAAATGATGGGATTCAGTGATGACATAGGGGCAGGCAAAATTAGAAAGACTATTTTTCAAGTATCATGTAATCCATTTTGGGGGAAAAATTATATTTTTCAGTAAAGTAAAAATGAACTGGTTCATTATTTATCATTAGCAGCTGATGGATGTAGGAGGATTACTTGACAGCTAGATTTTTAATATCTAAAGATGAAAATTAAGCATTTTTATAATAATGATGTGCTTGTAAAAATGTATTTTCATAACCACCTTTCATTAGAAGTATTGTTATCTCAGGAGGCTGTTGAAGAAAAAAGATCACAGACAGCAAGACTGCAGCCTCACACTCAGAGAGAGAGCAGCACCCAAACACCGTTGCTGTCATTTCTGTAGAACCTCACTGACAAGTCATTTTCCCTGGTACTTCCTCTTGGATTTGGAAGTTGCTCAGCAAAAGAGTTAATTGCTAAATGTCAGAGTAGCTTGCATGTATCTGAAGTACAATCTCACCATTTAAGTTAGAATTTGAACAAGTATTTAGTACCCTTCCAACCTTCTGTTACTTATGAAATAAAGATACTAAAATCAATGTCATAGGATTAGTTCGAGAAGGAAGTTAGCTAATGAACTTATAGCATGTCAATGTCTGGTTATTGTCATTAATGTTAGAGTGAACTAGGTAATTCATAAATCAACATTTATATTTCTGATGGACATTTCTCGTTGTCCATATTTCCATGTACAAAACTCTTAGGTACTACTTTGTATTTTCCAAACACTGTAATAAATTTTTATATTTATTTTTCACAACCAAGCCATGAGATACATTATCTTCACAATATAAGGGAAAAATTGAACCACAGAGAGGTGAAATATTCTGTCCAGAGGCAGCAGCTTGTAAGTGGCAAGCTGGGATTTGCATCCAGACAGTCAGTCTGCGCTAGAGGATTTTCTCTAAACTACAACATTCACTGCACCTTGCTTAGTACAACCTGACCAAGAACAGGAAGAACCACCAACATAAACTAAATTTATACCAATTTAAAATTAGAGGACAGAAAATCATACTGAGATGAAATAACTTCCACAAAGCTTCAAAGAAAAACTGCATCAAAGGCTTGCTTAAACTCTGATGTACCAGTGCCTTGGGTTTTTTGCACTTTCTTGCAAAGTTTGCCCTTGATTTACAAGTGAGAAATGGGAACTAACTACTCTAAAAACTCATGTCATAAGTATCTGGCTGAACTTAAGGAGATTTTCTTTCATTTGTTTTTCCTTTTTCTGAAAAAAAAAAAAAAATATGCTAATAGCAATAATTTTCTAAGTACTTTAAAATGTATATATTTTAGTTTCCTGGTAGAATGTTGTTGGAACTGAGGACTTTACCTCAAAAATTATAAGTCTAATTATGATTATAAGTAAATGTTATGTCATGACTCTGAAAATTTTATTTCTTTGCTTTGACTTCTTCGAGAACTACAGACATTTTCATTTCTACTTTACAGATAACCAAACGAGAACAGCAAGGTTAGGGAACTTGATGAAAACAGTTGAATATAAAAATACTACCAGTTCTGACATTTCTGTACCTGAAAAGGGATGACAAACAACAATCTCTGTGCCTTGGTTGTAGACCTCCAAGTGTGTCTAAAAGACATTTGGAATTATCTGTTCAATCTGTCTTCAAAGAATTATCTTTGCTTATGATATTTTAGCTCACAATAAAATGTAGATTTTTGATTAATTGATCAAGAAGCTCAAACAAATAAGAAAAACATTCATATCTCACTTGTACAATTACAAGTATGCTTAAATGTTTAAATACAATAAATATTTCAGCAACCATAAAAACAACAGAAAACTGAGAATGGAATATTTCCCAGTAAGATTGCCAGAGCTAACCTAGGATGTCCACTGGTAGTCATGGCAAATATAACCCTCAAGAATGATAAGATTAAAAGGTATTTTTAAAAGCTATTAAATCATTCACTCAGTATTCAAACACATGCTGTTATCTAAAATAGGATTCAGGTTTAATTCCTTTTCTTCTTTCAAAATTGGATTCTATCCTATAAACTCTATCTTAAAATAATATATTTTCCTTTTTATTTCCTTTCAGTTGTCAAGACCTTCAATTCAGACACTTCATATAATTCCTCAGTGTTGGAATATCCTCCAAATTGATTCATGGTTTCCATTTCTTACCAGCATTAATCACATTATTGCTTCTTGAACATACCACTGATTTAATTAAAAATCTTCACTATTTAAGAACAGTGTTCTCCTCCTTGTATTCAATATCCTTCATAAATATTTCCAACCTGCCTTTTTTTAACCTTATCTTCACTACTCATTTAATTTTACTCTATCCAGTCAGCCCTTCATTTCTCTGGGTTCCACATCCATCGATTCAATCCACAGCAGATCAAACATATTTTTTAAATGGATGATTGCACAATGAGATACCATATCACATCGGTCAGAATGGCTATTACTATAAAGTCAGAAAACAACGGATGCTGACACGGCTGCAGGGGAAAGGGAATGTTTACACACTGTTGGTGGGAACATAAATTAGTTCAACCACTGTGGAAAGCAGTTTGCAGGTTTCTCAAAGACCTTAAAACAGAACTACCATTTAACCCAGCAACCTCATTACTAGGTAAACATCCAAAACAAATCATTCTACCAAAAAGACACAGGCACTTGTATGTTTATCTCAGCACTAGTTACATTAGCAAAGATGTGGAATCAACCTAGGTGCCCATCAATGGTGGACTGAATAAAGAAAATGTAGTACATATACTCCATGGAATACTATGCAGTCATAAAAAATTGAAACCATGTCCTTTGCAGCGATGTGGATGAAGCTGGAGGTTATTATCCTAGGCGAATTAATACAGAACATAAAATCAAATATTGCATGTTCTCAGTTACAAGTGGGAGCTAAACACTGGGCACTCATGGACATAAAAATGGCAAGAACGGATACTGGAGACTACTACAGGAAGGAGACAGGGAGGTGGGCAAGGGTTTAAAAACTATTCCATACTATGCTCACTACCTGGGTGACAAGAACATTGATACCACAAACCTCACCGTCATGCAATATACTGATGTAACAAACCTGTACATGTATCCGTAAATCAAAGTTGAAATTATATTTTTTTAAAAAATGAATGGATGTAATGAATGTGTACGGACCTTTTCTTGTCATTATTCTCTAAAAATTACAATATAACAACTATTTACATAGCCATTTACATTGTATTAGGTATGACAAGTAACCTAACAATAATAATATTACTGGTTATATCACAATTAAATTTTAAGTCAATTTTTAGTAAATCAATTTCTTTTTGTTGAAATTTTTAAATTGAGTCTTTTTTCTACTTTGTGTTTTGTATACCTAGTAATTATCTGCCCCCAAACTTTCCGCAGAAATATGTGTCATCTCAGCATTGTTAAATGCATCAATCTATCTTTATTTCACCCTCAAACTTACTTGAGAGCTCTAATGAATATAGAATCCTAAGTTAAAACTTATTTTGTTGAGATATTTAAAGGCATTTGGGTCTTCATCTTCTAACTTTTAGGTGTGTTCTTTATGAAGTTCAGTGACATTCTGATTGTCAGTCTATTCTGATCCCCAATCCTTGGAAAACTTTTAGGATCCTTTTTTTTTTTTTACTCACTCCTATCCTGATATTTCAAAAAGTTGGGCCTTGATTTGGGCCTTTTAATTGTGGTAGGCATTTTCCATCTGTAAAATCAAGTTATGTTCTGTGAAATACTCTTGCATCATTTGTTAATAAATTTACTCCCTACTTTTTCACCGTTCTTCCATTACAAAACTCTCATTTGAGAAATGTGGCTCTCTAAATTAATCTCGCGTTTTTACCTTTTTATTTTCTATTTCTGCATCCTTTTATTTTTCTCTAGTTGATATACTCAACTATATCTTACAATCTATCTACAGGTTTTTAAAATTCAGTTCCTAATTTTTAACTTCTAAGGGCTCTTTCTTGTTCTAAGAATATTCTCTTTTTTAAACTGAACTATTCTTGTTTTATGGGTGCAATATCTATTCCTCTCTAAGACTATCCAACACGACATTTTGGATTTTTTTCTGCTTTCTGCATTGCCTTTGTTTTCTCTGAGTTCCTTCTCATCTTACTTTCCTTACACACCCCCTTGTCTTTCATGTCATCTACTCATTAAAAGTGAAATAATAAAAATCTGATTTTTATTCAGGTTTGCTAAATAAACAAAACAATATTAAGAATAACAAAATTTAGGGGCTCATGCTTCCATTTCAAAACATATTACAAAACTACAATCATTAAAACTGAGGTACTAGCATAAGGATACGTATATAGATCATTGGGATAGAATTGAGAGTGCAGAAACAAACCCACACAACTATAGCCAACTGATTTCAATGAGGCTGCCAAGATTATCTAACAAAGAAAGAACAATCTCTTCAAAAAATGATTCTGGGACAACAGGATATCCACACGTGAAAAATAAAGTTCAACTTCTACCTCACACCACATACAAAAAAAAAAATCCAAAACAGATAAATGACCTAAATAGAAGAGATAAAACTATTAAACTTTTAGAAGAAAACAAAGGGGTAAATCTTCATGATATTGGTTCTTAGATTTGACACCAAAAGCACAAACAAAAGAAGAAAAAAAGATAAGTTTGACCTCGAGAAAACTGAAAATTTCTGTTCAGCAAAGGATGCTATCAAATACATAAAAATGACAGCCAACAGAATGGGAGAAGATGTTTGTAAAAAATATATCTGATAATGGTAGTCTAGTATCAAAAATATAAAAAGGGCACTTACAACTCAATAACACACAGAAAAATAATGAATTAAAAAATGATCAAAAGACTTGAGTTGACATTATTCCAAAGACAATATATAAATGCCCAACAAACACATGAAAAGATGCTCAACATCATTAAGGTAAATCCAAGTCAAACTAATGTGATATCACTTCACACCCACTGGCATGACCATAATCAAAATACAGAAAATAGCAATTGTTGGTGATGTGGACAAATTAAAATATTACTCACACATAAAAAGGAATTAAGCACTGACACATACTACAATAAGGATGAACCTCAAAAATACTATGCTAAGTGACATAAGCCAGACACAAAAGGTCAAGTAATATGATTCCATTTATATGAAATATTCAGAATAGGCAAATCAATAAAGACAGAAAGCAGTTTAGTGGTTAACAGGGATTGGGTTCCACAGGTTTCGCAGGTCTGCACATTTTGTTTTATCATTGTTTGTTAAGCTAAAAAAGTAATAAAAATATAAACATGTTCTGGAATATCTCAACTATCAGCTTTTTTTTCCTTTAAGTTCTAGGGTACATGTGCACAACGTGCAGGTTTGTTACATATGTACACATGTGCCGTGTTGGTGTGCTGCACCCATTAACTTGTCATTTACATTAGGTATTTCTCTTAATGCTATCCCTCCCCTCTCCTCCCATCCCACGACAGGCCCTGGTATATGATGTTCCCTGCCCTGTGTCCAAGTGTTCTCATTGTTCAATTCCCACCTATGAGTGAAAACATGCAGTGTTTGGTTTTCTGTTCTTGCAATAGTTTGCTGAGAATGATGGTTTCCAGCTGCATCCATGTCCCTACCAAGGACACGAACTCATCCTTTTATACAGCTGCATAGTATTCCATGGTGTATAGGTGCCACATTTTCTTAATCCAGTCTATCATTGATGGACATTTGGGTTGGTTCCAAGTCTTTTCTATTGTGAATAGTGCTGCAATAAACATACGTGCGCATGCGTCTTTATAGTAGCACAATTTCTAATCCTTTGGGTATATACCCAGTAACGGGATCGCTGGGTCAAATGGTATTTCTAGTTCTAGATCCTTGAGCAATCGCCACACTGTCTTCCACAATGGTTGAACTAATTTACAGTCCCACCAACAGTGTAAAATGTTCCTATTTCTCCACATCCTCTCCAGCACCTGTTGTTTCCTGACTTTTTAATGATCACCATTCTAACGGGTGTGAGATGATATCTCATTGTGATTTTGATTTGCATTTCTCTGATGACCAGTGATGATGAGCATTTTTCACATGTCTGTTGGCTGCATAAATGTCTTCTTTTGAGAAGTGTCTGTTCATATCCTTTGTCCACTTTTTGATGGGGTTGTTTGATTTTTTCTTGTAAATTTGTTTAAGTTCTTTGCAGATTCTGGATATTAGCCCTTTGTCAGATGGGTAGATTGCAAAAATTTTCTACCATTCTGTAGGTTCCTGTTCACTCGGATGGTAGTTTCTTTTACTATGCAGAAGCTCTTTAGTTTAGTTAGAGCCCATTTGTCTATTTTGGCTTTTGTTGCCATTGCTTTTGGTGTTTTAGTCATGAAGTCCTTGCCCATGCCCATGTCCTGAATGGTATTGCCTAGGTTTTCTTCTAGGGTTTTTATGGTTTTAGGAACTATCAGCTTTAAGCATGGAATTTCAATGCCTGGGTTTGCACTTTTTTTACTAAGATTTCATTGGTATCAGGTAGTAAAAACTGTATTGTCAAGGATGATGAAAGACTCAACAAAGTAGGTTTATTAAAGATGCATTATACATTAGCTTATGGCCAAGTGATGTCAAGGCACATTCCTGAAATAAAAATTTTCACAGTAGTTCAAAGAGAGAAGAGACCAAATCCATTCAACACTAAAGCCTCAGCGCCCAATTCACATGACTAATATAATAGCATAGGGTTCCTACAAAAATTACATCATCAGTCCATCAAATTAAGGTAGTTTATTTGGATCTTATTAGCACTGAAGTTTTGTTGGCAATTAATTTGCAAATTGATTTTGTAACTTGTAAGAATAACAAGCATAAAAATTGACATTAGTTTTACGTACACATATTTTAAGTTAACACCTTTATAATAAAAATAACTTAAGTTGGCCCGGATAGGGGTATCTGTGAGAACTGTTTTCCACATCATCCGTTTTAATAATAAGAAGAAAAAATTTAAAGAAATTTTAATTACGAAAATATTTTTGTTTTATGGGTTACATAAGAATAATAAGTCGATGATACACACTGAATATTTACAAAGGTATGTCACAGGAAAGAAGCTGCATGATATTTTAAAGGAATTATGCAGAGTTGCTTTATTATGCTGAAAACTGTTGTATCATTTGTACATTCCTATTAACAGGATGGGGTGCAGGGAGTAAATTTTCTGAAAAGCAAAGATTTTGTAAACTAGACAGTTTGGAATAACTACATTTGGCATTTGAGATTATTTTGGTGAAATTCATATACTTGTGCAGTTTAATTTTAATAAGAAAATATATTGACTTCCAACTATCCTAAATGGATTTCAATTATCTTACTCTTTTTTATCTTATTTGTAAAATCTATTCAAAAAATGCAATATTAAGTCAGTTCACAAAGACACTAGCTTTTCAAAGCCACAAATATTGAACGTGATGCTTATTTTTGGCATATCCTGTGGAAAACACAGAGTAGAAATATTATTATGACAGCTTATATAGTTGCAAAATATTCATTGATACTGTTCTTCAGGCTTAGGTAATAATGTTCTTCTGCCATTATATTTTATAGACCTAGCATCACATCTGATTCTCTGATTTGCATATTACATGGTTAATGATCATTGCTGGGATATTTTTAATTTATTATTTTATTATTATTTATATATAACACCTTTTCTTATTAGTTATACCTCGAATCATATGTATAAGATGAGATAATAGTATTATTCAGGTGGGTTTTCTCACACATTACACACACAAATATACTAAGTGAAATCGTGAGTTTGCTTGCAAATGTAGTGCTATTTTCCCATTTTTAAAACTTTTTGTTTTTCAGGAATGAGGGCAATAACAGGTTGCTGCATTAAAAGTATTTCATTAGATTCTAATTGTGATTAAGGAGTATATTTGCAGCTCACCTTATGGGCATAGATTAAAGATGTGAAGTAGCCCACAAGGGACCTCATTAGCATGGTGATTACAAGTTAATCAGTAATACAAAGAACAGAGAAATAATGAAACAGAAAAACAAATTTTTTGATGCATTCATTATTAGATTTTCTTGGCTTTTAAAGGTTTAAAACTATCAGGCTAATGTTTGGTGCTTTCATCTTTTTAGATTATGCTATCCTGAGGGAATAATTTAGTGCTGCCGGGTAAAACCACTGAGGGAGAGGCGTCATTGGGTCATTTATTTTATTTTATTTTATTTTTTCAAGACAATAAGCATTTAGTAAATGACTACTAGCAGCAAGGCACGCTACTAGGTTCTGTGATGAATACAAATGCAAGCAAGAATGAAACTTGAATATAAGAAAAACACAAACAACAAAGCAAAGTGTAAGTTCTCGGTGAAGAGAGAAAAATTTGATGGGGATATCAGAGAAGGATATGAAAAATATTAGAATTCAATCTAAATCTTGAAGAACAGGATTCTAAGTGGTAGACAGCATAAATTGGCGTTCAAGGAAGAAGAAGTAGGATAAGCAAAAACAGGGTAAAAATTGTTCATTTATGTTTGAAAAAACACAAAGTAGAATGAAATTTTTTACAGAGCAAAGTACCTATAGAACAGTGACACAGAATTGTTAAAGAAAAAATGGGCCCAGATGCAAGAACATATGACTAAATACAACATTAAGGAGTTTGAGTTTTTAATTTCTAAGCAGTGGGGGGGGGGGTCTGTATTAGTCCATTTTCACACTGCTATAAAGAAATACCCAAGACTGGGTAATTTATAAAGGAAAGAGGTTTTAGTGACTCCCAGTTCTACATGGCTGGGGAATCTTCAGGAAACTTACAATCACGGCGGGAGGCAAAGTGGAAGCCAGCACCTTCTTCACTAGACAGAGGAGAGAGAAGGGCAAGCAAACAAGGAAGTGCCATGCTTTTAAACCCATCAGATCTCGTGAGAACTCCCTCAATATCACAAGAACAGTGTGGGGGAAACCTCCCCATGATCCAATTACCTCCCTCCCTCCATACGTGAGGATTACAATTTGAGATGAGATTTGGGTGGGAACACAGGGCCAAACCATATCAGGGTCCAGTAGATGGGAGAAAAAAATGTTCATTTTTGAAAATTCGAAAAACAGAATTAAAGTATACCACCTAAAGTCATTTAAGGTTTTTTTTTGTTAATGGAAATGATAGATGAGCAGAGATACAAATGAATCACACTAGGGTTTTGAAAATATGTTATAAGTTGACAATGTGAAGAATATAAGTTTGCTGCACACGTCTTCTCTTTTTTTCTTTGAATGAAAAAGAGGCCTATGAATTTTTCATCATTTGCACGGTACCTTTTCTATATTTCCCGAGGTACTCCTGAGAGGTCACAGCGTGCTGGCAGCCCTCGCAGCCGTCGCTGGCTCTCGGCGCCTCTTAGGCCTCGGCGCCCACTCTGGCCGCGCTTGAGCCCTTCAGCCCGCCGCTGCACTTGGGAGCCCCTCTCTGGGCTGGCCCAGACCGGAGCCGGCTCCCTCTGCTTCTGGGAGGTGTGGAGGGAGAGGCGCGGGCAGGAACCGGGGCTGGGGGCAGCGCTCTCGGGGCAGCGCTCTCGGGCCAGCGCGAGTTCCAGGTAGGCGTGGGCTCGGCGGGCCACCGCACTCGAGCGGCCGGCGGGCCGGCGCCGCTGGCCCGGGCAGTGAGGGGCTTGGCACTCGGGCCAGCATCTGCGAAGGATGCGCCGGGTCCCCCAGCAGTGCTGGCCCGCCGGCGCTGCGCTCAAATTCTCGCCAGGCCTCATCTGCCTCCCAGCGCGGAAAAGCTCGGGACCTGCAGCCCAGCATGCCGAGCGTCCCCGAAGAGCGCCGCCCCCTGCTCCGCTGTGCCTGGTCCCATTAACCGCCAAAGGGCTGAGGAGTGCGGGCGCACCGCGCAGGACTGGCGGGCAGCTCTGCCTGCGGCCTGGTGCGGGATCCACTAAGTGAAGCCAGCTGGGCTCCTGAGTGTAATGGGGACTTGGAGAACCTTTCTAACTCAGGGATTGTAAACTAAGACACAATCACCACCCTGTGTCTAGCTCAAGGTTTGTAAATACACCAATCAGTACTCTGTATCTAGCTAATCTAGTGGGGACTTAGAGAACTTTTCTGTCCTGTACTCTGTGTCTAGCTAAAGGATTGTAAATGCACCAATCAGCACTCTGTCAAAACAGACCAATCAGTTGGATGTGGGTGGGGTCAGATAAGGGAATAAAAGCAGGCTGCCCAAGCCAGCGGTGGCAACCCGCTTGGGTCCCCTTCCCCAGTGTGGAAGGTTTGTTCTTTAGCTCTTTACAGTAAATCTTGCTGCTGCTCACTCTGTGGGTCCACACCACCTTTATGAGCTGTAACACCATGAAGGTCTGCAGCTTCACTCCTGAAGCCAGCGAGACCACAAACCCACCAGAAAGAGCGAACAACTCCAGACGCACTGCCTTTAAGAGCTGTAACACTCACTGCAAAGATCTGCAGCTTCACTCCTGTCAGTGAGACCAGGAACCCACCAGAAGGAGGAAGCTCCAGACACATCTGAACATCTGAAGGAACAAACTCCGGAATCACCACCTTTAAGAACTACAGCACACACCACGAGGGTCCACAGCTTCATTCTTGAAGTCAGCAAGACCAAGAACTCACCAATCCCGAACACACTTTTACATCCACTCCTTTGTCTTATTTCAGTAAAACAGGTAGCAGGGATATTATTAGCGTCATATTTTAGTGAAAATATTAAGTGACTTGTCCAAGGTCAACCAACCAGCTTGAGATAGAGTCAAAATTAGAATTCAGAATTCTCAGAACATGTTTCAGTGTCCTTACCACTGTATTTATTCAAACCACCAGAATCAAGGCATGAAATAGCAGTGTTCTGTATAGTATTCCTTCACATATTCACCCACTCTTCCAGAACATGTATTAGTGCCAGATGGCAAGGTATCATGAGGATAAGAGGTAAATAAGACATAATCTTGACTTCCAGGTTCTTAGCCTTTCATGAAACGTTCATAGTGAAAATAAGGGAACATTCAGCAGAAACTTCTACTATGCATGGTACTGGCCTCCATTTTATGAAAAACTTTCTTCTGGAGAAAATTCAGAGTAGATCATTATTTCTAATTCCTCTTTGTATTGCTTGTTCATGCCAAAAAGGAGAAATGACGTCTCTAATAGGTGAGTTTTGAAAAGGTAAGGCTGAAGTCCATCCAGGCTTGTTTAGGAGCCAGTCTGCCAGGCAGATGGGTGCACTCTGTACTGCCCTGTGCTATGCAGTGCCCCTTCAGGGGAAGCCTATGGTAACTCTGTTGCACTAGTGACTGGGTTAGTAAGTCTGATTGAGCGTAAAGTACTGTTAAACACACTTGGCTGTAGGTCTAAAGTCAGGCCTTCCAACTACCTTTCTCATAATGCAGCTGACATCTTCACTTCCTTATGCCTCATTATGCCTATCTCAATTGGATCTATACTCAGAATGGGAAGGTAACCATGATTTAATGGCCATCTAAACATGTGTGCCTATTATCATCTTATCACCAGCCATAGAGGAATTGATTATAATCCTATTACTGTTTTCACAATGATGAAAATGAGGCATAAAAGATTAAGTAACTTATCCACATTCACACAGCTAGTTAGTGACAGAGCAGGGCCATGAGCTAATTCTCTGTAATTGGCCACACCCCAACCATAATGCAAGGTGAACAGTAACAAATTCCTTAAAAGACTCATATCATGTTATTACATATTCAATTCTGTAAACAAAGATCATAATTTGTCTTTTAATAGTGGATCATCTCAAAGAAGGGGCAAAAATCCTTTTGAGAGCCATGTTGTTCATTAATATGACCCAGCAAAGTAATCTTTTAAACACGAAAAAAAAATTATTTTATTTATGAGTCAGATGCCATAATTCACCCAATTCTGTTCTATATGACCTCACTCTCAGCTCCTATTCCAGTTTCTACTAGGTAGCACTAAATATGAATTCTAGTTAGGGCAATAAAATAACGTAGTTTCCCACGGTCTGTCGCCAATACCTAAATTACTTTTCAATAAGAAGAACCTGGTTTCTGGTTTCTCAACGAAACCAAAGACTCAGTCTAATTAGATTCAGGGAGTGTGTATCTTACCTGGAGTCTGATTATACTTGGAGATTCTCTCTCTGAGAATTAGTTAAGTACAAGAGCACCATCAAGAGATGTATGCTATAGATTCATTATTGAATACTATGGAGGAGATACAATATGTCTTAATCAGAATATAGCTACAATAAATATGTGAAAGACAGCTAGAGATCTTACTCTGTATGTTAGCTTCTATGTCAGGGAGTCCTCAAGACCACCCACAGGTTTAATGATTTGTCTCAGGATTCAACATAAGTTGAACCCAGGATTATGATTTTTTATAGCAAAAGGATACAAAGCAATATCAGCAAAGGAAAGAGGTAGATGCAGTGAAATCTGGAGGAAACCAGGCACAAGCTTTCAAAGGTCCTCTCCTAGTGGAATAACACAGGATGTTCTTAATTTCCCAAAAACAAGTGATGATGTATGTGAAATGTTTTCAACTAGGGAAGTTCATTAGGGACTCAGTGCCCTGGGTGTTTACTAGGGGTTGGTCATAGAGGCAGTTTCTGCCTGGCATATGCCAAAATTCCAAACACTTTAAAAGAAAGCAGTTGTTCAGCATAAACCATTTGTTGAAGTTTAGGCAGAACCTATTGTAAGGTTTAGGCAGAACAGTTTAGGCAGAGTAAATCACTCTTATAAGTTAATGTTGGGAAATCTAAGTTCCCAGACAGCAACCAAGGGCTAAGCTTCTCTTTCTAAGAACATGAAGTCTCAGACCTGCTATGTTAAAGATTTTCTGTACAGCTTCCAATGGGGAAAGAAAAAGCATTAAAATAGAGCTCAGTGGGCACTTTATTTAGGAATCACAGACAGAGCAGAGTTTGGTCTTTTTAATTTCTGAAAAGAAGAAGAAGAAGAAGAAATCTCAAAAAGTTTTACTTTCTTTGGATTCTATTCACACTAAAAGACATTGTGTCATTGAAGAATTACACATTTTTTTTTTTTTTGTTAGGAGTTCAAAATTGTTCTCTTGACTTATGAATGGGCTAGTCCTTAAAAATAGGATGATACCAAAGGTCTATTCTCTCCTTTTTATACCAAACTACTCTTTCTTCAGCAAAGCTGTTTTGAACATCCTATTTGGTTTCCAGTTATAAAAATAATTTAACTAAATTGAAAAGGAAGAAAAAAGTCACCAGCTTTTCCATCACGCTAAGATTACCATTTTAACTCATTGGCGTGTATATTTCAGAGCTTTTTGTAAGAATATATGTGCTCATTTTCTTCTTTACAAAAAGTAATCATGCTTTCTTGACCCAACAATATGCCTTCCTTACTACTAAATGTATTTCTATATGACTGTACCTTCCTTTGTACAGAGGCACTGCAGTATATTTAGCTAAGCATTGTTATTTTCACATTCATCAGTTTTACACAGTATTCTAGGTAAAACAGGCTGAGGGTAATCCTACTTTCAAGGAGATGACATTCTACTGGGGAGAGAAAGACAAAAAGAAATGAGGAAGTTACAAGAAGTAGCAAGTACTATGAAAAAAAACAGACAATGTGATAGAATAGGGAGGAGAAACTGCTTTAACTTGAATGGCAACTGAATATCTCAGAAAGACAAAACACGTGTTTTTACACCTGAATGATGAGAATAAGGTCATCATGGGACGATCTGGAGGGAGAGCATTTCAAGCAGAGTAACAGCCGTTGCAAAGACCTTGAGCCAAGAATAGTGGCCATATGCAGAGAAAAACCTTTGGAGATTTCTGAACAAGGTAATGATGAGTTAAATTTATTTATTTATTTATTTATTTATTTATTTATTTATTTATTTATTTTTTGAGACAGTCTCGCTCTGTAGCCAGGCTGGAGTGCAGTGTCTTGATCTCGGTTCACTGCAGCCTCCACCTCCCAGGTTCAAGCAACTCTCCTGCCTCAGCCTCCAGAGTAGCTGGGACTTCAGGTGTGCACCACCACGCCCAGCTAATTTTTATATTTTTAGTGGAGACAGGGTTTTGTCACGTTGGCCAGGCTGGTCTCCAACTCTTGGCCTCGAGTAGTCCGCCCACCTCAGTCTCACAAAGTGCTGGGATTACAGGCATGAGCCACTGCACCCAGCTGAGTTAAACTTTTAAAAGCTCCATTCTGGGTATCAAGGGTCATCAATTTTAGGAAGGGAAGAGTGACATCAGAAGCTGTTATAAGAATGTGAGTAAGAGGTAATGGGGTCTTAATATAGAGGTATAATAGCAGAGATGGAATTAGCTCATCATAGTTGGAAAATGCTTTGCAGCTAGAGCAAGTGATACACTTGTTGACGCATTGGATATGAAGTGTTAGAACAAGATGTAAAGTTTGGCCCATTAATTTTTTGTTTGACCACTCATTTGAAGAAGCATTTTCATAAATTTGGAATCATGCTATTTGTCATATATAACGGAAAATATTTTTCCATCTTTGTAGTTTATCCTATAATTTTGTTCATGCTGTTTTCAATATATAGTGCTGCTATATTTAATTTTATGAAGTTCAGTGAATCAATCTATTCTTTATCTTTATTTCTTTCAATAATAAGCTTATAAAGTAATTCTCTACCTCCAAAATTTGTCACCTATTATTTTCTACTGAATTTTTTTTCATTTTTACGTGTTTGTAATATAGCTAAAATATATTTGTGAGATGTGAATAATGAATATGCTTTCCTCTTCCGTGAGTGGCTGCCTAATTATCCCAACATCATTAGTTAGATAATCCATCTCTTATCCTCCGGTTAAGATGCCACTTTGATACTATACTTAGCCTTATTTTATTTAGGTCTATTTCTGTACTCCATTTATCTGCCTAAACTTGGTCTAGTACCTAATTATTTTCTCAATTATTAGATTTTTATTATATACTTTAATATCTAATAAGGAAAGTCTGTCCTCATTACTCTTATTTTTCAAAATTACCTAGGTTATTTTCACATTCTTTCTTCCAGATGAACTGAGAATCATATTGTCACATTTGAGGGAAAAAAAGCAGTTTAATATGTGGTAAATTACCAAGATGTCAGCTCTATATTTGATTGCAATTAATGTAAGTTTTTGGAATATGGCATGCTAAATCTAAAAAATAGCCTAATCACTTAATGAAGAAAAGAAACAATCATTATCTTCTCCTTTCTTTATGCCCTTAAGGTAAGTTCAATTTCTTGCCATTTTTAAGAAAACCAAACTTTAGACATCCATTATGTTTTGGAATAGAAATGATATTGCAACAGTTTCTTCAATTACAAACATTTACATTTTACAGTACCACATGATTCATAGGAGAGCATTTGTACATGTTTAGCCCATTGTTTTAAACTTTGAGATCATATTTTTGTTTCTTCGAAGGAAGAAAATAATCTGATGTTATTGCTTTTATCTTATATTTTAAGCCTGACCCAGAACTCAACACTTAAATACTTCCTCATTGCCAGGTATCCCATACAAACTTTTTGATTTTTCCAAGCAAGATACTTTCTGAAAATGCAATTGTATGGTTTTGATTCCGTTTTTCATATTTTAGTCTTCATTTGCCTATAAATCACATTCACTCTTTGAATATCTTATTATTCTGAATGTCTTATTACTTCCTACGTATGACAGAGACATTACTTAGAAAGTAAAAAATAGGAATGAGATTCAAAAATCTTGCTTTGATTTATTGGAGGAAATTGCAGCATCATGTATATATGCATAATTGTAGCTGCAAAACAGTTTGGCCAGCCTGAAGTAGAGTGAAGTAAGAAGTCAAAACTACAATACCAAAAAAGGGATGGAAACTTGGGTTCAGTTCAGGCTTAGTAATATTAAAGAAGTTAAAATGCACTGGTGATGCTTACAAGCAGTAAGGTGTTATCTTCATACCTCCATGTTATGTTTTTATGCCGGTTGGACACAGCCACAAGCCTCATGCTTACTGACCCATTAAAACAAACCAGAGGTATGAAATAGAGTTCAGAGCAATTGTCCGTTGTTTCTCCTGCTTTTCCTGCTTCAGTCCATGCCCATCATCTACCAGACTCTTGATTTCATCTGTTATTCATTTAAAGATATAGCTCCTCCTATTTGGAGTTAGTTTCAGCAATGAGTTCCTCCAGCTTCTAAAATGTCCTGTCATTCCTCATCTTTCATCTTTGTCTTGTGCAGATGCCTTCCATTTTCCCACTCATTTCATGCAATCTCAGATAGGATTCCACATCCTTACTGACTCCTCAGAACTCAATTACTGACCCTAAGGCCTCCACCGAATGGTTATTATGAAAATTAGATGATGTAATTTTAATAAATATGAAGCATTTTTCACTATGTAAAGAACATCAAAAACATTCAATTAATGGCAACTGCTACTAGATACAGAGTCTTACAGCAACCAGTTGTAAAGTAAAAGCAAACCAACGCAAGTAATTGCTTTGTTGACCAACAGCTTAAAAAATAGCTTGACTGTTTTATTTATATTTAATTAGCTAAACATTTAGTGGCACAAACAGAATCAATATCCATGTGTGACAGCTGGTGGTCACCTTTATGTTCATTATGTTTTTATATAGGAACAATTTTCACATCTGCAGACAAAAAAGGAGCCATTAGAGAGAAAAGTTGAATCTAAGTAGGGTGAGCATATGTTCTCGTTACTTGTGACAGTACCAGTGAATACCTGTTATCCTAGCATTATTATTAATAGTGGCCAGTTTCACTCTCCATCATGGCATTATCCAATTGAATTTTCTGTGGTGATAAAAATGCTCTCTATCCAGGCTACCCAATATGGTAGCTGCTAGTCAATGTGGCTATTGAGCCTTCACAATGTGACTAATGCGACTCAATTAATTGTATTCAATTTAAATTTAATTAACCACATGTACCTACTGGCTATTATATTGAACAGTGTAGCTCTAAAGTGTCGTGGATTGGATGATATGTTCTATGGTCATACTAACAATAAAGTGTATTTGGTGAACTGAAGTCCTTAAGGCCATTAGAGGAATATAATCCAGGTGGAAGGATTAGTCTTAGAAAAGCAAATTGACCTTCCCACCTCATCAGGAAGAGGGACTGGGAGACCATACATGGAAAGTTTTTGGGTGAAAGAATGGATAATATAGAAAGGTCATGTCAAATAATCTTAAGAGATTCAATAAAATAAGATGTCTTCAGAAAGTGAAGAGCAGGTGTTTCGGAACCACAAATTACCACACGTCGGAGGAGAGAGCCAAAACTTCAAGGGGGAGCTAAACCATCCTAGCTGTGATAGTGGGACCTCATGTTCTTGCTATGTTCCTCATTTCTTATATGTTTCTATCATTTCTTACCTACCACAGTCCAATTCACCTCGCAAGCTGCACTTTGTGTTCCTGACTAATTAACATGCAACTGGCACAAAAAGAAGTGACCTTTTCTTGACTAATTTTCTTTCTTCAATTCAACAAGAGCCTGTGAAGTACTGTGCAATTAACAAGAGTGTAGGGAGAAGTAAAGGTCTCATTTTATGGTTTAAAAAGGATTAATTTCACAAAGAGGAAACTAGTTAAAATTCTAATAGTAGTTAGTATGCATTCTGTAGCACAGAACCTAATTGAGCCATTTTCCATGTTTTACAAGAATAACAGAACAAGTGGTTGTTTAATTTTTTTCTGTATTGCATTATATTTGAATGTAGTTTTTCATTAAATCATAATTAGGAGTGACATACAGACCCAATTCATTACCATAGCACTTACTGGCACTCAACATATGACTTGTTAATATTTGTTCTTATTTAAGGGCAAACAGAATTATTTCATTTCAGATACAAAAAGTTATTTTAAATACTTGAACAAACTGAGATTGCTCTATTATTACTTAAATTTACTTTCCTTCTGCTAAATATCCGTAGAAGGAACACAAATTACAATATTAATTTGGCTTTTTTCTATTTATGTGGAGTTCCCACGAGAATTAGCTCATATTTATATGAGCCATATATATGTGTGTGTGTATATATATGTATGTGTATATATATATAATATATATATATATTATTACTGCCTCTAGAAAATATGACTTTGTAGCAGAGGGGGAAAACGCTTTTTGCTTTTTTATTTTTCACCTTTCTGAATCTCCAAACAAGCTAACAAAAATAATATTACTTTCAGTGTCTCTTATTTAAAAAAAAAATACTGGGCCTAAAAATCACACAGCTGGTCTTTTCAATTTTCTTAACTACTGAATTGGATTAACTGCATGATCTGAGTCAACTGATTCTGCAGAAATCAATGGCTGAGAAGGCAAGATCTTCTCTCCTGGTTGGCCTCATTCCGAAGCCTCTGAGCATGTGATTCACTCAGTGCACCATCAACTTTTAAAATAATTGCTTTCTAAATGCCCAAGTTACAAACCTCGATGAATGATATTTGTTTCAGTAGTATCCCGTAGATGAGTAGCAAATATAATTTAGAAATTTACATTAAAAATAGCATTTATTAACTTTTTCTAGTTGTACTTATTATAGAAAATCTAGATGGTAGAGATATGAAGAAAATATAATCAGCATAATTCAGTCTCCTACTATTAATATTAGGATATGTATCTTTAGAATCTTTTTTCACATGTATGTGTATATATATATATGTATGTGGTGTGTGTGTGTGTGTGTGTGTGTGTGTATGTGTGTGTATGCCCCTGTTGAGGGGTGAAGGTAGATCGAATAATGCAACCCCATCAAAGATTTCCACATCCTAATGCCTGGAACCTGCAAATAAAATAGGTTACATGACAAAGGGGAATTAACATTGCAGGTGGAATTAAGATTGCTAATCAGCTGACCTTAACATAGAGAGATCAGCCTGGATTAACTAGGTGGGCTCTGTAAAATGGTAAGAGTTCTTAAAAGTGAAAATGAAGGCAGATGTAATGTAAGGAGGACTCAACTCATTGTTGATGGCTTTAAAAATGGAGAAAGGGGGCCAAAAGCCAAGCATTGCAGATACCCTTGCTAAGCTGAAAAAAGACTAAAACTGGCCTTGACCAAATGGACCTAGTAGATATTACAAACAGTCTACCAAACAGCTGAAGAATATACATTTTTCTTATCTCTGTATGGAACATTCTCCAAAATAGACCATATTCTTAGTTATAAAGCAAGTCTCAATAAATTTTTTAAAAATCAAGATCATATCAAGTATCTTCTCAGACCAGAGTTGAATAAAATCAGAAGTCAATACCAAAGGAAAATCTCAAAACTACACAAAGACATGGAAACTAAATAACTTTTCCTGAACGATCTTTGGCTAAAGAATGAAACTAAGGTAGAAATCAAAATGTTTTTTGAAATGAATAAAAATAGAGACAAAACATACCAAAACCTCTAGGATACAGCAGTGCTAAGAAGAATCTTTGTAATGTCAAATGCCTATATCCAAAAGATAGAAAGATTTCAAATTAACAACCTAACATTGCATCTCAAGGAACTGGAAATACAAGAAAAAACTAAACCCAAAGCTAGAAGAAGAAAAGAAATAACAAAGATCAGAGCAAAACAAAAGGACATTGACAGCAAAAAAAGATATAAAAAAATCAACAAAAGTTGTGTCTTTCAAGGATAAATTTTTAAAATTGATAAATTAATAAAATTGATAAACTGCTAGCTAGATTAACCAAAAAAGAGAGAGAGAGAGAAAGAAAATATTCAAACAAGCACAAAGCACAATCACAAATGATAAAGGAGACATTGCAACTGACACCACTGAAATACAAAAGATTATGAGGGACTACTAGATTTTTAAATGTGTTATTCCCTACTGGAAATCCTAATGTAATCAAAGAATCTTTACACCATGCAAGTTTCACTGATGCCTAGTCTGGTCTTACTTTACAAATAATGAAACTCAGGAACACAAAATTACTAAGGTCAAATCACTATTCAGTGACCATCTCATTACAAAGATTTTGATGCTTTACGAATCTCTTTCTTCATAACATGTTATAATAAATAATGAAATGAAGCAAAAAAGTAATGTGAGTAAGGTGCTTTGAAATATTTAAAAGAGGAAATACTAATTTTTGTGGTCCTGAGCATAAAATCAGCTAAGGAATGTAATATGGTCATTTGATCTCATATGTAGATGGATTAAAGTGTCTGGTTGGTGGCCTAGATGTTTTGATCTGAGAAGTCTAGGAAACACCTCCCCGATCCCACCTTCAGTTAACTCCTAAAACAAAACAATGATTTGAGACACTTCCAGAAATCTACGTCCTACAGAAGCAATAATTCAATTATTTAGCCAATTAATTATTTGCCTTTATATTTTTGTGCCAATCTAATTATTATTTATAATAAATATTCTGTCTTCATTTGGCCATTAGTAGGTAGAGATATGTTTGTAATTTTTTTTTTTTTTTTTTTTTTTGAGACAGGATCTCACTCTGTCACCCAAGCTGGAGTACAGTGGCACAATCTCAGCTCACTGCAACCCCCGACTCCTGGGCTCAAGTGATCCTCTCACCTCAGCCTCCAGAGCAGCTGGGAACACAGATGTATGCCCCAACACCTGTTTTTTGTTTTGTTTTGTTTTGTTTTGTTTTTGTTTTGTACTTTTGGTAGCGATGGGGTTTCACCATGTTGCCCAAGCTGTTCTCAAACTCCTGAGCTCAAGTGATCTGCCTGCCCGGCTTCCCAATATGCTGAGATTACATGCATGAGTCACTACCCCTGACCATGTTTGTAATTTCAAATGTTCCTAAAATTCATAGAAAATACATTTCATACACTGAGTCATGGGCTCAGCCAACACATTCATGTGTACACATAAAGCTCAAGTGCTTAAAACTTAGGAGTAGAAAAACAAACACCATCATTGGCAATTGTAGAATTTCACTAGTTATTGCTGCACTATGGTATGTTACTGCATGCTGGTGTTATTTAAACATAATCTATAAAATACTCATAAAAGGTTTTGGAAGGTTTTTTCCACTATTAGGAAGCTAGTCAGACAGATTTTTAACATTGTTTGATACAAACACACAGAGACAGATATGTGAATAGTATATTTTTATGTAAAAATGTCAGAATATTTATATAAAATGTATGTAATATAAGCCTTTATGTATATAAATAACAATAAATATATGCATGTGTTTCATGTCAAATAAGACAATGGATGTATAAAAATAACTATATAAGAATTTTATGATTAAAATTATAATCACACACACACAATAAGATTCAAATGAAATGTATTCTACTGTAGCTAATACGCCATCCCCACCAACTACTTGAGACTCTTCTATCTCAAAAGCTTAAGGGCTAAACCTTAGAGATTTAATATGCCACTATGTCTTGAGAAATGAGCAAGACATGCTTGATTAGTTTCAAAATGAAGTGTGCATTTCTATGAGACTATTTAGCAGGCTATGGCTTGCGTGTATAAAATGTCAGGATTATTAAGTTTGATATGAAGTCAGTGTCTTGGGATCAATTAATTTAAAGTTTATTAAGAAAAGAAGAAATCTATCATTAGGTATATTTTGAAACACAACAAAAAGTATTGAATAAGGATGACAACATGTTTAATTCAATATGCATCTTCATAGAGGCTGTCAAATGGCTCTAAAAGATCTGATACATCATAGGTCCTATAGGTGTCTTTGTCAGTTTCGCATACCTCTTCTTTTACCACATTGTGACAATCCAGAACACAGTTGTATTCTGACTGCCTTGAAGTTTAATGTACTTCTATTTTGAGGCATTTACTGAATCATATTCAGAACCATGGAGCTTGAGGTATATGAGCACTATCATTTTTCTTTATTCTATTAAAAAGGTCTCTCATCTTCTTCCTATATATTTTCCCTAGCCAGAAAAGAAAATATTGCTGTCACTTTCAGTGGGGTTTGCCTTTCATCTCACAGTAGCATTTCAGGTCTCTAAGTGGTATCCAATTTATTTGTATTCCAATGCCACTTCACTGAAGCATGCCTCTCTGTCAGCTGAGCACAAGATTCAGGTGCTCCGTACTTGGAAGCCATGCTATGAACAAATTGACAATATCAACTGCAGCTAGTCGTCTTGCAAGCAATTTTCACTATCTGCAGGAGAGGAGTTCTCAAAATTATTTAGTAGCTCTATCTATAATATTTTTGAAGGTATTCCAAGATTCCTTTCCTTGACTTTCTCAAAGTATGATGTTTTTGTTTTCAATTCTCTTTTATAATATTGAAGACGCATTTTAGTATAATTTTTATTCTCCTAAAACTAGTTTTTATTTAATATCTGTTATTTAATATCTTCACATTTTTACAATTTACTATTAAGATCACACTTTAATTATTCCTTGTAATTTAAAACATATGTCAATAGGATTATTATTTCACAGTTTCATGATGTCTAAAATCTGAGGGATGGTCTGGAATTACAACATGCATAACATAGCATAGTGTAATATTACAGAACAACATATTTTCCTATTCCCGTTTTGCATCATTCACTATATACTCATTCACTTTAAAAGGATGCAATAATTACAGCTCATTGCGTGACTAGTATATTATGTGTAAAATATTCCTTCTCGTTTATGCTGGATTAACTGCAAATTTTTCACTCTTTCCTTGCAGTGTTCCTTTTCAGTATCTCCCATCATGGCCTAGAGCCTGCTTCAGTGCTCCTTTGAATCTGGGCTGGCTTTGTGGCTTGCTTCTCACACTAAAATGCAATGAAAGTGACAGACTGCCAGGCTGCAAAAGGCTTTGTGCTCCTCCGCTCTCTCGGGATTCGTACGTCTACCACGAGATCAAGCTCAGGTTCACATTCTGGAGGATGAGATACCACTTGGAGCAGAACGATTTTTTTCAGCAGATTCATGTAAATCAACCTGTCATCACCCAACCCCAGGTGACCACAGATGATGAGTAAGCCTAGCCAAAGTCACCTGAGCCCAGCGCTGAGTAAGCCTAGCCAAAGTCACCTGAGCCCAGGGCAGCCAACCTATGGAATCATAATAAATAATAAATAATTCAACTTTGTGTTTAGAGAGAGTGCAAAAAAATGTGGCCTTACATTGGGCTAAGACACATCAAATAGGCCAAAGAGAAGGCATGACTTCTAGATATTTGCAGGAAAACTAAAGACATGTCTAACCATATACTTTCATTTTCTCCATAAAAGAAGATATTTAAATTTTTATTTAATTTTCAAAATTAATATCTTGTGTTTAGGCACCACTGAGGAATTGAAGAATGCAACATAAAGAAACTAATATTTAAGCTGGGTTTTGAAGAAGGAAGATCATTTATAAGACGAAGAGGGAATACAATAGTCTCAACAACAGAATGAAGCACTTGAGCAAAGGTGAAGAAGTGGGCACAGCTAGAATAAAGTTGCACATAGAGGTTAGTGGAAGAAGAGACTGAAAAATGGGTTTAGACTATATTGTAAAAGGCTTCCTCAGGCAAGTTAAGAAATTTGGGCCTAATTTTGCGGGCATGAAAGAGAATCGTTTTGATAAAGGAGTGATGATAATTTAGGAGACAGAGTGAAGAATGATTTAAATGAGGGTGATTAGATGCGGTGAAACCAGATAAGATGACTATTTTAAGTGTGCAAAGGAGATATGATGATGGCTTCAAAGATAGTGTCAGGGAAGATGAGAAGAACTAGTTTCAATAATTTTTTCAGAGAGAAAATTACTAGAATTTAAAGTCTTATTATTGATAATTTGGGTTAAGAAAGAAAGGAGGAGAAGAGAGAGCAAAACAGGCTACCATTTTCTCTAGATTTTCAGATTAAAAGATGGTGGTGGACTGTGATACTTCCACTAAAATAGAAAATATCAGAATAGCAACTTACTTTAAGAGGAGAAATGAACTATTTTCAACATATTAATTTTAAAGTAGCTTGAGGACATACAGGTTGACATGGCAATTAAAAAAAAAACAGATAAAGATGAAGTTAATGAAATTACAATTGCCTATCTCTGCATTTTGATGGCAATTAAAGGCATGGAAGCCTGAAATACCCAGGGATAATGCTAGGGTGAGAAAAAAAAAGAGAGTCAAAGAATTGAACTCTGGTGAATACAAAAATCTTAAAAAAAAACAAGCAAAGGAGAAGAAGCTACTAAAGAACACTTAAAAGCAACTAAAGAACACTTACTAAAGAACACTTAAAAGCAACTTTCCAATGTTTATAAAAATTTTAAGATAATAATGTCCTGGAAACTGAAGGCACAAATTCCACAAGGAGAGGGTGGCGAACAGTGTCAAGTGCTAAACAAAAGATGAGTTAAGATGAGGTTCAAAAGGGCAGTTAAGAGGTGACAGCAGGAAGAGCAGCTTTCTCAGGCACTAAGCATGCCCTTCTTGTTAGAAGTAGTTAATGGATAGACAGTAATTAATTTGAAAAAGCAGGGCTTAAGCTACACTGTCATACATTTCACTGAAGAATTGAAGGAGGGAGATTGGGCTTCAAGGAAAGATAGATGAAAATTGAGAACATCTGAGCTTACTTACATTCAGAAGGGAAAGGATTCTTGAAGAAAAAGACTAACCAGGTTTCAGACAGCTAATAGGATGTAGTCTCTATGGCATGGACATAGCAGCTACCTTAGAAAATAAGCAAAGGCACCTCTACCTCTGGGCCATAAGGGAAGAATGGGTGTCCCTATAAGAATGTTTACAAGAGGGAATGCAAAGTCATGGATATCCCATCTGCTAATCTTTTCTCCGTGAGGTAACAATCTATTGAGTGTGATGGCATTGAAAGCACAACAGGACTCAGAATAAAGGCTTTGGTATAGACATTATGGGAACTCAAAAGGAAGTTGAAAAAAGAAAGAAAAATGATTTCTAAACAGTGCTGATGGCTCAGTAGACATTGACAAATCCTAAATTTATAGTCGTAATGATGTATAATCTGTGTGAAGTCAAGGGGCAGTAGTGGAGGAAGTGGATTGTTGGATTCATTTTAGTGAAAACAGAAAAAATCGTGTGGATAAAAACACTGAAAGTCATAATGACACTGTTTTGAAGACAGACTGTAGCTGAGCTAGGAACCTGGAGTGAAGCAAGAGTACAGCTTATATTTACAAAGGGGATTGAAAATGCAAGCTCAATCCTCTCGAATCCAATACTACTTCAATTCTGTTATGGTGAAAATAGCTTTTACATTGGCCTTTTCATATATAAAAAGTTACATTTTAGTTCACTTATGCCTGTTCTACTTAAAAACTCAGTTCAGTTTTTCTGTTTTGGATATTTTACTATCCTCTTTTAGTGAACATTCACAATTATAACTTACATAAAACATAATTTCCTCCGATAGTAAGGCACTATTTTATTTACCTTTCCCATGCTAAACTAAATGTCAAGCATAGTTCAGCAAAATAAATCAATAAATCTCAACAGACACAAATGCTTATTTTATTAATGCCAACTCTAACTCCAAATTAAAATCATATGAGATTGACATTGTGTACATATTTCAGATAAACTAATTTTCCTTTTTAATATCAAATACATAAGGAGAGTAATTAAAGCATTTGTTGCCCTTTTCTCCTGGTTCTATATGCATGGACTGAGAAGGAAATAATTAAAATGAATTTGCTCAACTCAAACAGACAATATAAAAATATGAAGATAGATAGACAGATGGGAAATAGATGTATAAACAGATGGCCATATCACTTTGGAAAAATAAAGTTAAAACTTGCTTGTCATTCAAATTAACAGCGAACAGCATTCTTTAAACTTGCACCTTGGATCCAAGCTAACAGTGTAAGTGCTAAACCATAGCACTATATCATGTGACCTTTAAAATAAAAACAAATACAAAGCCTATTTCAAGATTTTTACTGCAGATCTCAAACAATTCAAAAGACTGCTGATACAAGTAATTTCTATGTTTATGGTAGAAAAGTAATAAAATTTTATAATTAATATATTCATAAACCAAAGATATCCAGAAATTAGTTTACCTTCCCCACTCAAGATTGAGGTTCAAGGGAGAACTCTGTTTTTAAAGGGACTGAAACAACCAAATGGAACCGAGGAGTAGAGGACAAAGTGTAAATTCAATTCCATGGACGAGCCAATGTGTGCAAACGGGAAAAATGTTGAAGGTAATTCCTAAGGAAATATAGGCTCTTAAAGCTTATTCCCAGATTTGATTAGCCTCAGAGAAGAGTCAGGGAAAGCAACACTAAAATTGAAGAGTTAGGGCCATCAGATTCCATATTTGATGGGTTATTTCCAATTGGGAAGCAGAGGTCATTGACATACATTAGGATTGGTTCAGAAACTATGACAAAGCTTAGATGCAAATAGAGCAAAATTTAGGCACCATAACAAGGAGAGGAAAGCCTAAGGCAAAAGAAATTAATGTCTTATATTATTTTTAAAAAAGAAATTAAGGCTTACTTGACCTTACACTACTCCATGCGTAGGTTTCAAAATATAATTCAAAAGATCATAAAAGGCCAATATAGATAACATTGTCACCAATACACTTGTGTTCTTGCTGATGCAGTCTACAGTTGGTTAATAGAGCTCCCTAATAAAGCTTGGTAATGACTGCCAATGAAGTCATAATTTGGCCATCAGTAACCATTCTGAGCATAGTTTTCATAATCATAGACTAATACATTAGGAAAGTAGAAGATTGTATCATAATGCCTGTTGTCCTGTTAGTATCATGTAGTATCTGGAACATAGTGGATAATCAATGTAAATCTGAAAGCATAAAGTAATAAAATGAGAATAAATGAGAGTTTTCATTCACTTTTAGTTTAAATATAATTTTGATTATATATCAATAATAGATAATATTTATCAAAATTTTAACTGTAACTGTATTTATGAGGCATTAAATAACATGCCTGAGATCCACTGATAGCCAATGCAATCATAAGGACAGAAAAAAAAAAACTTTAATTCAAAAAATTAAATAAAGCATTGACATTATAAGTAGAGGAGTGTTAATGGTCATTCAAGTTAGCAGGCATTAAGATACAATTAATTCAAGATGGATTAGAGACTTAAATGTTAGACCTAATACCATAAAAATCCTAGAGGAAAACCTAGGTAGTACCATTCAGGACATAGGCATGGGCAAAGACTTCATGTCTAAAACACCAAAAGCAACGGCAGCAAAAGCCAAAATTGACAAATGGGATCTCATTAAACTAAAGAGCTTCTGCACAGCAAAAGAAACTACCATCAGAGTGAACAGGCAACCTACAGAATGGGAGAAAATTTTTGCAATCTACTCATCTGACAAAGGGCTAATATCCAGAACCTACAAAGAACTCAAACAAATTTACAAGAAAAAAACAAACAACCCCATCCAAAAGTGGGCAAAGGATATGAACAGACATTTCTCAAAAGAAGACATTCATACAGCCAACAGACACATGAAAAAATGCTCATCATCACTGGCCATCAGAGAAATGCAAATCAAAACCACAATGAGATACCATCTCACACCAGTTAGAATGGCGATCATTCAAAAGTCAGGAAACAACAGGTGCTGGAGAGGATGTGGAGAAATAGGAAGACTTTTACACTGTTGGTGGGATTGTAAACTAGTTCAACCATTATGGAAAACAGTATGGCGATTCCTCAAAAATCTAGAACTAGATGTACCATATGACCCAGCCATCCCATTACTGGGTATATACCCAAAGGATTATAAATTATGCTGCTATAAAGACACATGCACACGTATGTTTATTGCAGCACTATTCACAATAGCAAAGACTTGGAATCAACCCAAATGTCCATCAGTGACAGATTGGATTAAGAAAATGTGGCACATATACACCATGGAATACTATGCAGCCATAAAAAAGGATGAGTTTGTGTCCTTTGTAGGGACATGGATGCAGCTGGAAACCATCATTCTTAGCAAACTATCACAAGAACAGAAAACCAAACACCGCATGTTCTCACTCATAGGTGGGAACTGAACAATGAGATCACTTGGACTCGGGAAGGGGAACATCACACACCGGGGCCTATCATGGGGAGGGGGGAGGGGGGAGGGGGGAGGGATTGCATTGGGAGTTATACCTGATGTAAATGACGAGTTGATGGGTGCAGCACACCAACATGGCACAAGTATACATATGTAACAAACCTGCACGTTGTGCACATGTACCCTACAACTTAAAGTATAATAATAATAAATAAATTTTAAAAAAAAAGATACAATTAATTGTGTATCAAGTCAGTACAGTGGTCAAAGTGTTAAGAGGTATGCTCTGTAATCAGGGAGGCCTGGGTTTGAATTCCAGGTGACCATTTTACTAATTCTGCAGGTCTGGAATTTGCTTCTACCCTACTTGCAAGCTAATAAATTAGCCTGTAACAGAGACCTAAGATTCCTGCATCAGAGACAAATGTCTTTGTTACAACACAGAAAGCAGTACAAGCATCAGCATATTTGCACTGGCTCCCCTCGCCCCTAAGTCCCACCAGGGCAACATAATAGAACATGATAGAAACTACATAAGCAGCGGATTTGTGTCACAAATGAGAAAAACTGAGTTTGGGGATCCATTGGTTTTATAGCAAGAAGTAAGCAAGCCTGTTCTTTGTCCAAGTGAGAAAAGAGACATAGCTTCATCTCTCAACCATAGGAAATATTCTACTTGTTAGGGACTTAAAGTCTGGCCCACCCAGCAAGATATGTAAGAATGCAAGAGAACCAGAGCATTGTCTCTGCAAACATTATCTTACACATTTATTAATGTATTCATTCACTTTCTCTCCCTTTTCGCCTATTTTATTTTTCTTCATTATTCCTCTCATAACTTTTTTACATTGTTTGTCTCTCTCACCAGAATAGAAGCTCTAAGAAGGCAGAATGTGTTTTCTTCACTGTTATATTGATAGAATTACTATATTTACTTGTTTTATAAAATATATATCTGTTTTATGTTTGTAATGTCAAATTTAAATATTTATCAGTTCCTAAAAGCTAGTTGCTTTTCTAGATATCAAGGATATAGCAATTAACAAGATGAAGAAGGTCCCTACTCTAACCTTCTAAATCTCTATCAGTAAAAAGTAGCCTATAATAATGTCTATCTATATGGTTATTGAGAGGATTTAATGGATAATACAAGTGAAATATTTGGTAAAATTTTGTCATATAGTATGTGCCCATGGATATTAGCAGTTATTTATTCAAATATAATGCTTCTACCATGGATAGTTTTTGCATTTCACTATTTATATTTTGAAATGTGTCATTACATATTTTAAATTTTTATTGTTAGTATTTGTTTAGATATAAGTTCTGGCTATGTTGCCCAGGCTGGAGTGCAGTGGCTATTCACAAGCACAATCATACATACTATAGCCTGTGGCTCCTGGTCAAGCAGTCCTTCTTCTTTAACCTCTCGAGTGTCTGGGATTCCAGGAATGTGCCACAACACTCAGCTTACATTTTTATATTTAAAGTAAAATGTTCTAACACAGAGACGCATGTAAAGCATAGTACAACACAGGATTAACTGATGTAAATATGTTACCATTTTTTCTCCAGAATATTATCAAATAAAGAAAAAAATACAATTAATGTCCCTGTCTCTTTCTCTTCTCCCCTTCTCCAGAGTTAACTATGTCATTTCCATTCATGTTCTGGTACAATTGGGGATAATTTTTGTATCTTTAAATAAATGTCATCACACTGAATATACTATTTTGCAACTTTTAAAAACTTAAATTCAAACAGTATTTCCTTTAATATATCTGTCAAATCTTCTTGATTATTCCCAAATCATCTCAATGGCATGTTTGTGAGGAGTGAAAGAGTGTGAAATGGACCTAGGTTTGTCATAATAAAAATATCTTACTAAATCCTGTGCTTTGCACTTTTAATGTCTTTTACTCTCACCTATAAGTTTTACCAGTATACTCATCTTGCATTAAGAAATGGTCAGATTATAAACACTATGACTTTAAGACATTGACCTTTTAAGAAAATTTTATTTGGAACATTTTTCTTCTTATCTCTAATTCACACTTCAGAGACTGATTAAAATCTTCTTGCTAATTTCACTTGCAAACTATATCGCTATTACTGGTATTTACTGCACTTAACCTTCACCTTTCTGAAAGTAACATTAAAGTGTTATTTGCATAAATGAAAATCATTGCGTTTGAATGCTGCCCTGACTGTATATACTTTAACCACTTCTCCATAAATGACATTACAAAAACATTGTTGAGAAAATGCCATTTTAAAAGGCTATTGAAATATTTTTCCAAAATAAATAAACTACTTTTGATTTTCATGTTACAGATGGCTCTTCATACAATGTAAATTCAATGTAAATGTTTGCTGTTAGTTTTCCTACTACTCAGACTCTCACTTACTGGTGTCCTCTCTTTTAAAGACTTTATGTTTTTAGAGCAGTTTCAAGTTCACAACAAAATTGAGAGGAAGGTACAGAGATTTTCCATAGACTCCCTGCTCCCACACATAGGTAGCCTCCCCAATTATCAACATCAACCACCAGAGGGATATATTGTTACAATTTCTCAACCTACACTGGCATATCATAATCACCCAAAGTCCGTAGTTCAGGGATTACTCCTAGCATTGTATATGCTACGGGACTGGATAAATGCACAGTGCCATGTATCCACCATTAGAGTGTATCCACCATTATAGTATCATACAGAATATTATAGTTTTGCTGCCTTAAAAATCCTCTGTGTTTTGCCTGTTTATCCTTCCCTCTTACAAACCCCTGGCAACTCTTTCTTACTTTTTTCTCTCCATAGTTTTGCCTTTTCTCAAATGTTATACAATTAGAATCACACAATATACAGCTTTTTCAGATTGGCTTCTTTCACTTAGTAATATGAATTTGTTTCCATGATGTATTTTTATACCTTGATACTGCATTCTTTTTTAGTGCTGAATAATATTTCATTGTCTAGATATACTACAGTTAATTTACCCGTCCACCTACTGAAGGACATTTTGGTTGCTTCAGAGTTTTAGCAATTACAAACAAAGCTACTATAAACGTCGACGTGCAAATTATTGTGTGGACATAAGTTTTCCACTCCTTTAGATAAATACCGCGAATCACAATTGCTAGATCAAATGGTAATGTTATGTTACGTTTTGTAAGGAACTGTCAAACTATCTCCCAAAGTAGATATACCGTTTTGCATTTCCACCAGTAACAAAAGGGAGTTCCTCTTTCTCTACCTCCTCACTAGCATTTCTAGTGTTATTGTTCTGAATTTCAACCATTCTAACAGGTGCATAGTCATATCTCATTAGTGTTTTAATATTCATTTCCTTGATGGCATATGATGTAGAGCATTTTAATATGCTTATTAGCCATCTGTATATATTTCTTGGTGAGGTATCTGTTAAGGTATTTGACCCATTTTTAATTGATTGTTTGTTTTCTTAATGTTGAGATTTAAGAGTTCTTTGTATATTTTGGATAACAGTCCTTTATCAGGCGTGTCTTTTAAAAATATTTTCTCCCACTCTGTGACTTGTCTTCTCATTCTGACAGTGTCTTTTGCAGGGCAGAGATTTTTAATTTTAATGAAGTCTAGCTAATCCATCTTTCATGAATCATATTTTGATGTTGTATCTAAAAAGTCATGCTGACCATACACAAGATTTCTCCTATGTTATAGGAGTTATGAAATTTTGCATTTTACATTTAGGTCTATCATCCATTTTGAAGTTAATCATTCTGAAAGTGTAAGATCTGTGTCTAAATTCCCTTTTTGACATGTGGATGTCCAGTTGTTCCAGCATCACTTGTTAAAATCACTACCCTTTCTCCATTGTCAAAGACTGCCTCCATTGCCTTTGCTCCTCTGTCAAAGATCTGTTGCGTATATTTATGTGAGCCTTTTTTCTAGGTTCTTAATTCTATTCCATTGCTCTATTTGTCAGTTCTTTCACCAATACCACATTGTCTTAATTACTGTGGCTTTATAGTAAGTATTAAATTTGGGTATTGTCAGTCCTCCAACTTTGTTCTTCTTGAGTATTTTGTTGACTATTATGGATCTTTTGCCTCTCCGTATAAACTTTATAGTCAGTTTATGATATCTACAATAATAATTTGCTGAGAGTTTTATCGGATTGCATTAAATCTTTAGAATAAGTTGGCAAAAATGGATGTCTTAATGATATTATGTCTTCCTATCCATTAACATGGAATACCTCTCCATTTACTTAGAGTTTCTTTGTTCTACCACCAGTTTTGTGGTTTTTTTCATATAGATCTTGTACGTATTTTGTTAAATGTATACTTCAGTGGTTCATTTTGGGTGGTGATAATATAAATGATATCGTTTTTAGTTTCGAGTTTCACTTGTTCATTGCTAATATATAAGATGGTGATTGAGTTGTACATATTAACCTAGTATCCAGCAACCTTGCTATAATCACTTATTAGCTGCAGGAATTCTTTGTCATTTTTTTTCAGATTTTCTTTATGGACAATCTCATTTGTAAAAGAGTGGTTAGGTTCCTAGAGAAACTTGAGCAGAATATTGACATGCAGAAACAACTGCCATGTTGATGGTTTCACATTCTTTAAACTGTAAGTGTGCTGTTAAAAAAAAAAAAAAAAAAAATCTCACAATGATGTGATTTACAAGATAAAAAGTAATTGAAGAACTTTCTCCATAACTAGTGAGAGTATTTAAAATGTTAAGCCCATAAATTAATGTTCTGGTTGTCCCTTTTAATCATCTGCTCAAGATGCTATTATACAGTATCATAGCTTGGGTGATTTAAACAATAGACATTTATTTCTCACAGTCCTGTATAGTGGCAAGTCCAAGATCAAGATGCTGCCTACTTAGGTTACTGGTGAAGAACCTCCTCCTGGCTCACAGATGGCCACCTTCTCACAGTATCCTTAAAGGTAGAGAGAGAGAGAGAGAGAGAGAGAGAGATTGAGAGAAAAAATACTACTCTCTTTCTAATAAGGACACAAGGACACCAATTGCATCATGCAGGCCCTACTATCATGAACTCAGCTAACCCTAAGTAGCTTCCAAAGGCTACAACTCCAAAGACAGTCACAATGAAATGAAGGCTTCAGTAAATAAATTTTGGGTGGAGAAATAATTCAACCCATATCACCCCAAAGATATTTATATGTTATGTATGTATAACTTGCTTCACTTCTTTTTTAATACAAAACTCTTTACTTCTCATTTTTCTGTCTGTTTTTGAAGACAACAAAATAACTTCTTTAAATCACTTTACTTTTAAGCATACTTAAGTTTTAAAAATAAATTTTGCTGAAAACAGTGGGTAGTAATAATAATAGCTAACATTTATTGATACTTGCCAATGGCATAGGCAGAGGCAATGTTCTAAGAGCTTTCAGGTATTGAACGTATTTAATTCTCATGAAAACTCTATCAGGTACCAATATTATTTTCATTTTACAGAAAAGAACACTGTTTCTAAGACAGTCTAAATAGCTTGTTCAGAAACACGTAAGGGGCCAAATTTAGAAGCTATGCAGCCTGGTTCCAGATCACATACTCCTACTCATACACCTATAATGTACCTATACTGTTACAACATTAGATAATAAACACTTTGTCCTGTTTTAAGACTACAAATTTAAAGGATAATTGGAAAAGTTTCTCTTGCCTAGAGAAAAATACAATTTTTTAAGATAATGCGTCATAACTATGTGTATTATGCTTACTGAAATAGTTTATATTTGTACTTCCTTGAATCAATGTATGCTAAATGTGCTTCAAAAGATATCTGTAGAAACCTCTCCTTAGACATCAAATGATAGGCAATAACTGGATGTATATCTGATGGAAGTATTTTCCCTCATATTCAATTAATATTTTAAATTATGTGCTATGCTTAACTATAACATATCAAAAATAATTGAAAACTATTTTTATTGTACAATTAATAAAATATTACAGACTTGTAAAATCTATGATAAATCATTTTTATTTACAACTGTCAGGCATTGGTGACATTTAGTAATGTAGTATGCATAACCTACAATTGCTTTTTAGTCTTTAATAGGTTAATCTCTTCTCACAGACACATTGCAGGCACAAACTCACCTTAGCTGCTTTAGCATACTCACTTTACATTTGATTTGTCTAACTCAAAGGTCTTTACATAACAACAACAACAACAACAAATCTACTCATGTAAATTTACTCTTCCAAGTAAAATAGTATAACAAACATATGGGTTACATAGTCCATACCAGATGGTGCAGGCCTGTGCTCACATAGTTTGTGCATAGAGAACAAGATAAAGCACAGTGTTGTAAATCTTCATTTGTATCCTGTCTGGAACAGAAGTTTTTATTGTTCCATCAAACTGTCCAATCTATTACTAAGATCTGTCACATTTTCTTTTATAACAATTCTTTTATTTATAGTGAAAAATTTCTACCAGTTTTCTGTCATTTGAATCACTGCCATGTGATCCTCATGATCTGCCTTAAAAGAAGCCCACAACATTATCGTTTAATTTCTTCTTCAGCCATAATTGTCATCCTATCCTAAAATCACATACCTTATTTATAGATACAGGACAACTTTTTCACCCTTGTATTTTCCCACCATAAATGTTGCTGCTTGGATTGTACTAACTAAACAATAGACAAACTACTTTTAATGTCATTGGTTCCAGATTGGGAAGTTTTCTGGGCTGTTCTTGGCAAGGATGGTGACGACAGATGCTAAAAAGCTGATATTCAGAAGCTGGACATTAGATGCTATAAGGAAAGTGCACTGAGTCTGTATCAGACCAGAATGTGAGTATCTTGCCATGTGCAGGTACCACTCCATCTGTAAGAGGAAAGAAAGGTAAACAAAACTCAATAATATCACATTCAACCAGAGTCTAAAGATAAATATTTTAAATAAATTTAAATGTGGATTCATTGATAGAAAAGACTGGTCTCAAGATCTTTTCTTTCAAAAAGTGTATATATGTGACAGCAATTTAGATAGCTAAATATTAGTTAGGTTAAATTATATGATATTACCATTTTAGTAGGTCAAAAAGATCAAGTATCAGCAGTTTCATAAGGTTATGCCTAACACTGAGGTTATAAAAATACAATGACCCTAATTGTTATTGAAAATAATGAGGACCATTGTTATGGAAATAGATTGCGAAAACAGCAAGACACAGTATCTAATGTCACATCATCAAACTCATTTGTCAGGATAAGGTGCCATGCATTACCTTATTTTTCAGCTATTGCTTACATCTCACAGTTCCCAGAAGACTGTCACAGAGAAGATTAAAAAGTGGCAATATAAATCACAACTTCTCCTATCTAATACCATAGTTTTCAAACATTATGCTGACAAATGATGAGAGTATTATAAACTCTTCAGCTCAATAATCCAACACTCCACCAGTAGTTAGCAAAAATAGGGTGAAATAAAACACACTCAGAAACAAATGCCAAGGTTAAAAATACTGCTTCCAAGTCTATAAACTTATTACATGCTATTAGAAAGTGCCAACAGTTTTCCGTTCCCAGTACTTTCATTTTACTTTAAATCGATTGGAATTACCACATTAAATCTGTGCCTTTGAGAGCTCAGCATGGGAATAAGCAGTCAGATTAAACACAGTACGGTCGGCAAACTCACACAATATAATTATTTGTTCTTGTCATTCTAAACTCTTCCCTCGAATGCCCATGTCTTCCTGCAGAAAGGCCAATGATTTTTTTAAAAATATCCCAATCCACTGTTTCCAGTTACATTTAGAGATTTACAAGTCCCATAGCATACCTTAAAAAATAATGCCAACTTCAATGGGGAAAATACGGTCGTTAGGATATATGTTGATGAGTTGAATCAATCTAATCAATCAATCAATCAAAGGCACTCCTCCACATTTTCTCCCCGAATACAGATGTCTTTAGTTTCTTATAATAATCGTTCTGTAAAATTCAGTAACTTTTGAGTTTTCAGTCCTAAATTAGATAACCATCATGTTTTAAAAGATGAATTAGCTAAAAGATGCTATTAGAGTAAGGATTTAAAGAAAAATTTAAAGGATTTAAAGGAACACACTGTTTTCAAAGCACTGCATTATGTGCTACGAAGAAAACAAAAATTACAAAACTTTTTCCCTCAAAGAGTTTACATTCTAATTTTAGAGACAAGATATGAATATTTCTGTGGGTTTTCTTAAATAAATTTACTTTAAATGGCATGTTAAGATAGCAAGTAAGAGAAGTGTCACGAGGCAGTACATAATTGTCATACATGTATAATACAAATGCTAATTAATGTTAGAATTCAGGGAGGGAAAGACCACTCCAGGAAATCCTTGCGCATGAAGTGGGAGTTTTTGCTTCTTTTATAGTATCATTGGTGTTTAGATGAGGAAAAGAGAGAGCAATTGCTTTCATTCTGGGTCCTGTGGGCTTGGGCTGGTTAGATCTTGAAAACGAGAGAAAATAGAAAGCCTTTGTGTCTACCCAAAATTCATATGTGAGAATCCAAACCCTTGAGCATTAGGAGGTAGGACCTTTGGGAACTGATTAGATCACAAAGGTAGAGACCTCATGATGGGGATTAATGCCCTCATACAAGAGAACAGAGAGATCTAGTTAGCCCCTTCCTCTATGTAAGGACACAGTAAGAAGACACCATCTATGAACCAGACAGGGAGCCCTTTCCAGACAATGAATCTTCTGGTGCCTTGATCTTGAACTTCCCAGCCTCTAGGACTGTAAAAAATAACATTTTTCTTGTTTATAAGCAATGTAGTTTATGTTATTTTGTTATAGTCGACCAAACAGACTGAAACAGTGCTCAAAGAAAATGAATAATTTGTTCAAGTTCATAAGATAAAACTTAAAATCTGGAACCTTAAGCCAAGTCTTCCTGCAGAAAGGCCAATGCTTTTTAAAAAATATCAGAGCAATCCACTGTTTCCAATTACATTTAGAGATTTACAGTTCCCATAGCATACCTTAAAAAATAATGCCAACTTCAGTGGGGGAAAATACAGTCGTTAGGATATATGTTGATGAGTTGAATCAATCTAATCAATCAGTCAGTCAAAGGCATTCCTCCACATTTTCTCCCCAGATACAGATGTCTTTAGTTTCTTATAATAATCACTCTGTAAAATTCAGTAACTTTGAGTTTTCAGTCCTAAATTAGATAACCATCATGTTTTAAAAGATGAATTAGCTAAAAGATGCTATTAGAATAAGGATTGAAAGAAACATATTGATTTGGGCATGCATGGGTGCGTCTTTAAAAGCTCTAATATTCTTTTGGCTTATTTAAAATAAAGTTTTATATTTAAAGACTTCCAAAGTCAGCTCTAGTTATGCCAAAAACTGTAAAATGTCTGAGACTGCATTCTCTTGTTAGTCAACAAGTCACTCTGTCGCAGTTTCATGAATGTTGTTAGAATACCTGAGACTCCTAGATGAGAAATGAACAGTTTTTTTACCCACATCAATAGCAGTAGCCACAGTATCAGCATTTTGGGGCTGGTTGCCCAAGCCTCAATTAACACAGAGTAACGTGAAGAGAGCCAGATGACACAAGCCCATGCAATGGGTTGTGTTACAGGAAAGGAACCCGAGCTTAGAGAATCAGGAGCTTTAATGATGGCAGTAATTGTGTTTATCATTTGCTCCAGAGACGTTTTTATTGTAATAGATAGTAAGCATGGCTGTACTTTGATCTAAAGAGAGATCCTTTCTGTCTTCCAAGGTATGATGCCAACATCCAGAAGAAAGGGCAGTCAAAGTTTTGCTTATAAGGTGTAACCCATGGAGAATTGTCTCTCAACAGATTGATCCGCACCTGCTTCAAGCTGCCTGCTAGATTGTTCCAAAATTTTGTTTTATGAGTTGAACTGTTTAGTCAAGAATCTAACTACCTCATATGTTCCTTAGTTGCATGTGATTTTACTGGGAATGTAATTTATGTTATTCTCTCCATGGAATTTCATTGGAAAGAAAAGTCAAACTGCCAAGATAAACATGAATTTAATCTGTTTGCTGAAACTATTCCTCCTCAAAAACAGAAACATTGCGTCTTTCCTGAAAGTTCAAACCTCACTCAGGTTCTAGGGTCAACACAAGTCCCACCTCAGTCCTCAAGTGATCCCATGTTGATTCAACCTTGCTACACGCTTTCTTGTTCCCTAAGATGTCGACCTTGATAACTGCGCCAGTAGATCTGTTTTTCTCAGTCTGAGATTTTGTTTTGTTCCTCCAGAAACTCCAAGACCTAAGTCCTGGACTTATACCCATCTCAGTTTCTGGGTCATGCTCCAGCTGTGAGAATGTTATAACTGACTAGTTGCCTCCATTGTCATCATGTTTATCCTACTGCCACTCTCCTTGGCCCTTTGCCCACCCTCTTTTTGGTTAATGTCTTCTGTTTGGGCATTAACCAAATTCCTTTGCAAGATTTTTTTAATCACTTATTTGAGATACCAGCTTTCTACTATCACCACACTCCCCATTCATTTGCTTATTCAACAAGTAGTTCCTAAAGGACAACTAAGCTGCAGATCTGAGCCAGGATGTGATTTTGCAATGGAATCCCAAAATACTATAACTGACTGATCCTGATTACCTGACTAGTACTGTCTATTATCTACTGCTGATGAGATTTCAAGCTCCTGCCCTGAGCAGTGTCTGTGCTCTTGGTCTGGTACTAGACCTTAAAAGTCCACTCTGAGAAATATCATGCTTTGTTAGTACCAGATCCTCCCTTAAATTCCCAATTTCTTTCATAATTTTCTGTTTGAAAGACTTTGTTTGTTCTGAACATTTTAATAGCACTGAATGTTGTAACCCTTAGTTAAATTTCTCATAACAGTTTTCTTATACAATATTAAATTAGAGAGATCATGATGTCATTTGCCATACTATGCTCAGTTCACAGTTATTATAAGGTGTTGTCACTTACAAAAATCTAGCATTTCCACCTGTACGATGCAAAAAAACTGTTTTCCAATATTAAGGTCTTCTAATATTTTGAAGTTAGATTAAATTTTCATTAAGGCTTCATTCATTCTTATAAAATTCCACAAATGGAACTATCTACATCCTCATAAGTCTCCTCTTGTTTACAAAACAGTACTATACAGCTATCTGATTTAAAATCCTTTTGTTTCTAAAACAGCTTCCCTTCTCAGGTTGTATATGTATATATTTAAGAGTGTAAGTTTGTGTGTGTGTGTGTTCCCTCTGATATGGGTTTATATGCTTCACTGCCAAAGTAATACTTTCCAATTTCTAATCATCTTTAAAGGAAAAAAAGTTATTTACTTGGAAATATTCACAGTTTAGAAAAATCTGAGCCCTAAGTCTAACAAAATGTTGGACTGTAAACCCAATAACATAAAATAAACTCCAAAACACGTGCAAATATAGTCAATATATACCTAACATAGTGTGGACAATATATACCCTCTTTATAATAGGTTATCTGATCTGCACAGGTCAATGATTAGAAAAATAAAATCCTCATCACATGAACCACAATTAAAGCTATTTTGTTTACTAGTTACAGAAATTGGCAAAGATCATCATAACCTCATGGTAGTTCAATCCTGCCAGAAAAGCACAAAGCCAAATAATCAGGAAACAATTTCTATTTTAAACCATTCAGGGTGCCAAGACAAAGTACCATAGACTGGGTGGCTTATAGATAGCAGAAATGTATTTCTCACACTTCTGGAGGCAGGAAGACCAAGATCAGGACACCAGCATGGTTGCATTCTGGTGAAGATCCTCTTCCAGGTTTCAGACCGCCATTATCCCATTGTATACTCACATAAAGGAAGAAGGCTAGAGAGCTCTCTGTGGTCTCTTTCGTAAGGACACTAACCCCATTCATGAAGGCTCCACCCTATTTTATATCCCAAAGGCCCCACATCGTAAAAACATAATATTGGGGGTTAGGATTTCAAAATATAAATTTGGATTTATATTTGGATTTTGGATTATATTTTGAAATTTGGATTTCAAAATATATATTTATTAATATAAATATAAAATTCCATTTGTGGAATTTTATAAGAATGAATTAAACAAATGTTTAATTCATTGCACATAACACTAACAGCAATTAGTTTCCTATTTTTTTTTTTTTTTCTTTAAGACAGGGTCTCACTCTGATGCCCAGGCTGCAGTGGCAGAATCATGGCTCACTGCAACCTTGACCTCCCAGGGTCAAGCCATCCTCTCACCTCAGCCTTCTGAGTGCTGGGACTACAAGCAAGGGCCATGACACCTAACCAGGTCTATTTTTGTATTTTAAGTAGAGATGGGATTTCACTATCTTGCCCAGGCTGGTCTTGAACTACTCAGGGGCTCAGGGGATCCAGCCACCTCAGCCTCACAAAGTGCTGAGATTACAGGCATGAGCCGTGGCACACAGCCAGTCCCGTTTCTGTTAAATGGAATGCATGTCTCAGTCTTAAATTTTAACCCTATTAAAGGCATTGCCTGAAATTTATTTCTAAGAAGCTGCAAACCCTTATGATGATGGCCAAGCAAATGAAACATAACTTGTCCTGAATATTCATATTCCTTCCTCTGATTACACTTTTGTTATCACTGGACTCCTCCCAACAGAAACCACATTTTATGCATAAAAACAGTACTCTTGATTCTTTCAACTATTTTTTCCTCTTTCATGAATTTTTGTGAACTACCTCAAATCTTTTGAGAAATGATAAAGTATAAATAGATGAATGGATGACCTTGAGAACAGATTCATAATAGAATACAGAGATAAACAATATATCAATAGAATGAAGAAAGTAGATTGTAGATACATAAATACAGAAATATATGAGTGACCCAGCACTATTTAATGAAAAATCTGTCCTTCCTCAATTATGTGTCAAACTACTTCTGTCATATATCAAGTATCCGTGTACAGGTTTGCTTCTGAGTTCTCTATGGTGCTGCTTTGGGTCTACTTGCCTACCTCTAACTTAATCACGGCAATTTATTATATATGTTGACATCTGGTAGAGCAAATGATTTCATCATTTACTTCTTTGATATGTGTATTCTCCATTCTTGACCCTTTGCACTTATGTATAAATTTTAGAATCTGCCTTCCAACTTCTACCAAACAAACAAAAATTTATTGAGATTTTGATTGGAATTACATTCAAGCTCTAGAATATTAAGTTTTTCAACCCATGCTTATGCCATATTTCCCTATAGAGAGCTTTCTAATTTATCTCAGTAATGTTTTATAGTGTTATACATTGGTAGTCCTGCATACTTTTAGATAAATTTGTAACTAGGTATGTTATAGTTTTTATACTATTTGAATACCTTCTAAATTTTATCTTCTATTTTTTGTTTGTGAAAATCAAATTGATTTTTAATAATGCACTTTAAATCCAGAAATTTTGCTAGACTCATTAATTATAATAGTTTGTGGATCCTCTTTGAATTCCTATGTAAATGATCTTGTCTACTATGAATAACATTAGTTTTGTTTCTTCTTTCCAACTGTTTTGTTTTGTTTTTCTCTTGCTCTACTGAACTGGTTAACACTTCCAATAGAATGTTGTTCAGATGTAGTTAAAGATGAAACAATTTTGTAAATTATTCAATATTTTCAATGTTCATTATATTATTTATTGTAAGTTTATTGTAGATATCCAATATCTCCTCCTAGTTTGCTTAGCTTCTTTTTAAAAGGATATAGAATTTTTATCAAATGTATTTTCTGCATCAGTTGATATGACTGTATCATTTTTCTTTAATAATCTAATCATGTTGGGGATTTTGTTAACTGATTGTCCAAAGTTAATCTATGAATGAGATCCTGGAAGAAATCCAACTTTATCATAATATATTATGCCTCTATAAAGATTGGGATTCTGTCTGCCAACATTTGCTAATTTTTTTAGAGATTTTTTTTTATCTTTGTTCCTAATGAGATTGGCCTATATAAATTATCTTTCTTGTGCTGTCCTTATCTGGTTTTGTTTTCAAGCTTACTAATCTTATTGTATAGTTGGGAAATATTCCCAATTTTTCTTTCCTCTTGAATGGCAGAACTTATTAGAAAAGCTAATTTGACCTAGATGGTTTTTGTCAGAAAATGCTGATTACTGATTTGGTGTCCTTAATGATTAAGAATTTCCCAAGTTTCTCTTTCTGACTGATTTTTGATTAAGTATAATTTTCAAATAATTTTTGATAGATTTTTAAATTTATTGATATGTGACTAGTAATGTCCAGTCATTGCTTAGCTTCTCCAATATCCCTAATGTTGTAGTTTTCTCACAGCGGATGTTGACAATTTGTGTTTTTTCTTTGCTCATTCTCATCAGAAGTTTGTCAGTGTTATTAGTGTTTTTAAAAGAGAGACTTTGGTGTTACTCATTCTCACTATAACTTCTGCCTTACATTTAATATGTTCCCCCTTCCACTTTAATGAACTTAATTTATCATTCTTTTTAAATTTTTTTCTTTTTTTTTTTTTTTGAGATGGAGTTTCGCTGTTGTCACCCAGACTGGAGTACAATGGCACGATCTTAGCTCAATGCAGCGTCCTCCTCCGGGGTTCAAGCTATTCTCCTGCCTCAGCCTCCCAAGTAGCTGGGATTACAGGCATGCACCACCACACCTGGCTAATTTTCTATTTTTTTAGTAGAGACTGGATTTCACCATGTTGACCAGGCTGGTCTCAAACTCCAGACCTCAGGTGATCTGCCAGCCTCAGCATCCCAAATTGCTGGGATTATAGGTGTGAGCCACCACACCTGGCCTTAAATTTTTAAAATGGATGCTTAGTTTAATTTTTGACCATTTTGAAGACATACATTGAAAGCTCTGAATATGTCTCTACAAATTGCTTACTTCAAGTTTTGGCATGTAGTACTTTCATTATTGTGTGGATGAAAATATTTCCGACCTTTTATTGTAATTGTTTCTTTAAACTAAAGGTTTTGACAGTTCCTAATCTATCTTGAATATTCAAAAAAAACTTGCATTTGTCGTGGGAAAAGAAGAAAATAGAAGGGCTCACCTAATGTGCCCTCATATGAATCATATTCAAGCCCTTCCTTTGTCAACTATCTCCCTCTCCAACCTACTGGGAGCTCGGATCAGTGGTATTGTTTAGTTTCCATTTAGCTGCATAATAATACTAATTAACTTATTAATTAAACTCATGACTTCTCCCTCATTCCTTCTCCTATTTTATCAGCTATATTAAATGTAGAAATAACTGGTCTTACATTAAACCCAGAAGGAGAAGAAAGACAGATTAACAATAAAAAGGTCTGATAAAAATATAATTCCTTTTACTTAATGATACAAAAATTGACATAGAAATTGTATTATTTTAGTTAAGCTAGTTAATTCCTTAGAGAATTCCCAAAATCAATAATCATTAAAAAAAAAACAGTGATAAATTAGATTTCACTAACATTCAAAATTTCTACTTATCCAAGTCACCATTTAGGAAATGGATAGGCAAGCCACACCGGGAGAAAAATACTCATATCTTACAAAGAACTTGACTCCAAAATACACAAGAACTGTTATAAAGCAATAATCAAAAGATTAACACAAGTTAATAAATGAGCAATAAAAGCAGATACTTCACAAAATAAAAGGTATAGTAATACCCAGAGAGAAAAATGAAAAGATGTTCAACATTATCAGGAAAAGGCAAATTAAAACCAGATAAGATTCTACTTACCACCTACAGAAATAGTCACAATTTAAAAGGACTGACAATTATCAATTTTTGGCAAGAAAGGGGAACAAATGAACCTTCTCATACACATTGCTGATGGGGCTATAAAATGTTGCAACCACTTTGAAAGTCTGTTTGGCAATATATTTTAAAGTTAAGCACGTTATTACCATACAACTCAGCAATACCACTCATAGACATTTACCCAGCAGAAATGAAAATTTATGTCAAAGAAAAGACTTGAGTTGAATAATTATAACAGTTTTATTCATAATAACCCAAAACAAAACAACCCAAATGTTCACAGAAAATAGATAAAATGTTTTATATTCATATGATGAAATATTCTTTAGCAATACAATAAAGTGAACTACTGATGCAAGCAACAATATGGGTTAATCTCAAAAGCATTCTGTTTAGAGAAAGAAGTCAAATTGCATACTATATGATTATGTTTATATATTCAATAAAATTCAAGAACAGGCAAAGCTAACCTATAATGATAGATGTAAAAATATAATGGTGCCCATGGGGGAAGGGCTATGGAATTAACTGGCAAGGAGTATGATAGAACAGTCTGGAAAGAGAAAAATGTTCTAAAAGTTGACTGATATGTTAGTTACAAGGATGTTGGTTATAAAGGTATATATAATGGCTAACATTCAACAAATTTTATACTCAAAGTTTGTACATTCCACACTGTCGATTTTATCTCCATTTTAAAAATGAAAGTTAAAAAGTATCTTCCTCACTTTGTGTAACTATCTAAAATATGTTTTAGAAATGCGACCCAGAACATTACCTTACTAATTACTCCACTGGATAACAATATACAACCACTGGAATCAAAGGGAGTTGTATTTTAAATCAGGCTTTGGACATGAACAGACACTTCTCAGAAGAAGACATACATGTGCCCAAAATTCATATGAAAAAAAAAAACTCAACATCACTGATAGAGAAATGCAAACCAAAACCACAATAAGATATCATCTAACACCAGGCATAAAGGCTACTACTAAAAATAAAAAATAATAAATGTTGGCAAGGTTGTGGAGAAAAAAGAACACTTATACACTGTTGGTGGGAGTGTAAATTAGTTCAACCATTGTGGAAGACAGTGTGGCAATTCCCCAAAGACCTAAAAACAGAAACACAATTGAACCCAATAATCCCATTACCAGGCATATACTCAAAAGAATATAAATCATTCTAATATAAAAAGACACGCACGCATGTGTTCATTGCAGCACTATCACAATGGCAAAGACATGGAGTCAACCCAAATGCCCATCAATGATAGACTGGATAAAGAAAATGTGGTACATATGCACCATGGAATTCTATACAGCCATAAAAAAGAATGAGATCATGTTCTTTTTAGGCAGATGGATGGAGCTTGGAGGCCATTATCCTCAGCAAGCTAACGCAGTAACAGAAAACCAAACATCACGTGTTCTCACTTATAATTGGGACCTGAATGATGAGAACAAATGAACACACAGAAGGGAACAACACACACTGGGGCTTTTCAGAGGATAGGGGCTGAGAGGACTGAGAGGATAAGGAAAAATAACTAATGGATGCTAGGCTTAATGCCTGGGTGTTGAAATAATCGATACAACCAACCCCTGTGACACACCTTTACCTAGGTAACACACCTGCCCATCCTGCACATGTACTCCTGAACTTAAAAGAAAAGTTAAAAAAAAATCAGGATATAGTACTTAAAACCCATGTCAACCCAAGCAATACTTTTGTTAAGCCATTTTATTATTGAAGTATCAGAAAACTGTACATATTTAATATATACAACTTGATGAGTTTGGAAATAATATACCCATGAAACCATTGCTATAGTCTATGCCATAAACCTATGTATTGCCTCCAAAAGTTTCTTCCTGCCCTCTTTGTGTTGTGTATGTGATAAGAATGCTTCACATAAAATCTACACTCTTAGAAAATTTTAAAGTACACAGCAAAGTATGCTTAACCTCTTAAATAATAATGTTAATGTATTGTTTGTTGTAAATATTAATTAATGGTTAAATCACTAAAAAACTGGGAGGAAAAACCTTACCTATTTTTTTATTAGAGTGTGACCATTATGAAAAGATGACAGTGATATGGGTATAGCAGAATCTGCTTTTTTGCCTGCCCTTGGGCTATGGTTTGAATGTCCCCTTAAAACTCAGGTTGAAATGTAATTGTCATTGTGACAGTATTGAGAGGTGGGACCTCTAAGAGGCATTAGGTGAGGAGGGCTCTGTACTCGGGAATGAATTAATGCCATCATCTTGGGAGTGGGATATGAGAGCTTTGCCCGCTTTTTCTCTCTATCTCTCTTATGTGCTCTCTGACCTTGTGATGCCTTCTGCTACGTTATGGTGCAGCAAGAAGGACCTCACCAGTTGTGGCCTCTCAATCTTTGAATTCCTAGCTTCCAGAACCATGAACCAAATAAACTCTTTTATTTATAAATTACTCAGTCTGTGGTATTTTGTTATAGGAGCAGAAAACAAACTATACCTTACTAAATTGTTCTTTGGGAATCAAATAGGACTGACTGTACCCTCCAAGCTCTAGCATGAATACTTGACCAAAATTCACTCAGTAAGAGTGTTTGGAAAACTAGTCACAGTAATACATTTGTAGATGTATTCACATAGCTCAAGATAAAACTCAATACTCATACTGGCTGGAATTCTTTGGGAAAAGAAGCTTTTTTTTTTTTCTCTAGAGGTTGCTAAGTTCATCTCTGAAAATAGTTGGGATAAACTTTCCCGAGGATAAAACCAATACGGAGGAAAGAATAAGAAATTGGAAAGCATCATTTGAGAACTTGAATCTGTTGTGTCTAGACTTCTTTTAATTTCAACCAGTTTAAGGTAGTCTACTCTCACTTACTGTCCTGACATGATAGTAAATATGGTGCCATTCACACATTTAAAAGCAACATTAAAAAGTAGCAATCGCCAGGCATGGTGGCTCACACCTGTAATCCCAGCACTTAGGGAGGCCGAGGCGGGTGGATCACCTGAGGTCGGGAGTTCGAGACCAACTGACCAATATGGAGAAATCCTGTCTCTATTAAGAATACAAAATTAGCCAGGTGTGGTTGCCTGTAATCCCAGCTACTCGGGAGGCTGAGGCAGGAGAATCACTTGAATCTAGGAAGCGGAGGTTACAGTGAGCCAAGATTGCGCCATTGCACTCCTGTACTCCAGCCAGGGCAACCAGAGCAAAACTCCATTTCAAAAAAAAAAAAAAAAAAAAATGTAGCAATCATATTGTGCTTTACAGTTTACAAAAATGCTTTGATATACATTTAATTTCAATCAATTCTTACAGATACTTGTTAAAGTAATTTTATAACCCATTTTAAAGTCATAATAATTGAGACCTGAGAATTTTCCAAGGCCTCATACTTTTAACTCATAAAGCAGAAACTTGAATTCCTGACTTTAAAAGTTATGCCATTTCCAAAATAAAACAGACCCTTATTAAACATATTTCACTTTATACTTTACTGAATTATCTGTTGTTTCTCATAACAATAGCATTAACTGTCTTCTGTGAACTAACATGAGCTTGTCTTGGCAAGAATTCTTCAACAACGCAGGTCCTAGTACCTTCCAACCGTGGTGATTGCCTCCACAAATCCTGTTCCTATAGTCTCCTTCCATGACCTGTAAACATTGATTTTGTAGAAATCAAATTGCTATATTATTCCTTTAGAAACCTCCTCAATATTAGTTCAGAATCCTAATATCTTTTCAAACAGTGGAACCTCCCAAATATTAGTTCAGAATCCTAATAGCTTTTCAAAAAGTGGAACCTCCAAAATATTATTTCAGAATCTTATATCATTTTCAAGCAGTGAATCACTTTAGGTATGACTAGAATTTAATCTCACATAGTTTTTTACTTGGTTTCTGTACATCTGTCTTTAAAATATTTTTGAATCTATGGTTAGTTTCTGAATGCACATTATTATTATTTCTAGCACCCTACCTTCTCTTGTCATTTTGTGTTAAGGCATGTTTTATCTTAACTATTACCATCATCATCATTATCACCATTATTCTAAAACAAAAAAACCCAGGACCCTTCTTTTTAGATGTACACAATTTTAAATGCCTTAAATGGATGATGGATATTTAATGCTTCCCTGTAGAGTGAATGTAGCTTATTAACACCAAGAATCTCATAAGAAAGTCAACTCTTGGTTTTACCCAGCAGGTTGTTCCTACTTCCCTTTATGAAAAGATAGGTAATGGTACTTTCAAGTTTGTCAAAATAATATAACTGCTTTTCTCAATTACTTATTTTATGTCATTGGCTCTCTGCTTATCTTTGCTAAATAAAATTCAGAGAGGCCCTTTGAGACCCACTTAACCATTGCCCCTAACTTTAATGAAAGAACCCCAAAAGAGTTAACTGCTTAAAATCCACATGAAAGGCAAGCTGTTGATTGGCATCATTGATAGGTTTTAGGGATTAACTGAGCAGAAGTTCAGAATGAGGAAGTAGTATTCTGGCTCTGACTTTATGAGGTCTTCTCAGTGTGGCTTCATTATCCCAAAATGAAAGTAGAAAATCTGTTACTACTAAAAATAAATGGAGTAGATCATTTGAGTGTTTTATATAAAGAGAAAGACATGGTGAAGGGTGATAAAGGAGTTGTGTTGAGAGTTCAGGCCATCTGTGTCACTTGACTGTAGAGTCTACAACAGTAGGCATGGCCACCGAGGACACATCAAATAGGGAAATAAGAGGAGACCTAGGAGGGAGAATAAAGCGCTTCAGGAGAGTTGCATATTGTCTAGGAGCAATCCCACAACCCTGCTACCATCCATTCCCCTGCCATCACCAAGAAATGTAATCCCCATAGTCATAACATGCAGTTTCTAGATTTATTTAACCAAGAATACTGAAATCTATTGCACGTGCAATAAACATACCTCAATGCTGTTTACCCTCTTCAATTGCAACTGCTATCAAAATTTAGAAAATAGACACTATTTGGCTATGTTACTTGTTTTTCTACTTGTTTCCAGGAAGAAACTACTCTTACTTTTGTACTTCTGTTTAAAGAACTATTTTCCACACCAGGCACACTTGGATCTTAGGCCAAATTCAGCATCAGGAAGTCTAGATCATCATGGGGTGGATAAAGTACAGTCAGTGCTCAGGGGTGCCGGATCACGATTTCTGCCTCTAACTCTCCAGGAATCCAAATAATGACTTTTCTTCAACAAATAGTAGCCTGTCAGCCAAGGGAAGGCAGTTTCAAAAGGAGCATAAGAACAAGCAGTGTCAAATGCATCCAAGAGGATGAGTGCTGAAAATAAAGCACTGAGTTTGCAGCTAAGTAAATATGTGTCTACCGGTGTAATTCAATGATTTAGGGTGAGCATAGAGTACATGGGCGATGCAGCAACAGAGACCTCAACTGTAACAAACTTACTGCTTCCAGTCTTGCCTAACTCCAATCCATTATCCAACCACTTCCAGAATATTCTATCTGACCACGTTATTCTCCAACTGAAAGTCTTTCAGTGGCTTCCTATTTATTACACAGCACAGTATAGATCTGTTCTTAGTGTACCTATTTATCCTTCACTCCAACTGACCCTTCAAGCACCAGTTCTTACATAAAACTTTTCCCAAATCAGCAGGTAGATTGAAAACCCTCTTATTTGTGCTTCACTATAACCCAAGACACAATTTTCTTATATTGCTGACAACATTCAATCGTATTTATATGTTTCCATATTCACCTGTCTTCATATACTGACCTCCTTAGGTCAAAGACAATGTCTAATACGTCGTAGAAACCCAATATTTAATTGTGGAATGAATGAGAGGGAATGAGAGAGAGGAATAAAGAATAAAGATGGATGAGCTAACCCTGGAAAAAAGAATATTTGCCTCCAAACAAAAGTGAAGGAGAGGAGGACAGGTAACAGGAAACAAACTAAGGTAATGATATAATAGGAAGCCAAGCAATAAAAAAGGAATCAAATACCAACTCCATGGAAAACTAACATTTGTATAGTAAAGAAATATTGTGTACAGATAAGATGAACTTGAAGCTGGTCTAAGCAATTCTAACTCTGTGTTTATTTCCAAATTTGCCTGGAACCATGCTATCAACCCTTGGCCAGTAATGGGGTAAAATGTGCTACCTAGGGATTTATAATGTGCAGTTTGCATTCTGAAACTTCTCTGGTAGCACCCACTAGCAAGTTATCTACATTGTTCCTTGAGAATGTAGGTTGATGGTCTGTACCTGCTTGAACTAGTTACACAGCCTGATTCAAGCTATTGACCAGTTGAGTAGGAAGATTCCTCAGGAAACTTGTGCTTGGCGGCCCTAAGACCACCATATCTCATACACAGCTTGGCAAATCATGATCTAATGACAAAACACATTCCGTAAAACTGAGAAAGATCATGGGGACTATGTCTGGGAATCTCAAAACTCTCTAATGTTTGTCTGTATTTTCTTTCTCCTTTACCTTTATCAAAACCTAATTTAAGCATACCTTGTAGAGTCCTTTTGAAATAGTTCTCTGACCCTGTGTAATTGATGCATTTGGCACAGTAAGTCGAGTATTGAAATGACCTTTGTCTCTAATTGTAAATGTTGGCTAAGATTTTGTTTAAGGAAAACAAAGATGAGGGAGATGATGAACTTTTGATGATAATTTGACTCCTGGGTCACTTCTGGCTTGAGTCAGGCAAATGCTGCAACCACTGATGAAAAGAGAAGCATATCAATGGAACTTGGAGGTGGTATATTCTGAACCAAGGGAAATAGCTACAAAGATTGAGAAAGAAATTCAGACAGAGGGGAAGTCAGCCAAGAATTCTGTAATTTCGATACTTTGAAAAAATGAAAGTAACAGAAAGCACTGAGGCTGCCAAGTACACCAAATAATGACTGGTGATCCTACAGGGAAGAGAAAGTGTGCCAAAAGGGAATTGGGCAGATATTTATTTTGCTCAGAATGTGATACTCTGAATGAGGATCACTAAAAAGAGTATACAGGCTGCAGGGTGAGGAAACCAAAGACAAATGAAACAGGTATTCAGTCAAAGACCTAAGTCATTTGTGGAATGTTATAAACAGCTTCCTGGGAAGCCTCTACTAAAATTATGTTTATGCATTCAGATATAAGGAGGTACTTCCCTTGCATTATACAGTGATCAATGGAAGAGAATGTTGGTCATATTCAGAATTCTCAATTAGTTGCAATTTTTACAGAGATGTGTTAGAGAGTCAAACTTGCAATCTATAGAGGTGGATAAAGGCAAAGTACATAAAATGTGTATAAATGAAAAATTAGATACTAAATAAAATAATCCTTCTAAAGCCTCTGAAATGTTGAAAATACCAGTGACTGGATTGGCTATATGATGATACTGAATTACCCCCTAATTTTATGCCTTTGACTCAAGTGATGATTGATGTTGTAATTAAAGAGCTTCCAGATGCTTGGGCTCCTTATGTTACTCTACAAACAGATGAGCAGGATTCTGTAAGGGAAGATTTCATTGACCTCCTGATTCAGATTCCATAAGCAGGGCCAAATGATGGGGGGAAAATTAGGATTATTCAGAAGAAAGAGGAAAAAGGATAAAATAGGTTTTAAAACAGAAACTGGAGATACTTAAACTAGGTAGAATATAGTCACATGATTAATTTTAAAAGATATGGAAAAGGAAAAATAGATGAAGTAGCTACTAAAATTTTAATGGATCACTATAAGAGTAACTGCTTTACCAACTCCTCCATTTATCCTTGCCTTGATGAATTCTAAAAATTCTAAAAACCTAATTTTAAAAACAGAATCTGCAGTCTCTTCCAAAGCAGTGTTGTTTAAAAGAGCAGGTGTTTAAAAATAGGTTTATTCTGAATGACAAAATATCCAGGGACTGTTGGTGCAATTTCAGAGCAGGCAAGCAGTCAGTTCAGGCAGCCATAACAAAATACCATGGACTAGGGGCTCAAACAACAGACATTTATTTCTCACAATTCTGGAGACTGGAAGGTTAAGATCAAGGTGCTGGCCGATGTGCTTATCTGGTGAGAGCTCTCTTCCAGCTTGCAGATGGCTGCCTTTTTGCTATATCCTCAAATGGTGACTTGAGAGAGACAGAGAGAGAAAGGAATGAAGAGAGTAAAAGGTCTGGTCCATCTTCCTCTTCCTATAAGGACATGAATCCCATTATGGGAGCCCCACCCTCATGTCCTCATCTAAACCTAATTATCTTCCAAAAGTCCCACCTCCAAATACTGTTGCACTGTGGGTTAGGGCTTCGACATATAAATTTGAAGGGGAAAATATTTTTTCCATAATAGTATCTAAGGCCATTTGCATTGGTATGCAAGGAAATCATTCAGGGTAGTAAAATAACATGATTGGAATTCCTAGACATTAATATACAAAATCAGAATATTCCTAAATCTGCTAATTAAAAGATAAAAGGCAATGTAATTAATTTAGCAGGACATGGTAAAATATTCTAAAATAAAAATGCGGTTCAAAGTAGGAATTAATGATTAAAGTTATGTACGTTTGTTGCATAACTACTACCAGAACATAATACTGAAATGAATATGATGTATGAATATGGGACTCTTGTCTTATCCAAACCAGTGGAAACAGACATACAAATCTGTTATTCATTCTCTTTTAATTTGGCATGGTAGACAGTAACCTTTGGAACTATCTAAATCCAGTCAAGTCATTAATATAAAGTAGTATATTAAGTTGGTGCAAAAGTTACTGTAGTTTTTGCCATTAAGAGTAATGGCAGCTGGGTGCAGTGGCTCACACCTGTAAGCACTTTGGGAGACTGAGGCGGGCAGATCACCTGAGGTCAGGAGTTCAAGACCAGTCTGGACAACATGGTGAAACCCTGTCTCTATTATAAATACAAAAAGTTAGTCGGGTAAGGTGGCATATGCCTGCAATCCCAGCTAATTGGGAGACTGAGGCACAAGAATCCTTGAACCCGGCAGGTGGAGGAGGTTGCAGTGAGCCTAGATTAGGCCACTGCACTCCATTCTGGGGCCCAGATTAAGATTCTGTCTCTCAAAAAAAAAAAAAAAAAAAAAAAAATGAATAATGGTAAAAACTGCAGTAACATTTTTACCAGCCTAATAGGATACCAGGAAAGGAAGTACGGGAAAGTGAACATCAAGAAATTTTAGTTTTTATTAAAGACATCTTAGATAAAGATAAATTAGTGTCCTCAAATTATTTGCTTAATAGTACAGTATAGCATGTAAGGAAAGCTGACGGTGCCTGGAAGATAACTCAAGACTCTAGAGAACTGAGTAAAGAGTAATTGAATACCATCATTCGTGCTCTATATGTTAAAAATTCAAGTTGTGCAACAAGCTGAGGGAGATTGATATTCTATGATCAATTTGACCAGCGCTTCCTTTAGGATTTCTATTCTGAAAGAAAGTAAAAATCAAATGTGCATTCATGTGAAATAATCTCCAATACCTTTTTGTGCTCAGTGTGGGAATATTTAAAGTGTCTTCTTTACAGCTACAACCTGGTGGTAAGAAACATTGATTTGATTCCATCTAAACTACTGATATTCATTGCATCAATAATATAATGTTGATATCTAAATCTAGAAATCAAGCTAAGCATGACTTCCAAATGTTAATGGTATGACCACCAGGGAATAGTAACTAATCCTGCTGAAATATAGGTCCAGCATAACTGTTAAAATTTCTAGTAATTACATGGGGTAGAAATATTAGCATTCTTAGGCCGGGCGCAGTAGCTCACGCCTGTAATCCCAGCACTTTGGGAGGCTGAGGTGGGCAGATCACCTGAGGTTGGGAGTTCGAGACTAGCCTGACCAACATGGAGAAACCCCATCTCTACTAAAAATACAAAATTAGCTGGGCATGGTGGTGCATGCCTATAATCTAGCTACTCAGGAGGCTGAGGCAGGAGAATTGCTTGAACCCAGGAGGTGGAGGTTGCGGTGAGCAGAGATCACGCCATTGCACTCCAGCCTGGGCAACAAGAGCAAAACTCAAAAAATAAATAAATAAGGAAGGAAGGAAGGAAGGAAGGAAGATCAGCATTCTTCAACGAAACATAATGAATTTTTGTCTGTCTAGCTCCAAAATTAAAACAAGTCACAAAGACTGGTTTCTGAAGAAATCACATACCAAATCTGTAAATTTTATTAGCCCTTATTCACATAGTAACAAGGGAAAAAGTTGATTTAAAATAATGCTTTGAACAACATTAAGCAGTCATGGAATCTGAACTAGAATATTACCTGAGGCTGCCTCAGAAGTAGCATAGCCCACAGACAGTAGAGTCCAGGGTAGAGTTAACACTTAATCTGGAAGTCAACTGCATTGCACTTTGCTGATTGTTGCTTTTTTACTGAAAAAGTAAAAGATAATTTCACTTAATAGAAGTAAGAGTTATATTTCTCATGGACCTAGATAATAAAAATAACATAGTATGGATTTATACCAATTCTTAGGCATTGGCCAATGGGGTAGCTATGTGGTCCAGAAAGTGGGCCTTTGATGACCAGAAGATAAGAGAAACCCCAGTGTGGTGAACTGCTATGAAAAACTTTATAGACGTGTAAGGAAACAAGGTAGCGTAGGCTGCTGCCCATTAAAAAACAAAACAAGAACAACAAATTTTGAATTCAGAGTGGTACAGAAAGCAACAAGTAGTTACCGTGTGAGCTCTTGAGTATGCAAAATGATTAGTCACAGAGGTAATTGATGAATTAACAACAACAAAAAGGTGCATCACACTCTATGCTCAGATGCTCAAAAATTGACTAATAACTGTTATGTTTTTAACTTTAACTTCAGAGGCTAAAAGTAAGAATGCTTTTTCTATTGGCAAAATCCAGGCAAGCTCATAGCTGGAAAATGGATTACACTGACTTATTGCTTATGATTTTAAGTATATACTTATGGGTCTTGACCAAAGGGATACTCATTCAAGATTTGAACATGCATACCAGGTAACTGAATCAATGTCTCTAACACTATTAGAGGTCTTGGAAAAAAATATGTGATTTCAGTTTCTGTCCCTGACTTATACATCACTAATCAAGGAACCCATTTTACTGCAAGTACAACAGCAGACTAAGACATAACATATACAATAAAATTATCATATAATTTTCCATCTACAAATTAATAAATATAGTGATAATTGGAATGTGAAAATAAAATATATGCTTATTAGAGGAGTCAGGTCAGAAACATGGCAAAACAAGAAGCTCCGGACCCTCCTTTTTCCAGTGAACATACTGATTCAATAACAATTTCCTTGTATGAACTATCCAAATATCAGTTGAGAGGCTCCTGTGTCCTGGGCAAGCACAAAACCAGCTGCCTTAAAGATGGTTTAAATTGACTATTTATCACACCCTCTTACTGTAATTCTTTCCTCTGGCACAGCACCACATGATTGGAAATAAACTGCCAGTTCCCAGCTTCTCCCTAGGAAAGAAAGGAGAGGCCTGGACTGTATACCCAATGTTCTGACTTTTCAAAGGGCTGCAGAAATGACTTGTTTCTGTGTTGCCCGAACATGCAAGCTGACAAAAAAGGACCTGTTCTCCAAGATATGTCACATGTTAGATCACAAAACAAGTCTTAACAAATTTAAGAAGACTGAAGTTATATTAAATACATTTTCCAACCACAATGGCATAAAGCTAGAAATTAACAGAAAAAAACCTGGGAATTTACAATGTAAAAAGTAAACAGCATCCTCTTGACAACCCATGAGACAAAAAAGAACTCAAAAGGATACCTAGAAAATATCTTAAGACAAATGAAATTGGAAACACACCACAGCATTGAGTTTCAGGCAAAGCAATATTAAGAGGGACGTTTATAGTGATAAACACTGACATTGAAAAATAAGAAAGATATTCATCTCAATAGATGCAGAAAAAGAATTTGATAAAATTCAGCATCCCTTCATGATTAAAACCCTCGGCAAAATCAGCATAGAAGGGACATATCTTAACTCTATAAAGGCCATCTGTGACAAACCCATAGCCACCATAATACTGAATGGGAAAGGTTGAAAGCATTCCCCTTGAGAACTGGAACAAGACACGGATGCCCAATCTCACCACTTCTATTCAACATAGTACTGGAATTTCCAGCCAGAGCAATCAGACAAGAGAAATAAATAAAAGGCCTCCAAATCAGTAAAGAGGAAGTCAAACTGTCGCTGTTTGCTACTGATATGATTGTATACCTAGAAAGCCCTAATGACTCCTCCAAAAACCTCCTCGACCTAATAAATGAATTCAGCAAAGTTTCAGGATACAAAATTAATGTATACAAACCAATAGCTCTGCTATACACTAACAGTGACCAAGCTGAGAATCAAATCAAGAACTCAACCCCTTTTACAACAGCTGCAAAAAAAAGTAAAAAACTTAGGAATATAACTAACAAAGAAGATGAAAGACCTCTACAAGGAAAACTACAAAACACTGCTGAAATAAATCATAGACAACACAAACAAATAGAAACACATCTCATGCTCGTGGAAGGGTAGAATCAATGTTGTGAAAATGACCATACTGCCAAAAGTAATCTACAAATTCAAGGCAATTCCTATCAAAATACCACCATTATTCTTCACAGAGAAAAAAACAATCCTAAAATATATGGAACCAAAAAAGAGACCACATAGCCAAAGCAAGACTAAGCAAAAAGAACAAAGCTGGAGACATCGCATTACCTGACTTCAAACTATACAAAACTCATCAAAACAGCGTGGCACTGGTATAAAAAATAGCTACATAGACCAAAGGAACGGAACAGAGAACCCAGAAATAAAGCCAAATACTTACAGCCAACTGATCTTTGACAAAGCAAACAAAAACATAAAGCGACCCAATTCAACAAACGGTGCTGGGATAACTGCCAAGGCACACGTAAAGAAATAAAACTATATTCTCATCTCTGACCTTATACAAAAATCTACTCAAGATGGATCAAGTACTTAAATCTGAGAACTGAAACCATAAAAATTCTAGAAGATTGCATTGGAAAAAAACCCTTCTAGACATTGGCTTAGGCAAGGATTTCATGACCAAGAACTCAAAAGCAAATGCAACAAAAACAAAGATAAACAAATGGGACTTAAATAATCTAAAAAGCTGCACAGCAAAAGCAACAATGAGTAGAGTAAACAGACAACCCACAGAGTGGGAGAAAATCTTCACAATCTGTACATCTGACAATCAACTAACAATCTATATATCTGACAAAGATATCTGGAATCTACAAGGAGCTCAAAACATTAGCAAGAAAAAAAAAACAAACGATTCCATCAAAAAGTGGGCTAAAGACATGAAAAGACAATTCTTAAAAGAAGATATACAAGTGACCAACAAATATATGAAAAAATGCTCAACATCACTAATTATCAGGGAAATGCAAATGCAAATCAAAACCACAATGTAATACCACCTTACTCCTGCAAGAATGGCCATAACCAAAAAAATCAAAAAATAATAGATGCTGGCACGTATATGGTGAAAAGGGAACACTTTTACACTGCTGGAGGGAAGGTAAACTGGTACAACCACTATGGAAAATTTTGGAGATTCCTTAAATAACTAAAAGTAGTGTTCTGTTTCCAAGCAGCCAGTGACCAGAGCTGAGAACTTACCCCAGACCATGAGGCTCTCTGCTGAGAAAGGAAGCCAACTCACATGAGCCAACCACCATCTGCTCCCTAAAACCTATTGAAATAAAAAATATTTTTTTAAAAAGAAAAGATCTAAAAGTGGAAATACCCTTTGATCCAGCAATCTGACTACTGGGTATCTACCCAGATGAAGTCATTATACAAAAAAAGATAATAGTACACACATTGCACAGAATGTTTATAGCAGCACAATCCGAACATGCAAGCTGACAATTGAAAATATATGGAACCAACCCAAAAGCCCATCAGTCAAAGAGTGGATAAGGAAATTGTGGTATCTGTATACCATGGAATACTACTCAGCCATAAAAAGGAACGAAAAAATGGCATTTACAGCAACCTGAATGGAGTTGGAGACCATTACTCTAAATGAAGTAACTCAGGAATGGAAAACCAAACATCATATGTTCTTGCTTACAAGTGGGAGTTAAGCTATGAGAATGCAAAGGCATAAGAATAATGCAATAGACTTTGGGGACTCAGATGAAAGCATGGAAGGGGGGTGAGAGATAAAAGACTACAAACTGGGTACCCCATATACCACTAGAGAGCTAGGTCCACCATAATATTAGAAATCACCACTAAAGAATGTATTCATGTAACCAAATATCACTTGTTCCCACAAAACCTATGGAAATAAAAAATAAAAATAAGAAAGATCTTGGCTAGATGCAGTGGCTCACACCTCTAATCTCAATACCATGGGAGACTGAGGCAAGCAGACGTCTTGAGCCCAAGGAGTTCAAGACCAGTGTAGGCAACATAGCAAGACCTCATCTCTACAAAAAATACAAAATTAGCCAGATGTGGTAGCGTGCACCTGTAGCCCCAGCTACTCAGGAGACTGAGGTGAGATCATTTGAGTCCTGCAGGTCGAGGCTGCAGTGAGCAATGATCATGCCACTGCACTCTAGCCTCAGAGAAAGAGTGAGACCCTGTCTCAAAAATAAAAATAAAATAAGAATTATCTCAAAAAAACAACTTAACATTACACCTCAGAAAGAACAAAGTCCACAGTAAGCATAAGAAAGAAAATAATACAGTTTAGAGCAAAAATAATTAATAAATCAATGCCTGTAACATTATTAGAAGCCTTCAGAAAAAAATACATAATTCAATTTGATTAGTTACAGCAGAAATAGAGAGAATGGAAAACAATAGAAAAAAATCAATGAAAAGAGGAGGTGAATTTTAAAAGATCAACAACATTGACAAACCTGTAGCTAGACTAAAAAAAAATAGAGAAGACTGGAACAAATAAAACCAGAAATGAAAGAGGAGATGTTACAGCTTATGCCACAGAAATATAAACTTGATCATAGGAGACTACTATGCACAATTAGATGCCAAAGAATTAGATAACCTAGAAGAAATGGAAAAATTTCTTTTCCATTTACAAATACATCCTACTAAGACTGTAGCATGAAAAAAGAGAAGATGTAAACAGACTTTTAGCTAGTAAGAATATTGAATCAGTAATTAAAACCCTCCCAACAAAGAAAAGCTGAGGTCCAAAATGTTTTAGTGGTGAATTCTACCCAATATTTAAGGAACTAACATTATTGTCCTCAAACTATTCCAAAAAGAGGAGGGAAAGTTTTCTAACTCATTTTATGAGGTAGAGATTACTCTGAGAACAAAGCCAGACAAAAATATTAGAAGAAAATAAAAATTATAAGCCAATATCCCTGATGAATATAGATGCAAAATCTTCAACAAACTACTATGAAATTGAATTCAATAGTACATTTAAAAGATTACAAATTAAGACAAAAATTTTATCCCTGGCATGCAAAGATGGCTGAATATATGCAAATTAATCAATGTGATATACCACATTAACAGAACAAAGGACAAAAATCACATGATCATCTCAATACATGCAGAACAAGCAATTAACAAAAGTCAATACCTTTTACAACAAAGATAACTCAACAAATTAGGAATAGAAGGATACCAACTCAAGATAACAATGATCACATATGAAAGTCCATAGCTAACATCATACTCAATAGTGAGAAACTGAAAGTTGTTTTTATAAGGTCAGAAACAAGGCAAAAATACCCAGTCTCACCACTTCTATTCAACATAGTGCTGGTAGTCCTAGCCAGAGCAATTAGGCAAGAAAAAGAAATAAAAGGCATCCACATAAGAAAGAAAGAAATAAAATTACCTCTGTTCACAGATAATATGATCTTACATGTAGAAAACCCTAAAGATTCTACACACAAAAGAAGATTGTTAGAACTAATAAATGAATTTAGAAAATTGACAGGATACAAAAATCAATTGTATTTCTATAAACCAACAACAAAAATCCAAAAAGGAAATTGAGAAAACAAACCCAGTTTATAATATCATCAAAAAGAATAAAATACTTAGAAGCAAACTTAACAAAGGAAGTAAAATACTTGTATACTGAAAATTACAAGGACAATTATTTAATGGGATAGATATTGCAATTACACTGATTTGATTTTAACAAAGTATATGAATATATTAAATTATCACATGTATCCCCAAAACATTTACAGCTATTGTGTGTCAATAAAAAAATAAAATAACTATAAAATATTGATAAAATTAGACACAAATGAATGAAAAAACATCCATGTTCAAAGATCAGAAGACTGAATACTGTTACAGTGTCTGTACTAACCAAATAAACATACAGGTTCAATGCAATCCTTACCAAAATCCCAATGGCATTTTTAGAAAAATAGAAGAAAGAATTCTAAATTCCATGTGGAACCAGAAAGAACCCTGAATAGCCAAAATAATTATAGGAAAGAAGAGCAAACCTGGAGGCATCACAGTTTCTGACTTCAAAACATATCACAAAATACAGTTACTAAACAGGGTGTTCCTGGCATAATAGAGTCATCTAGAACAACAAAACAGAATAGAGAGCCCAGAAATGAACCCACACTAATGCAGTCAACTGAGCTTCCACAAAAATGCCACGAGTACACATGAGGAAAGGATAACTCAAGGATAATGGTGTTGGGGGAACTGGATATACACATGCAAAAGAATGAAACTGAACCCTTATCTTGCATTACAGAGAAAAATCAAATCAAAATGAATTAAAGACTTAAACATAAGACTTGAAACTGTGACACTCCTGAAAGAAAATATAAAATACAAGCTTTATGACACTGGTCTTGGCAATAATTTCTTGGCTATGACACCAAAAGCATAGGCATTTGTAGTGTTGTCCCAAACTTGAGACCACCTCAAACTGAAAAGCTTCTGCCCAGCAAAGCAAACAAGCAACAAAGTGAAAAAGCAACCTATGGAATATGAAAAAAATAGTTGTAAACCCCTTATCTGATAAGAGAATAAAACCCAATATATAAGAAACTCCTAATTTAATAGCAAAAAGCCAAGTAACCCAATTTTAAAAAAATGAGCAAAGGTCTTGAATAGACAGACATTTCTCCAAAGAAGACACACAAATGGCCAAGAGGCATATGAAAAGATGCTCAACATCACTAATCATCAAGGAAATGCAAATACAAGCCACAATGAGATATCATTTTACACATTACAATGGGCATTTTCAAAAAAATAATAATAAGTGTTGGCATGGAAATGGAGAAATTGGAATCCTTGTGCTCTGTTGGAAATGTGAAATGGCATAACAGCCATGGAAAACAGCATGAAGCTTCCTCAACAATTCATAAATAAAAATACCACATGAACCAGCAATCTCATTTCTGGGTATTTATTCAAAAAGATTGGAATCCAGATCACAAAGATATATTTGCACTCTCATGCTCATTGCAGCATTACTCATAATAGCCAAGATGTGGAAGAAATCAATCAGTATCAATCAACAAATGAATGGATAAAATGTGGTATATACACACAATAAAATTTTATTCAGCTTTAGCAAAGAAAGAAACTGCTATCACATATGATAGCATGAATGAGCCTTAAGAATATCATGCTAAGTGAAATATTCAGTCACCAAAGGACAAATGACTGCGATTCCTGTTATATGAAGTATCTAAAGTGGTCAAACTCACAGAAGCAGAAAGTAGAAGCGTGGTTGCCATAGGATAGGAGAAGATAAAAATGAAAAGTTGCTGCTCAACAGCTACACCATTTCAGTTATGCAACATAGAAAACTTTTAGAGATCTACTGTACAACATGGTGCTTGCCATTTTATACCCTATTGTACACTTAAAATTTTTGAGGGTGTTCTCATGTTTTGCGCTTTTTGTCACAATTTTTTAAATGTGTTTACTAAATTGGGGGATGATAATACACTGAAGGAATGAATTGCAAGATCAAATGAATGTTTGTTATATTTAATATACATGAAAGTGGAATTCTTATTGGATAGATAGTTGAAATAACATTGGAATACAGGGAAAAATATGGGGAAAACATAGAAATTTATTGAAACGTCTTACCTACTTCTAAATTTTTTTCTTTTTCTTTGATTGATTCTGTAGTGCCAGGACCTGAATTATATTTATGAGTTCCAACGTAAGGATCAATTATTAAATAATTTATCCTTCTATGCCTAATCTGGGATTAACAATTACTATCTCTTTCCTACTCAGTGGACAAGATAGTCATTATAAGTTTTTACTTATGCAACACTATTCCATATGACTGGAAATGAATGAAGGGGAAAGTGCTGGTCAGACTCACATTGTTTGCCAGTTATATAGGTCAGTCTTCCTTCTGAATCTGCTAATATTACCTACAGAGGGAAATCTGGTTGAAAATAAAATGGTAATATGAGGAAATGATTGTTGATGGAACATAAACCTATAAATGGATAATAAAGGAAAGATAAATTTACCTTGTTACCTTATACATAGGTGAGAATAAAAGAATAATATTATCTCTCAACAATATTAATAGATTCCCATAAAAGTGGAGCTATTTTCTGGCAGAAACCTCCTCCTTTGTTTGAAACTAAAGGTCCATGAAAGATTCAAGTGGATTTAAGAAACAAGTAATCTCAAGTTATCTATGTGATGCATCTCCATGATTTTATTGACATGTATATGATCATTTGAAATAATTCTCATGTAGCTTTATCTTCTGGTTTCCATTTTATAGGATGTACTTACTAAAGAGAACAGACTACTTTTGAGAGGTAACATACCAGAACATTTGCCCCCGTCCCCTAATATAATCACCACAGATTTTCAAATGAAAGCTTGTAAGATGCATAATTTATTCTGGTGATGGGAGCAATAGAAACTGGATAGTTAAATTGAGTTTTCAGAGACAATACTGATATCTTGAGACATATGTCAGCAATAGCGTCTTCATGAGATCAGTTCAGTGGAATGACAATCAAGCCCTTCTGGAGATTCTGTGAGCTACACAGTCTTCTTTAACAAACTCCCTTTTTGCTTAAATTAGGCAGAGTTGTTTTTATCACTTGAGATTAAAAACCTTGAGTATTACCAAATTATATATTTAAAGGGAGGGGTCTGTTAGGTATAGGCCCTAAAATGTGGAATTGGATGAATACAGAAAGTATTTTGTCATTTTACAAAGACAAAACAGCAAATATAAGGTATCAGTGGTTAAAAACAATGGGCAAACTTTATGACACAGGCTGAATATACAAGTCTGTGCCTACCTCTGTTCCCACCTTACCAACCCTAAATTGGTACTAAAGGAAAGAAAGTAAATCAATCAATAAATAAAAGAATTAAATTGGCACCATACCATCCAGGCAAGAACATGGATAATCTTACTACATGACAATGAAATATTTGATTCAATGATTGCTCATACGTAAAGATACAGACATAAGGTTCAAGCAATCATAGTGGAGGCTATAAAAGCTGGGAAATCGGTAGGAAAAACACAGAACACTAGGTTTCATTTGTTATTTCTTAGAGTTTTCAGTAAAATCAATATGGCACAAGAGAGAGACAGTCTGAAGGTCACCCCTCTGGAATTAGAGAGAGAAAGGAAATACAGAAAGAAAGTTTCTTTCTTGAAATTGAGATTGGCAGGGCCAGGTAATGGGAGCAGAGAATAAAGAGGACACTTAGCAGAAGAAAAAAATTCAAAAAACTCTTAGTCTCTACTAGACAGGGAGGCAGTGGGAAGCCAGGATGAAATTCAGAGTGGGGCTTCCCAACCAAGGAAAGTGACTCAGTATCATAGGAAATGTCTATTGTAAATGCATCAATGAAGGCAAGATCTGGGTCATTTACTACTTAACATCCCAGGAAGAAAATCCAAAGTAATGATGACATTTCTTCACTCTAAAATACTTCATACTGCTTGACTTGCATAAGAATCACACTTATTAAGTGGCTAATCATTGAAGTTGAATCTGAAAGAGATGACCCAGCATAGTCATGAGCTCAATCTAAGGAGCCAGACTTGATTTCAAATCACATATGACAGTCACTTCCCTGCTTTCTCTAAACTTCAGTTTTCTAATCTTTACATTAGGGGTTATCTCTTAAAATGTATATGAGAATTAATTAAAATGAGGCACATAAACAATAAACAACTTTCCAGACACATAACAAGCACTGAATAACTATTATTATGGGTTCTTATTGCAAAACATTTAGATAGAGCATGAATCTTAAATTAAGGTTAATAGATATGGTGAAAACTGTCATTTGGAAGTTTTAAAGGTATGTTCTTAACTAAAAGATTATATGATTATAGCTCTTTTCAGCTATGGCTAATAACAGAAGTTTCACAGGAACACTCCGGTAGTCAATTTAATGTTTAGATCATCATTAAATAAATAACAAAAATATTCAAATATATGTTGTAATATCGTTTGAATATTTGTCCCCTCCAAATCTCATGTTGCAATATGATCTCCAGCACTGGAGGTGGGGCCCAGTGGGAGGTGTTTGGGTCATGGGGGCAAATCCCTCATGAATGGTTTAGTGTCATCTGCTGGTGCTGAGTGAGTTTTCACTCTGTTACATACCATGAGATTGGATTGTTAAAAACAGCCTGGCACCTCCTCTCCTCTCACTTGCTCCCTCTCTTGTCATCTGATCCACTGGCTCCCCTTAGCGTTCTTCCATGAGCAAACACTTCCTGAGGCCTCACCAGAAGCAGATGCTGATGTCATGCTTCTTGTACAGCCTACAGAATTGTAAGCTAAATAAACTTTTCTTTATAAATTACCTAGCCTCAGGGTATTTAGCAATGCAAAATGGACTAATACAAGTAGTAACAAAGGTAATCAGGAATTTGTCACATAGCAAGAAATATTCAAGAGAAAATATCCTCCTACAGGGGGCAAAACAAAACTGGATTGAGACTCTCCTCTCACAACATGATGAAGTTCATTGTTCATTTTACAAAGACAAAACAACAAATATAAGGTATCAGTGGTTAAAAACAATGGGCAAACTTTATGACACAGGCTGAATATACAAGTCTATGCCTAACTCTGTTCCCATCTTACCAACCCTAAATTGGTACTAAAGGAAAGAAAGTAAATCAATAAAATTTTACAAATCCTGACTAATAAAATACCCATACCTCTTTCTTACATTAATTGGAGAAAAATAAATTAAATATGGGTTTCTACTCTGCAGAAAAGCAAAGAAAAGCTATCAAACATTCAAATTCCTCTCTATCACCACATGTTCTTAGTAGAGCAAGATAAACAGTTAGAGATCCTCACTTTGGTATCTCCAGGCAAGGAGAAAAACAGATGGGGAAGAAAAATCACATAAGCACCAATAAACTGTGACTCAGGAGAACTAAAGAGAATACATAAAACAAGCTTGCTGAAGGAACAAGAAGCTAATAGATAAACTATGTTTTGATGGAACTCTATAAAACAATGAAAGGAAACTTTACCTACATTCATCAATATGGAGGAATCCCATAAACATAATATTGAACTAAAGAAGAAAATTCATTAAGGATACATATAGTTTAATTTGATGCTTTTCAGGAGTGTGGGGATAGTTTATGATAAACATACATTAAATTTTTTTACTTTAACACATACAAATGTGCATTTACTTGCCTATATGTTAATGTACAGTTTTAGATTTTTTTTTCTGGCATGAGTCTACAGATTAGTTCTTCACTTTTTTAATCATTGATAATATCGAATGATGAATAAAAATTTCAAAACAACTATGAAGCAAACTGGGTATATATAGACTATCAATCTGGTACGCTGTTTGAGTACAAGTCAGTTAAGTAAATGGCATACAATAAAATTGAAATTATCTGTTCATAGTAAATGAAGAGGAAAATGACAGAGACAAAAAAACTAGAAAAATGATCACCAACTGAGTGACAGAGACAATGATGATTCAATAAAAAATATTTAGCCTTCCTGCAATATTGAACTCAGAGCAGAAAAAGCATTTAAATACATAATTTTAAAATTTTTTCCTTAAATAAAAATTTAAATCTTCTAATAGAAGCATATGGCACTATATGGAAGGAAAAACTGATATAAAATAATCAGCAGGGATTTTTAAAAGATCTTTACAGTCATACTGAATTTCTGTAACATGAAATATTTCCTGAGACATTGAAGTAGGAAGAAAATAGTTACTTAAGAGTTAAAAATTAAGCTGGGCTCAGAAAACTACAAATAATGTAAAAGTCCAAAAAATAATACAACAAAAATGTTCACAAATTTCTGTGGTGATTAAAATATGAGCCAAGAATTTTAGACCCAGCTAAACCGTCCCCCTAGAACATAGACATTCACAGACATTAAAGAGTTCAAGAAAATAACACTGACTATACATAAATATAAAACTATGAGAGAATTACATTTCAAAAATATATCAACGGTATAAAATTTGACAAGACTGTAATACAATCTTAATGTCTTTTATAATCTTTTTTCTTAACTTAAAAATAGATCTTTTAGAAACTAATAATCCATATAATAGAAAACAAGCTCAGCTACTCTTTTAGTTTGTATATTTCTTTTCCTTGTGCTAAATTCAAGCAAAATTAAAATTAACACATTTTATTGTTAAACAGTATTTGGTTGACAATAAAATCTCATTTTTGTAAAACTATTATTACTATCCAGCATTTTTTGTTACAATGCATGAAAAGAAATCTGAAATTATAATTACTTACCGTGAACTCAATTGTTATTTCTGGATCGAGAAATTTTTTTTCTGTAAAGTGTGAACTCTTTGTAATGCATTTTAATGCCTTTGTAGTGTGTTTTACAAAGACAGTAACATATTCTAAAAACATGAAAGTTAAAACACAGAAAATTGTAGACGCAACTTGAAGATAACATTTGCCTAGCCACTTTGACCTTTGCTCTAACAAAATCTTTCATGTTCAGTATTACTTAGCAGACAAAAACCCTATATCTGACTGCACAGCAAACACACTATTAATTTTAAAAATAATAAATTAATTTTAAAAGGCAGAATGTCATGTAAGCAGCCAAGCCAGCTGAAGCATCTTAGAAAAAAATTTCCCTCATTAATCCCCTGTCAAGCAGAAGTACTATTTGACTCTAGAAGAAAAGTTGGTGAAGAAAGAAAGGAAATGATTTTAAAAGACTCAAGGTTGTGCTCTCTCACAAATCATATAAATGATTATTATTCTGCATGATACAGACTCAATGACTATAAAGTGCTCTGTTAAGGACACTATTGTATTTCTCTGATGGGTACATAATTTTCTAGTATACCTAAGGTTATAAAGCTCAGTGGGGGCCTTCTACTTCTAAAGCAATATATAAATGCAATATAAAATCTTGCATTTGAATGTTTAAAAAATAAAATTTGTCTTAAAAGAATGAAATGGTCCCTTTCATAAGTAAAAAAAAAAAAAAGAAAGAAAACTAGTTTACGCTAAAGAAAAAAAAACTTCATAATGTACACCCCGTCAAAACAAAAACTGTAGTAGTTTCAAGTTTGAGGAAAAAAAGAACACTTTTTTATGGACAGCAATTATTTCTTCGCATCTCCAAATAAAGATAAGGCTTCCTTTTGAATGATCTGTTTATTTGTGGAGTTGAGTTAAATTTGTATTTAAATTGTTTTATTTGTAAATATAATTAAATAACGGTAAGTTCCTGAAATGAGTTACCTGGAAAATTGAGTAACCTTCAATTAAAAAAATAATATCTTTCCAAAGAATGACACTGATGTGGTTTGGTTCTGTGTCCCCTCCCAAATCTCATCTTGAATTGTAATCCCCATGTGTCAAGGGAGAGATCTGTAATCCCCAGGCATTGAGGGAGGGAGATGGTTGGATCATGCGGGTGGTTTCTACCATGCTGTTCTCATGATAGTGAGTGAGTTCTCATGAGATCTGATGGCTTCATAAGGGGCTCTTTTCTCTTAGCTTTCTCTTCCCTCTTGCCAGCTACCATGTAAGATGTGCCTGCTTCCCCTTCCACCATGACTGTAAGTTTACTGAGGCCCAGCCATGTGGAACTGTGAGTCAATCAAACCTCTTTCCTTCATAAATTACCCAGTCTCAGGTGTAGTATCTTTACAACAGTGTGAAAATGAACTAATACAGACACCCATCTAGATCTGAGGTCTTCATGAACCCTTGCAAATCTAGTTAATACTTGACCTCTTCTGTTTTCAGTCTTCTTATTCCAAACATGATTTTAAATCCAGTCACATTTCCAAATCTGTAGTAACACATGGTACTGTTTTTTACAAGACCCACCTAAACTTATTTCAGTTATTTCAGTGGAAAACAAAGACTTTTTGTAATATGATCTAATAATTATTTCCTTTAGTTTTTAATCATCTTGTTTTTAAAATTAATTATGTAGCAAAATATGTCTCTACCTTCTCTCTTTTCAAATAGGACCATTTCTTCTCTTTTTTGTTTCTCAGCCTATGAACTGGTTCTTCCTGAAAGGGCCATATAAAATGGAAAGAGTAAATCATTATTGTTCTTCTTGTTTTAAAGTGAGTCAATACTATTCTAATTCAAAGCTACCCGGATGGTATACCAACAAACAGCACCAATGAAATCCACCAGTTAGTATCCACAAGCAATTATAGTGATTAACCTGAATAAATTGGAATTGTAAATTGCCATATCTAATTATTTCATATTGCTTGTTACCTATTTGGATAAAAAAGTTTCAAATGTACTTTGAGTTAGCTATTTTTCATCAAAGAATTAATTATTTATATTCTTGAACATTTAAATTGTTTCCATTTTTTGAGTAATGATTGTTTTATTAAAATAAATTTCTGAGATTTAAAATGCTTATTATTATGATATGCACATTTTTAAGACTCACATATAACCAAATATAAGACATATATATTACTCAGAAAAATAATATAGAGCTCTGGTTTCTTCGAATCCTAGATAACATTGGACAGTACATAATTCTTCATCTTTAATACTATATTCAATATTTTATTATATTTAATAATACTTTTAAAATATAAAAACAATATTTTTGTAAAGACTTGAGCATTCTGATATACCATAAATCTTGCTTTTGCCACTGTATTCTTTATTTTTTCCCATATAGAATTACTGTGCAAATTTTGTATTTTTAATCGTGATATTTTATATCAAATTACACACCTTGGTATCTAAATAATTAGTTATTTTTATGTGTATAGGTAAATGTTTTATTGTGCTTCTATTGTGTCTATAATTTACATGTTTCAAATTATATTAAAAGGAAGGAAAAAAGTTTTCCGGTATGAGAAAAGTATAGCATCAATTTGTTATACCAGGTATGCATCAATAATATAGCTTTAATCAACTTCATGTGCTTCTTTAACTTTCAAATTTTAAACTGCACACTTATAAAGTCAGATACTGTGCTAGGAACTGGATTTAGAGCAACACCAAAAACAGGCACAGTGTCTTCCTGAACAAAGTTGGAAGACGAAGGAAGACGTTACTCAAATAATTAGACCAATGAAAGGTAAAATGGTATTTTTGACAGATGCTACAAGTTTATACACAATTCTATGAAGATTTATAAAATGGGTATTTAACCTAGAAATTATTTCCTTTTTATTTATAAGAAACTACTATAATTTATTTTTTACCTAAAACTAAAACCTAGCCACACCTCAAATGTCTGTCTCCCATAGCAACCATCTATGAAATGACGTGGTCCATGTTTCTTACATTTTAGATATCTAGCCTGGGCAACATGGTGAGACCCCGCCTCCACAAAAAATACAAAAAATAAAATAAAATAGCTGGGTATGCTGGCACATGCCTATGGTCCCAGCTACCCTGGAGGCTGAGGTGAGAGGATCTCTTGAGCCCTATGGGGTGGGAGGAGGTGAGGCACGTGGAGGCTGTAGTGAGCCATGATCATGCTGTTGCACTCCAACCTGGGTGATGGAGTGAAGAAAAGAAAAAGAAAAAGAAAGAAAAGGAAAAAGAAAATCTTCTTAGTTCAAATCTGACCTAAGTGCAAGTGTAGCACAAAGAAGAATTTGGATAAAGAAAACAAAATGCTCCCCTGAAAGTCTGACCAAAAATATTTACATGCAAGTTGAGCATAGCCAAAAGAGAAAAATTTTCATTGAGGTGGTCGTGCAATGAATTTTCTAACACAAAAGCAATAGAATTCATACAGAGATGATCCCCAACTTATAATGGACGGACAGGATTTTTTGATTATACAATGGTGCAAAGGCAATAACACATTCAGTGGAAACCATGCTTCTAATTAGAATTTTGGTTTTTTTCTGGGGCTAGCAATAGGCAGTATGATAATCTACCCCAATGCTGGACAGCAGCAACCAGCCACAGCTCCCAGTCAGCCACAAAATCACTAGTGTTAATAACTGATAGTCTATAGTGGACTGTGTTGCCAGATGATTTTGCCCAAGTGTAGGCTAATGTAAGTGCTCCTCAGCACGTTTAAGGTAAGCTAGGCTAAGCTATGATGTTTGGTAGGCTAGGTGTATTAAATGCATTTTGGACTTACGATATTTTCAACTTACAATGGGTTCATCAGGACACTTTAACCTCATCATAAGTTCAAGAGCATCCGTATTTAAAAGAGAAGACTTATTCAAATGTTAAAGAGTAGACAAAGTAAAGGAAAATCTTATACAATGAAAACTACTCTCTTTAAACTCTTTTGGGAACTTAAAATGTATCAGGTATAAATTCACTACTGTAAATATAACATCATTTTTAAAGATGATGAAAGTATCTTAAATGTAATGAGCAGATAATAAAACTTTGTATCTCTTTGAGGTTTTGTTAATTAGAGTTAAATGTAAAACAATTTCTAAAATAGACATGGTACTTTAAATATTTAAATAACTTAAAAGAAGACTAAAAAAATCATAAATGCATCCTTTTAAGCCTTTTTCTCCAATGTTACTCTTAAACTTGCAAATGAATCAGATCTCCTTATCAACCAAAACATCATAATTTGGAGCTTTTCATTTGTTTGTTTGCTTTTTCCTACTTATACTACAATTTTAAAAGTTAAGTTGCTATAAGGAGTAAACCCAAAATTGAGTAGAAGAAGCAGTTTCCTATTTTTCATTCAAATTCCATTCCAAGATTGGCATTCTCTGCAGTCATTCACCATCCAGGTGACTTTTATCACGTTTCTCTTCCATCCCCTGGTTATGGTTCTTATCTGCATTGTCAAAGCTGGGCTTCAGGTAGATCCACGTCCAGCTCACAAGAAGGCAAGTGTGGTTGTATACCTCCAGTGCGTTAAAACACAGACCCAAAAGTAACATAAGTTATTTCTGCTTCATTTCCACTGAAAATAACTTAGTCACGTAACCATATTGCAGGAAAGAGAGAGCTGGGAAACAGTCTCCAGCTGGTGGACAAATGCTTAACTATAACTTTATTTCTTAAAAAAAAAGGGGGGGGAACATATATAGGTGCACATTTAGCAATTTCCCCCATGAAGCTCCTTTGTACTAAATGTAATCATGCTTAAAATATGTATCTATCCTCAGATAGGTTATCTTTTAAAAGAAAACACCATGATTTGCCACTTACCATCTTATTTTTGTCACCTAACATGTTCATTCATTCTATAAATACTTATTGAGGAGCTACTATATATTGGAACAGTAATAGGTGCATAGGATATAAAGCATTATATGTCAGAGTCCTAGACTTCGAGAAGTTTGCCATCTAGTTGAAATTGACATGTGCCAATTGCTGCGGCAGGTGATTTAACAAGTTTGCTATTGAAAGAGTTTAAAATATATCACTCTAACATATTAAGTATTTGGGTTAAAGGCACTTTAAAAAGTCAAATGCAAAAGGATCAATCTGACCTTTGCACTGTTTCTTAAAAGCAGAAGATGAAATTCCCATATGAAAGATTTCCTTCTATACCAGAAAGATGCAACATACTTGTCCTCAAGGACAATAAATTGAAACAGAGAATTTTGAGTAGACTTTGTGAAAAATAACTCTTACAAGTATCTCCACAATTTAGTTGCTTTTTCACAACTTACTACTCCATGTCCAATTCAGTATGTAAATAATTCAGTCTAACTTCTTTTTCGGGTTTTCATTTTTTTATGACAGCTCCCATGTCATGTAAAACTTGTACTATGCTTTTCTCCTGTTAATCTATGTTATGACGTTTTAATTCCCAAACTTAGCTGAGACCCTAAGAGAATGAAGGTGGAACTTTTCCACTCACACATTTTGTGGCAACCCAGATAGGACTCTAAAAGGCTGGGATATTGCCGTGCTTTGGAGCCTTCAGATGGGATCCTGAGAAGACTGACAAAAGTCAGCAGAAGGTAGGAATTCTTACCAGCGTCAGCTCTCCTGGATCTCTTCTATAGTGGCCAGTTGAGAGGAAAGTATAAAATGTTTCTTTGTTCATTCTTTTCCAGATTTGGATTGGCAGGAGAAAAACATTTATAAGAATTGATCCTTTGAAATGTAGACTCTCTGCTCAATTTGGTTCTGGGTACTCACAAATTATTCACCTACAGTCTTCCAGGAATAGTTCTTGTTTTCTTTTGTCGCTGTCTTGTTATGTGATTTGTTACAAGGAGGAAACACATAATAAAATCCTCCTTTCATCTTGAGAGCTTGGCTTTGTGACCAGTGAAAATATTCTCTCTGGTTTCTACCACCTGGAGGGGTACAGTTGTCGGGCTTGCATTGGGTGGCTTGTCAGCAGACTAGAGCCCAAAACACAATGTCTTTTTGCCTGACAATGCGAGCAATCCTTGGAGTTTGTCTTAATTGTCTTAACCCCATTGCCTTGTTAACAGTGAAGGTACTCAGTTTCTGAGGCGATCATTAAGACAGCCTTTGAATCTTGAGGGGAACAAAATCTTTTGCACCCTTGGGGACACACTTCTGGCATCCATGGTTAAGCCACAAAAGGCTTATTGGTTTCCAGCCATAAAAATGGCTTATTGGATTTGAGTCACAAAGTAGGTATACTTTTGGAGATTTGGACTTTTGCATCTAAAAGTTTTGTTGTTGTTTGTTTTGTGGTTTTTTTAGAGCACTCTCATCCTAAACAACTATCCTATTGGTACCTATAGGAAGATTTGACTGAAGAAAATAAGCATGTATAGAAATTAAGCATTTTTTTCAGAAAAATAGGAACTAACCTAAAAGTTTTTCAAGTTCACCATAATCTAGGATAACCTTTGGTAAATTAAAAAAAAAAAAAAAAAAAAACTAGTTTAAGTTGTTGGTTTAATTGAAACAGGCATGTCTTCAAAGTTATCAACATTAAATGTAATGCTGATAAAGACATACAACTTCTTCTACCTGAATTTACTAATCAAAAAGCTTATGTGTATTTAAGATTGTAAAAGTATAAATTCAACCTGAGAATAACATGTAAAATGAATAAATAAATTTCTTGATGTATGTCAAACATATCAATAAAAAGAAACGTTTTGTTTTGTTTTGTTTTGTTTTGTTTTGTTTTGTTTTGTTTCTGGAGACAGAGTCTTGCTCTGTCACCCAGACTGGAATGCAATGGCACAATCTCAGCTCACTGCAACCTCTGCCTCTAGGGTTCAAGCAATTCTCCTGTCTCAGACTCTGGAGTAGCTATGATTACAGGCGCCCGCCACCATGCCTAGCTAATTTTTGTATTTTTAGTAGAGATTGGGTTGTACCATGTTGGCCAGGCCGGCCTCGAACTCCTGACCTCAGGTTATCCATCTGCCTCAGCCTCCCAGAGTGCCGGGATTACAGATGTGATGAGCTACCATGCCCGGCCAAAAAGAGTTTTAAAATGTCATGTTTTGACTTTTAGGTTGCTTGCTTCTGTGATTTTTAAAATACTTGTCTGAATAATCTGCAGGCTAAAATAATTTAAGAGAATGACTAGCTTTGTTTAGTGTCTCACAAATTTTTGGGGAACTATTCACACATAATTATTAAAACTAAGTAAATTAATAAATATAAATACAAGTGGGATAAACATTTATAAATAAAATTTTAAAGTGATTATGTTTTATAAGATATGTCTTCTTAAAAATTCAAAATCTTTTTTGGTAACTTAAAACCTTAAAGTTATACTCTGTTGAATTAAGTGATGGCTGTTTGTTGAATATCTAAATTACCTTCAAATAAGACATAATCTTGAAACATTAATTGCTAAATATAAATTTAATCTACATACCATTGCTGAAGAACAAAACTTGTGTAGATCTGTTACTAAAAATGTCCTGTGTCATATAGAAAAGTTGTGCCATGACAAAGCATATATATGTATACACACACACACACACACACAAACACACACATATACATATACTCTTATTTATTTATTTTTTTGAAACGGAGTCTCCCTCTGTCACCAGGCTGGAGTACAATGCGGCGATTTCGGCTCACTGCAAACTCCACCTCCCGGGTTCAAGCGATTCTCCTGCCTCGGCCTCCCGAGTAGCTGAAACTACAGACACACACCACCACGCCCAGCTAATTTTTGTATTTTTAGTAGAGACGGGGTTTCACCATGTCGGCCAGGATGGTCTCGATCTGTTGACCTTGTGATCTGCCCACCTCGGCCTCCCAATATTTTTAAAATTATAAAGTGGATCAGGCATGGTGGCTTACCCCTGTAATCTCAGCCCTTTAGGAGGCCAAGACAAGAGAATGACTTCAGCCCAGGAGTGTGAGACAAACCTGAGCAACATAGCAAGACTCCATTTCTACAAAAAAAATACCAATAAAAAAGGAAAGAAACAAAAAAAGAAATTATATAATAACGTATTCACAAATCTGTAAAAGTTCACAACTGCTTTCTACTTTTCTAGTTTTTACTAGAAATTGAAGTCACTAAGATTAAAAAATTCTAGTTAATATGTGTAATTAAAACTACTAGAAATATTAGTGGAATCCAGTCTGTATACGAAGTGCACCAGAAAAATAAGATATACCTTATACAGTTTTCCAAAAGCTGTGACATATAAAAGATGTATTTTTGTCAAAAAAAAGAGTAATTTCATTTTAATTTGGAAGTTATTCAGGCTCTGTTTCAGAATGAATTGATAAATAAAGAATAAAAACTTAATGGATCTAAAAAGTTGGAAAGAGAATAGAGGAGAAAATTTTATATAATCAAGCTAACTACACTAGATAAACTTATTAGAAGGTTTTTAAAATGAGCCTGAATATCACGAGCAAACTGAAGCAAAACTAAAATTTGGTCTTCTCTATTAAAAGGACAATTTTTTCTTGGAGTATTGATCTATTCTTTATATGAGATTGTAAAAGTATTTTTCTTTACCTTTTAAGTAATTTTCTTAGGAAACGAAGATTTTACGTTTTGTTAAAATAATTTCCTGTGCTTTGTATTGTCCTTATTTGGTCTTTAATTACTTAAGAAAACTATGTTTTCTCAATATTAAAAGAGGTAAGCTATGTATTTACAACTATATAACTTTTCTGTGTTTGCTTCTGAAATTTTTTGTCACTTTGGTATTTGTCTTAGTTCATTTTGTGCTGCTGTAACAGAATACCACAGACTGGGTTATTTACAAACAATAGAATTTTACTTAGCTCACATTTCTGAAGGCTAAGCAGTTCAAGATCAAGGATTGCGCCTGTTGAGGGCTTTTTTGCTATTTTATAATATGGTGGAAGGCATTACAAGGCAAGAGAGTGTATATGAGTGAGGGAAGGGGGCAAAAACCATCTTTTATAAGAATGTCACTCCCAAGTGGGTGCAGTGACTCATGCCTGTAATCCCAGCACTTTGGGAGGCCAAGGTGGGCAGATCATGAGGTCAGGAGTTCAAGATCAGTCTGGCCAACATGGTGAAACTCCATCTCTACTAAAAATACAAAAATTAGCCAGGTGCGGCAGTGCACACATGTAATCCTGGGTACTCAGGAGGCTGAGGCAGAAGAATCGCTTGAGCCTGGAAGGCAGAGGTTGTAGTGAGCCAAGACAGTGCCATTGCACTCCAGTATGGGAGACAGAGCAAGACTCCGTCTGAAAAAAAAAAAAAAAGAATGTCACCCTCATCACAATGAACCTATTTTTGCAAAAACAATCTATTCATCAGGGGAGAAGTCATGTGACTTAATTACCTCTTAAAGTTCTCACCACTCAACACTATTGTACATGAACTATGGGGCACATTCAAACCGTAGTAGTAATATTTCATAATGATCTGGGATTCTATTTTAATAGAGTGTTTTAAACCTTTTGACATTTTTTAACAAACTTTTCAAATCTAAATTCTAAATTAAGTATTTTTAACCTGAAACTAACTTTTGGGTTTACCACAGGGGTTTGTGAAAGATCTCAAAAGATCTGCTCTCTCTCCTTATTAAAAAAAGTGATACTAAACAAATTAGACTTATTTGATAATGTTATATTATACAGGAAGCATTGTCCAAAAATTGTTGTGTAAACTTCTTTGAGTTACATTTGTATGGATATGCTATTAATATGTGTTCCAGAAGCTACATGAAATTCCTAGATATCTGATACGTCCTCATATGGTTATATATATCACAATTCTGGTTACTACGTCCAACTGCTGTATGCCACAGAAAATAACCAAATTTCCTTGTCAATGATGAAAAACTACATTCCAGTAGTGTTTCATCTTAAAGAATATTTATGGAAAAGACTCCGAGAAGTCCTCCAGACTACAGGTTTCTAATAACCTTAAGATCACACTGGCCGGGCACAGTGGCTCACGCCTGTCATCCCTGCACTTTGGGAGGCCGAGGCTGATTAATCAACAGGAGTTCGAGACCAGCCTGGCCAAAATGGTGAAACCTCGTCTCTACTAAAACTACAAAAAATTAGCTAGGCATAGTGGCAGGTACCTGTAATCCCAACTACTTAGGAGGCTGAGGCAGGAGAATCGCTTGAAGTGGGAGATGGAGGATACAGTGAGCCAAGATTGCGTGACTGCACTCCAGTCCAGGTGACACAGTGAGACTCTGTCTCAAAAAAACAAAAACAAACAAACAAACAAAAAGATCATGCTATTAGACTGGGTAAGGATGTTGAGACCTGTAATGAAGAAACTAATGGATTCATAAAATTGCTAGCCCAAGATAATCAAAACAAGAATTCGTTACATAGGGCTACATAAATTGATGAGGATATTTAATGATTTTTTTGTCTGAAATATTGCTGATTCTTTAATATTTTGTTTTCTAGATTTCAGGATACTTTTTTCTATTTTAACTATCTATAGCTTACTGTAGCTTGGTAAAATATAGCTTTGTAAACAGACTTGAAACATTTATATTTTTCTCTCTACCCAATCCCTCCAGAATTTAGAAACTCTTACTGACTCTTAATTTTCATGGCAGTATGTTTGTAAACATAGTTTCAATAAGAATTTGTTCCTTTGTAACAGGATACAATTGGAAACACTGGTTATATTACCATGGCTTTGACTAAAATGTCATATTTTCAAGTATGATAAGACAACTTTAAGAAACTAAGTTTTACTGTATGAGGCAAATGTTTATAAAATCCTTGGGATAACTGGTCTGATATCTGACTTAAACAGTTCCTGGTCTTACAGGTGAGTAAGGAATACCACTTCCTGGCAGGTCCAGAGACCTAAAAATATTTGAGGAATTTCAAGAGAGGAATTTGGCCAGGCGTGGTGGCTCACACCTGTAATCCCAGCTCTTTGGGAGGCCTAGACGGGTGGATCACCAGGTCAGGAGATCAAGACCATCCTGGCTAACATGGTGAAACCCCATCTCTACTAAAATTAAAAAAAAAAAAAAAATTAGCTGTGTGTGGTGGCATGAGCTTGTAGTCCCAGATACTCATGAGGCTGAGGCAGGGGAATCACTTGAACCCAGGAGGTGGAGGTTGCAGTGAGCCAAGATTGCGCCACTGCACCCCAGCTTGGCAAAAAACAAAAACAAAAAAACAAAAAACAAAAAACAGAGGAATTACCCCAAGTCTCAGTCACCAAGAGTAAGTTTGATGACAAGTGCTTGACTTGGCTTCCTATTTCCAGGAGGCTTTTAATACTGTAATTTAAAATTCCTTATTGAAAGTTTCAGCAAAGCTGACTTTAACAAGGCCTGTATGGTTAATCAGTATTCTTGCTGCACTTATGTCAAAAATTTTTCCAGATTTTATAAACCTTGCCTTATTTGGCAAACCAATTAGTCTTATTTTAATTATGATTTATTAAAATGGAGATAATTGTGGGGAGAAATTTCTGTTTCAATAAAAACTATAATGTATCCAGATGGAATGTTGAACAGTATCACGTGAAATTTTTCCTCTTCGCAAACTAGCTCCTGCCATTTTATGCATTTCATCAATAATTAACATTTCTAATTTTTATTTCACCTTGTTTTTCTTTCTTTCTCTCTTTTTTAGATGGGGTCTTGCTATGTTGGCCAGGCTGATCTCAAACTCCTGGGCTCAAGTGATCCTCCAATTTCCACCTCTGGGGTAGCTGGAACTACTGGCACATGCCACCACACCCAGCTTTTTCTCTCACATTTTTGACCTAAAATTACTAAAAGTTAAAATTTCCCTTTTTTGTAGCCTTGCAAACTAAAGTTGGGCGACTCCATATAGACTTCAGAAAAATCACAACAGCTTGTATATGAACAATCTTCAAGCCTGTTGCCATATGGAACACTCAGGCACCACTTAAAGACATCCAAACTAAAGATATTTCAAACCCAATATTTAGAAGTTTTTTCAACTGATTACTCCTGGGTTTAAAAACTGGATAGAGGCCGGGCGCGGTGGCTCAAACCTGTAATCCCAGCACTTTGGGAGGCCGAGACGGGCGGATCACGAGGTCAGGAGATCGAGACCATCCTGGCTAACACGGTGAAACCCCGTCTCTACTAAAAATACAAGAAAATTAGCCGGGCGAGGTGGCGGGCGCCTGTAGTCCCAGCTACTCGGGAGGCTGAGGCAGGAGAATGGCGTGAACCCGGGGGGGCAGAGCTTGCAGTGAGCCGAGATCGCGCCACTGCACTCCAGCCTGGGGCACAGAGCGAGACTCCGTCTCAAAAAAAAAAAAAAAAAAAAAAAAAAAAAACTGGATAGAATTTCTCCAATCATTAATTTTTGTTTTCTTTTATTTGCCTTAGAAATACCTCTTGTTCTCACATCATATAAAAGATGTAACTTAGATGAAAGTCCTCCTACAACATCACCTCCTAAAATGAAACACAACTTCTTAACTGGACCAAAGTATTCTCATTACTAAGAAACTGATTAAATAAGATACTGGAAAATATACTTAAGTGTATACTTTTCTGCTTGTTTCCATTTATAATTTCTTCTACCTTTGCAGATCTCTTTATACTGAGCCACTAACTCAATTCTTTGCTACAGAGCCACCAAGTCAGGTTTTAATGTGTGAAACATATAGGAAGTTTCAGACAGGGAAATAAATGCGTTCAAAATATATCACTCTTCCGTATTAACTATTTGAGTTAAAGGCACTTAGAAAAACAGCAGGAGCAAAAAGATCACTTTGACCTTCATGCTGTTTCTTAAAAGCAGAAGAAATTCCCATGTGAATGATGCCCTCCCTATACTAGAAAGATGCAACGATAAGAAGTCAAAATCAAAAGAATTCTTTTATATATATATACTTTAAACTCTAGGTTACATGTGCACAACACGCAGGTTTGCTACATAGGTATACATGTGCCATGTTGGTTTGCTGCACCCATCAACACATCATTTACATTAGGTATTTCTCCTAATGCTATCCTTCCCCAAGCCCACCGCCCCCTGACAGGCCTGGGTGTGTGATGTTCCCCACCCAGTGTCCAAGTGTTCTCATTGTTTAGTTCCCACCTAGGAGTGAGAACATATGGTGTTTGGTTTTCTGTCCTTGTGACAGTTTGCTGAGAATGATGTTTCCAGCTTCATTCATGTCCCTGCAAAGAATATGAATTCATCCTTTATTATGGCTGCAATAGTATTCCATGGTGTGTGTGTGCCACATTTTCTTAATCCAGGCTATCAATGATGGACATTTGGGTTGGTTCCAAGTCTTTGCTATTGTGAAGAGAGCCACAATAAATGTACGTGTGTATGTGTCTTTATAGTAGCATGATTTATAATCCTTTGGGTGTATTCCCAGTAATGGGATCATTGGGTCAAATGGTATTTCTAGTTCTATATCCTTGCGGAATCACCACACTGTCTTCCACAATGGTTGAACCAATTTACACTCCCACCAACAGTGTAAAAGTCTTCCTATTTCTCCACATCCTCTCCAGCTTCTGTTTCCTGACTTTTTAATGATCGCCATTCTAACTGGTGTGAGATGGTATCTCATTGTGGTTTTGATTTGCATTTCTCTGATGACCAGTAATGATGAGCATTTTTTCATGTGTCTGTTGGCTGCATAGTGTCTTCTTTTAAGAAGTGTCTTTGAGAAGTGTCCTTTGCCCACTTTTTGATGTAGTTGTTCGTTTTTTTCTTGTAAGTTTGTTTGAGTTCTTTGTAGATTCTGGATATTAGCCCTTTGTCAGATGGGTAGATTGCAAAAATTTTCTCCCATTTCTCCTGTAGGTTGCCTGTTCACTCTGATGGTAGTTTCTTTTGCCATGCAGAAGCTCCTTAGTTTAATTAGATCCCATTTGTCTATTTTGGCTTTTGTTGTCGTTGCTTTTGGTGTTTTATTTATGAAATCTTTGCCCATGTCTATGTCCTGAATGGTATTGCCTAGGTTTTCTTCTAGGGTTTTTATGGTTTTAGGAAGTGTAGTTGAAGTCAGGTAGTGTGATGCCTCCAGCTTTGTTCCTTTTGCTTAGGATTGTCTTGGCAATACAGGCTCTTGGTTCCATATGAACTTTAAAGTAGTTTTTTCCAATTCTGTGAAAAAAGTCATTGGTAGGTTAGCATTGAATCCATAAATTACCTTGAGCAGTATGACCATTTTCACACTATTAATTCTTCCTATGCATGAGCATGGAATGTTATTCCATTTGTTTGTGTACTCTTTTATTTCATTGAGCAGTGGTTTGTAGTTCTCCTTGAAGAGGTCCTTCACATCCCGTGTAAGTTGGATTGCTAGGTATTTTATTCTCTTCATAGCAATTGGGAATGGGAGTTCACTCATGGCTCTGTGTTTGTCTGTTATTGGTGTATAGGAATGCTTGTGATTTTTGCATATTGATTTTGTATCCTGAGACTTTGCTGAAGGTGCTTATCAACTTAAGGAGATTTTGGGCTGAGATGATGGGGTTTTCTAAATATACAATCATGTCATCTGCAAACAGGGACAATTTGACTTCCTCTTTTCCTAATTGAATACCCTTGATTTCTTTCTCTTGCTTGATTGCCCTGGCCAGAACTTCCAACACTATGTTGAATAGGAGTGGTGAGAGAGGGCATCCTTATCTTGTGGCAGTTTTCAAAGGGAATGCTTCCAGTTTTTGCCCATTCAGTATGATATTGGCTGTGGGTTTGACATGGATAGCTCTTATTGAGATGTGTTCCATCAATACCTAGTTTATTGAGAGATGTTAGCATGAAGGCTGTTGAATTTTGTCGAAGACCTTTTCTGCATCTATTCAGATAGTCATGTGGTTTTTGTCATTGGTTCTGTTTATGTGACGGATTACATTTATTGATTTGCATATGTTGAACCAGTCTTGCATCCCAGGGATGAAGCCGACTTGATCTTGGTCGATAAGCTTTTCGATGCACTGCTGGCTTTGGTTTGCCATTATTTTATTGAGGATTTTTGCATCAATGTTCATCAGGGATATTGGTCTAAAATTCTCTTTTTTTGTTGTGTCTCTGCCAGGCTTTGGTATCAGAATGATGCTGGCCTCATAAAATGAGTTGGAATAGTTTCAGAAAGAATGGTACCAGCTCCTCTTTGTACCTCTGGTAGAATTCGGCTGTGAATCCGTCTGGTCCTGGACTTTTTTTGATTGGTAGGCTATTAATTATTGCCTCAATTTCAGAGGCAATGTTATTGGTCTATTCAGAGATTCAACTTCTTCCTGGTTTAGTCTTGGGAGGGTGTATGTGTCCAGGAATTTATCCATTTCTTCTAGATTTTCTAGTTTATTTGCATAGAGTTGCTTATAGTATTCTCTGATGGTAGTTTGTATTTCTGTGGGATCAGTGGTGATATTCCCTTTATCATTTTTTAATGCATTTATTTGATTCTTGTCTCTTTTCTTCTTTGTTAGTCTTGCTAGTAGTCTGTCAATTTTGTTATCTTTTCCAAAAACCAGCTCCTGGATTCATTGATTTTTTGAAGGGTATTTTGTGTCTCTCTCTCTTTCGGTTCTGCTCCGATATTAGTTATTTCTTGTCTTCTGCTAGCTTTTGAATTTGTTTGCTCTTGCTTTCCTAGTTCTTTCAATTGTGATGTTAGGGTGTTGATTTTAGATCTTTCCTGCTTTCTCTTGTGGACATTTATGGCTATAAATTTCCCATCTACATGTTGCTTTAAATGTGCCCAGAGATTCTGGTATGTTATGTCCTTGTTCTATTGGTTTTGAGAGGACTAGCTGGATTTCCTAGGCTGACTAACAGTCCCTAAGCTAGCTGGGAAGGTGACTGCATCCACCTTTAAACACGGGGCTTGCAATTTAGCTCACACCCGACCAATCAGATAGTAAAGAGAGCTCACTAAAATGCTAATTAGGCAAAAACAAGAGGTTAAAAAAATAGCCAATCATCTCTTGCCTGAGAGCACAGTGGCAGGGACAATGATCGGGATATAAACCCAGGCATTTGGGCCAGCAACAGCAACCGCCTTTGGGTCCCCTCCCTTTGTATGGGAGCTCTGTTTTTACTCTATTAAATCCTGCAACTGCACTCTCTGGTCCATGTTTGTTACGGCTCGAGCTGAGTTTTCACTCGCCATCCACCACTGCTATTTGTCACAGTCGCAGACCCACCGCTGACTTCCATCCCTCCAGATCCAGCAGGGTGTCCACAGTGCTCCTGATCCAGTGAGGTGCCCATTGTCGCTCCCAATCGGGCTAAAGGTTTGCCATTGTTCCTGCATGGCTAAGTGCCCAGGTTCATCCTAAATGAGCTGAACAGTAGTCACTGGGTTCCATGGTTCTCTTCCATGACCCACGGCTTCTAATAGAGCTATAACACTTACTGCATAGCCCAAGATTCCATTCCTTGGAATCCGTGAGGCCAAGAACCCCAGGTCAGAGAACACGAGGCTTGCCACCATCTTGGAAGCAGCCCGCCATCATTTTGGAAGTGGCCCGCCACCATCTTGGGAGCTCTGGGAGCAAGGACCCTGCAGTAACAGTTTCAAAGAACGTCTCTATTTCTGCCTTCATTTCATTATTTACCCAGTAGTCATTCAGGAGCAGGTTGTTCAGTTTCCATGTGGTTGTGTAATTTTGAGTGAGTTTCTTAATTCTGAGTTCTGATTTGATTGCACTATGGTCTGAGAGACTGTTGTGATTTCTGTTCTTTTACATTTGCTGAGGAGTGCTTTACTTCCAATTACGTGGTCAATTTTAGAATAAGTGCGATGTGGTGCTGAGGAGAATGTATATTCTGTTGATTTGGGGTGGAGAGTTCTGTAGATGTCTATTAGGTCTGCTTGGTGCAGAGCTGAGTTCAAGTCCTGGATATCCTTATTAACCTTCTGTCTTGTTCATCTGTCTAATATTGACAGTGGCATGTTAAAGTCTCCCATTATTATTGTGTGGGAGTCTAAGTCTCTTTGTAGATCTCTAAGGACTTGCTTTATGAATCTGGGTGCTCCTGTATTGGTTACATATATATTTAGGATAGTTAGCTCTTCTTGTTGAATTGATCCCTTTATCATTATGTAATGGCTTTGTCTCTTTTGATCTTTGTTGATTTAAAGTCTGTTTTAGCAGAGACTAGGATTGCAACCCTTACTTTTTTTTGCTTTCCATTTGCTTGGTAGATCTTCCTCTATCCCTTTATTTTGAGCCTATGTGTGTCTCTGCACGTGAGATGGGTCTCCTGCAGACAGCACACTGATGGGTCTTGACTCTTTATCCAGTTTGCCAGTCTGTGTCTTTTAATTGGGGCATTTAGCCCATTTACATTTAAGGTTAAAATTGTTATGTGTGAATTTGACCCTGTCATTATGATGTTAGCTGGTTATTTTGCCCATTAATTGATGCAGTTTTTTCATAGCATTGATGGTCTTTACAATTTGGCATGTTTTTGCAATGGCTGGTACTGGTTGTTCCTTTCCATGTTTAGTGCTTCCTTCAGGAGTTCTTGTAAGGTAGGCCTGGTGGTGACAAAATCTCTCAGCATTTGTTTGTATAAAACATTTTATTTCTCCTTCACTTATGAAGCTTAGTTTGACTGGATATGAAATTCTAGGTTGAAAATTTTTTTCTTTAAGAATGTTGAATATTGGCCCCCACTCTCTTCTGGCTTGTAGGGTTTCTCCTGAGAGATCCACCGTTAGTCTGATGGGCTTCCCTTTGTGGGTAACCCAACCTTTCTCTCTGGCTGCTCTTCACATTTTTTCCTTCATTTCAACCATGGTGAATCTGACAATTATGTGTCTTGGGGCTGCTCTTCTCAAGGAGTATCTTTGTGGTGTTCTCTGTATTTCCTGAATTTGAATGTTGGAATGTCTTGCTATGTTGGGGAAGTTCTCCTGGATAATATCCTGAAGAGTGTTTTCCAACTTGGTTCCATTCTTTCAGGTACACCAAGCAAATGTAGATTTTGTCTTTTCACATAGTCCCATATTTCTTGGAGGCTTTGTTCATTTCTTTTTACTCTTTTTTCTCCAAACTTATCTTCTAAGTTTATTTCATTAATTTGATCTTCAATCACTGATACCCTTTCTTCCTCTTGAGCAAATTGGCTATTGAAGCTTGTGCATATATCATAAAGTTCTCGTGCCATGGTTTTCACCTCCATCAGGCCATTTAAGGTCTTCTCTACCCTGTTTATTCTAGTCAACCATGCATCTAATCTTTTTTCAAGGTTTTTAGCTTCCTTGTGATGGGTTCAAACATGCTCCTTTAGCTCAGAGAAGTTTGTTATTACTGACCTTCTGAAATCTACTTCTGTCAACTCATCAAAGTCATTCTTCACCCAGCTTTGTACCATTGCTAGCAAGGAGCTGCAATCCTTTAGAGGAGAAGAGGCCCTCTGGTTTTCAGAATGTTCAGCTTTTCTGCTCTGGTTTCTCCCCATCTTTGTGGGTTTTATCTACCTTTGGTCTTCAATTTTTGTGGCCTACAGATAGGGTTCTGGTGTAGATGTCCATTTTGTTGAAGTTGATGCTATTCCTTTCTGTGTATTAGTTTTCCTTCTAATAGTCAGGTCCCTCAGATGCAGGTCTGTTGGACTTTGCTGGAAGTCCACTCCAGACCCTGTTTGCCTGGATATCCCCAGTGGAGGCTGCAGAACAGCAAATATTGCAGAAGAGCAACTATTGCTGCCTGATCCTTCCTCTGGAAGCTTTGTCCAAGAGGGGCACCCACCTATATGGTGTCTCCCAGTTAGGCTACACAGGGGTGAGGGACCCACTTGAGGAGGCTCTCTGCCCTTTCTCAGAGCTCAAACATTGTGCTGGGAGAGCCACTGCTCTTTTCAGAGCTGTCAGACAGGGACATTTAAGTATGCAGAAGTTGTCTGTTGCATTTTGTTCAGCTATGCCCTTCCCACAGAGGTGAAGTCTATGGGGCAGTAGACCTTGCTGAGCTGCGGTGTGCTCTGCCCAGTTCAAACTTCCTGGCTGCTTTGTTTACCTACTCAAGCCTCAGCAGTGGCTGATGCCCCTCCCCCAGCCAGGCTGTCAACTCAGAGTTCGATCTCAGACTGCTCTGCTAGCAGTGAGCAAGGCTCTGTGGGTATGGGACCTGCTGAGTCAGGCACAGGGGAGAATCTCCTTGTCTTCCAGTTGCTAAGACCTAGGGAAAAGCACAGTATTTGGGCGAGAGTGTCCTGTTTTCTCAGGTACAGTCTGTCACGGCTTCCCTTGGCTAGGAAAGGGAAATCCCCTGACCCCTTGCACTTTCCAGCTGAGGCAATGCCCTGCCCTGCTTCAGCTCACCCTCTGTGATCTGCACCCATTGTCCAACCAGTCCCAATGAGATGAACCAGGTACCTCAGTTGGAAACACAGAAATCACCTGTCTTCTGTGTCGATCATGCTGGGAGCTAAAGACCAGAGCTCTTCCTATTCAGCCATCTTGGAATGGAGCCAAAAAGAATTCTTATACAGATCTTGTGAAAAGTAACTCATCTTTTGAGCCTCCCCACATAAGGTAGCCACTTCTTCACAACTTGCTACTCTTGGTTCAGTTCAGTAAATAAGTAACCGACCTAACTACTACCCTGGGTCTTAAATTCCTTATAAGGGATCTTGTGCAAAAAAAAAAAAAGTTTGTATCATGCTTTTCTCCTGTTAATCTATTTTATGTCAATTTAATCCTCAGATCCAGCTCAGATCTTAAGAGGATGGAGGTGAAATTTTTCTGCCTGTATACCATTTAATACTAGCAAAACTCTCATAACAAGTCTGTTCTCTCTTTATAAAGATTAGGAAAACTTGAGGTTATAAAAGTTAAGTAACACAAATCTAAATGCCATAACCTAGACCTATCTTTTTTCAAAACTAGTATTATGTGCTACATATAATAGACCTGCATTTATACACAAAAAAGTTCAAATTGCCAAATAAAATATACACAAATCAGAGATCTTCCACACCATCGAATTTTGTTCATTTCAAAAAGACAAGCAGTAAAGAAGCTCATACACAGCAGATTACATCAGATAGTTACATAGTACATATGACAATTTGCAGGAAGCTGTCCATATAAATCCATAGGTTTACTATAAACAATCTTAGGTAATTAAGTACATGCTGGTAAGGCATTCTACAAATAAGAACCTCTTGCTAGTGTAATATATATGATGAACTTTGCCAGGATGTCTTTCATTAGCATGTTTTAAGTAGATTAGACCAGGTAACCTGCCTTCTATTTTTCTAAGGGTGACACATTCCTGAATCCAACTCAGCAAGAGAATGGGTTCGAGATTTGCTATGTTAATCTTTTAATTCCCTTGGGTAATTCTAGTTTCTTCCCTCTAAATTTTTTCTCTCCAATTCTATTTATGGTTAAATAAACTTGGTTACAGAGCTGTGAACTTCTACACAAATATAAATGTTTCCACAAACTGGAGGAAAATTATAAATTTACACAGTGGCTGACACAGCTATTTTATAACCTAATTATTCACCCTCACCAATTTTTTTTTTTTTAATTTCAGTTTAAGGACATACTAAAAAGAGAGAGAAAGCCATTTCATGATTGTCTTCTCAGAGCAGAGTCAGAAGCTTCAAAACAAAATTTAGGGTCTCTCAAAATTTTACTGTAGCAACAAATCCAAGCAAAGCTATTCATAACTGGTATTTTTAGTGACCTGGAAAAGGGAGGTAAAGAAACGACTGTAGAAACAATGCAAATGGAAAAAGAAAGACATTTTTAAAAAGGTAAATCACTTTCTTTTAGTGCAACTAGATTCACTGAGATGGGGTCTCCAGACTTATATAAATTACTTTTCCTCATTGGTCATCATGGAGAGGTTAAGAATCTCCAGAGAGAATTAAGATGCTCTGAACTGAGACTACATGAAGTCTACAGCTTCATTTCATCCAGCCTTGAGAGTCACTGCTGCTATATTCCAGAAAATTAATTTTCCACCTAGTGATTTCCTTTGGTTTTCCCATAATGGAAAATTTTAAAGCCTACAGATCCCAGAATTTAAAGAGCTGTAGGCAGTGTTCAGTCAACTAGTTCTAGCACAGCCCAAGATACCCTAAAATTAAAGGCATAAGAATGATGTTACTTGAAGCTGTGAGGGTGAAGGAACCATTTGAGGAAGAATATATAAAGGGAAGGTCAATGGGCTAAAATAAATCTCGATTAATACTTTCATTTAGGGAACAAAAAGTAAGAAAATCTAACATATTCACCTTTTAAAGAGTATGTGTGTGTGTGTGTGTTCAAAAAGATTGCCACAGAGGAGCTGAGGTTGTGCAGCAAAGGAAAGTAAACACGTTCAAAAGTGTTATGTTTCAGAAATGTCAAGGCAAATATGGACTAAAGAGAAAAAAATTAAATGTGACCATTTGTTCATTGGTGACAATAGAAAGACTTCATTAGAGTAACAGGAGAGAGAAATCAAAGTTGCCAGAAGATCAGGAGTGAGTGGATGGTCAGCACTGATGGCAAAGCATATTGATTAATCTTTTGAAGAATACTGCAGTGAAAGGGCAGAAATCATTTTTAATTTATCCTGCTGATATTTTATTGCCCTTGTAATATACCGTAAATGATATCTAACTTGCAAATCCTATTTTCTCCTTTATAACTATTTATTAAAAAGTTAATTTTTTTTCTAAAACATATATGGAATTAAAGAATGGCAACTTTTCAACAAGCTAGAATTAGTCCCCTGACTTGCACTTTTTTCAACCACACTGGCCTATTTTTAGTGTAATGAAACTAATTTACTTATTGGTAGGTACCGAGGGATTTCACAGACCCTTTCACCTATCCATGTTATTCCCAAGCTTTGACTAAAGGAATTCAGGATCCTATTACTCTTGAGAATTATCATTATTTCTTAATTACAAAGGAGAGGAATGTAGTTACATTAGCTGATAATTTAAAACTCAAATTAACTTCATCTAACTCTTATTTGAATCTTATTCAGAAAATAATTATTTTATACTGTATGAGAAACAAAATCTGGACTAGGAAGGTGACATAGTTTATGATGCCCTGGATTTAAACATGGAAACTAAGATAAAAGCAATGAAATGGGAAGGTAAGTTTAGAGTCAGTGGAAAGGATAATTGAAAAGCTATGGATTACTGGAGAAGACTGCTGTTATTCAAACCAGACAGGAGCATAGGATCAACCAACACTGTAACAGTAGAAAAAGAGGTAATGCTGATAGCCATTATGAAGGAAAAGTGTCAGGGGGTTCAGCAATAGATTAGATAAAAAGACAAAAGAACAGCCATAGGATTATAGGATACACATTAAGGCATCTTGACCCATGAAAAGGACCAGCTTTATGACTAATCATAATACTTCAATCTGATGATTTAATGAAAATTTTATTCAAACTAAATGATTAGTGAAAAAATGAAACTTTCTAGTTCTACACCAGTAAGAGTTTTTATGTTCTCACATTTGCTATGTTAGAAAACATTGGGTATTTTTTATATTATTCTGTGAGTGTGTGTGTGTATACACAGATATTCATAGCTTGTATACAGGCATATACATTTAAACATAGAAACTTTTGAACCTGCATCTATATTTTTAACATAGAAATTTTGAACCCATAGATACACATTTCACAGCAGTGTATAATAAATCTTTCAGTAACAACAGTTCTTGTGCTTGGTAAGCACAGAAAACTTCATGTTTTTCTTGAGTTTCAAACACCATTAACTGATCACAAATAAAGAACTATACTAGTTAAAGAAGTCTGTATGATCTCTATAACTGATGATATTATAGTCTGAATACCTTCCCTGACACACAAATTCAGAAGCAATGTACTGATACGGCTATGAGACAGAAGGAACCTGGGTCCTTCAGTCACCATGTGAAGAATAGCTCCCACCCTGACCTGTATGGGGCTTAGCACGAATAATAAATTAGCATTTGTTGCACTAAGTTAGTGAGCATTTGGGGTTTGTATTATAGTAAAGCCTAGCCCAATCCAACTAATTAAAAATGGACAGTGCTCTAGATAAGCAAAAAAGAGAAGTCTACCCTGAAAATTCTCAGCCACAGAACTGTGCTATAAGGGGTTAGGATTCAAACCTCTGTTACTAACATTGTTCAGAAAACCCCTAGCTAAGACATTCACTAAGTTTTCCCTAGTTTAGAGCAGTCCTTGGATATATCATCAAAATAGGACAAACAAGGTAAGTACGGATAAAAAATAAAATAAAATAAAAACATTGCAAACATTGGTCCCAAGTCAAAACTATTAAAACTACAACATATGAAGAAACAAGCAATTATGAACAAAAGCAGATAATAAAAAGCAAATTATATTCCCAATGATTTCAGTTGGGACTGAAATCAATTCACTAGGGTTTTAATGCTTGAAATGAAAAAACGCAGATGCGATGGTTCATTTCAGTTATGAATTCAACCAGATTAAGAGATACCCAGATAGTTGGTAAAGTATTATTTATGGGTACATCTGTGAGGGTGTTTCCAGAAAGATTAGCATTTGAATCAGTGTACTGAGTAAGAAAGATCTGCTGAAAATCAATGTGGGTTGGCACCATACATTTGACTGAGGGCCTCGGTAGAAGAAAAAGGCAGAGGAAAGGCAAATTCACTCTCTTCTCACTTTCCCTCTCTACCTCCTAAAGCTGAGAAATCCTTCTTTAGCCTTGGACATAAGTATTCCAGAATCACTGGCCTCTGGACTCCAGGACCTGTCAGCAGCTCCCCAGGTTCTCAGTTTTTCAGCCTCAAACTAAGAGTTACATCAGGTTCCCTGGTTCTGAGGCTTTCAAACTTGGACTGAGCCATGCTACCGGCGTCTCTGGTTCTCCAGCTTGCAGATAGCCTATGGAAATACTTCTCAACCTCCATAATCATGTGAGCCAATTCCCCTAATAAACACCCTCTTGTCTGTCTATCTATCCGTCTATCTATCCATCCATCTCTCTGTCTCCTATTGGCTCTGTCTCTCTGGAGAATTCTGACTAATGCATCAGAATATAACATAAGTATGTTTTAAATTTTTGAAAGAATAAAAGGTTGAATTCAAAAATTCATAAAATATGAACTGCCTGAAACAAGTGGACAGATTTTTAAGTGAAACAAATAATATAAAATTTTAAATAGAAAATACTAATATATAAAATGGCAAGTTAAAGGATTTCTGAAAAGATTACTCATGAACAGAAAAATAGATTTAAATAAATTATCTAGGAAGACAGAGAAAGAAAAAGAAATAAAGGAGAGATAAAGAGATACAAAGGATAGATTAATGTATATATTCTTCATTGGAATTTCAGAAGATAGTGGACAGATGAGAAAGAAGCAAGTTTGAAAGAAATGATGAATAAATTTTTCCTGAATTGACAAGCATAAATCCTCAAATAGCTCCCAAACAGAAAACCACATTTGAAAAAATCATAGTGAAAATATAGAGTGCCAAAGACAAAAAGAAGATAATAAAGCAGCCAGAGCAAAAGACAGATGGCATGCAAAGGAATGACAACTAGCCTGTCTCTATTCAGTTAAGTATAGATAATAATATTTTATGAATAATCTATAAACATGGATGAAATGCAAGAATTGTTGACACTAGAAAATTTATTCAATTCACTACATTCACAAATTTTTTTAAATATTGGATCATTTTACAGGTACATGTTAAAATGGGACACTTCTGTTTTGTGGAAGCCACAAAGGACAGGAACAGAAGAGTATGTCCCATATAATTGCACATTATATCTAATCCACTCGTGCAGAATTTTCAGGAGAAAATGGTAGAAAACCAAAATTTGCAGAAGAAATGGTACAAAGCCTACTAGGAGAACCTTAGCTATAAGCTACTATAAGGATATATAAAAGGTAGCTAAAGAGTTGAACAGCTGGTTGAAAAGATTTGTAGAGAAGATTTCTTTACAGAGGGTTGTTGAAGTGCTGTGCACTTCTTCCTGACAACTGCTAAGGAAAGCAGAGAGAGGGTGCTTCAAGTCAAGAGAGATGAAATTCAAGGGAACCGCTTGATGCGTGTGCTGTTGGAGTTTGGAACACACAGAGAATGAGTTTCTTACACACACCTGGAAAACATAAACATGAGAAGTTTTAGCTATAGACCCAAGGCAGCAGAGCACAGATAGGTTGGGCTGACTTAAAAGTGGGTGGAACGGATATGAAATTGTCATAAGTGGGACTCTAACCAAACAGAGAAATAGACTCCTGAAGACAAAAACTGAGAGTCAGAGTCATAAATGTCAAACTGAAGGTGATATAGCCTATAACACAGGAACTGGAGTTACGTTCCAACAGGGAAAATTTCTGGATATCCCGGAAATAATCTCTAGGGGAAAAAAAGGAGGTTTGAATGTCTGTCAAGCCCACAAATTTCTAACACGAGAGCAAGAGAATACTAGCTATTTATTTTTTCACCCAAATCCCTTTCTTCTAGACCTGACTTTGGAGGGTTTACAACAGCTAGTGAGCAGCGAAGGAGGCAGAGTTCCAAGGAACAAAGCTGACCATGCTCCTTGCCCTACTTTAAGTTTCTATTCCCAAAACAAAACCAAATGGGAGAAAACTCTGGGAATTGGAGAAAAACAACTGGACTGGAAAAGTTCAGATTTCAGATTATTCGCACATAGATGGTTTAACTACTAAAATGAGACTGCATCTGGGCTTAGAAGAGACTGAAGGCTCTTCCTCTAATTCCCCACCTTTTACTTCCACTTTTTAAAACTAGTAGTGACAGGAAACACCTGTCTACATTATATTTCATCCGAGATCAGGAAAAGAATTAAGGCATTAAGCAGGTGTGTAGTCAGAGGAGAGAGATTAAATTAAAGCTGTTTTTTATCACACTCTATCTAGTCCTGCTGCTTCTGTGGTTATAATCTCCACGTATATAGATAAAGCATTCTACAAAACTGAACACCCATTCATGCCACATAAATAAATCTTTCAGTAAACTATGAATAGAAGGATATTTTCTTCTTTGAAAAAGAATATCTACCAATTACACAAGGGAAAACTCAGACTGAACGTTAACCCCCATCATTGATTATTCAATGTGGTACAGAAGGGGGTCCTAGTTCAATGAGTTTTAAAAAAAAGTAAAATACTTTATAATTATAGTCATGCACCAGATAACAATGTGTCAATCAAAAACAAGTCATATATACCACAATGGTCCCATAAGATTATAATGAGCTGAAAAATTCCTATCAATTAGTAATAGGAATGTATTTAATAATGCTGTAAGGCATTATAGTGCCATAGTGTAATGCACTACTCATGTGTCTATGGTGATGCTGGTGTAAACACACCTAATGCACTGCCAGTCATATAAAACTATAGCGCATACAATTATGTTCAGTACGTAACACTTGATAGTGATAATAATAAGTAATTAAATTGCTGGTTTATGTATTTACTAAACTAACTTTTACAGGGTACTCTTTCTACTTATTTTTTTTAAAAGTTAACTGAAAAACAACCTCAGGCAGATCGTTGGGGATGTATTCCAGAAGAAAGCATTTTTATCATAGAAAATGACAGCTCCAATGCCTGCTTTTTCCCCTGAAGATCTACCAGTGGGACAAGACATGGAGGTGGAAGACAGTGATATTAATGATCCTGACCCTGTGTAGGCCTAAGTTAAGTGTGTTTTTGTGTCTTAGTGTTTAACAAAAAAATGTTTCAAAAGTAAAATAAATTGAAAATCTTAAAAATAAAAAGGTTGTAAAATGAGAATATAAAGAAAGAGAATATTTTTATATAGCTGTACAATATGTTTGTGTTTAAACTAAGTGTAATTACAAAAGAATCAAAAGGTTAAAAATATTAAAAATTATATAAAGTAAAAAGTTACAGGTAGCTAAGTTTAATTTATTATTGAATAAAAAATATTTTCTATAAATTTACTATAACATAAGTGCACACTGTTTATAAGGTCCACAGTCATGTACAGTAATGACCTAGGCCTTTATATTCACTCACCGCTCACTCATGGATCACCTGGAACAATATTCAGTCCTACAAGCCCCATTTATGGTAAGTGCCCTATACAGGTGTACCATTTTTTATTTTTTATACCATATTTTTACCATACATTTTCTATGTTTAAATGTCTTAATACACAAATGTTGCCATAGTATTACAATTGCCTACAGTACAGTACCATGCTGTACACGTTGTAGTCTAGGAGCAACATGCTATAGCATATAGCCTAGGTGTGTAATCGGCTAAACTAGGTTTACATACGTACAAGCTATGATGTTCACACGTGGACAAAATTGCCTAACAACAAATTTCTTTGAGCATATCCTGGATGTATTCATCAGGGTTCTCTAGAGGGACAGGACTAATAGGATAGATTTATCTATGAAGGGAGGTTTATTGAGGATTATTGACTCACACATCACAAAGTGAAGTCCTACGATAGGCCATCTGCAAGCTAAGAAGCAAGGAAGCCAGTCCAAGTCCCAAAACCTCAAAAGTACGGAAGCCGAGAGTGCAGCCTTCAGTCTGTGGCCAAAGGCCACATCCACGAGTGAGCTGTGAGTGAATATAAAGGCCTAGGTCATTACTGTACACTACCGTGGACCTTATAAACAGTGTACACTTGCGTTATACTAAATTTATAGAAAATAATTTTTATTCAATAATAAATTAAACTTAGCTGGCAAACCACTGGTGTAAGTCCAAGAGTCCAAAAGCTGAAGAACTTTGAGTCCAATGTTCAGGGACAGGAAGCATCCAGCACAGGCTAAAGATGAAGGCTAGAAGACTCAGCAAGTCTAATCCTTCCACTTTCCTCTGCCTGCTGTTATCCTAGCCACACTGGCAGCTGATAAGATGGTGCCCACACAGATCGAGTGTGGGCCTGCCGCTGCGCCAGTCCACTGACTCAAATGTTAATCTCCTTTGGCAACACCCTCACAGACACACCCAGAACTTTGCATCCTTCAATCCAATCAGGTTGACACCCAATATTAATCATCACACTGGACATTATGAGATGCATGACTGTGTAATGATTAGAAATAAAAAACAAAAGTTGAAAGTAATGATGGCCTCCAGTGACAGATTGGATTAAGAAAATGTGGCACATATACACCATGGAATACTATGCAGCCATAAAAAAGGATGAGTTTGTGTCCTTTGTAGGGACATGGATGCAGCTGGAAACCATCATTCTTAGCAAACTATCACAAGAACAGAAAACCAAACACCGCATGTTCTCACTCGTAGGTGGGAACTGAACAATGAGATCACTTGGACTCGGGAAGGGGAACATCACACACCGGGGCCTATCATGGGGAGGGGGGAGGGGGGAGGGATTGCATTGGGAGTTATACCTGATGTAAATGACGAGTTGATGGGTGCAGCACACCAACATGGCACAAGTATACATATGTAGCAAACCTGCACGTTGTGCACATGTACCCTACAACTTGAAGTTTAATAATAATAAATAAATAAATAAATAAATAAATAAATAAAGTAATGATGGCCTCTATAAGAAATGTAGAAAAAACCTCTAATCATTTAAATGAATGAGTTCAACAAGTATGTCAGATATAAGTATACTAAAGTGATTATATTCCTATTATAAACAACAAATGGAAAACATAACTTCAGAAAGAAACTACTTACACCAGCCTGGGCAACATAGCAAGACATCATCTCTTATCCAGCCACTGCACTCCAGCCTGGGCGACAGAGCGAGACTCTGTCTCAAAAAAAAAAAAAAAAAAAATTAATTAGTTGGGGCAAGGTGGCATATCCCTGTAGTCCCAACTACCTGGGAGGCTGAGGCAGGAGAATTGATCAAGCCCAGGAGTTTAAGGCTGCAGTGAGCTATGGTAGATACCAAATGTTTGAGTCATTTCCAAATAAAATTTTGTAAAAATGAAACAAATTGTTGAACATAAAAGTAATTTCATTTTGGCTCCTTAAATTTTACAGAAACACTAAATATATTTGGGTCTATTAATACACATAAAAATATGTTCTGTTAAATGTCTCTAAAAATTATAAAATTATTCTCATCTAGAAAATACTGTTATGTGACAGACAGCTCAAAATGTCTTGCTTTCTAGGTGTTAACTAAAAATTAGGTTACTAGGAGTTAAAATTCTAAGTAACATATAAAATTGTGTACACAAAGTGTACTGAAAAAGTGTTTTTGATAATAAAAATTAAAAGAAAAATATAACAATTTGTTTTTTATTGAGAAAAATAATTTTGTCTAATTTGCAGGTTATTTAAAAGTTATTTTAAAATATGTATTTAGAAAAAAATAGAAACAAGATAAAAAGAAACTAGTTTAAAAAAAAAAGAACCAGTAAGTAGGAGAGAGATGTGAAGAAAGTTACAAGTACAGAGGCATATTTTTGGTAAGAAAGGTTTTCTATGAAAAATAATCTTATGTGGTAAATTTTTTGCTAAGGTAAAAGGACTGGTTACTTAGGAAGGAGAAAATACAGGAGAAAAGAGAGTCTAAGCTTGTCATCAAAGGTTCATGCAGGTCACATAAGATTGTGAAGGATGAATTTGTAAAAGGAATTTTGTGTGTGATCAAGTTGGCTATAATTAAAAGGGAGTTATTTATGAGTCTTTCTAAAGATTGAGCTTTGATAAAAATACACTGATATAAATTTTCTTGTCAATTGCTGATTATAATGAAATTCCACTAGATTTTTAGCCATAGTTATTCTAATGATCTAATTAAACTAAAGAGCTTCTACACAGCAAAAGAAACCATCAGCAGAGTCAACAGACAATCTATAGAATGGGAGAAAATTTCTGCCAACTATGCATCTGACAATGATATAATATTGAGCATCTATAAGGAACTTAAATTTACAAGAAAAAAGCTAACAACCCCATTAAAAATGGGCAAAGGCCATGAACAGACACTTTTCAGAAAAATACATACATGTAGCCAACAAACTGAACATCATAATCATTAGAGAAAGGCAAATCAAAGTCACAATGAGATGTCATCTCTCACCAGTCAGAATGGCTATTATTAAAAAGTCAAAAAATAACTTGCTGGCAAGATTGTGGAGAAAAAGAAACACTTAAACACTGTTGGTGGGAGTGTAAATTAGTTCAATCACTGTGGAAGACAGTGTGGTGAGTCATCAAAGACCTAAATACAGAACCACCATTGAACCCAGCAATCTCATTACAGGGCATATATCCAAAGGAATATAATTCAGTATATTATACAGACACATGCACACATATGTTCATTGCAGTACTATTCACAATAGCAAAGACATAAATCAACCTAAATGCCCATCATCAATGTGATAAAAGAAAATCGTTAGCCAAATTAAATTTAAAGCAGTTTAATTGAACAATGAATGATTCCTGAATTGGGCAGCCTTCCCAGCCAGAGTAGGTTCAGAGACTCCAGTGCAGCCACGTAGTGGAAGAAGATTTATGGACAGAAAAAGGGAAGTGACTTATAGAAAATGGAAATGAGGTACTGGATTGCTTACAGCTGTAAGCTGGATTGCTTACAGCTCAGCATTTACCTTATTTGAACACAGTTCTAACAGTTGGCTACATTTGATTGTCCAAAACTTGGTAATTGGCACAAGTGTAGGCTATGGTCTATTTACACTTTCACTAGTTGTAGTTCACAATGTAAAGAAAAACCTTTAGACCAAACTTAAAATATGTAAGGAGGCAGTTTTAGGCTAAACTTGATTTAACAAATGGTAGACTGGATAAAGGAGGTGTGGTACATACACCATGGAATACTATACAGCCATAAAAAAATGAGATCATGTTCTTTGCAGGAACATGGATGGAGTTCAAGGCCATTATCCTTAGCAAAGAAAAGCAGGAACAGAAAACCAAATACCATTTGTTCTTACTAATAAGTAGGAGCTAAATGATGATAACACAGGAACACATAGAGGGGAAAAACACACACTGGGGTCTGTCTGAGAGTGAAGATTCGGAGGAGGGAGGGGATAAGGAAAAATAATTAATGGGTACTAGGATCAATACCTGACTAATAAAATAATCTGTACAACAATCCCTCATGACATAAGTTTACCTACATAATAAACCTGCACATGTACCCTGAACTTAAAAGTTAAATGAAAAAGTAAAAATAAAACATTGATTATTTACTGTTTTCCGGATTGATGAAATTTTTTTCTTTTAAGCTATTTATTGTTTAAAACAATTTAGTAAAGGTGTATTTTTTGAATAAAGGTGAAAACATTTTTTCTCCCTACCTGACCCCTACAAAATTCAAAAACTATTCATGAGTACTTCTATTTTTACAGTAATATAATTATTTGCATGTCAGATCAATAAAAATTTGTTCTCTATTTATCACAGGATACAATTGAAAACACTGGTTTTATTACCAAGGCTTCGACTGGAGTATCGTATTTGAGAATGTGCATAAAATGGCTGGTTTCAAGGGTTCCCAGCCTTACAGTGAGGGAGTAAAAATTATTACTTCCTGTCAGGTCCAAGAACAATAAGGCTACAGGAAAAATCTAAACTCTGCCTTGGTTTGGCTTCCTGACCCCAAGAGGTATTTAAATCTGAGATTCCTATGTGATCGATGTAGAAATAAAAAGTTACATTTCTAAAGAAAAGCTAAAATACATCTCTTATTAGATTGTGGTTCTATGAATGTTTTAAGCTCTTATTATCTACTTATAGACTAGATAGATTCTAAATTATTCTACATTCCTTAAATCCAACATTCTTCCACAGAATTCTAAAAACAGGTACTGCTATCTTCCTAAAGCCCTATAAGCTGAAACTAGATGAATATTAAGAAACTAATCTCATGCCTGATGTAGGGGCCATACAAAAAGTTCACCAAGCCATCCAATACCATAACAAGAAACATTCCAGCTACCAGGATGAGAAGTTAACATTTTCATGCTGTAGACAGTTTTTCCCAAGGCATTAGAACAAAGACTCCCTTAATATAATGAGACCCTTATCCCTTTTAATGCCTACTTTTTTTGCTTGACAGGATAATGGTCATTTGATTTATTCATTTGGTTGCCTTTAAGCCTAGGTTCATGGCTCCAAACTAATATACAAACTGGGATTGTTACATTACCATTAATTTTACTTTATTTTTTAAAATTTTGTTTCTTTTTAAATTTTTGCAGAAGTATAAATCTTAACAGAATAATGATGGCCCAGTACATTGAGATGATAGCAAAATACTATAAAACAGATGAAACTAAGCTTAATAATTGACTCCAGGTTGACTTAGCCTGACAGTCACTCCCTTCAACCTTCCCTTATTGCTCAAATGTGGCTAAAAGGGTTTTGACACCAACTTCTATTTGGCTATCACTCCCTCCAACATAGGACCAGACAGGCAACCTGGGACATATCCATCTTGGCGCTGTGTAAAACTCAAAACTCAACACAGGATGACTGATCATCAATGCTTTCAGAAAAAGACCTCGATCAAAAGAAGAAAATGTGAAGGTTTTTGGAATCAAAATGGAATACTTATGACAAAAAAATTTAAAAGCTCTGAAAAATAGAGCCAAGGAAGACCATGAAGAGAAGATTCTCATACATGAATGCCTCATAACAAAAACTACCACAAAAGACTCTGATTGTACAAAGGCAGTCACAACCCTACATAGAAAACTACTTCTGTGGAAACATCTGCCCAGCATATTGCTGTCCAGTGCCAGACTTGATGGCATCCTTGTTATTAATCCTTGAGGCCAAGGATAATTATCTCAAAACAACTGTGTAATCCTTTTCATTTTTTCTTTAAAATCTTTATTTTCCTTGACTTCCCTAAATACACCAATAGTTTACTATGGCACACGTATTTCCTTTTTTTTTTTGAGACGGAGTCTTGCTCTGTCGCCCAGGCTGGAGCGCAGTGACCGGATTTCGGCTCACTGCGAGCTCCGCCTCCCGGGTTCACGCCATTCTCCTGCCTCAGCCTCCCGAGTAGCTGGGACTACAGGCGCCCGCCACCTCGCCCGGCTAGTTTTTTTTGTATTTTTTTAGTAGAGACGGGGTTTCACCGTGTTAGCCAGGATGGTCTCGATCTCCTGACCTCGTGATCCGCCCGTCTTGGCCTCCCAAAGTGCTGGGATTACAGGCTTGAGCCACCGCGCCCGGCCTAATCCCGAATAAGTATCATTTTCCGTTAGAGAGGCTCTGTTGTTAATTAGGTTGACGAAGTTTATACATTTGAGTACATTCAAAATTAAAATGTCTACTCATCAAAAGACACTGAAAATCAGACTTCAGAGGAGGAGGCCTAATTAACTACTACAGTTGTCTGCAAATCAGAAAGGATCCTGTGAAGTTAAGATCCAGATCCTGAGATGAGGGGTGCTGAAGGCCAGTGCCTAGCATCTAAGGCGGTAGCAATAAGGCTGGTTCTAGAGGTATAAAAACTGCAAACTGGATTCGGCCATTGCTAATGGAGGAAACTTGCTACCGGGGCAAAGCAGAGTTGCCAAGCTAAGGTTCACTAACAAGAAACAGAAACAAACGAGGAACAGGAAGCAAACAAAAAACAATTCCCTTCTTTCTTTAACCTTCCAGCCTCCCTCTAATGTCTCTATTGGTAAAGCCTAGTTGGGAACCATCTGGCAAAGCAAAACTGTGGCTTGTACAGTCTCAGCCCCAGCATCGTACAACAGAGTATAGAAGAATGAGAGTAAAGTGGAGAGACGACCATTGAATAACCAATACACTATTTATTTAAGGTTTAAAACCTGCCAAACAAAGCTTTTATTTCATATATATATATTAAAAGTATAAAGAAATGCATGAGGACAAGAAACACAAAATTCAAACAGAGACTGCCTCTGGTGGCAATAGAGAATATGTAATCTAAAAGAGCCACACAAGTTCTTCAATTGTCCCTTTCAAGTTTTATTTTCAAGCTGCACAGTGCTTTTGAACGTTTTGATTATATTACTCTCTAGGCATTTTGGATGTCTGGAATATTTCATTAAAAAACCAGCCAAGGAATGAAAAGAAGGAAAACAAGAGAAGAATACACATTTATATACACTTTATTGTGAGACAGCATCTTATCTCATGGTAAGTGTTTTATTTACATGGTAAGGTCAAAATAAAAGTTTCCACCTCATGGTAACAACTGAAATATAGATTCAGATCATGTGAGTGTTTTGACCTGGTACTAAATGGCAGGATTTCAAATCTCCTCCAGATTGACACTTGCCCCTGGGAAGAAGGGCAAATGGTCCATGAAGTCCCCATCTGCCTGTCTGAAGAACATCTGCAGTGATGTGGGCTGTCCCAAATTATGTGGCAGTAATGCTACTAAAGGTAAAATTATCCCACCTCAGTAATAACAGTTATTGGCAGGAGAATGCTTTGAAAAGACATTTGTTTCAGGTTGTTTAAAAATGGAGCCTTAATACTCATTGAAATTTTGTATTCAATACTTGTAACTTTTATCTGACATTATATAGATTTATTTTGACAACCTATTTAGTTCTTGACAAGTCTGTTCTGCTTCCCTGTAAGTGTATTTTAAAGGTTTATGTTGAACATATTTTGTATAAATCTCATAATGATGCAAAAACAATAGGAAAACTGAGTGCATATCAAAATATGTTTGTCTTTATAAGGCAGCTTGGAACATGAATACTAATACAATTTTTAATGTTTTTATTAAAAATCAATTCAGACTTGTAGAACAAAAATTTATTGAACAACTAATATGTTCAATTCTCGAACCAAGCTTTGGGAGACAGATACCTCCCAACACCCAGTGATCACCAAGAAAGGATAATGGTGGCTCCCAAACAGTTTAATTCCACCTGCTTCTACCCATTTTCACTGCATATAATGTAATAAAATCTCACCATCTTCTTTACCTTCGACTGCTGCCTCACTCACCATAGACAGTGCCTAGCATATAATTGATTATTTAAAATATTAGTTTAAATAAATAAATGAACGAATTTTGAATGTCTCAAAGTTGTTAAATCCAGAAATGCTGAGGCATAGAATGAAGACTAGAAAGCGAGAGTAGGCCAGGCGCAGCGGCTCAAGCCTGTAATCCCAGCACTTTGGGAGGCCAAGGCGGGGGAATCACAAAGTCTGGAGTTTGAGAACAGCCTGACCAACATGGTGAAACCCCGTCTCTACTACAAATACAAAAATTAGCTGGACGTGGTGGCACGCACCTGTAATCCCAGCTACTCAGGAGGCTGAGACAGGAGAATCACTTGAATCTGGGAGGCGGAGGTTGCAGTGAGCCGAAATTGCACCACTACACTCCAGCCTAGGCAACAGAGTGAGACTCCGTCTCAAAAAAAAAAAAAAAAAAAAGCAAGAGTAGTAGGTGGTGGCCTACAGGAAGAGCAGAAAAGGTGGGAAAGTATATAAAGCAGAAGTGATGGAAAGTTCTCATGTTATATTTAGCTCAGTAAGTCTCCTAATTTTCTTACTGTAGAAGCAGCATTAAGTTTTTAAGAATTACTTCCAGCGATATGTTATCCACAATTTTCAAATTATAAAAATGGCTGAGATATCTCCAATTATATATGAAATTTTATAGGAAAATTGTAAAAAAGATAAGCCTTTCAAGGCACACTTCACTAAATCAAATTTTCAAAGTTCTTAAAGGGAACTTCGTGAAATTTTATTTTTATTTGTTTTATTCATTTCTTTTTATCTTTCCACTTATGTAATATCATGTCAGTCACATAGGGGATATTTAATATATATTGCTGATTCAAATGTTATTTGCTAACATTTATACACTGACTCATATTTTTGTTTGAAAATTATTTTGTCACCCTTCATCATAACAACTTCAATATTTTGATGAAAAGATAACTTTTTTTTTAAATTAATTTATTATTATTAAACTTCAAGTTGTAGGGTACATGTGCACAACGTGCAGGTTTGCTACATATGTATACTTGTGCCATGTTGGTGTGCTGCACCCATCAACTCGTCATTTACATCAGGTATAACTCCCAATGCAATCCCTCCCCCCTCCCCCCTCCCCATGATAGGCCCCGGTGTGTGATGTTCCCCTTCCCGAGTCCAAGTGATCTCATTGTTCAGTTCCCACCTACGAGTGAGAACATGCGGTGTTTGGTTTTCTGTTCTTGTGATAGTTTGCTAAGAATGATGGTTTCCAGCTGCATCCATGTCCCTACAAAGGACACAAACTCATCCTTTTTTATGGCTGCATAGTATTCCATGGTGTATATGTGCCACATTTTCTTAATCCAATCTGTCACTGATGGACATTTGGGTTGATTCCAAGTCTTTGCTATTGTGAATAGTGCTGCAATAAACATACGTGTGCATGTGTCCTTATAGCAGCATAATTTTTTTTTATGTTTATACACATAGCTCTCTTTCAACTAGGATTTGTTTCAGCAATCATGCTTTGATTCTAAGTATTTCATGGAATGCAATGATTTAAAAACTTGGTAATTGGTACAAGTAATGGTCTTTCCTCATCAGCAAATTCGCATTATAAAAATTTTCTCTAGTGACAAAGGATAGTGTTTTTTTTGTTGTTGTTTTGTTTTGTTTTTTTTGAGACGGAGTCTGGCTCTGTCACCCAGGCTAGAGTGCAGTGACGTGATCTCGGCTCACTGCAAGCTCCGCCTCCTGAGTTCATGCCATTCTCCTGCCTCAGCCTCCTGAGTAGCTGGGATTACAGGCACCGCCACCACGCCCGGCTAATTTTTCTATTTTTAGTAGAGACGGAGGGAGAGTGGTTTTATATCTACTAATCGTCAGCAAATTTAGAGTCAGATTTTAAATTATTCTATTTTTTTCTAATTATTCAGCAAAGGTAAACCTATGAATTTTTGTTAGGTTGAGACAGTATTTCAGTACACAACCAAATTATTGACTCTATATTATCTATTTCTAAATTGTTTGGGGACAGGTTTTTAGATTTATAGGTGTAGAATACACTTGGCAAAAATTTACTGTAATCCTTTATTTTATACTCTCATATCTTGAACATACTTGATGCTAGTGGGCCTTTCAACAGTAAAGATGGAGAAGAATAAAATCACAATCTGCGATATTAAATAACTACTGGGTACACTGTCAGACATTCACTCCAGCCCTAAATCTGCTACTTACTAGCAACAAAAACCCAAATAAAGAACTTAACTTTCCAGAGTTTCAGCTTACCCTTCTACATAAGAATAGAAATATCTGGCCTATAAGACTCAGAGGAATAGGTAAGATGTTATGCATCAAGTCTGGGTAAGTGCAAAACACTGCTTGCATTTAATTAGCATTTGATATCTTATGTAAAGATCGGAAAAAGAGGTATTAAACCAACAAAAGAAAAAGGTACTTTGTACTGAACAGCATTAGTATTACCGTAATAGACCTCCCTAACTCCTAGCCCAGTAGTCATCATACATTAAATGAATATGTGTTCAATTAATTAATTAAGCAGAAGAAACATATGTGATCATGTAGTCATAATAAGAGAAAACCTAAGACCTGAAGAACACTGAAAGAGAAGGAGGTACCATGTGGAGTATGTTTAGATTCCAGGAAACCCCTCTCTATTCTAACTACATCAGTGGTCATATAGGATAGCAAGGCATGGCATAGAGGTAAACATGTATTGTGAGATGTAATAAATACTACCACTATGGGTGAAGAGCTCTAGGCTGAGGTATTCTGTGTTCTTTTTTTTTTTTTTTTTTTTTTTTTTTTTGAGACGGAGTCTTGCTCTGTCGTCCAGGCTGGAGTGCAGTGGTGCGATCTCGGCTCACTGCAAGCAAGCTCTGCCTCCTGGGTTCACACCATTCTCCTGCCTCAGCCTCCCGAGTAGCTGGGACTACAGGCACCTGTCACCATGCCCGGCTAATTTATTTTTTTTTTTTAATTTTTATTTTTACTAGAGATGTGGTTTCACTGTGTTAGCCAGGATGGTCTCGATCTCCTGACCTCGTGATCCGCCTGCCTCAGCCTCCCAAAGTGCTGGCATTACAGGCGTGAGCCACCACTCCTGGCCTCTGTGTTCTTTATCAAAGGCAAAAGCAACCTATGACTGTAATAGACACTCCTAAACTGACTGTCTGACTTATCATTTCTCCCTGCTTGGTGAAATGCCCCTGATCCACAGGAATGGATATCTAACCCTTTTAAAAGACCCCATATATAGCCACAGATAATTAGCCAGCAGTGACCAACAGACCCAAACTAACCAATCAAATTCTCTTTCCCAGGAATTTGCAGTTTTTACTGACAGTCACAGAAACTAGATGTCAATGAAACAAGATCATTTTAATTCCAATGTGATAAAGATCCACAAATTCAGTTTCAGAGATCCCCAGCACCTCCCTCGTTGTTCAAATCTTCTTAAGATTCCGTGAGAATGTAATATATAGTGTAAGATATTATCCAACTGGACTGTGTTGTGCATTCTGCTACCGAGACTGGGCCAAGTTGAGTCGTGAGTTACAATCTCTGCCAAAAGGTGATCCCGGGAGAACTACAGCTCCATGGAGAAGGGGGCCTGAAAAGGAGAAAGGATGGCTTTTGCTGAGACCATTGATAACACTAAAGACAAAGAAAAATAAAACCTACGATGGATAAGGAGAAAAATAAGTCTTCAATGTCATTACATAAAATAAAAAAGCAAATGTTGTATTTTTACGGGAAATTTCTCACCTTTAATGAAGAAAGAAAGCTTACATTTAAGAAGAAAAAATGTGAATAAAGATTTAACAGTGCATTTCCTTAACCCTAGAATATCTAGGCCATAAATATTTTCGGGACATCAAATGTGTGGGCAAGGAAGTAGGCTATTGAAACTTCAGATTTCTTTAATTTATGCTTACAAAGTTATATGTTTTTTCTCTCATGAGACTCTCAAATATGGAGGACAGTTCAGATCTAAAAGCGTTCTAATTAGTAATTTAGAATAATAACAGCCCCTTGTTATTGTTATCTAAAAGTCTCAAAATCATGGACTCATACATTGAAGACTACAGAGAGACATCCATGGCAGGAAAGTGGGATTTATTTATCACCAAATGAATTTCTATTAATTAATCCCAGTAGAAAAGTCAGGAAATACAAAATTCACAATCCTCCAGAGGCATGTTTGTTACAGGGAGAAATAACATTTTTAAACAGTTTCTGAAAACAAGATTAGCAGCTAATATCATTAATATTCTAAAAGCAGTCTTCTGAGACTCAGGATAGACAAATCATTGATTTTCACATTTATCTTTCTTGGGACTTCTGTAGTCACTTCAAGGTGTCTTCATGTAATCCACTCATACCAAGGAATGTTTTCAAGGGTATTCTAAATAATTAACCTTCTCACATTGGAGTTCAAATGTCTTTCTGTGATAAAGCACTTGAACATCTCAAAAGCATAATTACAGGTATACCCTTGAGAGTTGAGCTATATCAAGTTCTCAAAATGAGTATGGATATTAAAACTGATATAGCAGCAATTAGTTATCATGAATTTTCTCTATTACCTAGCCTGTTGGATTGTGTCAGTGAAACATAACTGCTTAAAAGAGTTCACGTAATTTCTGATTGTCACTCTCAATCCTCAGTCTTGAATTTATTATAGTATTTCAAAGGCAAAGACATCAAAACTACTTTGACTTCCCCTTTTTTCCTCTCATTATTGAATCAGTTATATGTTAATATAAGGTCATATCTAAAGTGGACTTCTTTTTTAAGAATTGATTTTTGAAGAGTAAATAATGTGGCAATTAAAAATAGTAAAAAGAAAACTTTACAGAATAAGAAATCATTGAACTATGATCAACTTATAAAAGTATATAGATTGAAAAAGCCTTAAAATGGTAGTTTTACTGTGTAAAGTAGGCGATTTTGAGTATTTACCATTAGACCAAATACCTAAATACCTAAAAGGCCCATAAAAGTGTCCTCCATAAAAAAGCCATTCTAACCTCAATTTAAAAAGTAATGTTTTCACCACCAATACTTTAATTCGTAGTCTCTAAAATGCAAAGTGAAAACTTTCGTATTATTTTTATCAAGAAAATAATCTAGTAATCAGAATTTTTTCTAAAATCTTATTCTACTAGAATAATTAGAAAGATCATTCCAATAAGAGTTGAAACCATTCTGTGAGAATGGTAATTTTAATATGCTCTGCCTCTAGCACTAGTGTGTAAGTGTATACTACAGAGTGACAGATAAGGTTTTTTAATGATATATTTTATCTGAACATTTTGGGAAGACAGCTGTCTAGTAAATAATAGACTCTATTTAGAGTTTTTTAAACATCTGTTTTAAATTTTTGATTCCAGCAAAGTGATTGTCATACCCCTACTCTAGGATGGAAAATATATTTGTATGTGTGTGCTCCTTATGCATAAATCATTTCATGTTATAATATGTAACCACTGTCCTCAAAACTTTTCAGTGGCTTCTTGTATGCTACTAAGTTATACGAAAAGTGTTTAATCATGCTGTAGCCCTCCACTATCATGTTGGCCTCATCTTCTTCCTACGGCACCATCTATCCTTTTCCTGGCTTTCTTAGTGTGCTTCAGAGCTATTGCTCATACTATTTTCTCTTTTTGGCATGTTTTCCTACTTCTTTTGTATTTGTTTCAATGTCATCATTTTCTTTTAAAAAAGTTGTTACACATACACATCCCTCTGGTCTATTCTCCTTATCCTATTTTGTTTGTTTACTCAATTGTTTTTAAAACACTTATTAACTCCTGACATGTTTGTTTTTCTATTTTATGTCTTCTACCCATAGACTATATAGTTTTTTTAAAAATTATCTTCTTAGTTATTATATGTCCAATGCCTGATGCAATGCCATGCACTCAATAGTTGTTCGGTAATTACTTTAAATAAATAAAAGCAGCTTTTAAAATCAAACACAAATATTTTTCATGCCTGGTGTCATGACATTACAATTGTCTAAAATTTTGCTTTACTTTATCTTAATAGACTTCAACCCACCCATAATTAATTCTTTTTACTATAGATTTTTGTTTTACTTGTAACTCTAATAAAAAAATAAATAGGAGGGAAGGGCCAAGAGGGCCAACTGGAAGTAGCTGCGGTCTGCAGCTCCAACTAAGAAGAATGAAAATGGCGGGTGAATACTGCACCTTCAGCTGAGGTATCCAGGTTATCTCACTGGGACTGACTAGGTGGGGGGCACGACCCATGCAGAGCAAGGAAAAGCAGGGTGGAGCAACAGCCGTCCCAGGGGCCACACCGCGCAAGGGGGCTCAGCCAAGGGAGGTTGTGAGTGATTGTGCTATTTCACCCAAGAAACCACACTTTTCCCATGGATCTGTACAACCCAAGGATCAGGATATCCCCTCATAAGCCCATACCACCAGGACCTTGGGTCCTAAGCACAGAGCTGTGCAGATGCTTGGAAGCCACTCAGATTGCAGCAAATGGCAGCAGGCTGGAGGCTGCCTAAGACGACCAAGTCCTTGGGGGAAGAAGAGCGGCCACGACCACCATGGGTCCAGTCTGCCATTTTCCCCTGCCAGCGCTAGGGAGACTGGGAGGTTTGAACCAGGAGGAATTCCTTACAGTGCAGCACAGTGGTTGTGGAAGATTGTGACCAGACTGCTTCTTTAGGTGGGACCTGGATCCATTCCTCCTCACCCAGCAGAGCCTCCCTGCAGGAGTTTCAGCAATTATAGGCAGCGATTTACAGACAGAACTCTAATCCCCCTGTGATGGAGTCCGTGGCAGGACGGGTAGCGTCTGTTTCAATGGCTCAGCAGACTTAGTCTTTCCTGCTTCCTAGCTCTGAAGAGTCTGGGCAGTACGGATGAGGGGGATTTCCCCGGTGCAGCGCACTGCTCTGCCAAAGAGCAGCCGGAGTGCTTCATTAAGTGGATCCCTGATTCCGTGCCTCCTGACTGGGTGAGACTCCCACAAAAGGCGTCACCAGACACCTTATACAGGACCATTCCCACTACCACCAGGTCAGTGCCTTTTAGAGGAAGGAACAGACAGTCATATTCGCTGTTCTGCAGCCTCCATTAGTGATACCTCCAGGTGCAGGAGGGAGCCAGGAAAGTAGGGTCTGGAGTGGACCCCCAGCAAACCACAGCACCCCTACAGAAGAGGGGTCTGCCTGTTAAAAGAAAGGCAAACAGAAAGCAACAACAACAACATCAACAAAAAAGACCCCCCCACAAAAAACCCATCTAAAGGTCAGCAGCTTCAAAGACTGAAGGTATTTAAGCTTACAAATATAAGAAAGAATCAACAAAAAATGCTGAAGACTCAAAAAGCCAGAGTTCCTCTTCTCCAAATTATAGCAACACCTCTCCAGAAAGGGCACAGAACAGGGCGGAGGCTGAGATGGATGAACTGACAGAAGTAGGTTTCAGAAAGTGAGTAATAATGAACCTCACTGAGCTAAACAAGTATGTTCTAACCCAATGCAAAGACGCTAAGAACCATAATAAAATATTATAGGAGCTGTTAACCAGAATAACCAGTTTAAAGAGGAACATAAATGACCTGATGGGGCTGAAAAACACAACACGAGAACTTCACAATGCAACCACAAGTATCAATAGCCAAATAGATCAAGAAAGGAAAGAATCGCAGAGCTTGAGTATCTTTCTGAAATAAGACAGGCAGACAAGATTAGAGAAAAAAAGAATGAAAAGAAATGAACAAAAGCTCCAGGTACTATGGGATTATGTAAAAAGACCAAACCTATAACTGATTGGGGTACCTGAAAGAGACAGGGAGAATGGAACCAAGTTGGAAAACATACTTCAGGATATCATCCAGTAGAACTTCCACAACCTACAAAGACAGGCCAACTTTCAAATTAAGGAAATCCAGAGAACCCCAGTAAGATACTCCATGAGAAGATCACCCTCAAGACACATAATCATCACTTTCTCCAAGGTAGAAATTAGGGAAAAATGTTAAGGGCAGCCAGAGAGAAAGGCCAAATCACCTACAAAGGAAAGCCCGTAAGACTAATAGCAGACCTCTCAGTGGAAACCCTAAAGCCAGAAGAGATTGGGGGCCAATATTCAACATTCTGTTTTTGTTTTTGTTTTTGTTTTTGAGACGGAGTCTTGCTCTGTCGCCCAGGCTGGAGTGCAGCGGCGCAATCTTGGCTCACTGCAAGCTCTGCCTCCCAGGTTCATGCCATTCTCCTGCCTCAGCCTCCTGAGTAGCTGGAACTACAGGCACCTGCCACCACACCTGGCCCATTTTTGGTTTTTTTGGTTTTTTTAGTAGAGATGGGGTTTCACTGTGTTAGCTAGGATGGTCTCAATCACCTGACCTCGTGATCCGCCCGCCTAGGCCTCCCAAAGTGCTGGGATTACAGGCATGAGTCACTGTGCCTGGCCTCGACATTCCTAAAGAAAAGAATTTCCATCCCGGAATTTCATATTGGGCCAAACTAAGCTTCATAACTGAAGGAGAAATAAAATCCTTTTCAGACAAGCAAATGCTGAAGGAATTCATCACCATCAGGCCTGCCTTGCAAGAGCTCCTGAGGAAGCACTAAATATGGAAAGGAAAATTATTACCAGCCACTACAAAAGCATGTTAAAACCTATTCCCCAGTGTGATGGTATTGCAGATGGGGACTTTGGTGATTAGATCACAAGGAGCCCTCATGAATGAAATAAGTATTATTATAAAAGAGATCCCAGAGAGATCCCTTAGCCCCTTCCATCATGTGAAGACACAGCAAGAAGACAACAGTCAGTAATCCAGGAGAAGGCCCTGATCAGACACCACATTTGCTATGCCTTGATCTTGGACTTCCCATTCTTTAGAACTGTAAGAAATTTTTTTTTATTGTTTCTAGGCCACCAGTCTATGGTATTTTTATTATAGCGGTCTAAATGGACTAAGAAAAAAATGTCAGCAAATAAAGCTGGTTATGTTGGAGACATGTTTGAAGGAAGACTGAATAGACTGAACTGATAGATTGGATGAGGGGTATAAGAGAAAGGGAGAAATCAAGGATGATACTTACATTTTTGGCTTGAGCAATTGAGAGGATGATTGAGGTAGATTACTAAAAGGGGAAAAACTATTGAAATGGGTAGCGTCAATGGAATGAAAATATAGTAGAGGGGAAAATCAAGAATCTTCAAATGTGTTGTATTTTGGGAATTGCAACCTCCAGTGTGGCTGCTGGTAGACAATTTCATATGCAAGTCAGTAGTTCAGAGGGAACGCTAGGGCTGGAAATCAAAATCTCTTTGGTCTTATGTCCAGACACACATTGCACACATGTGCAAGAGGATATGGAGCCTCTCTATTAAAAGGGTGATATTTGTGGGTGACTTCTTCTGCAATCAAAGCCATATGCTGACCTTTTCAGACACTCCTTTCTTCTCTCTATCCAATAGCACAAAAACAATGAAGGTGCGTTTGCAAAGACCAGCTATGCCTCTCTCTCTCTCTGTCTCTCCTCCTCTCTCTCTCTCCCTGTCTGTCTTTCATTCTCTCCCTCACATTCTCTCCCTCTTTCCCACTCCTCTTCTTGATTCCCCAGTTCCCTCCCCTCTACCTTCATTCAATTTCTTTCTATACGTAGCTCAATAATAAAATCTGAACATTGGTTTTGAGCAATTTGTAAGTGAGCAGGCCTTACCCACCCACAGCCTGTTTCCATATGTAGCTATTAAACCTAACCGATTGAGGAAAAACATGGCCACAACTAACTAGAGTTCTCTATGCTGTCACTGAGGACCCAAGAACAGCTAAGGATAAAATATTACCTTCCTCCTGTATGTCCTTTTTCCTTATGAATATACCACCCCCTAGGAAAGGATGACTGTGATCTAGGGTAAATTCTAGACATACTGGATGACCCAATGTCAGCATCACTACTGATAAAGCTCAAATTTCTTCATTTAGTCTCATATTGTAACTGTCAGTTGGTTGCCTACTTTGCTAATTGACTTTCAGAACTTAATAATTAAGACATTCACTGTATATAATTTACTGTCCTTCTAGACTGTACTCTTAGGGAATATGAATACTCTGCTGATTCCCTTTAACTTGAAACAGATCCAGTCACCAGCTTGCGGGCTGCAGCACATCTCAGCTGTGGAGTTTTATAAATGCTGTAGCAATTGAAGTGCATCTTCACCATTGAATGGCATCCCTCATCTGTAAAGTCATTTACAAACTTTACTGATCAAGCTGTACATTTCTGAGTTGGAATTTAATCTACAGAGTCCTTTGCAAAATGAACCGAATCCTTTACTAATCATGGGCAATGGTAGAATTTATTTGGCTTGTGGAAATTTGCATTATTTGCTTGTTACACCCTTTGGTTTCTGCTGCAGACTGCTGTGTGTGCTGAGTTGCTGAAGCTGGGAAGTCACTCATCACATCCTACTCCCGAGGTAAGAGCATTTTGGTTGTGGAAGAAATGTCTTCTTAATGTGAAAATATCACTGTTCATGCATGCACATATTCTCTCTATGTCCACATGATGCCACACTGTGAGTTCTGCCTGTATACCAACTCATAAAATTCTATGAAGTTATGATGTTCCAAAACATTAAACCAAAAGCAAACATTAGTCCATTTAGCCACAGACACTATATGACTCCCCTCAGCCTAACCACAAACACTGTTTGCATTCGATTGGCCCATGTTCCCTAAAGCTAATTAAATTGTTCCTGTGCTACATTTTACTGCTTTTACCCTAAAAACAGTATTGTCAATTAATTACACAGTATGATATGTCTGATTATTTTAATCAACCCTACATGCCATTTTAAGATTTCTTCTCCAAAAAATATGGTTTTATTCCAACTAAAACATAGAGAATCAATGAGTCAAAATGCCACGAATTAAAGAAATGCAAGCACAAATTTTTATTTCTGGTTAGCAACCCTAGATAATCTGCAACAGATAATTACAATACAATGAATTGGAGCATTGTTTTAAAAAATAAACTGCACTGCCTTAAAACTCTAGAAAATGCATTCTTTCATTTGGCGAACAAATAAACTGTTGGAGGAAGGATTATATTCACATCCATTAGTATCTGAACCAACATCTAGACTTGTCAGGAAGATCAATATACTTGGTTTGTGTTTGCATCACAGAATAACAGGAAGGCTTTTAGCTGGATAATACCTAGAGTTTAATCCTGGTGTATCAGAAGATAAAGCACTCAATTGTCCAAGAGATTATAAAGTGTATGTATTAGTACCTTGTAGACATTAACCATATAGACATTAGACCAGATAAGAGAATATGTACAATCTTGAGGACAAAAATATAACACTGGGTCACTCATTTATGCTTGCTGAAGATTTTTCTCAAGAAAGCACATAAAAATGACTACGGTACGCAGGCAAGAAAATATATAGCCCAGTAATAAAGGCAGGAAATATGTTCTATATTAACAAATTCACTCCTCCATCCATAAATTGTATGCAAGGAAGATTAAATAATTCCAACATGACAGAACTTGTTAAAAATAAAATGTATATAAATCTTCACCTTCTTTTTTAAACTAATCTCCTCCGCATTTGTGCGAGAAAGACCAGGACCAACAATAATTGCCCCATTTATGGCTCTCCTACATACATGTTTCCAATTTGTCTACTGAGCAATAAATGTTCTACAAATCAAATTAAATTATGAAAACTATTGAATATCACGACTGGATCCTTAAATGTTTTGAGGTCTGCAGACTATTGGAAAATCTATTTCTAAAAAGAACTTTTGAAGATTTTCATAAATGTATTTTTTCTTTTACTCTCATTTTGTTTTATTCCTGGGCAGATTTCTCCGGTTTACAGGACATCCCATTGATTTCAAAAGCTGCTTCACAAGGGCCTTCCTAGGAGTATTCCAATAATCTGGCAAATGTTAAGAAGAAAGGTTTTAATTTCAAAACTGTGATTCAAATTATTTATGTTTAATCGCTTTTATAAAACAATCATTGATATATTGTAGGGAATGAGATATTTCAGAAAATTCAAAAGAACATTTGAAAAATGTATGGCATGTTTTATTATTTAGTTGTTTTCTAGATAATTTTTACAGTGTACACCCTAGTGGGGACATACTCACAAAATCTATCTCACTATTAGATTTTTGCCAGATACAATAGAGCAGAAAGACAGCTCAGATGGAATTGGACAGGCAGAGTAAAAACTGAAGCAAAACTATTCCAAGTTTAAAGATTTATTCACTTAACATTGAGTTCTTGCTGGGGAATAACTTGCTGATTTGCCTTGAAGTAACTACAGCTCGTCCTGAAATATGAACAACCTGCATGTCACTGGCCAAGGTGACAGGCCTTTGCAGGACAATATGTGACTGTTACAACAATCTATAGGGTTTTCTTTTTATATAAGCACTCTCTCTAATTCCTTGAGGACTACACAGCATGATTCTTAGCATTAAACTCAGGCTATATTCCTTGGTTTCCTTTCTAGCCACTAACAAGAAGGACAAGGATGAGTGACAGCCCATGGGTTACACAGGCAAACTTACTTAAGTTAAGTTTGTAACCAGTAATTATTTATTAATTTAGACTCGGGGATCATAAAATGGGGCCATGAGAGAAAAAACTGGGTGCTTGCTTAGGATGCTTTTGCGTAAGAAGATTATCCCATCATCAACACAGAAAAACACTGGGTGCCTTGGGGAGAGCTAGCCTGCTGCTTTATGTGAAGAGCATGTCCCTGGGAGATCTGGCAGTAGCCAATGGGATCAAAACAAAAATTTGGAACACAAGTGCTGGGAAATAACCCAGCAGATGACAAACAACTAAAACTCTTGTGTCATGGCTGCATTAGGTTTGCCCTATCTTAATGTCAACTTTGCCTCCACAGCATGGCTTAGCAAAAGTGTTGAAAATTACAGCAGCCCCTCTATTTGAATACACCCCACAAAGGTCAGGAAAGACGGGGATATCTAGGCTGAAGATAATGCATTTTACAGTGGGAAGTCTTGTTGTATGCATGATTTGATTCCTTTGACCCATCATTTTAGAGTTGAAACTGATAAATTTGTTATCTTTTAATTGAGTGTCTTCTGTTCACTAGTGGTGAATCCTATAATCAATGATATTATAGTATAAAACCATTTTAAAGTATCATATTGTAGAATGGATATTCTTCACCTGAATGGGTTCATGAACTTGAATGAAAAAAAAATACTGACATCCTTATTTTCCTTCACCCTTACCTGACGTTTCAAATATGAATGGAAAACAAACTACATTTGTAGTAGCAGTACTTGTGACATTGTCAGCATTAGAAATAACAGGTATTTTTGTATCACATTATCGTTTTCACAGATAACACATATAACCATTACTATTTTGAATTGGTGGTTATTAGACCTACTAGGAGGTTATAGGTAATCATAGACAATAAAATGTTAATTGTGGCCAGGCACGGTGGCTCACGCCTATAATCCCAGGACTATGGGAGGCCGAGATGGGCAGATCGCCTGAGGTCAGGAGTTCAAGATCAGCCTGACCAACATGGTGAAATTCCATCTCTACTAAAAATACAAACATTAGCTGGGCGTGGTGGCGGGCACCTGTAATCCCAGCTACTCGGGAGGCTGAGGCAGGAGAATCGCTTGAACCCGGGAGGCAGAGATTGCAGTGAGCCAAGATCACACCATTGCACTCCAGCCGGGGTGACAAGCATGAGACTTCGACTCAAAAAAAAAAAAAAGTTAATGGTTATGATATCACAAAATGTTTATATTTTAATATAATTGTTTTAATCTTAGGTATTTTTTATAAGTTTAAAAAGATTACTCTAAGAAGGGGGTCCATAAGTATATTAGTTTTTTATGGCTGCCATAACAAAGTATCACAAACTGGGTGGCTTAAACAACGGAAATTTACCTCCCAGGTCTGGAGACTAGAAACCTTAGATCACAGTGTCAGCAAGATTGGTTCCATCTGAGAACTGAGAGGAAAAAATCCGTCCAGTGCCTCGTCTCTGGCTTCTTGTCGTTTTCTAGCAATATTTGGTACTCCCTGGCTTACAGAAGCATCCTTCTAATCTCTATTACCATTCTGATCTCTGTCTGTACCTTACCGTCACCTGGTATCCACTTTATTTGTATGTGTGTCTGTCTCCAAACTTCCCCTTTTATAAAGACACTAGTATAATGGATTAGAGCCTATCCTAATGACCTCAATGTAGCTTTTATCTTCAAAAAGATCACATCTCCAAATTCTCCAAATAAGGGCACATTTGAGATCACGGAGATAAAGACTAAAATATCTTCTTGGGGGAATCATAACTCAACCCATAACAAAAGGCTTCAGCAGACTGTGAGAGCAGTCCCTGTGACAGAAAAGATTAAGAATCCTATCATAGAAGAATATTCAATGTAAGAAAATATTTTAATATATTCAAATGAGAAAAAATATAAAAACTGTAGTTATAGTATTATTTTTCTTATGCATACATATATTTTCTTATAGTTCTTTCTTACATAAGAAAAGGTTGGAAGACTATACATAAAAAACATATCAGCAGGTTTTCTTTCAAGAGTGAGACTGAAGATTGAGGGGATATGAGTGAGGTTTACTTTCTCCTTTGTGCTCTTCTGAAATTTTCAAATGTTCTTTATGTCAGCATTTCAAGTGATCTGTATCTCTAAAAAAGATGTCACATAATAAAAATACCTTTAAAGGTTTTAGTTATAAAAGTATCTCTACTCTTTGAGCCTTAATTAAAACCTAAAATTCTATCTTAAGTGGTTCCATCTCTTTAAATGCATTCTACCCTAAGTACTTGGAAAACGAGTAACTTTTCTCCTCATGGTTCCCAGAAGGTAGGTTTTATTAAGTATATAAAAAAAATTGTTACCATTGTGATATGGTTTGGCTCTGTGTCCACACCCAAATCTCATGTTGAATTGTAATCCCCAGTGTTGGGGGAGACACCTGGTGGGAAGTGATTGGATCATGGGAGCAGATTTCCTCCTTGCTGTTCTCGTGATAGTAAGTCCTCACAAGAGCTGGTTGTTTGAAAGTGTGTAGCATGTCTCCCTTTGCTCGCTGTCTCTCTCCTGCCACCATGTGAAGACATGCTTGCTTTCCCCTTTCCCTTCTGCCATGATTGTAAGTTTCCTGAGGACTCCCCAGCCATGTCTCCTGTACAGCCTGTGGAACTGTGAGTTAATTAAACCACTTTTCTTTATAAATGACCCAGTCTCGGGTAGTTCTTTGTGGCAGTGTGAGAACGAACTAATACACAGTGTGACTATAATTGCTCCTGAGCCCTCTTACAAATGAAATAAGAAGTGTACGCAATTTTCAGTAAAACTGAATATATAAATATTTCTTTTAAGTGCATGTATTCAGAAATAAATCTCAAGTAAAGTCAGTAAAGAAATAATATGAAGTTTAAAAAGTGTGAAAGAGATGAGAAAACAGTAGTGATGAGTGAGGCCAGTACCTTCTGGATGTTTGAAGAATGGGACAAGAAAAGCAATTGGCTGGATTGTGCCAATAGTTATCCAAATCACCAATTTATTCTTTTTGCTTGAGAGACCTAACTATTACATATACATAGTAAAAATAAAAAACCCAAATAGTTCAACCTTAAATAAAACAATTTTTGATAATTATTTGAATGATTATCCTTGAAATTTTCCCCCTTGAGAAACTTCAGAGCATTGCCACAATTCTCTACTTCTCTTTGACTATAGTTACCCAATATCAATGCACATGGAGACATTAGGTAGCATCTAAGGTGTAATCCTATACCATTATTTTAGATGAAAGAATATCAGAAATTCAAATGGAAAAGGATGGAAATAGGAAAGGGTAAGATGGGGTCTACATGAGCAACACACCTAAGTGGATTGTTTCTCAGTTGACAAAGTCCTGGCTTTGGCTCCAGGGCTAGAATTCTCTTTTAAGATGCTGGAAATGACCAGACATTCTGCTCTGCTCCCAGTCCTTTAGACATAAAGGCAATCAAGTGCAATGTTGACCACTGAGGCTTTGGTAGTCAGACTTTCTGGGATTAAAACCAAGCTCTGACCTGAGGTACTTTCTTTATGTTAGTTTTTATTTATCTTCCCTGTATTTCAGTTTTCTGCTCTGTGAAACTTACACAATAGTAGCTACCACCGGGGATTATTATGCAGATCATTTGTTAGAAAATATATGCAAAGCAATTGTCTTAATCTCTGAAAAATAAGTCCCTTAATAATGTTAATGATTATTTTATTAATAATAATATTATTGTTACTACTATTGATTTTTTAACTCCCATCAGTTCTACATAGACATTAAATTTTCATGATGGTTCACATAGTTTAGACCCATCAAGAAACCACTGGGAAATTGAAATGTCAATGTCCTACATCTACTACTGCTCATGCATTTAAAACCAATTCCTTTTGCCCCTCTATACTTTAATTGTCAATACAGAGGTGCTTATTAACACTTCTGAAGCACATTGGTATTGTGTAGTGATCCCTGTTTCTCTCTTGCTGACTCAGATTCCTCTCTTGTCTTTTCTTATCCTTTGTTCTCTCTACCTCAAAGACATCAAGAAAAAGAAATCTGGTTTCTAGTTCAGGCTTCAGCTTCTGAAGACTTGATTTGTAGTAGGGATAGAAGCAGCATGTTTTTAACTTCTGATGACTCTTCATTTCAGAAAGCTGCTTTAAAAGATCTCAAGAGATCAATATCAGAAGTGATGGCACTTATGGTTACATTATTGGTCAGAAAACAGGAGTTATCTGTTTGTGACCATAAATCTGAAACATAAACCAGCTGGTTAAAATCACAGATCACAAGCATAAACTCTATGAAAAGGAATTTAAACAAGAATATTCTACAGTTTACCAAACATGTATTTTGGTTTATAATTTTTAAGGCATATTATAATACAGAAAAGAAATGTGAAAACATTATCTGCACAGCCACTATTTGGGGAAATTCAATAATGCAATGAAGAAAAATTAATACACTGACACATAAGCAAAGTAAATCAATCTAGATTTAAATAAGCAACATAACGAACCAAATTCAAGATTCAAATCTATTTTAAATATTTCCAAAAGGAGGAAAAATCAAACATAAAATACATACCTGTAGTGTTGTTGGAATAAGATTACTTGTAAGATATAAAATACCATAAGTTTTGCTCCTGTCATTGCACTATTTTTCCCTGTCTACACAGTCAACATCACAATGGTGTGGCATGAGATCACAACACCCATTTACTTTAATAGTAGCTGTAAGGTGACAATAAGAATTCAAAATCTTGCTGTATATTAAACTACTTTATGAGGATGAAATCAATAAATTCACAATGTTAACATATGTTCAATACACAGGTGGAGTTTGTTAATTGCATTGTGTATGCATTCTGACTTGGTTGGGTTTACTCTAAAAATCTTGGGGAAAATTACATATATGAAGACAGAGACAATAAAGTCACCATATGAGCTGTTGTCAATAAGGATTCTTATGTCTCTTTGAGGTTAAACATAATGTGGGTTTGCCTGCTACACATATAAATTGGTCTTTTGTTCTTTGCCTCACAAGCTAAGGGGTAAAATTCTCCATTTTTGTGCATTTATGAAGTACTTTCTTAGGAGCTCAAAAAAGTTCAAATTGAACAGTAATCATCTAATTTTGTATCTTCATGTGTACCAATTATTACTGGAACTGGCAATAAATTTTTTGCTGAAAGCAATGTTATGCATCATGTTCTAAGCTGACTTTCTGGCACAGTATCACATGTACTATTGTAAAACAGTTTGTTCTAATCAACCTCAGCTGCAGCTACGGTGACAACATTTTGCAGAGGATGAGACTTAATTGCATGTAAATGTCATTTTTTAAAGATCCTAGAAGCAAAGAAAAAAATCTGGATTAAAAAAAAATCTTGTAATAACAAGTCACTAGGAATGAGTCTTGGACCAGGAAACTGGATGAACTCTGAGGTGTCATATCTTTAATTTGAAGAAATTACAATGCTTGAGGTGATGGATATCCCCATTCTGCATGATGTGTTTATTGTGCATTGCATGTCTGTATGAAAGCACCTAATGTACCCCATTAAAATATATACACCTACTCTGCACCCACAAAAATTAAAAATACGATTTCAAAAACGAAACTACAAATATAATCCTAAATTCTTAAAACAAAAAACAAAGCAGACAATTTTCTTAGCTGATATGCAGGGGTCTGTCTCACAGACCCTGAACCAACTATGGGTGAATAATGTACACTGACACAGATATTATGCTTTTCAGTCCGGCTAAGGGTCCAGGCCACTTACAGACTCCAAGGAGAGTGCTATAAAGAGTTGCAGCTGTGACCCACTAACTGACCCCGCCAGCATCTATTCAGCACACAGCAAATGACAAAGGCTTTGAGTCAACACCATTAGAAGGTAATCAACCTGGTCACCTTCCCTACCCCCAACCCCACCCCACCCCACCATCGCCATGCCCACCCCACCGCCCCCACAGAGCCATCCTGCCCACAAATGATCAAAGGTTAGTTTTAGGACCGCATGAGTAAACAAGTTATTTAGATAAACTCCGCTACATTCCTATATATCTACTCTAAGTTATTTACTCAAGGTAAAGATTAGGCTGCTTTCAGCCATAACCCTATCCTGAGACTTTTGCAAAAACCATCTGACCTTCCAAAAAGATTTGTTTATATCCTACAACTTCATCTTACAATTTTTTCCACCACCCTGACAGAATTTCCACACTGATAACTCTAATCTTTTAAATAATTTTATTTTAAAAACACAGGTTAAATGTTTACTAAAATAATGAAGACTATATATTTGCGTAAGTTACATAAGGCTTTAACAAAGTACATAGGAATTTTTGCAGCTTGTTGACTCACAAAAAAAGATGACAAAAAGAGTGAAATTTATTTTTAGTAGTCCAGCTTCCATATGTAAGATGTAACCTATTATACAGTGACATACTGGTTGTGCTTCATCAAACTGATTATATACCATTTTATGAGGATGTAATCCACTGGGATTTAAGTAGTCCAGTGTAATCAGTTATAATAAGATGGATCAGTACAGGTTGTGAAAATAAAATCCTCCAAGCAATAGATCAAGACAGATAAAGTTCTGTATGTTGAAGATCTCTGGATTGAAAGATAGCGTATAATTACAGGACTTTTATGGTTTAGTAGCAATCAGTTTTTCTGTAAAGAAATCAGCACAATAAATATTTTCTTTAGGCTCTATCCATTGGAACAGTCAGTATATTTAATAAGAAAGCAATCAAAGGTTTTCTCCTTTAAGAACTCTTCTCACTTGCTAAATCACAAGTCAATGATTTCTCCTTTTCCTGACCCACTGTAAATCTCTCAATTTTTCTGAAAACCAAATATCATAACCCTTGCACCACCAAAATTAAAAACTTGGAATGAGAAAGTAATGGTATAGGGCTAAGATTGGATAGGAGAAAGGTTGTATGCATGTAACTCCTCTTTAGTCTTAATGGCCTCTGTGACCAACAGGGACTGGGAATGAAAGAGAACCAATGTGCTTACCTTCCCAGTTCCCTCGACTACAAAGCAGGTGGTTCAACAATAAAGAAAAGAGAAAATAAGTTCACAGGACCAGAGAAAGAGAGTTCCGCTGCCCATATCTTCACTCTTTCTCCTCCCCTTTTCCATTTTAGTCCTAGGCTAACCAAAAGTAAATTCTACCTTGGGAAAAAATATGGATAAACTATTTTCAAAGAGTTTACAATGGGTTAAATTTTGAGAAAAAGAAGGAAATGGAAACCAATGGAACCCATAGCCTCTCTCTTCCATCTCATATTTGCCTGAAGCCTGCATCCATTTCTCTCTGTATCCAAAGTGCACACTCTCCTTCTCCTCCTCTTCTTCCTCCCCTTCTCTTCCCCCTCTTCCTTATTCCCCTCCTCCTTCCCCTCCTCTTCCCTCTTCTGTTTCCCTCTTTCCTCTCCTCCTTTTGTTCCCCTTCTCTTCTCTCTCCGCCTTTTGCTCACCCTCTCCTTTTCTCCCATTGTCTTGTCTCTTCTCCTTTCTAGTATAGTCTTTACTCTCTTTTCTTGTAAACACCGTATTCTGGCATAATCTATACCAAATTAAACAATGAAACAAGATAAGGTAAAGGGATTTCATGTTTCCATATGTCAATAATTGTTAACATTTATTGAGTGTTTAATATAGCTGAGCACTCAGCAAGACAACTTGCATGCATATTTTAACTTTAATCCTCAGAAAAATCTACAATGGTGAATTCTACCTCTTTCCTCAGTTTTTATATTCGAAATCTAATGATAAAGAGTAATCAACTTGCCAAAGGTTACAATCCACTTAAATAAAAAATCAAATTTCAGTATTTTTAGTTACCACGTGGAAATAGCTAAGAGGAATTTCATCAAATTTGGAGAAAATGATCGGGATAGTCAGACTTGAAATATAGGCACAGATCATAGAAAAAAAAATCTACTTTGGGGTATCTATGGAGGTTATGGAGGATGAAATCTTCCAGAGAAGCTCTACCTGGGGTTTAAGAGGCCATAAGTGCTGTTTATAAAAGACAGGCAAATAATGATTGAAAATATGACCCGTGAATCTGAAGTCTCTCTCTCTCTCTCTCTCTCTCTCACACACACTATATATATACACACACAAGGGCATACATATATGTGTGTGTATATACATATATATATGAATTTACAAGCATTGGTATGTGAGGAAGTTGCTTCTTCTGGGTCAATTCCATAAATTGTGCTCCAGGAATGTATTAGTAACAATAACTCTCCAGAAGCCATCTTAGGATATATACTAAATACCCAAACAATTATTCTTTCAATGATACGGATTGCAGAATTTTGACTAGAGGGTGTTCCACAAACTCAGAGATTACCCTCCGGGTATCCGTTTGTGTTTGCTACAGGTTTGATAGACACTGAACAGTGCCAAACTTGTTTGCTAGCAAGAACCTGTCATAATCAAGCATGCCAAGTTAATCATGAGAGAAGAGAAAATGTTGTGGGTGATTAAGAACTTATTTTACAGTTGGGAAGCAAATCCAAAACATTACAGAGGTTATCAGATGTAGACAACAGCCTCCAGAGTCTATTCAATACCAACCGCAGCAGAAATATGGTTGCCCAGTTATTACATAGTGTGTTGGAAAGAATGTAGTTTTTGGAATTAGAGAGATGTCAGTTCAGATCTCAGCTCTGCCAGTGATCACTTAGCAAGAGATCATCACTACCACCTACCTTTCCACCACCTATCTCCCCTGCTGCCGCCTTAGTTTCTAGCTCATTTTAATTTTAAAATAATAAAGGCACTTTGCATCCTTTTTGTAAGGGTGTGATATCATGCATGCAAACTGTCTAGCTGAGATATACAGGCTTTTGATGTTACAACTGCTATTATTATTGTCTTTTTAAAATTGAATAGCGCTTGGTCATGTGTCAAATGAAATGTTTCTGTATCAATACAGCATCATTAATTTATATTCAAATTGCTGTTTCCTAAAACCCACCTCAACCCATTCCTAAAGTACCACTAATTCATCCCCATGCTGTATTTACTGTGTACATTTTTGGTGTGTGACTATACCACTTTGTTGTAACAACCTTTTGAACTGGAATTAAAAGCAACATCCAAAATCTACACATTCATTATTCTTTGTAGCCACATGATTATATCTTTGTTCTTGTATCTCCAATTCTGTATTCCATCCAACAACTTTTTCATAAGTTGTATCCTTGAGGAGAAGTTCACAAGGCCAATTTACGAGTGGAAAAAATTATTTAACAATAATTGCATTCTGTAAATGCTGATACATAGATAGATATGACTGATGTCTGAATGCATTAAAAAGAAACAAAATTATGTTCACATTGTGTGGCAAAACATTGCTGTTTTTATTTTCCTGTAGTATAAATCAGCGTATAGATTAATTCATTCATATAATTATATTTGCAGCTCTTTTACCTTTATTCATGGCTATAACTTTTTTTATGGGAAAGAGCACTTTGCACATCAGTATAAAATGTCTTTTGAGCACTATGGCAGAAGGTCAGAGATGATATGTGGGCCTGTGGACATTGTGAACAATCTGAGCTCTGCCAGGATAAAAAAGCTGATGCTTCGGCAATTTTACATTACAAACACCAGGAAGATTTTTAGACAATAGATCCTTGATTGCCAAGCTGCTGAAGATAGTTATTTCATCTCTGGAACATAATTGGTCTGCTGGCATTACACCCACGTTACTCGAAGAGATGAAAATAAAATTATAAAGTGCTGTGTAAAGCCTGAAATGGCCACCTTTAAGTTTGATCTTCCCCTTAATGTTATAGAGTTCATAAAATATGCATTAATTCCAGTTTTTAATAGCTTTTATCAATCCACCTTTCTTCTTCAAATAGTAGACAATGCCTAATAGATTTCTCACACTGCACTCCCAGACTCGCTATATCTTGTAATTTTACTTTTTGTTTGTTTTTTTAAGCAACATTTGTTAGATAAAGCACACAAAGCAATAAACAGCTTCTCTAGTATTGGAACTAGAAAAACTAGATTCATGTTGATAAGCCAGTTCATTCACTATAAGCAGAGAGACTTTCACCAACAAAATATTGCTGTTGTAATATTTTATAAGATTTAAATTTATAAAAATTTTTGAAACAACTGCTTCTAGTTTACATTTGCCTTTGCATCATATTTCTTTAATTCAAATTAAAACTTTTTAATTTTAAAAGCCTACATTTAAACATTTTTTAAAAACAGGAATTTTGTTGAGGATGACTTCCCTATTACCACCACCTGTGAAGCTCCTGAATTTTTCTGCAGCAATTAAAGAATAACAAATGTAAAATAAATAAATTTGGCAGACCCGAATCAAACTCCCTAAAAATTGGAAGCAACTTAAATATTCCCCAAATAAATGAGAGATTAAATAAACTATGGTATATTCATAACAGGCATAATTTCATAATTTAGTCATTAAAATCATAGCCTTGTAGAATAGTTGATGGCAAATGTCTTCAGAATAAGGCTAAGTGAAAAATGTAGGCTACAAAGGCGTATAGCAGAATGATTTTAATTTTATTAAAAGTATAAATAAGTGTGTTAGCCTGTTCTCACACTACCATAAAAAAATGCCTATGACTAGATAATTTATAAAGAAAAGTGGTTTAATTGGCTCATGGTTCTACAGGCTGTACAGGAAGCATGACAGCTTCCAAAGAGGCCTTAGGAAACTTTTAATCATGGCAGAAGGCAAAGGGGAAGCCAGCATTTCTTTTCCTTACCCCAGAGCAGGAGGAAAGGAAGGAGGGGAGGTGCTACTCATTTTTAAACAACCAGATTGTGTGAGAACTCTATCATGAGAACAGCACCAAAGGGATGGCTCTAAATCACTCATGAGGACTTCACTCCCATGATCCTATTGCCTTCTACCAGGCCCTTTCTCCAACACTGGGAATTCCAATTCGACATGAGATTTGGGTGGGGACACAGATCCAAACCATATCAATTAGTCTATGTATGAAATATCTAGAAAAAATACAACAAAATCATTCCAGTCTTCTTCCTTCTGTGATAAAAGTCTAAGTGATTTATGTTTTCTACTTTTCTTTTTTGTTGTTTTTTTTTGAGATGGAGTCTCACTCTGTCTCCCATGCTGGACTGCAGTGGCGTGATCTTGGCTTACTGCAAGCTCTGCCTCCCAGGTTCATGGCATTCTCCTGCCTCAGCCTCCCGAGTAGCTGGGACTACAGGCGCCCATCACCACACCCAGCTATTTGTGTGTGTGTGTGTGTGTGTGTGTGTGTGTGTGTGTGTATTTTTAGTAGAGACGGGGTTTCACTGTGTTAGCCAGGATGGTCTCAATCTCTTGACCTTATGATCCGCCCACCTCAGCCTCCCAAAGTGCTGGGATTACAGGTGTGAACCACCGCACCTGGCCATGTTTTCTACTTTTTAACTTTCAATGTTTTTCAAATTTTTTTCATAGATACAGTTCATGTGAATCATAAAAAAATTAAAATTATTTTAATCAATAAGTTTCCTCAGATACTTATGAATTGGTAATAGTGTTACAGTGTGATCCATATTAACCGCTAATGATCATAATAAATCCTTAATTCTAAACTAAATGTCAAAATGATTTTTTTAATATTTAACACAAATAAATTGTCTAAGTATATATTGAGCAACTACTAAGTAAACAGTGCCATGAAATGTGAAAGAAGTGAGATTGATGATCAGAGGAATCAGTATGTAAGCCATCTAAAATATAGGAGCCAGATTTCAGGATAATCATGGAAACAGAAAAATGGACTAGGGAAGAACAAGTAATGAACTATCGTGTTAGATATGGGAGCACATTCTGGTTAGATGACATTGTGGGGTTGGCTTATCCATTAAAGTACAGTAGGTGCAATGCTGGGACCCACAACAATTAAATTTCCTTTATAATGCAAAGAAAACTAACTTCCAGGTTAAAAAACTAACTTTATGCCAACGCAATTGTAAAATATAATTTTGTGGCCCTGATTCAATGACTTGCTAAAAATTAGCATTTAAGGAAGCAATTCCAATATCTCTAGAGAACACAGATGAGAAACTGCCTAAGCCCAGCAAGACCATATATAACTATGGTACAGCAAACTATCAATGAAATGAGAAGCCAGAAACAGAGAGCAGCTGTAAATTATAAGATCGGTAAAAGAAACAGAGTATCTTGACAAGGGATTTGACAAGTCATTGTAACAGTAGATGTGGATCTGATGACAATACAGTTCTGTAGAGTTGTGGTTGCTCAACCCCAAGAGAATTCTCTGTGACTGAGTTGCAGGCATCATCCTTCAAGACCTCCTGTTCTACTTGAGTGAAGACATTCTTTTCAAAATTTCACATTGCACAAAATTGAGACAAACTACTATGCCGATTTACAGAATTAAGTTTTCAGAGTGAAAGACTGAAAATAGTGACATAAACAATTACAAATGTAATGTTCAATAAATGAATTGCAAAAGTACACAATGGAGAAATGTATATTCAAGAAGTTCTATGAAGGAGGGGTGGATAGGTGGGTAGTTCACTCTAAGACCAAGATGGGCTCAGAAAACAATGTCACTGCTGCTAAAACAAGCAAACAAGTGCAAACTTCGACTTGGACTTTGATTGAAATATAATCTCTAGATCAAGGAAAATTACTATGTTCAATTCTACATATTATTTTTAGACGGAAGTTGCTATATTGTGACAAAGACACAAGAGATAAATAGGTTGACAAGCAGTCCATAAGCCACTGTTATCTGAAGAATTGGGATGTCTGGCCTGAAGAAGCGAGGGGTGTGTGTGTGTGTGTGTGTGTGTGTGTGTGTGTGTGTGTGTGTATTGACTGGGGGTGGGGCTTTGGTTGGGCTGTAACGGCTGACCCTAAATGTCTGATGATGAGTTACCATGTAAAACAGGAATCATTCTTATTTTGAATAATTTCTGAAAAAAAAAAAAAGGTTAACCACTGTAGAGGAAAGGATTTTCACTATACTATGAATGAAATATTTTCTATGAGAGTTTCCCAGTAATAAAATTCCTGGAAAAGTAGTGAATTATTTTGTACTAAAAATATGCAAGCACAAATCAGATTATTGATCAATAATGCTATAGAAGTGATTCTTGTAATAGGCATGCAGTGGGACAGGATGAGCTCTCATATTCTTTCAGAGTAGAATATGTTATTGAATAGAGACACATACAAAAGACACAGTGAAGAAGAAAATGACAAGGGTTTGTGGGAGACCAGATACGGAAAGGCAAAGGAAAGAAATGAAAATCACAGCATGATGGTGTATGCCACACATCATAGGCTAAAATACAAGGGATACCAACTGGTGAGTTCCCCATCACACATTGTCCATGTCCTTATCCCTGTTGTACACCCAGCTCAGCCCTTTGCAGGGCACAGCTCGATGAAGCCACACCAGGGAATCAATGCAGGCTCACTGTTAAGTTAATTTATCTGCCTTCTCTTTCAGTGACTGTCAGAATCACCAAGAGCACAGCCAGAGTGTCATGAGCAGGTAAACTTTATAAGCAGTCAGCTCTTCAAAATCAAATGCTCTCAGTCCAAGGCAAGGAAAAGCAGAATATACAAAAGAAAATCTGAGAATTATTATTGTGAGTTGTGGTGGATACTATTAAGCGATGCCATTTACGATCATCAAAATAATGCATACTGTCCCCTGGAATTTATTTTCTGACATGAAAACAACTGGAAAAAACTAGGGCTTTTATCAATGTCTCATTTTAAGAAATGTGGATTAAGTATGAATAATTATAGAAAGAAATCAAAAGACAATAAATCAAAGTGGAAGGCAGCTTTAGACTTTTCAGCCTTGAAGTGTAAGCCTGAATGTTCAAGTTTTATTCATTCATATGCAGTTTATATTATTAGCATTTAATTATATAAAGCTGCAAATTTGGTTTTACAGTGAAATAAATTTTTTAATACCTGTTCCCTTTTCCATAAAATAAAAGGTTTAATCAACATGATTGCTACAGCCCATTTCAATTCTGAAATTCAACAGTTAATAGGTTATATCTACTATTTACTATAGCCACCAGAGTAGACAATTTTGAGAGATCTTGTTCGAATTCGTCTCAAATCATTTTCAGATACTCATTAGCAGGCAAGAGTTTAAATAATGGAAGCTATTATTTCCCAACTACCATCAGTATGCAAATCTCAAAGAAAGATGATAGAAGCAAACAGTCTCAACTATTAGAAGCATGGCTTTCATGTCAATAGGTTGAGGGTATAGAAGAAAATGTTGATGGAACCTAGAAATGCTCTTTCCACTCACACCATACAATGGTGCTTGTGGAATTAATTTCTTTTAAGAATCAAATAGGAGGCTTTAAGTCTGATTTGTGTGATTTCCCAGCTGCCTTTCTGGGGAGCCAGGAGTTTTATTATGAAGCCTTATGGTGATCCAGAAGTTGAAGGGATAATTATTCTTGTTAAACTTCACATTGCAGTAAGATATCTTCCTAGAAATATAAGAATATGAAATAAGACTTAAAATCGGATTCTGCTATTCACAATTATGTGTGCCTTTTGACTATTTGAGCATATTCAGCATAGAAAACATGCCCATTAAGTGACATAAACTTCTACACTAGCTGAGAAATATCATGGTATAAACTCTAAAAACGAAGTACATGATTGAACATTTTGGCTCAAAGCCATATGTTTCTGTGAGCTCAGAATGAAAGATAAGATAAAAGCAAGGACTGTAAAAGTATCTAAAAATACATCATATGATACAAGATTTTCAAAATAAAAAAAGACAGTTAAAAATGGTGCAGAGAACCTTAATAGCCTTCGAAGTGTACCTTAACAATAATAACTCAAATGTCCCTGAGAGAACCTGACTAACAGTTAGCAAGAAATCCCTATTAACCTTTGCAAGCTTCAGATGATGACATGCTCGCATCATTTCATGTAATAGATGAACAGGAAATCAAGCAAGACTGTTTCGGAGTAGTTGCAATATTGCAATATAGAGAATCTGCTGCAGGGTAGATGATCGACAAATGTTAAGTTTCCCTGGGAGAGCACCATCTCTAACGATTATCCTTGGATATTTTCTGAAAACAGTACATTTCTGGTAAATCAAAAATTCAATCAGAATATTCCTCCACAGTTTAATTCTAAGCTACTCTGGTTCTGTGATATTTGATATACACCATCATTTTAAATCCAAGTCGCTTGTTCCAAAGAACCTTAAAGAGTTACTGAAATTAGAAACCTACTCACTGTTAAGATGAACAGTGGCAAACACATACTGCAGGGTCCAGAAATTAGGTCTGGTGTTTCCATAGTCACAGGACTTGTTCTTCACCAAACAGTAGTTGTCAAACTTTAGTAAACATGAGAATCACTCGGAGAGTTTCTTGAAAATGGTGATGCTCTATGCTAACTCCCATTCTTTAGTAGGGCCTAGAAATCTGCATTTTAACTATCATCCGGGTATTTTGGAAACACATTTGTTCTCAGAGTATACTTGGAGAAACCATGTCCAAAAAATATGTGGCTGCTTCTCAATGAACTTTGTCTGCTAAAATTAGGAGACATAGAATCTTAGCATCAATGTGATTGTCTGAGTGGATTTCAAATGCAATGGCATGCTAGTTCTGCCTTGGACAGATTTTCATAATTGAGTGGCTTAGGTGGGGACCCAATATAACTAATCTGAATGTGATTGATGCCACAGCTGATAAAGCTGAACTATACTCACTAATGCACTACGCTCTGGGAGCTTCTTTATGCTGGAGGCTGGGACTGTTGCCCAGACACTGTGATTGTAATGAAGATAGGCATGGGTCTTTAATGTTTTCCACCTCCTACTCCAAATGCTGAAAAATGGTTAGTATTGAGTATTTTTATACATAGCAAGAACAAGATAGACTGAGTTGGAAATTCTAGTCCCATATATCCCACTGACAATATTCTAACATAATTTCTTTTATAATGTTCTATTAAAATGATTGATGTCAAATTAAACCTTTGGAATGGTGGCTGGCCATGTGAAAGAGTGACAGTTGGCCAGGATGCCATTATTAACATTCTGCATTCAGACTGATTTAACAACCCTGCCCCATTCAGTATTATATGTGTGCATTTACCCCAATTTGTACTTCCTAAAAAATGCTCTTCAATGAATAAATTGGCTCATGACAGCTATTCCTAACCTTTTTCTAAATCTTATTTGTAAATAAGGCTCAGCCACCTAGCAATCAAAAGGTTGTTATAGATTACTTTGTGGAATTTTTACTGATCCAAGTTATTTCTTAAAAGAAGATTCTTCTTTTGGAAAATCATTCATTATGTATTTTCTATCTATATACCGGTCAGGCTTTAAAAACCATGTCATCCAAAATGGAGACAAAAGAAAATCAAAGAGGTAAATTGAATATGCCAAATTTTGGAGAGGAAAAACATCATTATATTCAAACCTGATGCATTTCATCACCTAAGTGGCATCCCTTAGACCTCCAGTGCACTGGCAAGCTCTGGAAACCACCTGATCCAAGCTATCAGAACACCAAAACACCTGAATGCTATGTCTAAAATTAGACTACTGAAATTCTCCCTGGATTGTCACTTTGCTTTATTACAAACACATTTTCTCTCTGGGCGGGGCGGGGGGTCACAGTTGCTTTAAATGAGTAAAGAGTGCCACCAAGCGGCAGCATATGATATTCATAAATCAATTCTATTTTCCTTTAGAAAAAATATACTTTACTTTTGTTAATTGTGCTGACATCCTTTTTTTTTTTTTTTTGTAGTGGAAGATTTTAATTTAACTTTAGCAAATTTTAGAGCAAGTTACAAAAAGTAAAAATAGCACATGACTAATGTAATTAATACATTAAGATAATTAATGTATTAACTGCAGTTAACATTTTGCAGAGAATGTAAACCCATTTTGATTAGTACATAGAATATTTACCCAAAATGACAGTATTTCTGTGCTGACATTCTTAAGACAGACAGGATTACTTGCATGACTTAAAACATTTAATTTAAATGTTCAAGTTATATCTCAGTAAAAAAGCATATTTTGCTACATTGATGAGCAAATTTACTATGATACATTTTTTAAACATGAAAGTTCTATCTGCAGTATTTGTAAAAAGGACAGTCATGCATTGCTTAACAATGGGGATACATTCTGAGAAATTTAGCATTAAGCAATTTTATCCTTGTGGGAACATCATAGCACGTATTTATACAAACCTGGATACTATAGTATACTACACACCTAGGCCATGTGGTATAGCCTATTGCTCCTAAGCTACAAACCTGAACAGTGTGTTACTGTTCAGTAGGCAAATTGTAACATAATGGTAAGTGTTTGTGTATTTAAAAATATCTAAACAGTACAGAAAATAAAGTATAAAAGATATTTTTTATAAAGCACACCTCTATAGGGCACTTACCATGAATGGAGTTTGCAAGATTGGGAGGTGCCCTGGGTGAGTCAATGAGTGAATGGTTAGTGAAGAATGGAATGTGTTAGTAACGGAATGTGAGGTCTAGGACATTCGTGTACACAACTACAGGCTTTAGAAACACTGTACACTTAGGCTACACTAAATTTATTTTAAATTCTTTCTTTCTTCAATAATAAATTAACCTTGACTTCCTGGAACTGTTTACAAACTTTTCAATTTTTTTTTTTTTTTTTTTTTACTTTTTGACTCTTGAAATAACACTTAGCTTACACACATATTGTATAGCTATACAAAAATATTTTCTTTCTTTATATTCTTATTCTATAAGCTTTTTCTATTTTAAAAAGTTTTTATTTTTATTCACTTTATAAAAATTTCTGTTAAAAATTAAGACACACACACACATATTAGCCTAAGGATCATGAACATCACTGTCTTTCCCCTCCACGTCTTGTCCCACTGGATGGCCTTCAGGAACAATAGCAGGCATGGAGTTGCTATATCATCTCCTATGATAACAGTGCCTTCCTCTGGAATACTTTCTGAAGAACCTGTCTCAGGCTGTTTTACAGTTAAATTTTTTTATAAGCAGAAGGAGTACACTCTAGGATTACAATAAAAGTATAGTACAGTAAATACATAAACCAGTAACAGTTGCTTATTATCATTATCAAGTATTATGTACTATACATAATTCTATATGCTATATTTTATGCAACTGGCAGCACGGTAAATTTGTTTATACCACCATTACCGCAAACATGAGAGTAATGCATTTCACCGTGACATTATGATGCCTATGACATGACTAGGTGATAGGAGTTTTTCAGCTCCATTATAATCTGTAGGACCACCAACAGATATGTGGTCTATTGTTGACTGAAATGTCATTATGCAGAGCATAACTGTATTAATAAGAATCCAATTTCCAAATCTTATTAGCTATGTAGTGACTATTGGTATGGAAACCTGCAGTTTCCAGACAAAACTTTTTTATTATACAAAATGTTGTTTCTGTCCAGATATTTCAAGAATATCAGATCAGGGGCAAAAGGGTAATATTTTTTAAGTATGTATTTCATAATCCCAGCAATGCTGATGTCTAATCCCAGCTCCAAACTGAGGGGAAATAAGATATTCTCATTATCCCAACTTCCTTTTCAAAGGACTGTGTGATTTTGTGAAAATAAAGTCCATAGATAGTCCTCTAAATCTATTAGAGTGATTAGTTCTGCTTCTGTGTTCATGTATCCCCTCATTAAACAAACATGTACTGAGCATCTACCCTGCCAAGAACAGTGCCAAGAAGAAAATGACTAGACCAGTCCCTGTCCTAATGATAATCGTAACAAGCTGGGGTCCCTTGGTTCTGATTAGCTCTGTTGGAAACTTCAAGCTTTCTAAATCAAGACAATTGTATTTATAAGAATGCATTATATTTGTGAACATTTTCTAAAGCTTTCAGAATGATTTTGCATTTATAATTTCACTTACAGTCACAATGACTTTGACCATGTGCAATAGCTGTGAGAGCTGTTAATTATTATCCTCATATATAGTGCAGGATGTGGTTAAATGACTTACCTAAGATGTCATAGGAAGGTGGTACCAATATCAAAATTAAAATCTTCTAACTTCCTAAACTGTGGTCTTTCTAGGAGGCATTGCTCCCTATGGGAAACACATTAAAATTAGCATGATATTTCGAACAAGGTCATTATCACAGGAAGTTCTACAATAATTATAATGATGCTGACACTTTGTAAAATATTTTTGGAACTCTTGTTTTAAATTTCTCTTACAAGGAATATAAGAAAATCAGTCTCATTACATATTTCATTCAACAGAGATTTACTCAGTATCTGTCACTTGCATGCACTACACTGGGTGATATCAGGATATAAAGATGATCCGGTTGGCAAGAAATTTACAATTTAGTAGGCACAATGAGAAATGTAGCACTGGTGCTTTTTTACTTAATAGGTTTGCATGGACATTGCTTAGGTACAATGCATATTGCACTTTACTGAATGTAAAGTGTTGTTAAACACACTATTTTATGTTCCAATAAGAGAAAATCACTGACAATTAAACTGTGATGAGTTGCTTTCCCACAATTTAAAAAAAGTTTACATTTATTTTAATAGCCATTTAGTCTTATTTTGACAGAAATCTTCTTTAACATATTAGTCCATTGCATATATAAAAAGAAAAGTATAGCAAAATAAATTGGTTAAGGCAATAATTCATAATAATCCCAACTGCTGCCTCATGGTTAGTAATTGTCAAACACCAGTGATTATTATATATTCTCCGAGTTGAGAGTTAAAATGTAAAAAATAAAAGGATTTTTAGAATAATTTAAGTGCATATTTTCTGATCAGTTTCCAAAACAGTCATTGTGTAATGGAGCTAGAACAACTCATGAAAGAAAATGATATAATGCTTTAACTCCTTTACTTTTGTCTTTGGGTGCTATTATTAATCACCACAGTAGTTAAGAGCATACATTACAGAGTCCATGAGGCCCAAGTATTGGTTCTACTGCTTACAAACTATGTAACCTTTTGGCAGATAAATGAACCTTTCTGAGCTTCAGAACCCCCACATGTAAAAATGGGAATAATGAAATAATGAAATTTAAGCATTAAATGAAATAATATACTAACACACTTAACACATAGCCAGTAGTACTTTTATATTGGAGTGTGGCTAAGCTCTGGTTATTCTTCTCAATAAAATAATGATTTTAAACTGTTGAGTGCAGGAATAGTTAAAAAGGCTGTTTTCTCCCCTCTCCAGTGATAGAATGTGCAGCATCACCCGTTCAGCTGACTCTTGAAAGTCTTGGATCCCACTTTCACCAAGGTAAGAAAAGAATTAACTGCTCTGGCTTAAAGCCATTCCTGAGTAGCTAACAATTGACAGTAAGAATAAATAAACCTGAGAGAGAAATTCAGTTTCCGAATTCATCCCTTATCTTCAAACATTTAAATATTAAGAAGACTATACACAAGGATGTTTATCCCTAATATATTCATACAGTCATAATCACAGTATTCAAAAAAAAAACTGAATTTAAACACTATCAAATAAACTACCCCAGTCAGGAGAGGTACAAACTGAAAAAAATAAAATAAAAATATCGGAAAGCCTGCCTTTTCAGATAAGGTGAGCACCAGAATCATGATAATGAAGAACAGTTTAGGAAAAGCAAGCAAGGCAGAGAATCTAAATCAGCTGGTTACAGTGAGCTCCCGGGTGACGGATAGCCTGGCTGCTGCCTTTGCTTCCCTAGTCCACCTCTGTGAGGGGTGGAACCAGGCCAAGCCCATAAATCAGACACAGCCTCGAGGTTGGGACTTGTTAATAGAACATAAAGACAAACTTCAGAGACAACCTGCACCTCTCAACCCTCCCTAAGGCTGGCGAGGCCAAATATCCTAAGGCACTGAAAGCCGTTTCTGGGTCACTTTCTAAGTAGGAAATGAAGCTTTAATTTTAACTATTCCTCCGCTGCAGATGCCTGATTACCATCATTAGCCCTTACCACATATTATATGCTTTTTTAATTTAAAATATATGTAATTATAAAGAACAAACATATTTTACTAATGCAATATAAATCTTAGTATTTCTGAAAATGTATTTATTAACTATGAACACTTTCTAGTCATTTTCATTGAAAAAGAAGGCAAAATAATCCTATGGATAGGAGTAAGTAAAATGGACAAATAAACTCATATTTGTAAAGGTGTACAGTATTTATTTCCATTTCACCAGAGGAAGTAGATATGTCTGTTTCATTATTCATACACCATGATTTTAGTTTTCCTGCTTGCTAAATATAAAGAATGTTCTAAGCCCCCAGGCAACAGATTTCAGTAAGTGATGCCTGAAAATCATTCACTGAATTACAGCAAACAAATAAATAAATAAATAAATCATAGAAGATGTGAGTAACAATGTTCAGGGTTTCCTTTTCTGTGGAGCATTGTAACTACAATTCCTTTGACATCAAGAACTAGTCAGCCTTTGTGTATTATGAATGCTTATATAGCAAATTAATATAATATGAACTTAATAAAAACAATTTTACCTATGCCTCTGTTCTCAAAGGTGAAAAACCCCTTAATAGTTGGTCTACTGTGAACCTAAATGTTGTAATAAGGTCAAAATAATAATAAAGCAATTTTTACATTAATAGTCTTCTCAATGCTAAAATCATAGTAACTCTGGATTGTTCTCATAAGAAGCTACATTAGTTTAAAATTCAGGACACAAAATCAAGCACAGTTCTTTCTGTATAGTTGTTTCTTAGTCTGTCCCTCAAGTAGCATATTTTTCATGCCCTTTTTAACTTAGACATAATGAGAAAGGCTACATTAAAATATTAAACAGATTTAAGTTTCTGATCTATTCATGGTCTTAGGTAGAAAACTTACATTTAAAATTATCAGTGAAGAATTAAAAACTATTTTATTAAGGCTATCCATTAATCCATGTCATCCTGATCTGGTCTAATTACAACAGTAAATTCTGTCCAGGCAATATTACATTTCAGCTCTGAAGAAGATTGGGAATTTCACTGATGTAGCATAAGCACATTCAAAATGGAGGGAAAATATTTCCCATAGAATGCTATTCATGATGTCCTGATCATAATATGCAGGAGCTTTTAGTTTGGTTTCAGTGTCCCCAAAACTCATTTTGGAAACTTAATTTCCAGTATGGCAATGTTGGGAGATGGAACCTGGAGGAAGTAGGCTGTAATAGGAGGCACTGGGTCATGAGTGCTGCCCTTGTGAATGGCTTGATGCCATTCTTGAAGTAGTGGGTGAGTTTTTGCTCTCTGGAGACTGTATTAGTCTCCAGAAACTAATCCACAAGAGTAGGTTTCTATTAAAAAAGGCCAGCCTCTCATGTGTGTCCCTCTCTTTGCATGCACTTGCTTCTCCTTACCCTTTCTGCAATAAGTTTAATTCACATGAGACCCTCACCAGATAGGCTGCCCAGCTTTGGACTTCCCAGGCTCCAGAATCAGGAGCCAAATGAACTATTTTTCTTTGCAAATTGCCCACTCTCAGGCATTCTCTTACAGGAACACAAAATGAACAACGACAGTTTTGAAGCTTCCAAGGCAATGAGAGAAGAAAATCAGTAGTGAGAGAGAGGGTTATCAAGAAATATATGAAGGTCAATGAAGTGAAGATCATCAGGTATACCTTCGGCTGTTGTCAAAGCATTTTTGCCCTATCTGTTGTTCATTTGAAAATGGATATGACCTGATTATCTCTAATAGAAATCTCATCAAAAAATATCTTTCTTACGGGCTCTGACACAAGCCTGAAATATACAAAATGCTAACTCCTTTAGGTCAAAATATACACTATTTTTTATTTCAGCCATTATCATTTTGGTTTCCATTTGTTGATTAGATTGCCAGTAACTTGATAGAGCTGCAAAATATTAGTATAGAGGTGAGGAAAACTTTGATGACAAAAGGAAGATAAAGTCTGAAAAGATATAAAGAACTTCCAGAAATATCGTTGAAGAAAAATAGCAGTATTTGTGGAAGGATGGGAGCTGAGACTTGGCCTCTGAGAAGGCTGTACTGAGTACCCAGAAAGAGTACTAAGATAAAGAAAAGGACTAGTTAAAATCAGAACTGGAAGGAGGGGCGCCAAAGATCAAGTACGCCTAATTCCCCGAAGTTCTCTAAGTTTGGCCTTAACCATTAATAGAATAGATGCCAATCAATTCTGATGACTCTCAGCTCACTCTTGAAAGCAAAAACAAGAGCATATTGAATGTATGGATGCATTATATGCATTAGAATATGATGTAAGAGACTACAATGATATCCTAAGTTTTTATACTTAAAAATCTCTTTATTGTTTGCTGTAGTATTACAAGCCATTTAAAGGTTTGGAAAGACAGAATGATAAGATCTAAACCACAAAATAACCACCAGTGGAACTCTGATTGATTTAGATAGACATGGTAGCCACACAAATGACTGGTGGCTGTCAATCATCTAGTGAAGACCAGAAAATGTGTTTTTTGTGATCTTTTCCTCAATTTCTTCTCTCGACTCTTCCTCAGAAAGCAGCGGAACTATCTACCTAAAGGGATTTTCAAGTCAACATATGGGACTAAATAAGAAACTCTTTATACTCAGCATTTGGGAAGAGATTTAGCTAAGATGTAGGCAAGAAAGAGGGGAAAAGTGAAGGGTTCTTGGTGATATATATGGAAAAACAAGGACAAAAATTCGTGTGTGAGGCAATGGTTTTTAATTGCTTTCTAATGGCTGGACATTCATCTTATTTGATCTATATTAAAGCCAGGTGGAGAATAAAACCTGCCTGCATTAATTCTATCACCTTCCCTAATTCCTAATTGCCATTTAACCATGGGAAGCCATAACTACCAAAAAGGTGGGCAGAGAAAGCAGAAGATATACGGTTTTATTTTTTATGTAATGTGTGCTAAAATATACGACATCAGAAATGAAAAAAAGAAAACTAAAGCTATTATGTGAAACACTAGACTGAGCAGGGATTGATTGCAGATAATTTTAATTCATTTATTCAAATACAAGTTCTTAAGACCAAAATTGAGCTCTTTTTCTGTAGGAAGCCCTGCTGGCTTCCAAAAGAGAGGTACTGTATTGAATGAAGGGACTGGGGGTTAAGTCTCACACAACTGTACAGTCTTAGCATGGGGCTGGTTTTCACGTAAGAGTACTGTGGCAAATTGATTTTCCTACATTCTATTCCCACTAAATGGTGTTTTAGTACAGGACTGCAAGGCTTCATTTGACTTATATAAATAATTTACCAATTCCTACCTACTTGAGAGAAAGTACTCTTCAGTGAATTTAAAGGACTTGATTACTCCATCCACTTTCTGAAATTTGAAGGAATGATGTAAAAATCACTTTGCTACCGGCCCTAGATAAGGTTTCTAAAATAACCTTCCACACAGTTCTTACTACCTTAAGCAGTATACAAAATAAATTTATGTGTTGAGGAAAAGCAGCATAATTGTTAATTCTGGGATCATCCTGGGAGGAATCATTATAACATATGCATAACATTGTAGGATATGACCTCTTATTGAAAAACATCATTTGGTTTCTTCATTCGACATCAAAATAAGTAAGTCAGACTCCTTTTCTCTTCCTTTCTGTGAGTAACTTCTAAATGGAAAAATGGCAATCTATTTTTGTGCTGGTCATATTTGTTTTCTTTAAATACTAGAAATAAAATGAGAGATCAATTAAGCCAAGAAACATATAAAGTAGTGAAAAGTTATGAAGTTCTCCCATTTTTTATTGTTAATAAAAAAGCTATATCAAAATCTGCCTTCTACCTTTTCTTCTAAAAGGCTCAAAACAAATTGTGAAAGAATGTTCATTGGTACTTTATGTACTTGCTCCCTCAAAGGAATCCTCTTAAAAATAACATACTGTAATTATCTAAATCGTGGGTTCACAGAACTGTTAGGCATTTCTTCTTTCCTCCCCAACTCAACTATTCTCAACATTGCTTTTATTTCTCTCTTGAAGCTTATATAAATTGGGGGGAAAACTTTTTCATATTTTCCCAGATGTTTCCTGAAAAAATTCTTTTCCAGAAACTATTTTGAAGCTTTCACTTTGTTTTCAAGTGCATTTATATGTTGTTTATGCACATGTTTTCTTTCACTAAATCACTAATAATCCCATCCTGGGCAGCTCAAGGTTAGCTGCCCTACTCTATTAATCTCTATAAAATTGGCTCCTACATGTGTCCAGTTTTCATGCAGGGTAAAAATAGAAGTCTGTACACAGTTTCATCTTCACATCTTCTGCTTCATTTCTTGGCTATCCACCGGACTTTTTATGTTCTATAGCTTGTCCCCTGGAAATACGTTAGAAATATGTCCATATGTGTGATAATCCCTCATATATCCAAACGACTAAGCCATCTCCCTTATTTTAAACTGCAGAAAAGTTTAAAATAGCGTTTTTCAGACAGTTTGAGTAGAAAACAGAATTTTATAAGTTTACCTCTTTTGTATTCACCTTGAAATAATTAGTAATAAATAAATTCAAAAATTTTTAACCTGTTCTTAATGAGTTTTAAATCATAGAGTTTTTGGTGTGATGGGGTACCCTATGCCAAAAGTTATTGATTGAAAAAAATCACCAAAGTAAAACAAAGTCAAGAACTTTATCTTTGGCAAATAGCTCTTCCCTAAGTAAAGAACAGGGCCTACAGCTCCTTACTTCAGAAATATTTTGCATATTAGAAAATGGGGGAAACCATTGGGACAGTTTTTTAGGGCAATAGAATTAACCAGGTCACTGAATTGCTTTATTTCACAGAATTCAATGCTGGCAAAGAGGTGTCCCTTTAAAATTCCCCCTATGCCTTTCTTCAATAGTTATCATAAAGAAAGAGAACTGAAGCTTTGAGACTTTAATTTGTTCTGCTCTCCCTTTACCTTAAGCATATGAAAATGGAATTATGTTAAATACATTGTTGGGAACATGAAAGAGATCAATTTTTAACCCTCTCCAGAGTTACACTGATCTAGTGAAAATCTTCTAAGTCTTCATACTCTGCATCATGCTTTTACTGCAGCATCATTCTCTATTAATTGGAATTTGGTGTAAGGATCATCTTGGATCCCTTTTATTGTCAAATAACAAAGGGACATGAAAAGGTGATTCTTCCAAAAGGCCTTTCCACATCACTGTTCTTAGGAGAAGACTTCTAGGAAGCCCCTGGTGCAATGTCAATTTTTTAAAATCTCTTACTTTATGTTTTTCCTTTTATCTTCAAGTTTTTAAAAAAGGGTAAGTCCTTAAGTCAGTGCAAAACAGAAAATCTCTATAAAGAAGACTGTACAGTAAATTTTGGTTGATTTTGTGATCTATTTGCCACTTCTTATGGTACTAGTAACCTATTTTTGTTCTGAGAAAGCCATCCATAATTAATCCATGCAGTGTGTGTGTGTGTGTATGTATGTGAGTTATAGAAAAAAAATTTTAATTTTGTTGGGATATTAAGTTTGAATTCAGAATTACTACATTTGTAGTTGAGTCAGAGTATCTCTAAAACACCTAAAGGAGTTGTTATTCTTATGAAGACACCAAAAGCGATATAAATACTTTTTTATAATTTTTTAATTTTTAATTTTTATGGATATGAGATATAAATACTTAATTTAAAAATCTAATTTTTTGACAATAAAGAAACCTGTGTATCTACTTTTTCATTTGCAATCAAAAGATTATTATAATTTTATTAATCATCCTAAAAAATCAACTTACGTTTGGTTCCTATTTTATTAATTTATTTTATTATTTTCTTTTTTCCACTTTCTTTGGTTATTCTTGATGTTCTTTTTCTAACTTTTTGACATGTCATCTTAGCTCGTGGATGTTCATACTTTATTCTTTTTGTTACATTTATTCATGGCTATAAATTTCTCTCTAGCATTTCTTTATCTGAATTCCACATGTTTCATAAAGGCTCTACTCCCGTGGGATTGTAGGTTATAAATACATATATTGAGTTAAGACTGTCATCAGCCTCCTTTCCAAACATACAGAAAAGGCCTGCCAAAGAATAAAGTTAATGCACAGAACAAACTAAACCCAAGAAGTCAGAAAAAAAAAAAATTGACCCATGATATCTTTGACTTTCTAGTTATATAGGAAAAAAAATTACTGTTTTGGTAAACCTTGTTGAATCAGGTTTTTGCAATTTCAAAATGAAAGAATCTTAACAAACCTGACAAAAACAAGCAATGGGGAAAGGATTCCCTATTTAATAAATGGTGTTAGGAAAACCGGTTAGCCACAGGCAGAAAACTGAAACTGGGCCCCTTTCTTACACTTCATACAAAAATTAACTCAAGATGGATTAAAGACTTAAACATAAGACCTAAAACTATAAAAACCCTAGAAGAAAACCTAGGCAATACCATTCAGAACATAGGCATGGACAAAGACTTCATGATTAAAATACCAAAAGCAATGGCAAAAGAAGCCAAAATTGACAAATGGGATCTAATTAAACTAAAGCGTTTCTGCACAGTAAAAGAAACTATCATCAGAGTGAGTAAGCAACCTACAGAATGGGAGAAAAATTTTGCAATCTATCCATCTGACAAAGGGCTAATATCCAGAATCTACAAGGAACTTAAACAAATTTACAACAAAAACACAAACAACCCCATCAAAAAGTGGGCAAAGGATATGAACAGACACTTCTCAAAAGAAGACATTGAAGCAGCCAACAAACATGAAAAAAAGCTCATCATCACTGGTCATTACAGAAATGCAAATCAAAACTACAATGAGATACCATCTCATGCCAGTTAGAATGGCGATCTTTAAAAAGTCAGGAAACAACAGACGCTAGAGAGGATGTGGAGACATAGGAACACTTTTACACTGTTGGTGGGAGTGTAAATAGTTCAACCATTGTGGAAGACAGTGTAGCAATTCCTCAAGGATCTAGAACCAGAAATACCATTTGACCCAGCAATCTCATTACTGGGTATATACTCAAAGGAATATAAATCATTCTACTCTAAAGACACATGCACACATATGTATACTGCAGCACTATTCACAAAAGCAAAGACTCGGAACCAATCCAAATGCCCATCAGTGATAGACTGGATAAAGAAAATATGGCACGTATATTTTAATGGCTATGCAGCCATTAAAAAGGATGAATTCATGTCCTTTGCAGGGACATGGATGAAATTGGAAACCATCATTCTCAGCAAACTAAAATACAAAGAATTTTGACTAATTCTATGTTAATGGCTGATAAACCCCATTGCACAAACTGTTTCTTGTTCCATAGCTTTAGAGAACCAGGTAGCATTTGAAAACCAGGATATACAACCAGTTTCCCGAGGATACTGTTTCTACTGACAGCCTCCCTGAGCCATGAAGTGTCATGAGCTATCACTTCTGAGAATCAACTAACTTCAGCACTCTTCTCTAAAAGTCTTGTTTTTGTATGTTTGGTTGGTTTTTCCCAAGCAATTTTTCTGTAATTTAAGTGAGCTTCTTCTATGGATATAAGAAAACTTGATTCTAGGTCAAGATTTCACTATAAAATAATTGTGGCTATATATGCATAGTTACCTAGAACATAAATTGCACACTTTCCCTCTGATTTCCATTCAATGATCATAATGACTTCATAAAAATAATTTCAAGCTGATCATAAATTATTTTCCACCATTCAAATAGCATTTTACTTAAAAGAATGATGCACAAATAGCATTTTAGTCAGGTTCCCAACAGGAAACAGATGGAACACTGAAGATAATTCACAGAGAGTTATCTTAACACTCAAGATAATTACATAGAGACTATTTATAAAGATATCAACAGAGTGAGGAGAGCCATAAAAGATGATTCTGTAACCAAGGTTTATTAACATCAAAGGGACAAGAGGAGGAAGCAGTTACTACAAAAGAGGAGAGAATTATGTAGGAGAGGCTACTTTGAAAGAAGCAGTTACCTTCAGTTAGAGTAACAAAAACAGTCCAAGGCACTCTTACACAGAGGAAGCCAAGGAAGTAAATTCCTTGACCTCATTCACCTACTTTCTGACAGCTTGTCATGACTTCTTATTGGTCAAACCCAACCAGAAAGGGCAATAAAGTCTGTTTCCATAATTTGTACAGGAAGTCTGGGGAAACAAATGGGGTGGGTAAAGTGTGAGAGTAGAGCTAAAGGAGTGAAGAAGTGGTAAAGAGATAAGAACATAAAAAGGAATGTAGCTTAAAGCCTTTCTTATTAATCCTCATCTTATCAAAACTATTCAACTAATATTTTTTTCTTGGTTGGAAATTGTTTGTTTATAAAAACATAATAGGTTAGAGTATAGATAGGCTTCTGTATTAATGAAACCCCTGAAAATAATGAGTTAAAGAAGTAAGCATTGATCTCTCAGACACCTCCCAAGGTGAGTGGCTAGCTTGGGAGAGTAGCTCCACTCCATTCAGTTACCAAGGGGCCATGTTCCTTTTACCCTGGTGCTCTACCACACCCTGGGGCATCGTTCTCAGCCCATGGTCAGGTTGAATCTTGAGCATGTCCATGTTCCAGCTACAGGACATGGAAAAAGGGTGAGCTCAGAGCAAGTGAGTGAGCGAGAACACAGTGGCACATATCTCGTGCCCATATATTTCCTGCCAAGGAACTTTGTCACACAGCACTCACAGCAAAAGAACCTGGTAATGTTTTAGTTGTGTGAACATGTCCCAGGAAACAGAGAAAAATACATTTTGCAAGGTGGACAACTAACAGTATGCCTGTAGGTAAAATCCTGAGATTTCTTTAATTTTAAGTTACAAGTGTGGATCTTGTAACTAATAGGCTTACTTTTAAAGCTCCTTCTTCTTATAGGGTCCCAATTTTTTTTTTTTTAGCTAAAATCTACCTTTGTGAACATATTTAAATACAACCTAAAAAGATTATTGTTTAATGATAGAGAATGATTTCTCAGTGTATCTCACTCAAATCATTCATTTTCAAACAAATGATGGAGGACCCTCTACACTTTTATCCCTAAATTTTTCTAATCTCAACAAATCCAAAGTTTCCTGTTCCAAAAGGATATGCCTGATCTTAGCAATTAGTTCCTTTTAATGAAAATGAAAAGGGTTATCGTAAAAATCTATAGATCTAACCAAGATATTGAGTAAAACCCCATCATATTGAATAAAGTAAAACATGGGCTAGATATAATCATATTGGGATCTGAGGAATGATACAGAGGCAGACTCAGTAAATAGGCAGAAGATTCTCAGAAAAAGAGAGCGAAAGTAGTTCAATTCCCACAGTAAGATGAACTGTAGTCAAATATGAATTGTGAATTCTACCTGCATCTCACCAGTGCTGCCTAGAATTGTGAAATTCTTGGAGATACTCTTTTACATTTACATAATAGATTTCTCGCACTTTAATTTTAATTCTGTAGGAAGATAATTTATTCTATGTGCCCAGACTGAGATTTCTGAATCCCTTTCCTTTTTAAAACAAAGCTAGGCAGAAGGGGAAATGTCAGCCCAGTAAAATCCTTAACAATGTACCTGTTTTAGATATGTCTAAAGACCCCATGCATTGCTTTGTATATTTAAGAAAGAACTGCCTGACCTGAAGATTAAATCATATTTTCTAAATTATTATACAAATACCAGCATTTGACCTAGTCCCTTTAGCATAATTTTTGTATTCTTTCAAAGTTTGCTAATTAAATCATTAAAACATGGTTGATGCCATGAATTAAATCACTCTTTTTTCATTTGTACTTGTACAAATTAATTTCAAATAGAATCAAGAAAGTAAATATAGCAGTCATCTTCTGTCTTGAAAGATACACAAAATACTTGGTGGAGATTTTAATGCGGTTATTAGTATTCAACCTACTATCAAAAAGTCTTTTCTTTAAGTATCAATCTTTCGCATTTAACATTTTTTTTCAAGATTAAGAAGTTCACATTTTTAACATTTTGCACTTCTTTTTGAATGAATAGTTTCATGCAAGTCCCACATGTGAGTTTAGCAGAATTTCAATACTTTGATATTTATACAGATTTCTAAAGTAACCCAGAGGTCACTTCGAATCTATCTTTCTTATCTGTGTTATTGTATTTCTACTTCAGTTATTCTCTAACTATATCGCATATTTCGAAGAATCATATTGTATAATTCAGTCACTGGACTGCTTTTATTTCTATTACCATTATCTATCATTTGACTTGTTGAGTAACTATAATTATCATAAAGTTTTTCTTTAAACTTTTGGGCATTAAGTTTGCAACTATCAATATTGTCCAAAATCAAAGCTTTCACATGAAAAAAATTCTTTCCAAATTCGAACTTAAATTTAGAAATACAAAACATAACTAAACAACAGCTTCATCTAGGGCAAACCCAGAAATACATTTAGTAAATCATGTTCAATCTTTTCAAAATTCAAAGATCTGCCCTCCTACACTCTAAAAGTGTCTGAACATTCATTTTGAAGTTATTTTTAAATGCACTCCTCCAATAAATTAAAATTCACATTATTCTACATTAAAAATATTAGGACAGCATGAAGTCATTTGTAAGACTTTTTTTAAGAAGTTAATCATAAATGCTTAAGAATAAGAATCTTTCAGGAGTCGTTTAACCTACATACACACCCACCTCCACCAATTTCGGAGACAACTGTATCAAACATACCCCAGCCAGATGGAAATCTAAATCTCATAAGAAACAAATTCTATAATCCACTACTCACTGTCAGGAAATTATCCTTTATGTTTAAACTACAAAGCTCAGGCTACAGATTAAGCCTGTTTCCTCTAGTTCTATTCTTGGTGGAGGAGAAAAACAGATGGACACAGTCCGTCATGTAGTTGAAAACAATAATTAGGTCACTTCTTTCTCCAACATAAGGCAGAAAAAAAGTTCTTTGGGTATTTTTGTATGTATTTTATTTCCTAAACATGTAAGTGGAGACCTTCTGTACAAAAAAATCGCTGGTAGGCAATGTTTGTTCTTAGGAGTCTCATCTTCTAGGTATCAGCAACCTCATGTTCCTTCCTTATTTGTCCCTGTCTGAAATACCTTAGAATCATTGCAGAAGAATATGAGATAGAAATGAGAGGAACAAGGGCTTTGTCAGACCTAACTGAGCCCAGTGCTTCATTTTGGCCTGAGAGCTTCTTGGATCTGCAGTAAAGCAACAGGCATACAGCACATTGAGATACCAAGTGAAAGAGGTGCAAGTTCCTATTAAGGAGTCTGAGCAGTGAAGAATCTACATGAGCAATAATGGGAACTGCAGGTGTGCATTCAGCGTCTGGGACTTCTATTTCAAGGCAAAGTGTTTTTCATTTCAGAAAAGCTGTAAGGCAAGAATGGCCATTGGAATAAAAACTTAAATTGGGTCTAGAATGGAGAGCAATCTTAAGACCTCAGCCATATGGAGAAAGTGTAACAAAACTTGGAGAACATGGAGGTATCACCAGCTTCCTACAACCTGCATCAGAGGTTAACAGAGGGCACAAGGGAGGAAGGCAGACATCAGTAGCAGAGTGCTCACATTTGTTTGTTCACAGACATTCATGCCTTGATGGAGCCAACTTGATCAAAACTTACCACGCAGGATTTCAATCTTAATTAAGAATTAAGCTTTTCAATTACATATTCATATATTTTTTAGTATTTACCACAAGTATCTACTATGGAATAGCAGTGAGAAAAACAGGGAAAAAATTCCTGCTTTATGGAGCTTACATTCTAGTGTGTCAAAAAATAAACAAGATAATAAGTAAAACACATTATATAGTGATAAATGCTATAGTGAAAAAACACAACAGTATGGCATTTTATTTTTATTTTTATTTATTTATTTATTTTTGCAGTTGCAAGATTTAATAGAGTGGAAACAGAGCTCCCATACAATGGGAGGAGATCCAAAAGGGGGTTTCCACTGCTGGTTCAGATGCCTGGGTTTATATCCCAATCATTGTCCCTCCCTCTGTGCTCTCAGGCAATACATGATTTGACTATTTCTTCACCTCCTGCTTTTAGCCTAATTGGTATTTTAGCTAGCCCTCTTTACTACCGATTGGTCGGGTGTGAGCTGAGTTACAAGCCCTGTGTTTAAAGGTGGGTGCTGTCACCTTTCCCAGCTAGGCTTAGGAATTCTTAGTCAGCCTAGGAAATCCAGTTAGTCCTGTCTCTCAGTTCCCCTTCTCAATAGAAAAACCCAAGTGCTGTTGGGGAGGTTGGCTGATGACCGCTCTAACTGCTTCCTGCTGAATTGGGGCATAGTAAGGGACATGCAGTTGAGATTTCCTCTGGAGAGGTGCCTTCGATGTCATCAACATCGGAGCATGGGCTAGCAGGCTGGTCCAGGGGTCCATGGTAGATCTTAGTCATGTACTGCATCTGGGGCTCCATCTGAAGAACCATTTGTGGTTTTACAGTTTGATTCTGGAAGAGACAAACTTTGCAAGGAGGTTAAAGATACAGGGATTGAAATGTATGGCCTGAAGTGCAGGGGATTATTTCTTTGGCACACTTCACAGGCCCTTGATAGTTTTGAAAAGGCCTGGCCCAGTAAATGATTTGGCCATTTGGTGGGTGCTATCAGTGTCTAAGTGAAAGGTTTGGTGAAGGGTTTTAAGTAATTTCCACTGGTTAGCTGCAGGCAAAACTGTTTTTCCTTCTTTGGCAGCTAGCCATCCTGAGGGGAGGAAACTATGTCCTTGTGAAGTTCCCCATTCTATTTATTCAGCTGAGTACTGGGGCTTGGTTTCCTGGAGGGGATTACCCCATGCTAGGGGTCTTTCTATAAGCATTTCTAATGGAGGGTACTGATTTATGGCTCTTTTGGCTTCAATATCCATTTACCGGCTCCCTTCTATTTCGCTTTCTTTTCCTTTCTGATGACCCCAGCAGTGTAAGACTGCCATCTCTTTAGGTTTCTGTACAGCCAATAATAATCTCTTAATGGCTTCCTGATGTTTGATAGGTGTTGCCTCAGAAGCTAGGAATTCCCTCTCTCTCCATATTGCTGCGTGGGCATGGAGAACTAGGTAAGCATACTTAGAGTCTGTACATATATTTACCCTTTTTCCTTCTCCTAATTCTAGTGTATAATGGCCCCTGCTTTTGCTAAGATGTCTCTCCCTAACAAAGGAGTAGGGCTGTCAGACATAAGGAAGGCATAAGAGAAGAGTAAAGTTCCCCAGTTACAACTTAGTGACTGGGAGAAGTATCTAGTGACTGCCTGTCTTAGGACCCCTGAGATAGTGACAGATCTGGAGTACAGTTGTCTGGAACAGGAGAGTAAGACTGAGAAGACTGTGCCAGTGTCCAGGAGACAGTTAACTCCCTGGCCCTCAATGGTCAAGCATACCCAGGGCTCTGTGAGGGTGATGGCATGGGCTGGCGCTTGCCCCAGGCACCCTCAGTCCTGCTGCTGGATCATCTGGTTAGTGGCTTCTGACTCAGAGGACCTTCATCCCCTGGGGCAGTGGGCCTTCCAGTAATTCCCTTAACATAAGGGGTATGGATGAGGGGGTGGCTTATTTCTATTCGGACAATCTATTTTAAAGTGTCCCTGTAGACTGCACTGGAAGCAAGCCCTATTGGGCATTTGATTTGCCCAGCCTTTACCTTTTTCAGAGCCTCCAAAGTCTGCTTGCCTGAGGGCCATGACTAAAGTGGTGGCCTTTTTTATTTTATCCCATTTGTCCCATTCCGCCTGCTCCTCCTGATCTCTACTATATAAAACCAAGGTTGCCAAGTTCAGTAGGGTTTCTAAGTTTTGCTCCCGGCCTAAGGTGGACTTTTGAAGTTTTTTCTAATATCTGCAACAGACTGAGTGATAAACGTATCCTTTAAGATTAGTTGACCTTCAATAGAGTCAGGTGACAGCGACGTATGCTTCCTCAATGCCTCCCTTACTCTCTCCAGAAAGGCAGTAGGATTTTCTTCCTTTCCCTTTGTTATAGTGGACATCACTGAATAATTTACAGGCTTCTTCACAGTTTACCTTAGTCCTTCTGGCACACAAGTTAGCAAATGTCTGCGGCACCAATCTGCATGTTCTGATTCTGTGTCCCAGTGAGGGTCTACACTGGGAACTGCCTGCCGGCCTGTGGGGAATTGCTCTCTTTCTTCTGTTGTCATCCTATTATTGACCTGACTGAGATACCAGAGATCGCCAAACTCTCAAGCTGTAGTTATGGCGGCGCTTCTCTCATTTGGGGTTAGTATCTGATCTAGCAGTAACATTGTATCTCCCCATGTCAGATCAAAGGATTGTCCAAACCCTTGTAAAACATCAATATAGTCATCAGGGTTGTCTGAGAATTTACCTACGTCTATTTTAATTTGCTTCAAGTCTGAGAGGGAAAAGGTACATACACTCTGACTGGGCCGAATTCTCCAGAATATATCTTAGTGGAGTTATTGCCTTGGGGGGAACGTTTCCCATCTGAATAAAGAACATAGGGATGCCAGCACTGCTAGTCATTTTCCGATGAGCATTAGTCATAGAGCATCCTTGATGGTCCTAGTGCTTATTCCTTTCCAGGGCGCATAACCACCCATGAACCTCTGCTCATCAGATTAGTTACGCTCACCAATATAGCAGTCCTGCACCTGGTTTCCCGCCTTTCTTGACCACAAAGAAAGCGGTGGGCTGCTGGATTCTAGTGGTCCTTTACCAGCATGCCTAACATTGCCTTTGCACTAATGGGTGAGTTCTAGAGCTGGGCAGGGTTCCTGAGTATTTCTTAACAACCCAGCTGCCCCATCAAGATGCATTCCCATAAACAACAGTTCTTATGCAAATTTGTTTCAGAGGGGGTGTAGGTAACCTTTTGAGTCAGGATTGAGATAGAGTTTTTTGCTTCTGTACGTACTTTAAGGCTTGGCTGAGTGCAAACAGCTTGCACCTTTGAGCAGACCAATTATTGGACAATTGCCTTAACTCTGCTTCTACAAGAGTTTCCCTATCAATTACTGAATACCCAATCAGTTTTTTTTTTTTTTTTTTTTTTTTTTTTCAATCACCAGGGAGGAACCATCTATCATCCTGTCCTGAAGGGAATTTCTCCTAGGTCTGGTCGGACTTTTGTATGGTAATTAAGATTTAAATCCCCTGTTAGGAAATCTACTGGGTTAAGGAAATTTTCAGTGGTTAATGTTAACTCATCTTTTTCTAACAGAATAGCCCCATACTTTAAGATTTTTGAGTTAGTAAGCTACCTTTCTGCTTTTTTTACTTAGGATAGCTCTGAGGTGTGCTCACAATGAGGTTTCCTCTAAAAGTTATTTTTCCACTTTCTTCTGCTAGCACAGCATTTGCCGCTACAGATTAAATGCATTTGGGCCATCTGCGGGTTACTGGGTTAAGGATTTTTGATAGGAAGGCTACTGATTGTCAGTGTTCTCAGTGCTTTCGGGCTACACCCGTTTGCACTGACAACAAGGTAGTATTGGAGTGTTACAGGATCATGGAGAAGACGTTCAATTATCAATTATAGGTTTTAAATTTACTCTGGCTTTTAAAGGAATAGGGTACACTGTTTTTTTCTTTACTACTTCTAACTCTACCTGTTTCTGCCTTTCTCTTTTCCCTTTCTCTCTCTTTTCTCTCTCTCTTCCCCCCCTCTTTTCTCTTTCTTTGACTCCCTCTTTTCCTCTCTCTCTCTCTCTCTCCTCTCTCTCTTTCTCTCTCTCTTTCCCCTCTCTCTTCCCTTTTACCCTCTTTTCTCACTCTCTTTCCTCTCTCTATTTTTGTAGATGGATTCTGGGAACAGTGGAAGGACGTTCGCTCATTGCCCCCATTTGCCACTATAGGAACATGCGCCTCCCTATAATTTACTCAATTCACTTTCATCCTGATCTATTATGTTGTCATAGACCTAGTTCCAGTTGTCAAAGTACTGGGTTATCAGTCCTAAGGTCCTGGACAAGGAGCTAAGACTTGGAGATTGTATTGCAGAGGGGTAAGTTGGGTAGAAATTGGGGGAGAAGATCGTCTTACACAATGGGAGAGCAATCTTCCTAGCCATTTACAAACTTGGGGCCACAGCTCATAATAGAACTTGGGGCCCTAGCAAGGATGGTGGGGAACAGGTCCCATATAACTGCCAATGTCAAGAGCTATATACCTAAATTGGGAGGGGCACTAGGGACAAGACTCCCTGAGTTCATTGTCTACATGCGTAAGGACACAGCGTAGAACTTCCCTAGATCCCTTTGAAGATACAACTTACTCTAATACTTGGAGAGGAAGTGAAAGTCTGAAGCATTAGTATCTAGGAGGCAGGGATCAGAGGAAGTACAATCAGAGGTAAGGAGAACTTGGGGGCTACACTTTCAAGAAAGTTGTGGTCGGGACCGAGGAGGTATGGGTCACAAAGAGAGGTAGGGGTGCACTCATGGGCCACTGTTGAGTAGAGACCTCTGGCTGCACCATGATCTCGACTGGCCAATGCCAGGAGTTCGGGATGGCAGCTTTCTGCCTCTAGTCGGCCCTCAGCTTCCCCCAGGAAACTGTGAAAGCAGAAGCTGGTTCCAGGGAGACCAATGTCCCTAGTCCAGAAGGGTTGGGGGTTGTTAGAAAGCCTTTTCCCAGGAAACCTCACACCTGAATCTTAAGTCCGGCAGCCACGCTAATCATTTTTAACTGGCCGACAGGTGTTCAGTATTTTCCTGCAATTCTAAGGAAGGATAGGACAGAATAGCAAGCGAAAGTGGTCCAATATTACTCACTGCTTTGGAGAATCCCTGTATGGGTGCCACCAAATGTTATAGGTGGGTCTTTGTGCTTAGAGCTCCCAAGATGGTGGCAGCTGCTCCCAAGATGGCAGCAAGACTTTTGTTCTGTGACCTGGGGTTCTTGGCCTCACAGATTCCAAGGAATGGAACCTTGGGCCATGTGGTAAGTGTTACAGCTCTATTAGAAACCGTGGGTCACGGAAGAGAACCGTGGAATCCAGTGACTAGTGTTCAGCTTGATTAGGATGAACTCGGGCACTTAGCCACACAGGGACAATGGCAAGCCTCTAGCCCAAACAGGAATGGCAATGGGCGCCTCGCTGGATCAGAAACGCAGCAGACACCCTGCCAGATCCAGAGGGGTGGAAGTCAATGGCAGGTCTATGATGGTGGCAAACAGCAGTGGTGGACGGTGAGCGAAAGCTCAGCTCAAGCAGGAACAAACACAGACCAGAAGAGTGTGCAGTTGCAAGATGTAATAAGTGAAAACAGAGCTCCCATACAATGGGAGGGGACCCAAAGGGGGTTTCCCAAAAGTATGGGACTTTAAGACTACACAAAACTCATATTTTACTTAAACCACAAGAATAAAGTTCCTTTAAATTCGTCATGGCAATGAACTGAATGAGGAGGAACTTAGGGAAGAGACAAACTCTGTAGGGCTCCCAAAATCTCAGAACACAGCCGGCCCTTACTGCTACCTTTAAAATCTAATTTCTCTATCTACCCAATCAGACTGGATTAGATCATAATAACGTGTTATATGATAACTAGAAGTCTTTGAAATGATTAAATACTATACAAACAAAGCTGTAGTTTTTTAATGCAAGACCATTACACATTCAGGTGGAGCATTATTAACTATAATGTCCCTTGTATCAGGCTGCTGGATTGTATCTTTACCCTTTCCTGTTCAATATTTTTATCAACATCCTGGATGAAGATATAGAAAGCACGGTTATCAAATTCACAAATAACACTAAGTTGAAAGGCAGAGCTAATATGTCAGATGACAGAATTTAGATTCACAATGATCTTGACAAGGCAGGACACCAAGATGAAACCCATAAAATAAAATAAACACACACACTATAATTAAAAGACAAACAAATGCCCTGCGTGTGTACAAGACAGGAGAGGCCAGGCAAGACAGCATTTTTATTAAGGGGTGGGGAGGGGAGAACTAGAAGCTTTAGTTGATCTCTAGTTGAACATTAGTCAATATTTTGCTACACAGCTGCAGAAAAATTGTCTTAGGCTGAATAATACAGTAATATCTAAATCAGGATAGGCAATATCTATTTGGAAAAGAGTATTCATCCCTGGGTGCTATACTTAAAAGCAATATTAGAAATTTTAAATATTCAAGGAAGGATGGCAGAGAGGAAATACAATCCTTATGCCATATAAGGAATAGCTAAAGAAATTGCTTGCTGTAGAAAGAGAGCTTACAGAAAACTAATACATACTTTCAGATATTTTAAAGGACTATTACTGGTAAGAATATCTCATCGTTTTTAAACATATTAACTGTATAATGTCAGAAAAGATCATTGGCTTTCAATGCCTCAACTTTTTAAATCTCCAAAATAGAGCTAAGATTATCCATTCTATAGGACTATTGTAAAAATTAACAATGATATCTGTAAGGTGTGTAGTACATTACATGGAACATAGTTTACACTCAACAAAGGGTGGGTATTTTTACTCTCTGTTTCGCTAAAAGGCAAATTAGGGCTAATAGATGAATTAGGCAGAACCATGCCACAAAAGAAAGAAGGACTCCTAAAATAGCTCCTTCCCTTGAATTCTCCATGAAGATGTTAAATGACTATTAGAAAATTTGGGAAGAGATCCCTCCACTGGGTGAAAGTTGCACTAGACAGTTTCAAAGTTTTCTTCATTGATTAGGTTCCTTTCCAATGTTAAGATTTTGTAGTTTTCTCTGATTTCTCACCATGCCTCCAATAGATGTATTTCTGAAGTTAATAACACTCAAACAAACCAAGATTATTTGTGCTTTACTCTGTGCCCACACTAAGAGGTGGCTACATTTATTATCCTCTTTTCACAAATGAGGAAACGGAGGCAGAGAGTAGCTAAGTAGTTTGACAAACTACATGCAACTCATTACTGGCAGAGTAACAGTTTGAATTCAGAACCAACTGGGTAAATTGTGACTCATCAGCCAGACCTTCTGTTTCTACCATTGTAGCGAGTGGGCCCCAAGAGGTCCTGTGATGCCCTAGGGTTTGTTTAGTTATCGCCAACCTGTTCTACAAACAGATTTAATTTTTAAAGTACAGTACATTTAAAAATCACAAGGTACCACTGGTGACTGAATTGAAAACCTACACTATCAGGAAATGTTATGTTCCATAAACATTTATTTTGTAAACTAATAAAACTCATTTCCTAAGTGCTGAAACTTCCTATTTCATCCATTTTGGATAGAACTCATCCAGTGACGAACAGCCACTTCTTGCTCTTGTTTATTCTAATTTATAGAACACACATTAACTTGTGCATCTGCCTCAAGATCATCACATCATAAATACTAGTTATTGTCCTAAGGCATCATTCATTAATGTCCTAAGGATGTATTGATAAATGCACTTGCGTCCATGTAAGCAGTTTCTAAGTGAGGGTCTGCGAGATTCTCCAAAGAGTAAATTCTATGAGTCATAGGGTCTTATCTTTGTGATAGGGTTCTGACTGCTCACAAACTTTTCTTCCTTGTTCCAGATTATTTCATATGGATGTAGCTGCAAGATAAAAGACTTTCAGTTATGTAAGATGATGCTGCTTACTCAAAGCAAATTCCAGTGCCTATCAGATTATAAAGTGACAAAATGCAGGAACTGGTACATGGTGAGAGGCCAGAAAAAAATTAACTGAACAATGTGGTTTATGAAGCCACAGGACATTTTGTCTATTGAAAGGGGTGGATTGTTGAGAAGAAGTAGAGGGAATTTGTAGGAACAAGTAAGAAAGTTTAAAAGTAAATTAGGTTCAACGAAGTAAAATTCTATGACATCTTAAACCCTAAATCATTTTTTCTGTTTATTTGAGTAAGTTTAGTTTCTTTGTTGTTGTAATTGGTTTAAGTTTCTAGTTCTTATGTCTCTGTGTATTTAAGCTTTCAATGCAGGTGCATTTATGCTCTCAAATGTTTATAGAATTTCCTAGCATCCTCTTTCCTGAAATTAAAATAGCTTCATATTCAGTTTCACAAGTATGTTGTTTTTTCTTTCCGTGGGAAGCTACAAGCTAAGACTTATTTGGAAATTTACATTTAAAACTTAGGATAATCATCTACAAATATTTCTCTAGGAAAGAGCTTTCACCTAAGTAAATAGATTTAATGCGCCAAATCTCTAATTTGATTGACACCTCATGGTTATTTATTCCATTTGTTAATCTTTCTGCTTATCTTACTAAATATATGAATTGAAGCCTAACTACTGAACTATAACTAAAGAATAAAAATAATAAACTTTCATAAGGTAAGGTACACTTTATAATTAATGTATCGATATACAAGAACCTTTGTTCTTGTATATCTCACTCTGTTGCCCAGGCTGGAGTGCAGTGGTGCAATCTCAGCTCACTGCAACCTTTGCCCCCCGGGTTCAAGCAATTCCCCAACCTCAGCCTCCCGAGTAGCTGGGATTACAGGCGCCTGACACCGTGCCCAGCTAATTTTTGTATTTTTAGTAGAGACGGTGTTTCACCATCTTGGGCAGGCTGATCTTGAACTCTTCACCTCGTGATCCACCGTGGCCTCACAAAGTGCTGGGATTACAGGTGTGAGCCACTGCGTCTTGCCTTCAAAATAATTATTAATTCAATAAACACTTATTGAGGACTACTACAGTTAAGCACTTTGCTAAGTGCTAAGCATACAAGGGAGTTTAGTGAAGAAATAGCATATCTCATACAACGTAGTAAGCATTCGGGTGATAGGAACCCAAAAGGAAAAGCACTTACCCAAATTAACAGAGTCAGGGAAGACCTAAAGATAGGAATTAATCACAAGAATGGAGTGGAATTAGGATAGGAGAAAGGACAAGCCAGCCAAGGAAGACAATGACGGAAGACCAAGAGGTAAGGAAGTATGAAGTATGTGGAAAAAACTCAAGTGTGGTTTATATATACTGTTTCCAAATGGTCTTCTCACTTCCTCCTCCATATCCCTTCTATAGCATTCCACTTCTCATTATTTCCCTGAGACATCTTTTATCAGTATCACCAATGGCCTCCATAAAAGTCCAATTTTAATAGTTTTCTATTGCTGCTGCAATAAATTACCACAATTGCAGTGGTTTACAACACAAACTTATTATCTTACAGTGCTGCAGGTTAGAAGTCTGGCATGGGTCTCACTGGGTTAAAATCAAAATGTTATCAGGTTCTCGAGACTTTTATACCAGCAGAAACACTGCAGGTTTGCACTAAAAGAGAGAGTACAAAATGAAAGAAGGCTGTCAGACTGATACCACTCCCTGTCAAATTCTGCAGGCAAAAAACATACTGAAAACTACTCAGCTGCAAACATGTGCTACCTTCATGAAAACAGAAAGACAATGCCAAGCACGGAGCACGAAACCCAGAGGGTAGAGCTGAGAGCCACTGAATGTCTGTAACTGATATCTCATGCCTGTCCCTTCAGTGTGTTCTGAAAGCAAATAACTTGCTTCCTCTTGAGTTTCATGTCTACAGATAGAAAGGAATTGTGCCCCAGATAGATTATACTTGGAGACTTACTCATAGCTGATTTAGATGATTTAGATGATGAAATTTCACCACAGGAACCCTTACTATGCGGCACTCCACCAAAGTAATTTTACCTTCACAGCAACTGCATACAAAGGATATTATCATTATCCCCATTTTATAGACAAGGAAACTGAGGCTTAGAGAATTTAAATAGTTTGCCCAAGATCAAGCAGGTAGTTGAGGATAGAGATGGGATTTGAAGTGAGCCCAACTCTGGAGCACAATTAAGGCTCTGCTCTCTCCCTATACCTCTGCCTTTCTTCTCCCCACCCAACCCTACCCACATTAAATGTGGGTAACTCAATAGAATTCATTAAGTTTCTTCTTCATCCCCTATCATAATACTAATGCACTAAAACAAGAAAATGTATACCGTACATGCTGTACAATAACTACATTGAAACGTACTTTTCTGCTATAAAGATAAATTTTATGTCATCTGTATTTTTCCAAAATAGCCTGGGAGACATGACTTTTGTTTTGAAATATATGTACATAATGTTCCTTCATTCTGCTCATGGGCAAACTGTGGACGTTATGGTATGCACAGTAAAATACATGCTGTATAGTAAAGGACATATTTACCGCAGATAAAAGGAAAATTCTGCCTCCCTTGGAGTTCTAAAACAGAAAGCAGTTTTTGTTTGTTTGTTTTTGTTTGGTTTTGTCTGTTTTTTGAGACAGAGTCTCACTCTGTCGCCCAGGCTGGAGGGCAGTGGCGTGATCTTGGCTCAATGCAACCTCCGCCTCCCGGGTTCAAGCGATTCTCCTGCCTCAGCTTCCCAAGTAGCTGGGATTACAGGTGCCTGCCACTATACCTGGCTAATTTTTGTATTTTAATAGAGACAGGATTTCGCCATGTTGGCCAAGCTGGTCTCGAACTCCTGACGTCAGGTGATCCACCCACCTCGGCCTCCCAAAGTGCTGAGATTACAGGTGTGAGCCACGGTGCCCAGTCAGAAAGCAGTTTTTTTAGAACAGAGATTTCCCACCTTATTTCATTGATGCCTTTATGTATTCAATAAGGAAGGCACAGGTATCATTTCTCTCATGAGAATGAAAGGCATTGTGTGTAGGTACAGTTTTAGAATCTCATTCTACTCTTTGTTTTAGTTAGATCAGGGTCCTGTACAAAATACCATTACCAGTTAGCTTAAACAACAGATACTTAGTTACCACCGTTCTGGAGGCTAGAAAGTTCAAGATGAAGGTACTGGCAGATCTGGTTCCTGGTGAGGGCTCTCTTTCTGGCTTGCAGATAGCTGCCTTCTTGCTGGGTGCTCACATACCCTTTCATCAGTGCAGGCTTATGTGAAGATCTCTGTGTCTTTCTCTTTTTGTAAGGGTACTAACCCCATCATAAGGATCCCATCATCATGACCTCAAATAAACCTAGTTACCTTCCAAAGGCCTCACCTCCATAACAGGGGTTAGGACTTTAACTTATGAATTTTGGGAGTACACATTCAGTCCATAACACCCTCCTACAATGTGACTTGCATTACATTATTATGAAATTAGGAGAAAATAGATTGAGTAATTATCTTCTGGTTGTGTCAAAAATCTTAATCCCCTGGTAAGCAAAATATGTGAAAGACAAGTTTCAAGAACATAATTAGAAAGAATAAAGTTTATTACACGTACAAAGGAGAGATGATGCCAGGTTTCACAGAAAGCAAGATTCGTAAGCTGTGACTTGGATTTGTGGCTCTGCCTGAGATAGTCCAGCAATGCCACAGTCAACTGAAAAAAAGAAAAGATTCCTTTGAACCCAAATTATATTCACACAACATCGTTAAGTAAACTGATAGAAAATCGGTAATTACTATATTTTTAGAGGTTTCAAGAAGACTTAAGGCACAGCCATGATTAAGAGCTTATTCTGACAAGAATGTGAAAAAGAGAAATGAAAAATCCAACTCCTCAGGCCAACTCAAACTGTAGTTTTCCTCTCAAATAGCCAGAATGAAAAGAAAGGATTAAAGGGGGAAGGGAAGAATCTAACAGTGGGTATTGTATGATATTTTATTTAATCCTCATAACAACATTGTGTGATGCAAGCTTTAGAAGTCATACATTACAAATGACAAAACATAGACTCTGAAAGCATAATTTGTCCTAGATCACATAGTGAAGTATGAGGCAGTTCTTCTGTAACTTACCTGTGTGCTCTTTCCAATGCAATACAAGTAGGAAGTAAGGTAGTCTATGATCTGGGGTACACAGAAAACCACCCCAAAAATTATTGCCCACAAAAAAAGGCATGGTTTCCCAAAAATCACTCTTTATTAGTCTTTAAAGCTTTCTAGTTACCTTTTTCTAATTTGTCTGTATATTTAAAATCCAAATAGTTGAGTATTGGGCCCATGATGCACCATTAAACGAAAAAAAAAAAAAGTTGTCAAAAATATAGAACGGACCTAAAGGAATTGTACTAACAAAGGAAAATGTAAATGCTCCAAAAATATGAGTATGATTAGGTAAATTGTAGAGTGGTTCAGCTGTTAGAATAAAGACTTCTACTACCAAAAGACCAGGTTAAGCTATAATATTAAGTACAAAGATCAAGACACAAAGTAGTATGTAGAGTGTGATTACAACTATGTGAAAATGCATAGAAAATTAAAGGCTGTACATGAAGTATAAAAATGATGCACTTAATGTAACAAAATTAAGAGTAATTATTCCCTTGCTATTGTCCATATTTTCTTTAACGTACTTCAATTAACTTTTGTAATTTCTTAATCAGAAATCAGTGAGCTTTTAGAAGCAACATACTTAAATCAAGCCATATAATAGCTTCCTCCTTGACGACCAGAAACAGTTGTTTTTTGTTTTTCTTTTTCATTTTATTTCCCACAGTGCACAGTTTCTTACACCCAGCTGATGGTCAATTTTTTTAATAGAATGTATGTTTTTAAAGGACAGACAAAAGCAAACTACGATCCCCCCCCGCTTAGGAAGTATTTCCTATATAGGCTTACTAATTAGAGATTTGTGTTAATGAGTTCCTCTTTTAAAATGCAAATGCATCAAATGGCTAAATGAGCATAAAGCAAGAACAGAGAACACACAAGAGGAAACATAAGCGGCTAATAAACATTCAATGAAAAGTTCAACCTCATTAATAATCAAAGAAGCCAAAATTAAAATATCAGTTTTCTTTATGAAACTTGCAAAAATTTTCATGGTAATTCTTAACACCAAATGGGGTATTAACAGGAATATAAATATATGCCTATCTCAAAAATTACTGCTAGAACTGAAAAATTGGACTAACTTTCTGAAAGCAATTTAGCAAAATGCTCCTGACCTTTGGCACAAGAGTCTCATTTTTAGGAATACAGTTTAAGAAAAAAAATATAGGCCTATGTAAAAGACTTACCTTCATGGATACTCAATTTAGCATCATAATCCCAAAACAATTTAAATAATCTAAGCCGGGTGTGGTAGTTCACCCTTGTTAATTCCAGCACTTTGGGAGTCGGAAGGTGCTGGATCATGAGATCAGGAGTTCGAGACCAACCTGACCAACATTGTGAAATCCCCGTCTCTACTAAAAATACAAAAATCAGCCAGGTATGGTGGCACGTGCCTGTAATCCCAGCTACTCAGGAGGCTGAGGCAGGAGAATCAGTTGAAACCCGGGAGGTGGAGGTTGCAGTGAGCCGAGATGGCACCACTGCACTCCAGCCTGAGCAACAGAACAAGACTCTATCTCAAAAATAAATAAATAAATAAATAATCTAAATAGCCACAATAAAGGAGAACTAAATTTTTATATATCAATTCAGTAATATACTAGTCTTTACAATAGAATTTTCAAAAAATAATTGAATATAGGAAATTCTCTTGATATAATATTAATTGGCACAAGTAGGTGCAAATTGTGCTATACATCATGACCTCACTTTTACAAGAACTTAAGCATAGGTAAAGTATTGGAAGAAAATAGGAATAATGCCTTTTCTCTGGCTGACAGTATTTAATATGATTTTTGTTGTTTTCTTGATTTTCTTATATACCCAACTGTTCTAAGAGAATGCTTGCTGTATATAATAGGCATTTTAAACATGTGTTCTACCTATTCTAGTTGCAATTTCTGGGACTGATACCAAATGAAGAAAATGTTTCTACACAAAGATATTTATACACAGCTTTATTTAAAGTAGTAAAATTGGGGGAATATCTTTAACTACCTAGTTAAAGGTAGTGTGACACAGCTATAAAACAGACCATATTGTCTTTTAAGAATCTGTTTAATTCCTTTTACTTCATGCAAATTAATCATCTTATTTTTGTGTGATAGCATGAAAGATACGACGACAGCTAGGAAGGAACGCACGTGCACGCGCGCGCGTGCACACACACACACACACACACACACACAGAGACAGTCCATCTTCTCCCTAAAGAACTAAATTCAGGTTTGGAGTAGGAGACCAAGTTTTCTGTTCTTCGAGTACCAGCAGCAAAACGAACAAGGTTACTTCTCTCTCTGTGAGTCTGTGCTACATTTTCTAACCACCTGAAACATAAACACATATAGGTAATAGAGAGGGAGAGTTTTAATAATATGAGAACAATTTTGACACCACAGTTAAATTTTGAAAAGCAAAGCAAAATTGTGAAATACACAGTGGAACCTCAGCTTTTTATATGCACATGAAAGTGGCCTATTGAACAGTGTTGGAATTCAGCAAGACAGAAGGATGATGCGGTTTTCTTTTCCTCCATTCTCTGGCTTCAAACTGCTCTATGGAATTTCCTTTTCCCATTCTTTAATGATATCTTGGACACATCCTATAGCTTCCCAGTCACTTTTCAGTGTTAAAAATTTCCCTTCTAGTCTATTGGAGTTTAAAGTCTCATATTCAGTTCTGTGCTCATCTTGGCCTTTCCCCCAGCTGGAGAGAATTCGGAATGGGGACCAGCAGACCCTCCATCATGCTTCCTCTCTTATTTGCTCTTTTCCTTCTAGTGCTTCCAGGAATAGGTAGGAAGAAGAACTACAGAAATAGACCAAAGGTGTACTACTAACTGTAGCCAGTCTAGCCTCTCCTAGCTACAACAGGTTCTCAATGAGCCCTGAGGGAACCCCCTCACTAAATAGTTTACTGACATGAGAATTGATGTCAGCTTAGCTGCTTCTTAACCCCATGCCACTCCACTCCCAACTCTAGCATGCACCCGAAACTCTGCTGGTGTCCCCTTTCCAAAGGCCAGTTCTTTCAACTGAGATGTGGAACAGACTACTGAAGCCCAGATACCTTCCTTGATGTTTCCTTGGCTCTCTAGAAAAGGGCATATCTGGCTGGGCAAGGTGGCTCACATCTGTAATCCCAGCAATTTAGGAGTCCGAGGAGGTCAGATCACCTGAGGTTAGGAGTTTGAGACCAGCCTGGCCAATATGATGAAAGCCTGTCTCTATTAAAAATACAAAAACTAGCTGGATGTAGTGGAAGGTGCCTGTAATCCCAGATACTCAGGAGGCCGATGCAGTGGAATCGCTTATATCCCGGAGGCAAAGGTTGCAGAGAGCCAAGATTGCACGACTGCGCTCCAGAGCAAGACCCTGTCTCAGAAAAAAAAAAAAAAAAAAAAAAAAAAAAAAGAAAAGAAAAGAAAAAGAGAAAAAGGCATATCTTCGTTGTGGAAAACAGCTTTATCTATCTCCCCCACCCACCATTGACTTCTCTCCCCTCTCCCCACTCCATAAAGGCACAGAGCGCAGGTCATTAAGTCTGGAGCATAAGCATTCAACTGAAGAATAAGATATAAGATTCCTACCTCCCATTTTGTAGTGACGGCCCAATGTTTAGAAGGTATTCTATTGGAAGTGTGCTATACATGATGTTCTCCTGCTCCAGATGACAGCTCACATTTCTAACAGCTTATATGGGTCCCTGGAGTATAGTACTCGTATAGAGTAGGGAAAGGGTGAGCATGAAGGAAGACAGGCCAGTTCTGCCACCTATTAATAACCTCATGAAGATACAACCAATGCTTCCTGAGGCTGTCTTTAGAGTATGGATGTGCGTGCTACCTGTATGTTTTGTCATTTTGTTTGTGGTTAGTTTGGATACTTGGTTATATGCTTGGTTGATTGGTTTTGGGATTTTAGAAACAACTTCAAGATAACAATGCAAGTAAACAATGATAAGAACATTCTGTCAGCATTCTGTGACACAGCAAAAAGACTGGAAGAAAACATCCTAATAGACTACAGTGTTGTTAGTGCTTCTTACTAGATGGAAATACTATAGTTTGTTATTACCTCCTTAGCTTCTGGATTTTTCTATTTTTTGTAAAGAGAAATGCATTAACAATCAAGAATTTTAAAATGATATTCAAATGTAATGAATGCATGCTTTTTATATGAAAGTGATTGAATAAGCATGCTCATCTATGGTTATAAAAAGATTAGTAATAGAATAAAGTGTCTAGGCACTGGCAGATTCTTTACTGCTCAGACAAATCAAGAAATTATTCTTTTTTTAAATAATGGGTATAACCGACATTGCTACACACTCACACAAACACACATACACACTCAGAGGAGAGAATCATACTTATTCCACATAAATGTTGAGTTATGTTAAAGAACTAGGAATTCTGAGATCAATAATAAAGTTCTAAAAAAAAAAGAAAGATTCCCAATTCAGACAAGACAAGGTAAATCAAATAATGGGCAAACTGGAAATGAATATCGAAACCTATTATTAGATATGTATCATATAGTCTATTTAGGTTATAAACATTATCATTTTTCGTATTATTGAAGCCACCCCACTCACTTTTAACATATTCCTTATTGCCTTCATAAAATTCTAAATTTAAAAATTCCTCTAAGCACTGAAATTAGTATGCATGCCTATGCACACACATGAATACACACACACACACACACAGACTCACATATATAGGGTTCTAGTTATTCAATTAATCACAGTGTCTGGGGAACAGTACTTAATTAAGCTCACTTGAAACCAGTGCAAAATTATATATATATATATATGAAAAAATGTATGAATGGGACATCACACGCACACACACACAAACACACACAGGCTCACATATATAGGGTTCTCTTTATTCAATTAATCACAGTGTCCGAGGAAAGGAGCTTAGTTAAGCTCACTTAAAACCATGGCAGGCCGGGCACAGTGGCTCACACCTGTAATCCCAGCACTTTAGGAGGCTGATGTGGGCAGATCATGAGGTCAGGAGTTTGAGACCAGCCTGGTCAACACAGTGAAACCCCATCTCTACTAAAAATACAAAAAATTATCTGGGCGTGGTGGCAGGCAACCGTAATCCCAGCTACTTGGGAGCCTGAGGCAGGAGAATCACTTGAACCTGGGAGGCAGAGGTTGCAGTGAGTCAAGATCACATCACTGCACTCCAGCCCAGGTGACAGAGACTCCATCAAAAAAACAGGGGGGGCAAAATTAGATATATATATGAAAAAAATGTATGAATGAGACTTGCTTCACACACACACACACCTACAAGCTCACATATATAGGGTTCTCATTATTCAGTTATCTTAGTGTCCAAGGGAAAGGCGCTTAACCAAACTCACTTGAAAATCAGGGCACAATTATATATTATATGAAAAGAAAATGTATGAATGGGACTTTACTTTGAAAAATAAACATTTAAAAAAATTTTAGCTTTATCTTCTATTTAATGAAATGGAGGTTGCATTTGCAACCATGTACGAATTCTTGGAATTTGCAAAAATAAATGAGCCCATCACTACTTTTTATTTACTGTGTTAAATTTTTCACACAAAAAAATATATAGTATGTTTCCCCCCTCAAGCTAGACTTTCACAGCAGAATTACACAAAAGAGTTGTTTTCTTGCAAAATTACTTAAGGATTCATCCATTTTCCCAAAGGAGGTCTCTTAATCTTTTGAAATTCAAATCATTGTCTTTTGAAAAACCTGTCTAGTCATCATGATTGCCACTTTTCCCTTCAACTGTTAACTCATCTAACATCCTCATTTATCAACAGCTTTGCACATGATTACAGCAGTTTTCAAGTACTATCACTTTCCACAGACTTCAGAGGTGGTTGTGAAATTTGCAATCGCATGTTGAAATTTGTTAGAATTTTATTTGCAGAAATTGGATATTTATACCTTTTTGTAATCACCTATAAAGACAATGACTAAAAAACAGTAGTATTTGGTGGATTAGGAGAAACATGTTCACATTATGCACACTCGTATTTTCTTGACAACACTTTTATTTTTCTGACAATGATCTCCAAAAGGAGATTGGATAGTTACTGTTAGGACAGTGAAAAACCCTGTGTGTGTGTGTGTGTATGGTTGTGCATTAAATGTCTGGACCATGACAGACTTACTTAGGAAACTTTTAGAGTCAAAAATGAGTAAAACAAGGTAAGCATCCTCTCCCATTTTCAGTCCCAAAATATCAACATAGACCAAGGAACTTAAACCAGATCTTACTGTAAATTATAGCCAGAAAATCACCTCTTCTGAGAATTCAACTGCACTGATGGATATTTTAACTAGAGTAGAAAAAGGGAATTGAAATTTAAGTTAGGAATATGAGACCTTTCAGGAAAAATAAATGAATTTTTAGAGGTCTGAAGTGTGTACATTTGGTGAATTTATGCTTCGAACAGCTAAATAAAAGCGTACATATCCTGATTAGAGAAAGTTGTAAATGTACAGAAAACAATAGTTGACCACTTTGAAATGTTGACAATATCAGTCAGAGCTGCAACACACACATTCACACTACCTTTTTTCTTATATGGTGCTTAATTTTAATATTAATTAATGCAGTAGTATTAATTAAATGCTACTTTGTGCTAGACTATTTTAAACCATGCGATACAACCTAAATGACAGATTTAAAGTTCTCCTGTGTAGAAAATACCGTTGCACTATTTCTAGCATTATTTTATAACTTAGTAAATCTAATCTCTTCTAAACATTTTCAGACTCCTTAAATTACTTCTGACTTCTAGAATTTACCAGAAAATTCATTAATGAGTTCATTAATTTTTCACCAATCTATAAACCTTATCACTGTCATTTTTATTAGCTAACATATAATTAACTAGGTTTGACTTTTTAATTTTAGGGACAAGTCATTTACCTGTATTATCAACAGTTTTAAAATAATCACTTTTTTACTCTATCAGATTTATATCCCTCATCTAGCCCAGTCATTAGGATTCCATACTTAATATCTCATGGTCATAGTGACATTTATATCTGTCTTTTTTACTCTCAGTCTTTACATACTGAGTAGCTTGTAATCTTAACTCTCTATTTTCAAGAAATCAATAGCAATAATGTGCACAAAATTGCAGTATTAAATATATTACAGGTATATCTATTAACGGAAAATTTCAATCTTCATTTTCTGACATTTATACCACATATGTCCATTGACTATCAACTTTCTTCATGTAGTAAAATATTTAAAAATTTAATGTTACTGATTGTTGACAAATAGAAACAAGGGTTAAACAATGCCATCTCTCTTGAAACAAATCTGAATTCATGGAATAGTGCTAATGTTAATTCTGCCAGCAGATTCATATACCCTTTGTGAGATATGGTTCCTCTAAAAAGTTAAAGGCCAAAAATATATAACAACAAACAGCATAACCTCTTTTAAAAAGTTCTAGAATCTCCATAAAGTGTTTTCCTATAAATACACAACACAAATTTTAAAAAGAAAGAAGAAAATGGAGTCACCAGAGCCTTGCTTAAGCTAAGAGTTCAGTTAGCTAATTAATTCAGTTAATTTAGGCTTCACATAATACATTACTCAAAATATTTTTCTCCTTGAAATTTAAAAATTCTACAAATAAGAGTTTAAAGAGGCCAGGCACGGTGGCTCATGCCTGTAGTCCTAGCACTTTGGGGGGCCGAGGCGGGCAGATCACGAGGTCAGGAGATGGAGACCATCCTGGCTAACACGGTGAAACCCTGTCTCTACTAAAAATACAAAAAATTAGCCGCGCGTGGTGGCTGTCGCCTGTAGTTCCAGATACTCCTGAGCCTGAGGCACAAGAATGACCTGAACCCGGTGGGCGGAGCTTGCAGTGAACCAAGATCACACCACTAGACTCCAGCCTGTGTGACAGAGCGAGACTCCGTGAGACTCACACACAAAAAAAGAAAAGAGTTTAAAGAGCAATTGTCTATGTCATCTTTATTTTTTCTTTTGTTTGCAGTATTACAATCAGTATTTGCAAACAGTGTCTTTATACGAAAAGTCCAGTATAACCATGGAATACTATGCGGCCATAATAAAGGATGAGTTCATGGATGAAGCTGGAAACCATCATTCTCAGCAAACACAAGAACAGAAAACCAAATACCACATGTTCTCACTCATAAGTGGGAGGTGAACAATGAGAACCCATGGACACAGGGAGGGGAACATCACATACCAGGACCTGTCAAGAGGTCGGGGGCCAGGGATTGGAGAGCATTAGGACAAATACCTAATGCGTGTGGGGCTTAAAACCTAGATGACATATTGATGGGTGCAACATACCACCATGGCACGTGTATACCTATGTAACAAACTTACATGTTCTGCACATGTATCCCAGAACTTAAAGTATAATAAATAAATAAATACTCCAGTATATTTTTAATGACAATCTTTCAAAACAAAAATCTTTAAATGAAGGCTGGGCATGGTGACTCACACCTATGATCCCAGCAATTTGGGAGGCCAAGGCAGGAGGATCACTTGAGACCAGGAGTTTGAGACCAACCAGGGCAACATAGTAAGACCCAGTCTACAAAAAAATAGAAAAATTTGCCAGGTGTGGTGGCATGAGCTCGTAGTTCCAGCTACTCAAGAAGCTGAGGAAGGAAGATCACTTGAGTATGAGAGGTGGGAGCTAAGATGACACCATTGCACTCCAGCCTGGGTGACAAAAACAAAACAAAACAAAAAATCTTTAAATGAAATGTACTTAAATTGGGCAAAACTGATGTGAAGGCAAGAGAAATTGGTTTCTGAAGAGCTAGATGGTACATGAAAATTAGGGAGTAAAATTTGTGGTCACTGAAAAATAAGTGGTAAACACTTGAAAATAGTTTGGGAAAGTGCTCTTTGAGATTTTGCTGTAGCATTAATTTAATATGCTATGTGTTCACTTAGTGCCAATACAAACACTGTTATTATGCCTTCTGTTCAATATTTGTTAGTCTTCCAATACCTATGGCATTGCTATATTTAAAGATTACAAGATGTAGCAAAAAATAAAAGCTAAACATGTGATCTGGCATATAATATCAACAACACAAAGCATATACAAAGAAGCATTTTTCTGCTAAAGATACTGAAGTCCATGGTTATAAGGAAAAAATTAAAAGTTAGCATATGATCTTATCTAAGAAATTCTTTAAATAGCTCATATAATGAATGTGAACAAAAATAGATCTGCTTTGAAAAAGAGAACATTCTGGACATTTTCAAGGTTTCAAGTTTAGGTAAGCAGCCATATATTTGAGAGTTTAACCAGAAATCCCAAAAGCTTTGAGGTCTGCCATATTAAATTGGAAATTCACATTAGTTTATGTTTACATGGTCCTGCTGTCAGAAAGATTTTCCAGCAACAGTACTTTTTTTTCCCTAAAGAATCCTCTAAAATTTTTAAGCAGCCTTGAAAGTGAAAATTTTTTTAATTAAATAATGCGTACTAGAAAGTGAATGTGGAAACTAGAATTGTGAATGGCTCATACCTGAATATATTTTGTCACTCAAAAAATATTAATTCAGTACCAACAAAAGGCAAAGTATAAGAATATGTAGGACACATTTATAAGAGCTTAAATTCTTTGATAAAAGATTTATACAGGCCAGGCATGGTGGCACACACCTGTAGTCCCAGCTACTCAGGAAGATAGCTTAAGCTCAGGCATTCAAGTCCAGCCTAGGCAACATAGCAAGACCCTGTCTCTAAAGACAAAAGCAAAATCAAACCAAAAAGTTGAACAAAGATTTATACACACATACCCATATTTATATATATACCTATCTATAGATAGATAGAAATTATATAAATATATATAAACACAAGGCAAAATGAAGTGTGTTATGGACTGAAGGTTTCTGTACTCCAAAAATTCATAAGTTGAAGCCCTTATTCCCAGTATGGCTCCATATGGAGATAGTGTCGTTAAGTATTTAAGATTAAATGAGGTCATGAGGATCTGGCCCTTATCTTACAGGATTAGTGCCCTTATAAGAAGAGATACCAGAGAGGGCACTCTCGTGTGCTTGCTCGCTCTCTCTTTCCCCCCGCCCTTTCTGCCTCCCTCCCTTTCTGTCTCCACATGTACTCAGAGGAAAGGCATGTGAGGACACAGTGAGAAGGTGGCCATCTGTAAGCTAGGAAGACAGCCCTCATCAGAAACTGAGCCCTGAAAAAACTGAATCTGGGACTTTGGGCCTCCAGAACTGCAAGAAAATAAATTCTGTTGTTTAAGCCATGCAGTCTGTGGTATTTTGTTATGGCAGCCTGAACAGACTAAGAGAAAATGAATGCCAAAGAATAGCAGAGACAATTTGTGCTGAGTGACAACATGAGGGAAGAATGAGACCATGATGGGCATGAGGAGGGGAAGATCTTCTAAGAGGGAACCTATCTGTGCATTGATTTGGATACAGAAGATAGGTTAGTAGGAAAGTACATGCAATTTATAAAGGTGGAAATTGAATATGTTTGGGAGACGACAAGTACCCATTAGTCCAGGGTAGATGTTGAGAGTTCAAGAACAGAAAGAAAGAAATGCAGCAGATGAAATAAACAAGCGTTTCTTTTTCTATCTCATCAGACTCAACCAAAAGAATTTAGTCAGCTTAGGAGATGTTCCCTGGGTAACAAAGAAAATATCCATTTAAAAAGTATTGTGCTCAAGGGATGTCACTGTGTCTTAGGGATGGAAAGAGTATAATGAATCTCAGACCAACTGAGTGGGTCTATTGTCCCCAAAGGACCAGGGTGAGGCAGATACTACAGAGCAGAAATCTCTCCTCACCATTGGATAGGCTACATTGTCCCAAAATTGGCAAACAACACAGTTTTCTCTTGGAGAGATGTGCTTATTTAGCTAAACCACCAGCCAAGGACACTAGCAGGGTCACAGGAAGCAAGCACAGGAATTGGAGAAGCCACCTCACCCTTCCTCATGAAATAGAACCCATTATATGCCTGGAGCCTGTGAGACAGCAGAGAGGTGACCATCAACTTTAATCCAGCAGAAGTCAAAGGTCTTCCTTAAAACTGAAGATCCTGCTGCTTCCCACTGCTGTGGGAAGACTGGAGAGCTCCCAAGAGACGGATTTGTGCAGTTGCTTGAAGAGCCAGTGTAAAAGGAGAGTCCAAGGAAGGTAGAACTCTCACCTCCATGGCCACTTCCTTCTGAGAATGCCCTAACTTCGCATATAGAATCTTCATCTACAGTATTAGTCCAATCAAGGGAAAAGATGGTCAGAGAAAGGGAGAAAGAGAAAGAAGTATTCCACTGCATTTATTTTGGGGATCCATCAGAGACAAAGGGTGTTAGTTCCTCTGGTCATTACTGGCTATAACCCTAAAGTTCATGGAAGAAAACTTTGCAAGAAGGAGACACTAAGAGTAATTTTTAAATTGCAACCAAGATGTATTTTAAAGGCTATCCTTTGAGGGGAGCAGGGAATAGAGGGACGCCAACATCTCTGTTACAGTAAGTTAAACAGGCAGTATGGAAGTCAGCATTATAGCTTCTAAGCAATTAATAAGTAAACACTGCATGAAACTAACATGCTTCATTAGTAAATGCTCACAATCCCACAAAGGCATGATTAATCTTTGTTCATTTCGCCAGTCGAAGCAACATGTCTTTTTCTTAAATTCCCCTTTGTATTGCTTCTTCTAAACACAGTAGCTAACTAGAAGAGTGTCAGCTCTAATTGCATGATAGTTTGGAGCCTTCAAATCTCCCAGAGGTTAAGTAATGTAGCATAGAGCCAGTGTTATTCAAAGGGAATGTTTTAATACACTGGGAGAAATGAGGATGCAGCGGCTGTGTGAACTCTAGCCGACATGCTGCCCTGAAGAAGCACTGCATTGTCTCTAATACCTTAAGTTCAGCAGTTTTAATTCCCACCTCTGTGTGATGTTTGACAGTTCATTCATTTAGAGAGCTTTGGGAGGCACAGGTGACTGAACTCAGATAGTTATTTTAAGGATATGTCGCTTCTGTTTATTTTTTAATGCTAAGGAGAACACACTGAGTGAGTCGGAGGAAGACCTTTTGCACACAAAAGAAACTGTTCTTTCAAAAAGGAGAATGTTTTGACATTTAAAGACTCAGCATTTCTTTGGAGATAGACTTCCTCAAGGCTAAAACATTGATTGGTACTAAGTTAAACAGAGTCTAACCACATTGCACCCTCTCTGAAGGCTGGGTTTTAAAACACTCAAAGCAGTAAAGCAGGGATCTAGGTGAAAAAGTTTATTTAAGATTTCTATATTATTTGTTGCAGTGCCTTGACTATGCCTGTTTGTCTAGGCTGCAAAAGGTATTTATGAACTTCAGACTTGATTTGAATTAGAAACATTACCAAAAATTGAGGTTAATAGGACTAACAGGGACGGACTATGTTCTTTACACCAAAAGAAAATATTGAGGAAATATATTCTTTGCAACACTACCTACAGTGTTTACCCCAGCAATCATAGTATGGTTGTTGCTCAGTTGTTGGGGAGTATGGATGTGTAAAGACTGATCGAAGAGGTAAAAAGAAAGATGAGGAGATTTGTGAGACTGTGAGTGGAAGGTCAGGAACCTAGAAGAACTGAGAAGGACAAGGCAGGATGTTCAGCAAACGAGGTCCAAGAGCAAATTGTGGTACATTCAATAGCTACATTCCGAAGAAAATATGTATCTTATCAAACTGTTCATAGAATTTTTAAAAAACATTTAAATAGTATTTAAAAACTGATGAACTTACTAACGTAGAAAGAACATTAACAAGAATAAATTAGCAATGCCTAAAATATTATTTCTTGTGCTCCAAACTAACGTTTTATATTTCAATGGAAAATGACTCATTCTGTCACATTTAAATAGCCAAATGCAACATAAAAAAATCTATTTAGAAATTATGTTGATCTTCCTAGCATATGAAAATGAACCAGGCTTCATTGAAATAGCAAAATGTCAACTGCTGTTCACCAAATCAATCCTTAAAGCCTAAACAAATCATCGCTAAGATATAAAAAGCTATTTTTTAAAATAAGTGGCTCACCATAATTTTTCTTCTTCTCTCATTTTTATACCCCATTTTCTCCCTATCTCTATTTTCCTTGAGCTTTTAACCTAAAATCCACATTATATTCATCACATCCATATAAGAAGTACATTCTGCCAAATCTTTTTTCATAATCCATATTTCTTTGTTCTCTCTTCCAGCTTCTCTTTCCACAACCTGGCTCAACTCTTTTGAATTCCCAGAACTTCTTTCTTTTCCATTAGTTCTCCCTTGGAGGTTGAGAAAGTTATCAAGGGAAGATGTGGGAGAAATGCTTCTGATTCTCTGGGGAACAGGAAGTGTGTGTATGTCCTGCACCCTCCCCCTCCAACTCCATTTCTTGAGAATCACAGCTCGTATGTTTCACACATGCAGCACTATTAATCATCTTTCTCAAGTGTCATTTTGATTATCATGCCCGTTTTTAGAAGCTTGCAGTCATTTTCAGTTGTCATCTTAGTAAAAATGAAATGGATAATCTTTTAGATTTTTAAAGAGTAATTTCTTAAATGCACAACAATGCTTGGTTATGTCAGGAATTTTAAGCAAGCCTTATTAGCACTTCTTTCATCTGAAGACATTTTTATTTTCCCTGGTAAATTAGATGCAACATCACTGAAAGCTTAGGCATTTAACTCAATTAAAACATAAATGTTAAATGCTTCCTTTATTTTAACCGAAGATGTTATAATGGAAATGTTAACTTTCCTTGATATGGAAGACATTCACAGAAAACTGGAGATTTCCTTTGAATACATAAGTATGTTTTTAAAATACTCAAATTAGTGCTGCATTGAATTACGAGCTGCCATTTCTGATAGTCACTTTGTTCTGACATTTCTACGTTAGCATGTTATATTTCTGGAAAAACATAGTGTCTGGGGACAGCATCTTGTTACTGTCCATGTAAAGCATTAGGAAAAAGTTCTGCCTAAGATTTTGTTTCTTTGATTATCAATGCAATATGTTCAATGACCCTCAGAAGAAAAAAAATACTTTTTAAACATTCACTAGTCATTTTAAACTACATTTTGCATTGTAAGTGTAAATTTTGCTAATAATTTTTTTTAATTTTGAAGCCAACATTCAATGAAATACGAAAAAGTGTTATACTTGTATGATGAATTTGCTTCCTTGGTAAGAGAATAGAAAAAATAAAAAATGAGACCAGGTTCTTGAAAATGTCCTTGGACTAAATGTCTTTATCAAGGTGATCTTTCTATGATGCAAATTACACTTGTTTTTATTTGTGACTTGCTCTAATAACCGATTGCCAAATGACAAACCACTCCAAATTTAGAAGATTAAAACAAAAATCATGTGTTTGGCTTGGAAATATGAAATGTGAGCAGGGTCAGCCCTACCTCACATGCTGCCAGCTAGGATGGCAAGAAGGCTGGGGATGACTTGGCTGGGGTTGGCATCATTCAGTGGCTCACTCACTCACATATCCAGTAGTTGATGATGGCTGTTGTTTAGATGGGGCTTAGCTGTAACTATTGGACAGAACACTTATATGTAGTCCTTGCTGTGGCTAATTAGCTTCCTCACAGCATGACAGCTGACTTCTGAGAATGCATGTTCCAAGAGAACAATGTGAATGTACATGACATTTTTATGACCTTGCCTCTGAAGCCACATAGACATCATTCAGCCTCACTATATTGGTTACATCAGTTTCAAAGGTCTTCCCAGCTCAGAGCAAGGGGACATGGACTCTACCAACTGATGACATAATTGTCAACTTCACAGCATAGAAATTGCAAGTGAGTGGGCAGAGCAAGATGGCCAAAAAGGAACAGCTCCAGTCTCCAACTCCCAGTGCGAGCGACACAGAAGACCGGTGATTTCTGCATTTTCAACTGAGGTACTGGGTTCATCTCACTTGGGAGTGCCGGACAATCGGTGCTGGTCAGCTGCTGCAGCCCGACCAGTGAGAGCTGAAGCAGGGCGAGGCATCGCCTCACCTGGGAAGCGCAAGGGGGAAGGGAATCCCTTTTCCTAGCCAGGGGAACTGAGACACACAACACCTGGAAAATCGGGTAACTCCCACCCTAATACTGCGCTTTAAGCAAACGGGCACACCAGGAGATTATATCCCACACCTGGCCGGGAGGGTCCCATGCCCACGGAGCCTCCCTCATTGCTAGCACAGCAGTCTGTGATCTAACCGCAAGGCAGCAACGAAGCTGGGGGAGGGGGGCCCGCCATTGCTGAGGCTTAAGTAGGTAAACAAAGCCGCTGGGAAGCTCAAACTGGGTGGAGCTCACAGCAGCTCAAGGAAACCTGCCTGTCTCTGTAGACTCCAACTCTGGGGACAGGGCACAGCTAAACAACAACAACAAAAAGCAGCAGAAACCTCTGCAGATGCAAACGACTCTGTCTGACAGCTTTGAAGAGAGCGGTGGATCTCCCAACACGGAGGTTGAGATCTGAGAAGGGACAGACTGCCTGCTCACGTGGGTCCCTGACCCCTGAGTAACCTAACTGGGAGACATCCCCCACTAGGGGCAGTCTGACACCCCACACCTCACAAGGTGGAGTACACCCCTGAGAGGAAGCTTCCAAAGTAAGAATCAGACAGGTATACTCGCTGTTCAGCAATATTCTATCTTCTGCAGCCTCTGCTGCTGATACCCAGGCAAACAGGATCTGGAGTGGACCTCAAGCAATCTCCAACAGACCTACAGCTGAGGGTCCTGACTGGTAGAAGGAAAACTATCAAACAGGAAGGACACCTACACCAAAACCCCATCAGTATGTCACCATCATCAAAGACGAGAGGCAGATAAAACCACAAAGATGGGGAAAAAGCAGGGCAGAAAAGCTGGAAATTCAAAAAATAAGAGCGCATCTCCCCCTGCAAAAGAGTGCAGCTCATTGCCAGCAACGGATCAAAGCTGGACAGAGAATGACTTTGACGAGACAAGAGGAGAAGGCTTCAGTCCATCAAACTTCTCAGAGCTAAAGGAGGAATTACGTACCCAGCACAAAGAAACTAAAAATCTTGAAAAAAGAGTGGAAGAATTGATAGCTAGAGTAATTAATGCAGAGAAGGTCATAAACGAATGGACAGAGATGAAAACCATGACACGAGAAATATGTGACAAATGCACAAGCTTCAGTAACCAACTCGATCAACTGGAAGAAAGAGTATCAGCGATTGAGGATCAAATGAATGAAATGAAGCGAGAAGAGAAACCAAAAAAAAAGAAGAAAAAGAAATGAACAAAGCCTGGGATTATGTAAAAAGACCAAATCTACGTCTGATTGGGGTGCCTGAAAGTGAGGGGGAAAATGGAACCAAGTTGGAAAACACTCTTCAGGATATCATCCAGGAGAACTTCCCCAACCTAGTAGGGCAAGCCAACATTCAAATTCAGGAAATACAGAGAACGCCACAAAGATACTCCTCAAGAAGAGCAACTCCAAGACACATAATTGCTAGATTCACCGAAGTTGAAATGAAGGAAAAAATCTTAAGGGCAGCCAGAGAGAAAGGTTGGGTTACCCACAAAGGGAAGCCCATCAGACTAACAGCAGATCTCTCGGCAGAAACTCTACAAGCCAGAAGAGAGTGGGGGCCAATATTCAACATTCTTAAAGAAAAGAATTTTAAACCCAGAATTTCATATCCATCCAAACTAAGTTTCATAAGTGAAGGAGAAATAAAATCCTTTACAGATAAGCAAATGCTTAGAGATTTTGTCACCACCAGGCCTGCCTTACAAGAGACCCTGAAGGAAGCACTAAACATGGAAAGGAACAACCGGTACCAGCCTTTGCAAAAACATGCCAAAATGTAAAGACCATCGAGGCTAGGAAGAAACTGCATCAACTAACGAGCAAAATAACCAGTTAATATCATAATGGCAGGATCAAGTTCACACATAACAATATTAACCTTAAATGTAAATGGACTAAATGGTCCAATTAAAAGACACAGACTGGCAAACTGGATAAAGAGTCAAGACCCATCAGTCTGCTATATTCAGGAGACCCATCTCACATGCAGAGACATACATAGGCTCAAAATAAAGGGATGGAGGAAGATCTACCAAGCAAATGGAGAACAAAAAAAAAGCAGGGGTTGCAATACTAGTCTCTGATAAAACAGACTTTAAACCACCAAAGATCAAAAGAGACAAAGAAGGCCATTACATAATGGTAAAGGGATCAATTCAACAGGAAGAGCTAACTATCCTAAATATATATGCACCCAATACAGGAGCACCCAGATTCATAAAGCAAGTCCTTAGAGACTTACAAAAAGACTAAGACTCCCATACAATAATAGTGGGAGACTTCAACACTCCACTGTCAACATTAGACAGATCAACGAGACAGAAAGTTAACAAGCATATCCAGGAATTGAACTCATCTCTGCAGCAAGCAGACCTAATAGACATCTATAGAACTCTCCACCCCAAATCAACAGAATCTACATTCTTCTCAGCACCACATCGCACTTATTCCAAAATTGACCACATAATTGGAAGTAAAGCACTCCTCAGCAAATGTACAAGAACAGAAATTATAACAAACTGTCTCTCAGACCACAGTGCAATCAAACTAGAACTCAGGACTAAGAAACTCAATCAAAACCGCTCAACTACATGGAAACTGAACAACTTGCTCCTGAATGACTACTGGATACCTAACAAAATGAAGGCAGAAATAAAGATGTTCTTTGAAACCAATGAGAACAAAGATACAACATACCAGAATCTCTGGGACACATTTAAAGCAGTGTGTAGAGGGAAATTTATAGCACTAAATGCCCACAAGAGAAAGCTGGAAAGATCTAAAATTGACACTCTAACATCACAATTAAAAGAACTAGAGAAGCAAGAGCAAACATATTCAAAAGCTAGCAGAAGGCAAGAAATAACTAAGATCAGAGCAGAACTGAAGGAGATAGAGACACAAAAAACCCTCCAAAAAATCAATGAATCCAGGAGTTGGCTTTTTGAAAAGATCAACAAAATTGACAGACCGCTAGCAAGACTAATAAAGAAGAAAAGAGAGAAGAATCAAATAGGCGCAATAAAAAATGATAAAGGAGATATCACCACCAACCCCACAGAAATGCAAACTACCATCAGAGCATACTATAAACACCTCTACGTAAATAAACTAGAAAATCTAGAAGAAATGGACAATTTCCTGGACACTTACACTCTTCCAAGACTAAACCAGGAAGCAGTTGAATCCCTGAATAAACCAATAGCAGGCTCTGAAATTGAGGCAATAATTAATAGCCTACCAACCAAAAAAAGTCCAGGACCAGATGGATTCACAGCTGAATTTTACCAGAGGTACAAGGAGGAGCTGGTACCATTCCTTCTGAAACTATTCCAATCAATAGAAAAAGAGGGAATCCTCCCTAACTCATTTTATGAGGCCAACATCATCCTGATACCAAAGCCTGGCAGAGACACAACAAAAAAAGAGAATTTTAGACCAATATCCCTGATGAACATCGATGCAAAAATCCTCAATAAAATACTGGCAAACCGGATTCAGCAACACATCAAAAAGCTTATCCACCATGATCAAGTGGGCTTCATCCCTGGAATGCAAGGATGGTTCAACATTCGCAAATCAATAAACATAATCCAGCATATAAACAGAACCAAAGACAAGAACCACATGATTATCTCAATAGATGCAGAAAAGGCTTTTGACAAAATTCAACAGCCCTTCATGCTAAAAACGCTCAATAAATTTGGTATTGATGGAACGTACTTCAAAATCATAAGAGCTATTTATGACAAACCCACAGCCAATATCATACTGAATGGGCAAAAACTGGAAAAATTCCCTTTGAAAACTGGCACAAGACAGGGATGCCCTCTCTCACCACTCCTATTCAACATAGTGTTGGAAGTTCTGGCTAGGGCAATCAGGCAAGAGAAAGAAATCAAGGGGATTCAGTTAGGAAAAGAAGAAGTCAAATTGTCCCTCTTTGCAGATGACATGATTGTATATTTAGAAAACACCATTGTCTCAGCCCAAAATCTCCTTAAGCTGATAAGCAATTTCAGCAAAGTCTCAGGATACAAAATTAATGTGCAAAAATCACAAGCATTCTTATACACCAGTAACAGACAGAGAGCCAAATCATGAATGAACTTCCATTCACAATTGTTTCAAAGAGAATAAAATACCTAGGAATCCAACTTACATGGGATGTAAAGGACCTCCTCAAGGAGAACTACAAGCCACTGCTCAGTGAAATAAAAGAGGACACAAACAAATGGAAGAATATACCATGCTCATGGATAGGAAGAATCAATATCGTGAAAATGGCCATACTGCCCAAGGTGATTTATAGATTCAGTGCCATCCCCATCAAGCTACCAACGAGTTTCTTCACAGAATTGGAAAAAACTGCTTTAAAATTCATATGGAACCAAAAAAGAGCCCGCATTGCCAAGACAATCCTAAGTCAAAAGAACAATGCTGGAGGCATCATACTACCTAACTTCAAACTATACTACAAGGGTACAGTAACCAAAACAGCATGGTACTGGTACCAAAACAGAGATATAGACCAATGGAACAGAACAGAGTCCTCAGAAATAATACCACACATCTACAGCCATCTGATCTTTGACAAACCTGAGAGAAACAAGAAATGGGGAAAGGATTCCCTATTTAATAAATGGTGCTGGGAAAATTGGCTAGCCATAAGTAGAAAGCTGAAACTGGATCCTTTCCTTACTCCTTATATGAAAATTAATTCAAGATGGATTAGAGACTTAAATGTTAGACCTAATACCATAAAAACCCTAGAAGAAAACCTAGGTAGTACCATTCAGGACATAGGCATGGGCAAAGACTTCATGTCTAAAACACCAAAAGCAATGGCAGCAAAAGCCAAAATTGACAAATGGGATCTAATTAAACTAAAGAGCTTCTGCACAGCAAAAGAAACTACCATCAGAGTGAACAGGCAACCTACAGAATGGGAGAAAATTTTTGCAATCTACTCATCTGACAAAGGGCTAATATCCAGAACCTACAAAGAACTCAAACAAATTTACGAGAAAAACACAAACAACCCCATCAAAAAGTGGGCAAAGGATATGAACAGACATTTTTCAAAAGAAGACATTCATACAGCCAACAGACACATGAAAAAATGTTCATCATCACTGGCCATCAGAGAAATGCAAATCAAAACCACAATGAGATACCATGTCACACCAGTTAGAATGGCAATTATTAAAAAGTCAGGAAACAATAGGTGCTGGAGAGGATGTGGAGAAATAGGAACACTTTTACACTGTTGGTGGGATTGTAAACTAGTTCAACCATTATGGAAAACAGTATGGCGATTCCTCAAGGATCTAGAACTAGATGTACCATATGACCCAGCCATCCCATTACTGGGTATATACCCAAAGGATTATAAATCATGCTGCTATAAAGACACATGCACACGTATGTTTATTGCGGCACTATTCACAATAGCAAAGACTTGGAATCAACCCAAATGTCCATCAGTGACAGACTGGATTAAGAAAATGTGGCACATATACACCATGGAATACTATGCAGCCATAAAAAAGGATGAGTTTGTGTCCTTTGTAGGGACATGGATGCAGCTGGAAACCATCATTCTTAGCAAACTATCACAAGAATGGAAAACCAAACACCACATGTTCTCACTCATAGGTGGGAACTGAACAATGAGATCACTTGGACTCGGGAAGGGGAACATCACACACCGGGGCCTATCATGGGGAGGGGGGAGGGAGGGGGATTGCATTGGGATTATACCTGATGTAAATGACGAGTTGATGGGTGCTGACGAGTTGATGGGGCAGCACACCAACATGGCACAAGTAATACATATGTAACAAACCTGCACGTTATGCACATGTACCCTAGAACTTAAAGTATAATAATAATAAATAAATTTTTAAAAAAAAGAAATTGCAAGTGAGATGAGATATGTTGTAGAAGCCATCTTTATTCTTTTTGTTTTGTTTTGTTTTTTTGAAATGGAATCTGACTCTGTTACCCAGGCTGGAGTAGTGCAGTGGCATGATCTTAGCTCACTGCAACCTCCACCTTCCATATTCAAGTGATTCTCATGCCTCAGCCTTCCAAGTAGCTGAGATTACAGGCATGCACCACCATGCTTGTCTAATTCTTGTATTTTCAGTAAAGTTGGGGTTTCTCCATGTTGGCCAAGTTGGCCTCGAACTCCTGGCCTCAAGTGATCCATCCACTTCGGCCTCCCAAAGTGCCCAAAGTGCTGGGATTACAGGTGTGAGCCACTGCACCCAGCCAGGAGGCCATCTTTAGAAAAAGCAATTCATCATATGGTGGCACACATGTGGTAATTTCAGAAGAAGTAGCTCCCCTACAATATATGTTCCATTAAATATTTATACTTAGACTACCCTTGACAAGTATTTTCTCTCCACAACAGGAAATTGTTATGAACTTGATTTTGGGTATGATGACAGGAGCAACTTGTAGGCTGAATATTACTCAAAAGAACCTCTCTCCTGATAAAAAGCACATTTATCAAAGTATTAGTATTTCACTCTGTCAAGAGCCTGGAGTTGAGAGTCAGGCTGCTTTATCATCACTCTTTATGGAATATACAATTAACTATTACACTTTGATTCATTCAAAAGAAATTCATTATGTGTCTACAATAAGTAACAAACTTTGGCTGGCCTAACCTTGCACCTTTAAATTGGTCAACTGACTCCTTTGACACCACACTCAACAATTTTGAACATCTTTGCTTTTTTACCCATCTTAACTATGAACATTGCCCCATTTAACATCCTATGACTTTAGCCTAAGCTCCAGACCTCTTGCTTCAGCTCTTGACTAGAGTTTCACACTCACTGCCTTCAAACCTGATGATAGAAAGGACAAGCTTTTGGATCATTTTCTTGGATATGGTTATCACTTTTCTGCGGGCTGCATCCATCTCCTTCCCCAACTCCAGTCAACAGGCTCTGCCACTGCTGGTACTGCCAGCCTAGCCTCTGCAACCCTTTCTGAATGCCAGCCTATGAAGCTTCCATTTCTGGGGCTAGCAAAGCTAAAAGAATCATGCTTCCAACCATGGAGAATACAAATTTGAATTATGCAGATGCTCACCTCTAGTTAGTTTAACATCTAGTTGAAGGTGTAATATATGTAAACAACTAAATATAATGCAGAGCAGAATAAATGAGTGTTATAACAGAAATACCAACTCCTTAGCAGTATTAGATGAATTCAGATAAACACCTGACCAAACATGCTTAATTTTCCTAAAAAAAGATCTGATGTTGACAAATTATATATCATAAATATAGCTCAGTCAACATGTACCTAATTCAATTGGCTATCCCAAAGGAAGATAGAACTACCTGTTCCTGAGTACCACAGAAAAATGGTGTCCTAGGGTGAGATATGTCTTAACAATAAATGACAGCTCCCACTATCCCCAACCTAGATTTCACTATGTCCAAGGTGGCATGGTGCGGTGTCACTTAATTTCTAGGCAAGAAGACAGGCCCCAAACATTTCAACATACTAAAGTTTGTCACTGAAAGGTCTGTTGGAGCAGAAGGAAAAAGCGTTGTGAGTTCCCAAAGACATGCTGAATACCTATGGGAACAGTTCGGACCTCATTTATACTTGAATATACACACAGTTCCAGCAGTATGTACACTCAAATATAAATGATCTCATTTAATCATGAGATCATGAATGAGATCATTTATACTTGAATATTTGGTTATACACAGTTGGTTATACACAGTTCCAGCAGGATTCAGTGGTTACTGCCTGTGCTGTTGTATCATACAAAGTTTTCACTTTGTTTATTTTGGATATTATTTAAATTTCCTCTTTGTGTTTCCTACAAAAATTCTAAACACTGCCTTTGATCTTTTCTTTTTATTCAGCTAGTTTGACTCCCTGAAATTCCAAGATATGTTTTGGCACAAGACAAAAAGAGCTGAATAGATTAAATATTTTTCTAATTCTTTTTTAAACTTTGAAGAAAGACAAGTTAAAAGTTATTGTCGATACCATGTGACTTAATCAAAGGTGCTGAATGTGTTTTTTATATGCACTTCCAAAGAATATTTGCTACTTATATCCTTTGAATAATATAGTTGAACCTCTTAGCTCGTTTTTCCTTTAACAAAATTGTTAAAGATCTTTTTAATGCTTTATTTTTAATTATTGGAGAAAGCCTTGAGCATTCCAAGAAGGTAAGATTTAAAAATAATAATAAAGTAAGCTTCTGTTTGTAGAAGCCAACCCTTTGAATGTGGATGACTAATGTTTGGGGAATGAATAATCATTGTTCATAATTGTGGGTGGTAGTTTCTGCACAGCCTGTGGACTCGTTTGTTAATCAAAGTATAATTTTATATCTTTGTCTTATATAACCCAATATAAATTATTTGGGATATTGGAAATGTAGGTAAAATTTTAATAAACCAAATATTATTACAGGAAAGAATTCTGAATAAATAAAGCCAGTGTTTCATTGATCTTACTGCTGTCAGTTAACAGTTATTGACTCTGCCTTCTATCTCTGTAATGGTCTTTCTCTCCTGACAAAGTATGTGAGTGTGGACTCTTTGTACTCTAGTCTGAGAATGGAAAGGAGATGTCCTCTTCCTGCCATCCTTCTCCCTTTCTCCCCTAGACGTCTCTGCAGACAATATAGATGACTTCTATTGGCAGATTGGGCTCCTGCCTGAGCTGGACTGGGATTCTGGAGCCCTGGTTTCATGTCACTGTGAGAGCAATTTATGGAGCCTGATATGGTTTGGCTGTGTCTCCACCCAAATCACATCTTGAATTGTAGTTCCCATAATCCCCATGTGTCATAGGAGGGATCAAGTGGGAGGTAATTGAATCATGGGGGCAGGTTTTTCCTGTGTTGTTCTTGTGATAGTAAGTCTCATGAGATTTGATGGTTTTATAAAAGGCAGTTCCCCTGCACACGTTCCCTTGCCTGCTGCCTTGTAAGACATGCCTTTCATCCTCCTTCATCTTCTGCCATGATTGGGAGGCTTCTCCAGTCATGTGGAACTCTGAGTGCATTAAACATCTTTCCTTCATAAATTACCCAGTCTCAGGTATGTCTTTATTAGCAGTGTGAAAATAGACTAATATAGAGCCTCAGTAGATCCATCCTGATATGAAGGCCATTCATCTCTCAGACACTGGAATCAAAACTTTAAACTTCTGTTTGATATCACTTCCTAGCATTGTAATTGCCTTCTGGGACTTCATCCAGCATGGTGGGTTCTGACACCCCACCCTCTTATACCCTCTTTTCTCTCTCCTGGGCGTTTGATCTGATTTCCCCTATGCCCAACAAAAGCCTAAGGTTGTACTGTACATGTGCCAACTTCCAGGCTCACATAACTTTCCTGACTCCGCCTCTGACCAGTGAGTTCTCCCACTACTGTGCCAACCACCACAGGTGACTTCTCTGCGGATTCAGCTTTGGATTCCATCAAGGAACCAATGATGCTCCTTGATTACCATAAAATGGCACATAGTAGGACTCACTCAGAGGCCAGCCCCCACTTCTCAGTCCTTGTTTCTTCACTTTCTCTCTTAAGAGGGTCCCAGCATACTGTGAGTTCAAACTAATTTGGTACCTACCCACCCATGGCTGAATCTATGCATGACCATTCTAAAAATAGTGTGGCAACTGCATTCCAGGGCTCAAAGACACGCAGGCCCCACCTCCCTTCTCCATCAAAATGCTTTTGCTTTGAGTTGTTATTCCCTGTTTCTGCCTATTGTTTGTAACTGGATTTTGTCTCTCTGCTTAGTCCCTTTGTATTGTCTCATCTGCCAGTCTATCTGATTTTCAATTTTAATTCTACATTTGGACTTTCTCACTAACTGTCCTCAATTCCATCCACTCACTGCAGCGTGAGGACAGGTCGAAGACAAGCCTGACATCCCATCATAACCTTCAGGAAGTGGTCACAGCCCAGCACCCAAGAGGAAACATGGCTGGAAGAAAAGATTGGCAACTACCCAAAACAAAATATTTTGTTTCATTTGAAGTTGACCCACTCATTCAAAACACTAATCCTTCTCCACTACCGATATACCTCTCAACCCCATCAAGGGAACCCATTTAAATTGCTGGAAGATCAACCCAAAACATATCATCATATTAAAGGAAAAATAAAAGGACATTGGTGGAAGTGATCATAGTATCTCCATATTTCCCTACTGGTTTCAAAACATTTTTTTTACATTACTAATTCACATCCACAGGATTGGAAGTATTCATTAGAATTAAGTTTAACTATGAATGCCAGACATTCCAAGATAATTTCTCTTTTGTCTAGAAGTGAGAGGTCCGGGGATACGGCCAGGGACTCAGATGCCTGTATTCTTGCTCTGCCATTCTCAACATAAGATGTTCCTGCAGCGATTATCAAATCTGCATTCTGGACCTAGCATCAAGGAATGCCAGGAAATGCAGTCTTTAAGTGCCTATGTGTCTACCTAAAAATTAAGAAGGAAAAAGATACACATAGATATTAGGGAACAATTTGTTTCTGCTACATTGGGCATGTGATTTCTAGTAATGTGTCCATTGAAATAAAATTATGAAAAAAGTGTTGGTCCCTGTTCCTCCATTGTCATTGTAACATTATGCAAATACATTTCTATGTATTTACATATTTCTATGTAATGTGTATTTCTGTAGATATATAATGATATCTGGAAAAAATCTAATGAATTTTGAAATACTTGAATCTTTTCTAAGATGTCTGATATCTGAGCCCATTTTATGATTATAAAACAAATTTTATCTATTTTTGCTTCATTGTGTAATATAAATGAAATAATACAGAAATAAAATATTTGGTTCACTTTATAAGAGGTACAGCATGAATAACCAATTAAAAGTAGTTTCCAGGGATCCTTTGCCAAAAAAAGAAACAAACAAGTAAAAATGATCCTAAGTAAAGAAAGGGAATACTTGAAAGTCCTTTTTTTTTTTTTTTTTTTTTTTGAGTTGAAGTCTCGCTCTGTCACCCAGGCTGGAGTGCAATGGCATGATCTCAGCTCACTGGCTCACTGCAACCTCCACCTCCCAGTTTAAGCGATTCTCATGCCTCAGCCTCCCAAGTAGCTGGGATTACAGGTGCCTGCCACCACACCCGACTAATTTTTGTATTTTGGTAGAGATGGAGTTTCACCATGTTGACCAGGCTGGTCTCAAACTCCTGACTTCAAGTGATCCACCCACCTCAGCCTCCCAAAGTGCTGGAATTACAGAAGTGAGCCAGCATGCCCAGCTGAAAGTCATCTTCATTAATACCTTTTATCTCTATTCATTTCATAAGTTTAAGATTTTATCATCAGTACTTTATTAATTCCAAAAACATAAAGCCTCTGAGGTACATATGGAAGAAATTATTAAGATATCTTACAGTTGATGAAACTAAGACTGAGAGGTAAATTATTTACATATATTACATAACTAATTGAGGATAACTGTGGGTCTAGAACCGAGGTTCTATGACTTTTGAATCCAGTGGTATTAATTTCCTTGTTTTCAATTCCTATGTGTAACTGCATTTATTCATTCATGCATGCATGCATTCAACAATTACTTTTAAATTTTGTTCTGATAAGAGTCCCTGGAATACACCCCTTTTAGGGGGTGTAAAAACTACCAAAGGAAATACCCTTTTAAAATAAAACATTCTTCAGTCTCAGGCTCTCCCCCGAAGTGGTTGCTTACTAGATACTGATATAGATATCTATATTGACATAAAGTAGGCTGGTGCAACTTTAATATATACAGCAGGGTACATTCAGATGCCAGTACTATATTTGAAATCCAGTGTGTGTTTAGTTTTAAACCTGGTATTTTTAAAAACTGATGGTTTTCTTTTACTGGGCAGCCTAGCTTCTGGAAGACCTTCACTGTGATCATAGAGTGCAGAGTCTCAGCTGTGGTTACCCAGGTGACCTGGCACCTAAGTGTCTGACCTCTCAACAATAAAAGTCAGGATTACACCCAGCTAGGCCCGTGAAGCAACCACAAACTCAACTGGTTATTTTTTTTTCCTAACCAGACAAGGTTAGACCAGTATTTTTGTGGATCTGTATTTTCTCAGAACATTCTCATCTTCCCCTCTCCTTCATCAGCAGATGCCAAACAATGTCAACTATATGCAGCAGTTGACACTGAAATGTCAACTGTAACCAGCAACTAACTCCCTTTTGGGCCAGAGTTGATTATTACCTTTATTCTACAGCTCTGTGTCTTAATGTGAAGAAGCATTCAGTGGGAAGAAAAAGAACATCCTTCTAAGCTGCACATCTAGAACGAGAACATATCCCCATTCAGAATAAACTAGTATTCAATTTCTTCCTAGCAAAGATAAAATGGAGAGCAATATATACGTATGTTTCTTACCCTCCTAAAGTTGACAATCTAAGAATCTAAAACTAAAGACAGACAAACAAATAACTATGAAGGAAAGAAGAAAGGAGGGAAGGAAGGAAGGAAGGAAGGAAGGAAGGAAGGAAGGAAGGAAGGAAGGAAGGAAGGAAGGGAGGGAGGGAGGGAGGGAGGGAGGGAGGGAGGGAGGGAGGGGGGGGGGAGAGGGGGGAGGGGGGGAGGGAGGGAGGACCAGGTTCTCAGAGGGATGGCTAGATGCACACAAGTTGCCCACAGCCAACTCAGCTGAAGATAATAATTTATTCTGATTTGCTAAGCTGGACTTTAAAAATTCAATGTGAATGAGTAACCATTCTCTAACATGTCTATTATTATGAAAGGAAAACTAACAGTTATGTCCAAGAAATCTATAATATCAACCACCGGCATCTGCATTCAATGCTGACCTACTTACACTATTGGCCTTACTTATACTCTTAAAAGAGAAATTTCAAAACAGATGTGCCTTGATAATTTATTCCTTTTCAATGAAATAGATTTCAGGAACTGAATTTCAACTACAGTGTTATTGGAAAGGAGTCCTAATCCATACCCCAAGAGAGAGTTCTTGGATCTCATGCAAGAAAGAATTCACGGTGAGTTCACAGAGCAAACTGAAAGCAAGTTTATTAAGAAAGTAAACAGAAGGGTGGCTACTCCATAGCCCTGGGGGCTGCTGCTTAGCTATTTTTATGGTTATTTCTTATCATCTGCTAAATATGGGGTGGATTATTCATAAGTTTTCTAGGAAAGCGGCAGGTATTTCCTGGAACTGAGGGTTCCTTCCCCTTTTTAGACCATATAGGGTAACTTCCCGATGTGGCTATGGCATTTGTAAACAGTCATGGCACTGGTGGGAGTGTCTTTTAGCATGCTAATGTATTATAATTACCATATAATGAGCAGCGAGGATGACCAGAGGTCACTTTCCACACCATCTTGGTTTTGGTGGCTTTTGGCTGGCTTCTTTACGGCATCCTGTTTTATCAACAGGGTCTTTACGACCTGTATCTTGTGATACCAGTCCTGTTGACCTAGCTCATCCTGTGATTGAGAATGCCTAACCTTCTGGGAATGCAGCCCATCAGGTCTCATCCTCATTTTAGCCAGCCCCTATTCAAGATGGAGTCACTCTGGTTCATTTGAACTCTGACAACACCACTAAGAATCATTATAGGGATGCTTCAGTCTTCAAATTTTTCTGAGGTAGTTTTGGATGTAGTTAGAAATTAATCCTATGAGAGGGTAATAGAAAGCCAAGGCTCAAAGTTTTGAATCATCTATGGGCCAATTGGCATCACTGTATGAACTGCATTCATAGTTTCTACCAGTTCCTGATTATAAAGGGAACCATTCATTGATTCACTCATTCATTAAATTAATATTTGAGGATCTAAGTATGTGAGAGAATAGATGGCTGAGCAAAAATCTATCACTTCTTAAAATTTTTAAATCAGAGGCATTTGATTTCATGAAAAATTAATTACATGCTTATTGTGCATCAAGTCCTATGCCATTGAGCTGATGGGCAAACCACTGATTTTAATATAATTAGATAAAGCTTATGATAGAGATATGCAAATGATGCTACTGAAAGGTAAAGTAAGAAACAGGCAACTGCTCTATGAGGACACAGAAAGATTTCTGTTGCTGTTATTGTCATATATTTCTGTGTGTTTAATCTTGTACTGTGTTATTACATCCTAAGCACTGTACTAAGTATTTTTTGGGAATTCTGGTTTAATATTTACAGCATCCTAGGAAGTGAGCATTAATTTTCTCTACTTCAGCCTTATATGTGTAGAGGGAGGATGGGGATGGGGAGAATGGCGGGACATTAAAGTTGGCCAGGTAAGAAGAGCCAGGCAATAAAAGGTTTTATAGCGTAAGTAACTTGAAAGCAGGAACTACCAGAGAATTTTTATGCAGAATAGTAACATAGTCTCCTTTCACGTTATGAAGAGCATCCATTCAGCCTTTGCATTAGATTTGTGGGGATATACCCTCAGGAGCTTTCTTGAAAGAAGTTCTGCTAGGTCATAAACATTAGACATTATAACAGTGTTCTCCACAGCTGTTACAGAATAAGTTACATAAAGAATCAGAGGGAGCCCTGATTAAGATGACCTTGCCAAGGCAAGGTAGCGTGCGCAACCATCATATCAATAGCTCTAGAAGCACTGTTTGAAGCCTTGGCTCATTCATTCAATGGCGTTGCTTTTCTCCTGTTGATACTTTATAGGGATGTGAAAATTAGTGATTACCTGTGGAATACATTATCAATTTCTTCCTGATGAATGTGATAAAGTTGCTCATTCTCTGTACCCAGAGAATGAAACAGAGTTGTACCCAGGTTAAGCATTAAGTATTATAAAAGAAGAACACACACACAATCTTCTGTGAACACACACACAATCTTCTGTGAACACACACAACCTCCTGCCAACACACACAACTGGGAAGTTCTGCTTGATCTAACACATGTGGATTCTGTGTTTTATATTGTTATAATCAGAATATACTAATATCAGCTTCCCTGGACACACTGAGTAATATGCCATGGCTATAGTGGAGTGGTTATCATTCTAGCTACAGACTAGAATCTCTGAGCAGCTTTTTAAAAATATTCACTTTTAGATCTCACCTCACACTAATTCAGAATTTTTCTAGACCAAGCCCACGTATTGGTATTTTTTAAAAGGTCTCCAGTTGATCTGTTATGTAACTGGGGTTGAGAACTGCAAACTCTTAGGGGATGCATAAGGCTGCGTGAGTGGCTGACTGTGGTGTGGCGAATTTCCGTTCTTTCCAGGGTAAAGGCCCTCTTTTGGCCTTTGGGATTTTGAATGTAATCAAAACAAATTACTTGTTTGATTGTCTTAGCATACCTGTGAGGACATCTGTAAAGGTGAAGTCCAAACTGATGAAGAGACTGTCAAGAAATGCTGTTGAATCTCAGGCACTATCGTTGGCCCATTTTAACAATTTTAAGGAAGCAAGTTTTGAAATTTGATCCACAAAGAATTATGTATTTACTCATATATTTTACCCACAAATAGTATATGTTACCTCCAAAAGAGCAATGCTGGCTGAATTATTCATAAAATGACACACTTCTCAAGGAAGCTATTAAGAGAGAAAAACCAGGGCCTTTTTCCTACACAGTGATCTTTAATAAATCAAAGTAAATACTTTGTTAATATGGCTAAATATAATAACAATACTGACAACTTTAAAAGTCAAATTATTATAGAAAACACAACTAAGTATCATATAATGCCTTTCCTATTGATCTGAGCAGTTCCAGACAACCCTTACTAAAACTCTATTTTCATTAGAAGATTTTAGGGTTATGCTTTTATTGTTTTCAACTCATCTTGAATCTTTCAAGCTGGAGATTAACTCTCTAGGGACTACTTCTGACTGTGACGCTTTTAGGACAACATAGTTCAACCACCTAGAGATTATCGACATGTCACAAGTAAGATTCCTTTCTGGGGCTACTTTCTGGAAATGAAAGCAGTCTGTAGCGGGCTCTTCCATCCCCTGTCAGGTCAATAAGCTCAAAGGATATGTGAACCCTTTCTCCATAATAAAAGAAGACAAACGTTGTAGTAGATGAGGCATAACACTGTTTGCCTTTGCAAAATTACAAAATGGACTTTTCCTAATCATAAGAAACCAATTTTCCAATGTCAGTCTTACAAGGAGTGGAAGCTTCTCATTTTCAGAGGTCACCATGGCTAAGTGGTCATTTTAGAAACCAGCTCTAAGACAGGCTCAGATAAATCTTTTTCAGATATAGTTTATAATCATAAAAAGATGATATTAAACCCTACACTGAAAAAAGAGACCATGTATTCCAGAACACACAATTATGAAACAACATGTACAAAACTTTTAAAGAATTTTTTCAAAAAATGTTCAAGTGCATTTATTATTTCACTTAATTTTCTGAGGATGAACTGGATTAAAATATAAAGCCTAGAAACTCAGAGTTTTGTAAAGGAGATGATCACCTCCCTGAAGAGGATCCAATATTTTCTAGTGGAGGCTATTACATAATTGTATGTTTAAAATTGCATTTGCTTTCTGTCCTTTAATTCTACTCCTTGAGTATATTTGGCATGACTATTGTTTACTCTCTTTCAACTTTACCCTATCCAAATTCATTTGTAAACATTACACTTATATGCTAAATATCAATATGCATATCAATATGTTTTCTTCCTTTACTTAAAAACACACATATATCAATTTCTCTGATTATTGCAATCCTGTCTGCAGTACAGATATATTGCATGTTGTCTATAATTTCTGTTATGTGTCTGCATCTTATCACCACACAGGACTCTAAGTTCTTGGATGGCAGAGATGTATACCTTCCTGGTCTGATCAACATCCTCAAGAAAAGAAATAAATAAGCCTTCCCTTATTAAAAGTCTGCCACATTTTCTTAATATTATGGAAATCCTTCCCACAATTAAAACAGCATGTGAGAGTGTGTGTGTGTGTGTGTGTATTCTTTCAGAAGCAGAAATTTCAGTGACTCAGTAATATTCAAATAACAATATAAATACTGGTTTCATTAGATCTTCAATTGTCTTCAATGGTGCACTGTTGCAATTTGAGAATAAAAAATTGGAAAAACATTGCCGTGTCAGTTATTCCTGCTTTAACAACATCACCACTAAAAACTAGCAGACTTTTGTTATTTAATTCACTGCATAAAACCTCATGGATTAGGTGGAAAGTTACAACTTGATGGTTATTTGATGGGGGTGGGAGTGTGAGTAGAAAAAGATTCTTTGCACTTCTTATAGATATTTTGAGTACTCTTTGATACCCTTTGTATCAGCAGCTAATCAAAATATTCTCCTGGGAGGGTGCTAAAACATTTTCCTAGCAATTTCATCTGGGTGAAATAATAATGTGTTAATACATGTTTAATAAGAATGCTAGATGTCAGTTTCTTCAAATTGGATCCTGTTCAGGGAGGTGTTCATCTACTTTAGGAAACTATGAGCTTTTGTATTATGATTCAATTGATCCACAAAGACAAAAATAAAATAATAAATGTACTTGAAAGTTTTTGAAAAAAATCTTCAAAATTTCTTACATGTTATTTCATAATTGTATGTTCTAGAATACATGATGGATATGGTTTGGCTCTGTGTCCCTACCCAAATCTCATCGCAGACTATAATCTCTACGTGTCAGGAGAGGGACCAGGTGGGAGGTGATTGGATCATAGCAGTGGTTTCCCCATGCTGTTCCTGTGATAGTGAGTTAGTTCCCATGAGAACTGATGTTAGTGTGGCATTTCTTCATTCTCACTCACACTCTTTCCTGCCACCTTGTGAAGAAGGTCCTTGCTTCCCCTTCACCTTCTGCCATAACTGTAAGTTTTCTGAGGCCTCCCTAGCCATGTGGAATTGTGAGTCAATTAAACCTCCTCTGTTTATAAATTAACCAATCTCAGGTAGTATCTTTATAGCAGTGTGAGAATGGACTAATACAATGGTCTATGTTTTCAACTTAGGGTTTAATATGGTCTTTTTATGACTATATATCTGAAAAAGATTTACCTAAGCCTGTCTTAGAGATTGTTTCTAAAATGACCACTTAGTCATGGTGACCTTTGAAAACGAGAAACTTCTACTCCTTGTTAGACTGACATTGGAAAATTGGTTTCTTATGATTAGGAAAAGCCCATCTTGTAATTTTGCAAAGGCAAACAGTGTTATGCCTCATCTACTATAACGTTTATCTTCTTTTGTTATGCAGAAGGGGTTCACATATCCTTTGAGCTTATTCACCTGACAGGGGATGGAAGAGCCTGCTACAGACTGCTTTCATTTCCAGAAACCAGCCCCAGAAAAGAATCTTATCTGTGCAATGCAGATAATCTCTAGGTGGCTGAACCATGTAATCCTTACTAAAATTTCAATGTCATTTTTCACACAAATAGGAAAAAAACAATTTAAAAATTCATATGGAACCACACACACACAAAAAAAAACAAGACAATCTTGAGGAAAAAAAAGCTAAAGACATTACATTACCTGACTTCAAACTATATTTGAAAGTTATAGTAATTGACATTTTTTGAAAAATCCTTTGTTTACACATGGTACTGGCATAAAAATAGAAACATTGACCAATGGAACATAGTAGAGAACTCAGAAAGAAGCCCACACATTTATGGTCAATTGATTTTTAGAAACTTTTCCATAAGTTATTTGGGTACAGGTGGTATTTGGTTACATGAGTAAGTCCTTTAGCGGTGATTTGTGAGATTTTGGTGCACCCATCACCCGAGCAGTATACACTACACCCTATTTTTAGTCTTCTATCCCTCACCCCCTTCCCACCCTTTCCCCCTAAGTCCTCAAAGTCCAATGTATCATTCTTATGCCTTTGTGTCTCACAGCTTAGCTCCCACATATCAGTGAGAACATACGATGTTTGGTTTTCCATTCCTGTGTTACTTAGTATAATAGTCTCCAATCTCATCCAGGTTGCTGCAACTGCCATTAAATCATTCCTTTCTATGGCTGAGTAGTATTACACTGTATAAATATATCACAGTTTCTTTATCCACTTGGTAATTGATGGGCATTTAGGTTGGTTCCACAATTTTGCAATTGTGAACTGTGCTGCTATAAACATGCATGTGCAAGTATCTTTTTCATGTAATGACTTCTTTTCCTCTGGGTAGATACTCAGTAGTGGGATTGCTGGATCAAGTCGTAGTTCTACTTTTAGTTTTTTAAGGAATCTCCACACTGTTTTCCATAGTGGCTGTCCTAGTTTACATTCCTACCAGCAGTGTAGGAGTGTTCCCTGTTTACCGCATCCACGCCAACATGTACTGTTTTTTTATTTGTGATTGTGGCCATTCTTGCAAGAGTAAGATGGTATGGCACTGAGGTTTTGATTCGCATTTCCCTGATGATTAGTGATGTTGAGCATTTTTTCCTATGTTTGTTGGCCATTTGTATATCTTCTTTTGAGAATTGTCTATTCATGTCCTTAATCCACTGTTTGATGGGATTGTTTGTTTTGGTCAATTGATTTTCAATGAAAGTGCCGAGAACATCATAGTAACAAAGATGAACATCACTGATCACTAGGGAAATGCACATGAAAACCATAATGAGCTACCATCTAATACCTGTAGAATGACAATTATCAAGTGTCAGTGAGGATGTGGAGAAAAGGGAACCCTGTACAATATTAAGAGAATGTTAACTAGTACAGTCGTGGAAAACTGTATGGAGGTCCTGCAAAAACTAAAAACAGAATTACCATGTGATCCAGTACCACTTCTGGGTATATATCCTAAGAACTTGACATCAATATGTTAAAGAGATATCTGTACTCCCATATTCTGCAGTATTATTTACAATAGTCAAGTTACAAAATTAATCTAAGTGTTTATCAACGGATGAATGGATAAAGAAAATGTATTACACACACACACACACACACACAAATATATAGACATGCATATACAATGGAATAGTAGTCAGCCTTTAAAAAAAAGAAATTCTGTCATTGGCAACAACATGGATGAACCCAGAGGACATTATATCAAGTCAAATAAGTCAGGCACAGAAAGACAACAATTGCATGTTTTCACTTATATGTGGAATCTAAAATAATCAAACTCATGTAAGTGGAGAGTAGAATGGTTGGTCACCAGAGGCTGGGGGTTGGGCAGAATGGAGAGATATTGATCAAAGAGTAGAAAGTTACAGTTAGACAGAAGGAATAAATAATAAGTATCTAAGGTAACTGAAATGTTAGTTCAATCACTTTACACTGTGTACATACATGATAACATCACTGTGTACCACAGAATTATATATGATTATAAATTGTCAATAAAAAGAAAAGAAAAAGGAACAAGACTTATGTCTTGTACAAGCCTTTTCAACCCCTTGTGATGAGCCTGTGTAACTTCCTGTTCCCTCCCCAACCATCTGAAACAGAACAAAACACACTCCCAAGGCTGTGCAGCTCCCCGAAGCAGGGGATGCTTGTGATGTGCATCTCAGATGTGGTCACAGAGGAAAATGAGCAAGGAAGTACCTCTGAGCAGGCAAGGTCAGAGGTCACGAAGGAAGATAGATAAGGAGGAAGGAAGATCCCCCCAGAGAACACAATCAGTTGCTTCCAGACAGTCTAACAAAGGAAGTTACTTACTACCCTGCCAGGTAAGTGATAGATGCTTTTCTGATTCTTGCTTTTGGTGAAGAGTTGGTAGCATTAGACGTCAAGTAAACTCAGGAACCTCACTTTTGGGTACTTTCATTTGGGAAAACATTCAATACTAAATACATTAGTAAAAAATAAATAAATAACGGGCCAGTTGCTGTGGATCACGCCTATAACCCCAGTACTTTTGGAGGCCAAGGTAGGAGGGTAACTTGAGCCCAGGATTCAAGACCAGCCTGGACAACATAGCAAGATCTCATCTCTACAAATAATCTTTTAAAAAATTAGCCTGGAATAGTGGTGCATTCCTATAGTCCTAGCTACTCAGGAGGCTGAGATGGGAGGATCACTTGAGCCCAGGAGGTCAAGGCTGCAGTGAGTCATGATCATGCCATTGCACTCCAGCATGGGTGACAGAGCAAGACCCTATCTCAAAAAATAAAATAAAATAAAATAATAAAATAACCAATGTTTTGGTGTTCTAGTGTACAGACCATTACCTCCTTAATTTTTTTTTTTTTTTTTTTTTTTTGAGACAGGGTCTCTCTCTGTCACCCAGGCTGGAGTGCAGTGGTGCAATCTCAGCTCACTGCAAGCTCCGTCTCCCAGGTTCACGCCATTCTCCTTCCTCAGCCTCCTGAGTAGCTGGGACTACAGGCGCCCACCACCATGCCTGGCTAATTTTTTGCATTTTTAGTAGAGATGGGGTTTCACCGTGTTAGCTAGGATGGTCTCAATCTCCTGACCTCATGATCTGCTTGCCTCGGCCTCCCAAAGTGCTGAGATTACAGGCGTGAGCCACCACACTCAGCCTAGATGCCTTTTATTTCTTTTTCTTATCTAATTGCTCTGGTAAGGACCTCCAGTATTTTATTTAATAGAACTGGTGGGAATGGACGGCCTTGTTTTGTCCCTTATCTTAGAGTAAAAGCTTTCAACTTTTCATGGTTGACTATAATGTAAGCTTTGAACTTGTTATATATGGCCTTTATTGTATTGGGGTATATTTCTTCTATATTTAATTTGTGGAGAGTGTTGAGGATGTAGAATTGTGTCAAATGCTTTTTTCTGCATCTAATGAGATGGTCCTATGGTATTTGCCTTTCACTCTTTTAATGTGGTGTATCACATTTATAGATTTGTATATATTGAATTATACTTGCACCCCTTGGGTAAACCCCATTTGATCAAAGTGAATAATTCTTTTAATGTGCTGTTGAATTCAGTTTGGTCACATTTTGCTGCGAACTTTTCTATCTATGTTCATCAGGAGTACCGACTTGTAATTTTCTTTTCTTGTAATGTCCTTGCCTGCCTTTGGTATCAAGGTAATGCTGGCCTCATAAAAAGAGTTCAAAAGTATACTGGTCCTTTTCAATGTTTTCAAAGAGTTTGAGAAAGACTGATATTAGTTCTTCTTTAAATGTTTGGTAGAATTTTGCCATAAAGGCATCTGGTCTTGCATTTGATTTTTGCTTTTTTGATGGGAGACTTTTTAAATTATTGATTCAAACTCCTCACTCATTATTGGTCTGTTCTTACTTTCTATTTCTTCTTGATTCAGTGTTAGTAGGTTCTGTGTGTCTAAGAATTTATCCATTTCTCTAGGCTATCCAATTTGTTGACATATAATTGTTCATAGTAATTATATTAGGCCATTCTTGCATTCCTATAAAGAAATACCTTTGAGTCATACGTTTTATGAAGAAGAAGAAGGAGGAGGAGGAGGAAATAATACCTGAAATAGGGTAATTTATTAAGGAAAAGGGGTTCAATTAGTTCAGGTTCTGTAGGCTGAACAGGAAACATTGCAGTATCTGCTTATGGAGAGGCCCTAGGAAGCTTTCAATTATGATGGAAGGTGAAGGGGGAGTCGGCACATCACATGGTGAAAGCAGGAGCAAGCAAGCAAGAGTGGAGAGGTGCCACACACTTTTAAACAACCAGATCTTGCAAGAACTCACTCCCTATCATGAGGCCAGTACCAAGGCGATGGTATTAAACCATTCATGAGAAATGAACCCCCATGATCTAATCACCTCTCACCAGGCCCACCTCTAACGTTGGGGATTGCAATTCAACATGAGACTTGGGTAGAAACATAGATCCAAACCATATCAATAATCTTCTATGATCACTTGTACTTCTGTAATATCAGTTGTATTGTCTCTTCTTTCATTTCTGACCTTATTTATTTGAGCCTTCTCTCTTTTTGTAGTTAATCTAGCTAAGAGTTTGTCAATTTTATTTTTTTAAAAAACCCACTCTTGCTTCCACTTACTTTTGTATTGTTTTTCTGATCCCTATTTCATTTATTTCTGCTCTGATCTTTATTTACTGCCTTCTGCTAAATTTGGGCTTACATTGTTCTTCTTTTTCTAGTTCCTTGAGGTATAATATTGGGTTGTTTATTTGAGATCTTTCTCTTTTTTTCATATAGGTATTTATTGCTATAAATCACCCTCTCAGAACTGCTTTCGCTTCAACCCATAGGTATTTGGTATGTTGTGTTCCCATTTTCATCAGGTTCCTTGCCACTTTGGCAAGAAATTCCTTGAAATTTTAGTAAAATTTCAATCTACTTCTTTCACATCAATTTCCTATGTATATGACCCACTCCAAAAATCTTACCTAGAAATACATTTTTAAGTCTAGACATTTACTCTTGCAGTTACTGGTCTCATAAAATAACTTTTTTCTTCATTTCTCTTGAAGTTATGTGCCTTAAAGCCAATGGAAGGCAATATCTAAGTCTAATTTTTGCTGCTACACAGTTTCTGGCACAGAACTCCTTTTTAAAGGGCTTGGAAACACAGCCTTCCTTGGCAGAATTGTGTTTCTTTTCATCTCTACTCGTAGACCAGCTAGTTTTAGCCTGAGTTTATCTTTTTCTTCCTCACTAAGCTTAATAATTTCTAGCTTTTGATTTAAAGTGAGACACATGTAACTCTTCCTTTCACTTGAACACTTAGAGACCATTTTAGGTTATTAATTGGCTTAATTTCAATATTGTTTTGTTTCAGGGAATAGGAGGTCCAAGGAGATGGGAGAGAGATGGGAGAACAATCAATCAGTAGAGTAGTCGGAACACACACAACATTTATCAATTAAGTTGCTGTCTTAATTAAGGTGCACCAAAACAATCACAGTGGTAACGTCAAACATCACTGATAACAGTTCATCATAACAGATGTAACAACAACAGTAATAATAATAAACATTTTTGAAATATTGCAAGAAATTACCATAATGTGACACAGCGGCACAATGTGAGCACATGCTGTTGGAAAAGCAAGCGACAGACTCCTTCAAAGCAGGGCTGCCTCAAACCTTCAATTTGTAAAAAGCACAATATTTGCAAAGTACTGTAAAGCAATGAGCAATATAATATGTATGTATTTCAGGTAGCACGATACTTAGCTAAAGATTAAGAGTTCGATAATATGTAAGAAGACAAAACAGTATCTATCAAATCCATAATGAAAAAAAATCCATAACGTAACAGAAGAAATGTATTTTCAAAGACTGGAAAACATTGAAACCAATACTATAGAGTCAACTCTATCTTTGAGTCATCATAAATGTATTTAAGTGTATAGATTATTGATCTGGAAGAGTGATTGTATTTGAACCCATTAGTACCCAACACAAAAGACAGATCTCTTGGTAAATCTTCCATTTTTCAGCAATGTGAGATTATGTTGTCATATTTTCACATGTTATTTATGTAAAAAGGAACCACGTGAAAAAAATGCATTGGCTGCGTAAGAGAGTTTAAGGATTGAGGTCTGAAAGGGCAAAGCCGTGTCAGCCATACAACCTATATTCCAGCCTCACCAGCACAGCCTTAGCTTCCTTCTGCTGTCCTAGTGTGCCATTTTTGTTTGTTTGTTTGTTTTGCTTGTTTTTTGTTTGTTTGTTTTTTGAGACAAAGTCTCACTCTGTCACCCAGGCTAGAGTGCAGTGGCACAATCGCGGTTATTACAGCATCAACTTCCTGGGCTCAAGTGATCTTCCTGCCTTAACCTCCTGAGTAGCTAGGACTACAGGCCTGTGCCACCACATCCAACTAATTTTTTTTTGTTGTAGAGATGAGATCTCATTTTGTGGCTCAGTCTAGTCTCAAACTCCTGGCCTCAGGTGATCCTCCCACCTGAGCCTCCCAGAGAGCTGGGATTACAGGCGTGAGCTCCCCGACCTAGCCTGTCCCAGTAATTATTAATAGAGAGCTTCTATATACTGTCAAAAGTGCCCTGGCTCAGAAAATAAAGTATATGGTCACCCTAGCTATACTCCCTTGTATAATAAATTTCTGCATTGAGTTTAATTTCATGAAAAATACTGTATTTAACAACACATGCCCATTGTTTTCTATATTAGTAAGAATGTTCTCATTCGTCAAATAAATAATAATAATGCCGACAAGCTACCCATCTCAACATAGCTGAGAGAAATGTTAAATGCAAATTCATAGTCCCAATGCTATAACCTGTCTGACAGATGCCAGACAGAATCTATTTCTATCAGATCAGCCCTTCCTCTTTATCTTTAAATGTTTTATCTTAAATTATTGCTTAAATTGCCTAAAGTCTTCTCTAAAGTAAGAAATATATTATGTCATAATATGAATAAATACTTACACAATTAAGTAAAAGATCAGAATGCAAGATTGTATATAGATTCATTATATCTGTGTTGGAGGAATTGTATGCATATAAAGAAAAGCTAAGAGGAAAACATCAAAACTTTAATAACGATTGTGTTCAGAAGATAAGTAATATGGTTTGGCTACGTCCCCTTCCCAATGTCAACTTGAATTGTATCTCCCAGAATTCCCATATGTTGTAGGAAGGACCCAGAGGGAGGTAATTGAATCATGGGGACAGGTCTTTCCCATGTTATTCTCATGATAGTTAATACGTCTCATGAGATCTAATGGGCTTATAAGGGGTTTCTGCTTTTGCTTCTTCCTGATTTTCTCTTGCTGTGGCCATGTAAGAAGAGCCTTTTGCCTCCTGCCATGATTCTGAGGCCTCCCAGCCATGTGGAACTGTAACTCCATTTAAACCTTTTTTTGTTCCCAGTTTTGGGTCTTTATCAGCAGCATGAAAACGAACTAATACAGTAAATTGGTACTGGGAATGGGGCATTGCTGAAAAGATACCCAAAAACGTGGAAGCGACTTAGGAACTGGGTACAGGTTGGAACAGTTTGGAGGTTCAGAAGAAGAAAGGAAAATATGGGAAAGTTTGGAACTTCCTAGAGACTTGTTGAATTACTTTGCCCAAAATGCTGATAGCGATATGGACAATAAAATTCAGGTTGAGGTGGTGTCAGATGGAGATGAGGGACTTTTTGGAAACTAGAGTAAAGGTGACTCTTGTTATGTTTTAGCAAAGGGACTGGTGACATTTTGAGATCTGTGGAACTTTGAACTTGAGAAAGATGATTTAGGATATCTCAAGGAAGAAATTTCTAAACAGAAAAGCATTCAAGAGTTGTCTTGGGTATTGTTAAAGACATTAAGTTTTATAAGAAAGCAGTGCACAAAAGTTTGGAAAATTTGCAGCCTGACTATGAGATTAAAAAAAAAAAAAAAATCCCATTTGCTGGGCAGAAATTCAAGCCGGCTGCAGAAATTTGCATAATAGCAAGGAGACTAATGTTAATCCCCAAGATGATGGGGAAAATGTCTCTAGGCCATGTGAGAGACATTCATGGCAGTCCCTCCCATCACAGGCCCAGAGGCCCAGGAGAAAAAGTGGTTTCATGGGCCTGGCCCAGGGTCCCCATGCTGTGTGCAGCCTAGGGACTTGGTGCCCTGTGTCCCAGTCATTCCAGCCATGGCTGAAAGGGGCCAACGGAGAGCTCAGGCTGTGGCTTCAGAGGGTGCAAGCCCCAAGCCTCGGCAGCTTCCACGTAGTGTTGAGCCTGGGAGTGCACAGAAGTCAAGAATTGAGGTTTGGAAACCTCCGCCTAGATTTCAGAGGATTTATGGATACACCTGGATGCGCAGGCAAAAGTTTGGGGCAGGGGTAAGGCCCTCATGGAGAACCTCTGCTAGGGCAGTGCAGAAGGGAAATGTGGGGTGGGAGTCCCCACATAGAGTCTCTACTGGGGCATTATATAGTGTAGCTGTGAGAAGAGGGCCACTGTCCTCCAGAACCCAGAATAGTATAGATACACTCACGGTTTGCACTGTGCACCTGAAAAAGCTGCAGACACTCAATGCCAGCTGGTGAAAGCAGCCTGGAGAAAGTCTGTACCTTGCAAAGGCACTGGGACAGAGGTGCTGAAGACCATGGGAACCCACCTCTTGCATCAGCGTGACCTGGATGTGAGACCTGGAGTCAAAGGAGATCATTTTGGAGCTTTAAAATTTGACTGCCCTGCTGGATTTTGAATTTGCATGGGCCCTGTAACCCCTTTGTTTTGGCTAATTTCTCCCACTTGAAATGGCTGTATTTACCCAATACCTGTACCCTCATTGTATCTAGGAAGTAACTAGCTTGCTTTTAATTTTACAGGCTCATAGGCAGAAGGGACTTGCCTTGTCTCAGATGAGACTTTGGACTGTGGATTTTTGGGTTAACACTGAATGAGTTAAGACTTTGGAGGACTGTTGGGAAGGCATGATTGGTTTTTGAAATGTGAGGACATGAGATTTGGAGGGGTCAGGAGCAGAATGATATGGTTTGGCTGTGTCCACACCAAATCTTAACTTGAATTGTATCTCCCAGAATTCCCACGTGTTATGGGAGGGACCCAAGGGGATATAATTGAATTATGGGGGCTGGTATTTCCCACGCTATTCTCGTGATAGTTAATAAGTCTCATGAGATCTGATGGGATTATCGGGGGTTTCCGCTTTTGCTTCTTCCTCATTTTCTCTTGCCACAGCCATGTAGGAAGAGTCTTTCACCTCCTGCCATGATTCTGAGGCCTCCCCAGCAATGTGGAGCTGTAAGTCCAATTAAACTTTTTTTTTTTGTTCTCAGTTTCAGGTATATCTTTATCAGCAGCACAAAAATGAACTAACACAACAAGATTATGAATAATGTTTTTCTACTTTTCTCTATTTTCTAAATTTTCATTTCTACTTTGTTATTAATATTAATAAAAATAAATGTGTCATGTATAATTTTTACTATTGTTAAATATTAGCAATAATCATAATAAATTATAATTCAACCATGATCTTCTTGCTTAACTTTTGTCATTTTTCTTATAGCATTCTATTCAGGAAGAACATATATAGGGTCATTATTGAAAGTATAAATACCAAATCTTATTGCTAAATTTATCATAGAAATTGCCTCTGAGAATAAGCCTTGCACCATATATTCAATAGAATCATTGAAATATGGAAATATTTGTGTAACAACTTATAATTTTAAAAGATGAACAGAAAGAGCATTTTCTAAAAACAAAGAATATAGGTTATACAATCTGAGGTTAATAACACATCTTAATAATTAGTACCAGAGCAAAATTATTTTTTGCAAAGATTAGTGGTGATTTGTAGGGATTTAAAGATGAGCAATTTAAGATACTTAGGAATAAAACAATGAAATAAACTCCACAAATAAAGTATTAAAATGAAATCTACCTACCATACATAAAGTAGAAAGATAAGCCACAAGTTGGGAAGAAAATATTTGTAACCCAAATAAACCACAAAGGAGTAACACCAGGATATATATATTTTAAATCCACAAACTAATCAAAAAAAGACCAAAAGCCCAATTAGGAAAGGGCAGGAATGAACAGAGAATGTGAAAAAACAATTCCCTCAGTAGAAAACTATAGTAGACCTTTCAGTCTTAGTAAACACATATATAAAGATGGTCAATATCACTTATAATTAGGGAAATGCATATTAACAAACAATGAGATATCATTTATGATAATACTAACTTATCTGACAATTTTTTATATCTGACAATACTTTATGATTGAGTCTTTTTTAATTCAACTCTTCATTATCAATTGTTGGTGAGGGCATGGAACAACATGTGGGAGGGCAAACTGGTACTACTACTTACTTGGAAAGCAATTTTGGCAATACCTAGTGAAATGGAAGATGTGCTCACACAACAACCAGAAAAATGGCCCCAAAAATGATTTAAAACCCTTGGTAAAATATAAGAAACATGATTTGAAAAGCATAGATGCATTCACAAGAAAAGAAGGCAAATGCTTTGGGACCAGAAAAGAAAAGGAAAAACTACAATTGTGCTATATGAGTTGTCAGTGTGGCTGTCTGGGGAGTTCTGCCAGTCCTTGTAAATGTGGACACATGGATCTTCATGACCACAAGGGAACAGAACAAAAGGTCTTTGGTTTGAGAGAAGCTGAAATTTAGAACTGGGACTACCGTCCCTCCCTCCCACAAGACACCAAAAACACTCATAAAAACATGCACGCACATATGCACACATTGACAAATGTGGTGCTTGGATGCTAGAAGCCTACACCTTCAGTGAAAGGGTGGAATAAAAATAGATCCACCCATTAGCAATGGGAAATACATAAATCGTTTGTTTTGTATGGGCTCTGTGTAGAAAATTATCTCCTCTGAGAATTTTTAACACTAGGTCTGTGCATACATAAATTTGAAATTTGAATGTACATTACCACACGGCCTGGGAGTCTCTGATTTAAGAAATTAACTCTAAAGTGGTGTAGGCTGGATGCATAGCAAAAACAAAAGCAAACTTTGCTGGAAGCAACACCCTGAATCTGTCCCAACCCCTTTTACAAAAGAACTCTTTATAAAGTTATGTATATAAAGGGAACTATAAGAGACAAACACTAACCGAGGACTAGAGGTAGCAGAGGCTGTTATTACTCCTAGCAAGAAACGGGGATGGAAGAAGGTGAATACTGGAATCTAGGTGAAAATTAGGTAGAGAAGATCATTCATTGTGAGTAGAGCAGTTCACCTTGACCTTCACTTGATAAACACGAGCACATGTGTGCTTAACAAGGACATGTTCTGCGTCACTGTTTGTAAATGCAAAAAAAAAAAGTATACTTTTTAAATGCCCATTTACTGGACAAAAAATTAACAAATTGTGGTGTGGTCATTCATTGGAATACTGAATAGCACTCACAATAAATGAAAAGTACTACATTTATCAATCTGTATATCTTTCAAAAAATATAACAAGTGAAATAAGTAGCTTGCAAAAGATTCTTACGATAAAATAACTTTAATAATAACTTCAATATAAATTTTTAGTATATAAAGCAATATTTTGCTGCTTATATTTGCATACTAACTACCCACCAGCACTGCACTAGTTCATCCTCATTATGTTAGACGTAGCTGCAAGTCTATTATGAAGTTTTTTCCAGATGCATATCATCCACACCCACCATCCTCTGAACTTGACATTTTTATCTCACTTTCCCTCTCCTCTCCTCATTCCATCAGACTTACAAGGAGAAAACTATCCTCCCATCCTGCATGGCACAAAATGTCCATTATTCCTGACTTATACAAACAACATTCAAGCCCACCAGATCTAGCTTTCAGTATACTAATGGAAGCTTTCAATATTTAGAAATATTTAGAAAACCCATACTCCCTCTACAAAGCCTAACTGTGGGGTTTTTTACTTTTTGCTTTTTACTTGTACTACACCCAGATTCCAGAGAACTTGAAATGGTTTACAAGGAAGGGGTCTCAGAAATTCATCAGAATTCCACTCCCTCTTCATCCAGGAGGATATATTTATTGCAGAGAAGGAATAAGGAGTGTTCCTTGAATGTTTCTTTCCTTAGCTATGGTGGGCCATCAGATAGTCCTCTGTGTCACGGTCAAAACAAATCCATCTGTTTCTATACTTCCAAAGTTCTGGGCAATGGTGGGCTGATATGACTTTTGTCCCATGATGAAAGATACCCTCAATGTCCGTAAAATTAGTGACTAGCTGGTAAAACATTTGTAAATCTTGTCACACTGGAAATAGGCTAGGATTTTAGAGCCAGAAAATATTATAAAATTTACCTAGTCTTATATTATCATTTACTGATGAGTAAATTGAAGACTAGTGAGGTTAGAAAGTTCCCAGTATAACTCAGCTAGTGAGTGAGGCAGGTAAGACCAGAGACAGGTCAAGAATCAAGCTGCTTAATTCCTACTCCAGTGCAATTTCCTCTGAAGGAGAAAAACTGTCTCAAACCTGGTATGAAAGCCAACCTTTTCTTCCTTTGGGGAAGAAATTAACATTTCTGGCAAAATGCTTAAGCAAATTTCTTGTGAAGTTTAATTAAAATCTTGTTATGGGATACCATTTCCTTCCCACACAGCTGTCAGTCAAGAGTGACCTTTAACCAAACTTTTTCTTTCATTTATATCTAATCCAGTGACTTCAAATTTTACTGTACATGAGAATTACCCAGGAAGGTTTTCTAATTCTCAACGTCCAGATCGAAACCCCATACTAATTAAATCAGAATGCATAGGGATGAAAGCCAGGTATCAATATCCAATATCTTTTAAAGCTCCACTCCTAGATGGGTCCAATGTGTAATAAAGTTTGGAAACCACTGATGGAACCCAAAAATGATTAACCATCTCTTTCTCTCTCACTCCCTCTCTCTCTTTCTCAATTGCTCTCTTTTCTCTTTTTCTCACAAATGACTTATGAAGGATGAATCTTGGAACTGGCCTACAGGAGGCTTTTTCCCTTCCATGAATTTACTATTTTTCTAAAGTTTATCCCCCTTTGCACTGTCTTCCAAAGTTAAATGATACACTTGGATGCTTTTAAAAAGAATACATTTAAAAAATACGCACAAAAAAAATCTTAAAATCTTTACATTTATATTAGGAAAATCTAAGATAATTTAGTTATTCAAGGTAAATAAAATCATGACTAGTAATTTACTGCCAGAAGAACAGTCTTTGATTAACACCAAATAACTATTTAACTAAACACTTTATGTTTCTCCCGTAATTGTGGAAGTACTTGCTTGCTCTTTATTATGCAATTATTGGTTGCTAATGCTTTCACAAGCTCTAATCACTATTTTTGGCCTCTTCTTCTCCATAGCTGTAGCTCTAATTGAGTTTACTAAGGAAGTACATTATGCAGTTGTCCATCATAGACTGAGGCCAATTTCCCGACTTCCTAAATAGCTAGTCACAGAACTATAATATCTGGCAGAGAATACTAGAAATCTGAAATACCTCCATTATTGAACATCTGATTTTTCTGTCAGATTAACTGTTTTTCTAAACTGTGTTTCCTATGCATTCATTAGCCTGCAAGACTAAACATGTGGTTAAAGTATATGAGAGCAGTCACAACTAATATTATTGATACAGGAGAGATATTTACTGAACTTCCAATATGTACCAGGCCCTAATTAAGCACTTTATACACCTTACCTTATTTAATCTTTACAAAAATTTTAAGAGGTATCTTATTTTATAGTGATGTAAATTGAAACTCTGGGAGATTAAGCAATGTGTCCAAGGCAGCCTGTTTGGGAGATGGCAGACAGGATTCATACTGTCAAACAATGAAAAAAATAAAAAGGCTGGCTGCCAGATTTGTTGTTGTTGTTAAATTCCAAATCTACTAACTTGCCAGAGAAGAGAACATAGGCCAATGAAAAAAAGTTACTGAGCACTTGACTGAAGGAAAAAGGTCGGAGATTTTTATTACTAGAAAGGAGGAGTTCATGGCGTTTATGCTAGTTAAGTATTAAAAATTATTCTGTATAGAATCAAATAAATACATATCATTTGTAAACAGTCTGTTAAAACAAACCCCAATTCCCACGAAGGGCTTGTATTCAGAATTTACATGTTTTTTTTAAAAAAACTCTTAAAATTCAGTAATAAGAAAGAGCCTGGTTTTTAGAAATTAGGCAAAAGATTTAAACCAACAGTTTACTAAAGCAAATATACAAATGGAAAATAAACACACGATAATACGCTCAACATCATTTGTCTTTAGGAAAATGCAAATTAAAAGCTTAATGAGATATCACTGCAAATCAATTTGAGTAACTAAAATTCAAAAAACTACCAATACCAAGTGCTATCAAGGATGTGGAGTAAATAGAACTTTTACATATTGCTGGGGCCAGGAGAGGATACAAACTGATACAGATGTTTTGGGAAATCATTTGACAGTTTCTTAAAAAATCAAACATACACCTATCATATGACACAGAAATCTCACTTATTTTATACAAGAAGTAAAAATGTATTTCATACAAAAACCAATACATAAATATTTATGGCAGCTTTGTTCATAACCTCTAAAAACAGGAAAGGAAAGGGAAGGGGAATATTTATGGCAGCTTTATTCATAAACTCCAAAAACAGGAAAGGAAGAGGAAGGGGAAAAATATATCCTTCAACAGGCGAATGGATAATAAAGCGTGTTATGTGAAAGAAGCCAGTTTCAAAGGCTGTATACCACATGATTTCATATGTATGACATCCAAGAAAAAAACAACAATACGGAAACAGAAAGCAGACTAGTGGTCACCAAGGATCAGGGATAAGGACAGTATTTGACTGCAAAAGGTCAGCAAGAAGAAATTTTGGGGGAGTGATGAATTTGTTCTGTGTCCTGATTATGATGGCAATTACACAAATCTATAGAAGAGTTAAAACTCATACACACATATACACAAAGATAAGTTTATGACATGTTAGTATTTATTTAATAAAACGAAGTATTTAGCCAGTGGGGAAAAATGTTTCATTGCTCATTTGTCAGGAAAGAGGCTTCATTTAGGTTTACTAGGATTCTGGCATACCGGAATTACACTAAGTTCATGGACACTTACTAGCTTCAGTTGATCGGAATCAACTGTGATGAAGCCCAACAACATTCAGCTTTTATATCTCCTAGGAAAGGGTCGCTGTGACTTAAAAAAAGTTATTTTTCCAGTCCTTCTTGATGTTTCTACTCCCTAAGGCAACAAAATGAACACACAAAAGATAAGCAAATCGTCAGATTTTAGAGTTGCACCACCATATTGGTTTTAAGTGTCAGATTCCCAAAATTCCATTGTGTTATTTAAGTTCTTCGAATTTTCTTTCGATGTAGAATTATCTGACATATGAACCAGTAGGATGATGGATGCCCAAAAGAACTTAAGGCCCTATTAACAAACAATAAACTAGAAAACGGCAACAACTCTAGGTACAACATAACAAATATTTATAAAGCACTCCTTAAACAGTTGTTTTTTATTTGGACAAGCCCAAAAGTGCAATATCCAAAGGGTTTGTTTTCCCTACCTTGGACATCAAATTGATTTGTTCTTGGATTATACATTAGGATACAAATGCAATAGGAGTAGCCAGCACACAAATGCTACCTTATTTAGAGAGGAAATATCTAAAGTGATTCTATTATCTAGCACCTTTGTAACAAACAAGTTGAAGGTTTCAGGTTGAGTTTATATAACACACAGTCTACAAAATTTCATTTGCTGTTAGTACCATTGTCAGGATAGTTTCAAATGCAGCATTTAGGAATCTCAAGCCAAAGGGGAAAACTGTGCTCTAAGCAATGGAAACCAATATCCCCAGCCTTTCCAAGGAGACTGTCATGTCAACAGACAGTTAGATGACAGAAGAATAAATCACCTTGGACACTACCAGTATAGAAATATTAAACCCGAAGTGTCATATAAACCCTTCCTATGTGGTACCCTCCTTCCTCTCTCCAAGGCCCACAAAGTGACATGATATGACTGTGGTATAAGTACACTAAGGTCACATGCACACAACTTGGAATTTTGATGAGTTCTGTCAGTATACTTCTTGGGTATCTTAAGTCACAACAGTAAAGTCTAGCTAATCCAAGCAGTGTGAAAAAAAATTTCCTTGATCAATTTGTTGAGTGAAAAAGTGTTGTTATTTACTGCGATGATATCCCATCAGCAGTATTTTACAATATATGTGTTATAAAAAAGCTATCATATTCTATATGAGCTATTCATGGCATATTTATAAGGATTAAAGTAACACTTGGAATATATTTTGAAGTTTTTGACTTATAATTGGTTTTGGTTTTTTACAAAAGTAGTGGCTGAATATTATCAACAAGGAAGGTATAATTTTTACAGAAAGGGTTATAAATTGTGGAATAATCACAAACAAAAATGGATTTCTATGGATGAATTTTATCATAATTGCAGCAGCCAATATTTTTAGCAGAATGCCTTAATAGACAGAAACTTCTCTGGTATTCCAGAAGGTTGACAAACTCAAGTTAATTAAATTTCCTGATACAACTGTGGCCTTGCTGAATCTAATGAATAGTTGTCTATATAAAGAGTTTCTCCTGGAATTAGGATGGGCAGAAAAATAAAATAATTAATTCATTATTACAAATAACAAATTAAAATGCAAGCAAGTAGTTCTATTTGTAGAACACTGATCTGAATATCAGGTTATCTGCTTTAGATTAATCTGAGTAAAGTAGAAATGAATTAAACAGTAAGGGAAGAATCTTTGAAACATCGAATACATTCTCTTGGGAGGGTAGGGGTAAAACATGAACAAATTTAAAAGATGATAATGATGAAAACTAAAGACTGGCAATCAACAACACTACCTAGCATAGAACTCAAAAAATCTGGAACCAAGGCACACTTGGAAAGGACTCAAACATGAGGCTATACCCATGGGATTTCTGATGGAGAAATTGCCAAGGAAATTAGAGTAGCATAGGGGAACAGAGAATGGGAAGCAAACAAAATGTGCCATGTCAGGCACAGAACTCATAGAAGCTACTTGGGTGCTGAGTACAGTTAGTCCAGGATGAAACTCAAGACATATATCTTTTGCTATCATATCCCATGATATGATATCATATCCCATGATGTTGACCAATTACTCATCCAAGCTGGAACTCATGAAGAGAAAGAAGGCATTAAAAAATAATTAAAATTACCTGATTTTTTTGAAATATTATTGATCAACAAAGTATTTGCATTAATATTGTTAGACTATTTAAATAGTACTATCCAACTACTACTTTAAAAAAGATTCTCTAAAAAACTGAAAATAACCATGTTCATGTATACGAAACAAAATTTTAAAAACTCATATTAGCAAGGCATGGTGGCACAGGTCTGTAGTCCCAACTATTCAGGAGGATTGCTTGAGCCCAGGAGTTTAGGCTACATGCAGTGAGCTGTGCACTCCAGCCACTACACTCCAGCCTGGGCAACAGAATTAGACCCATCTCTAGAATAAATAAATGACTAACCATTTTTTAAAATTCATATTAACTATCTGAACACCAACAAATAACAAAAGCAGAAAAATTATCATCATTTTCATCATTTTTAAAATAACATTTTTCCCTAATACCATGTCCTGGTGCTTTTCTAAGACTTCATTTTTCTGTATAATTTTATTCTTTTTCATTATTTCATAAAACTGCCTGCATTTCCTTCAGTATTTTGGAAAATTATTGACATCTGCAATGGACACTTCTCTGTAGACCACAGGTTTTGTATAAAGAATTCTCTGGATAGGTGCCAAGATGCTTGATAAACTCAGTGTAATTTCTGCTAAACAGAGAATATTATCAATGATAATTTCTGTACTAGTGATTATTTCAATCCAAATATTTTCACAGGCACTGTCTTTTGCATCACAAAATGCTTTTCAAAGGGCTTTTCTTCAACAAATATTTTTACAAGACAAATCTTATCAAATAAGTCATCTCTCTTTACGAATCTTTTCAATGCTTTGCCAAACTTGAATGCTGCAAAATTATAGTCCTTCTCAGTTTCGTTCCATACTGGCATAAAATATAAATTTATCTAATTAAAAATAGAAGCTCCATCAAAAGATTCTTCTCACAAGTCAAGATATTTCAATATGCAGTTATAGAATTTCAAATTTAAATCTTATACCACATTTGAGATCATAAATTAATATGTTCAGTTGTGTCACTGGAAAAAGTTCAATGTCATAAGATTTTGCAATAATTATACTTTGTTACAAGTTTCAAATGCTGAGATTTTGGAAGCTATGTTTATTACTACATTGATTAAATATTTCAACTTAATTTGATTAAAATGCAGTAAAAACTTAGGACTTGTTTAGATTAAATTTCTTTACCATTACAGTTAGACTTAAGATGATTTACAATGAAATTCTTCAGATGTAAACATTCCTAAAATTCATTTGATAATAGACAGTAAGAAATATATGCCATCATGTTACAGTACTTTTTAAAATTCAAACTTAGCTATTTCACAAAAAATGTGCTGTTTCCTAATAATATATTAAAATATTTGTAAATTCTTATAACTACAGCTTCTACTTTGAATGGTAGAATTTCAGCTCCCATTGTATAGAATATTGCATCACAACCAATCCCAGAGTACAAGTTTTAATTTAATGAGAACATTGCTTTTACCACAATCCTTTGCTCCACCAAAATATACATGAATATTACCATGAAAAACAAATGATTTTATCAACAGTGTTGACTGTTTTAACTGGATTTATGATAACAGTCATAGTTAATGCCAGTTGTTTCAGTTTTGGCAAAATGAACTTCTACAGTTTTTCTTTAACTTCTATGAATTGGATGAAAATATCAAACCATTATAGGAATAAACAAACAATTTTCTATTTTAAGTATCTGATGGCAGAATATTTTTTAAAGTATTATTGCACAGGTATACTAGAGAACAGAATCAAAAAGGAGCAAAACTAAGACAAAAGAGTAGTTATTTGGTACAAATAAAGTGTTGTGCTTTCCACAGTGGTGTCCATAGACACATTCTGCAGACTTACCTATTAAATTGTGGTCTTCAGGCATAATCTTCTTAAAGGAACTATTCATTTTTGAGGCAGATGCTAATATTGTTTCAGCATGTGCTCCCCCTGCCCACCATTGGGTAGTAAATGTCCACAAATATTTTGTATTAATTACCTGTGAGAGTCAAAAATTGCACTACTGAATTTGATGTTTTACTGCACTTTTGATGTTTGGAAAGTTAATAAAAATTTAAAAGTGTTACCAAATACTAAAATGTATAAATAGGTTCAGATTTATAACTCATGATAAGTGACAATACCACTGTAGGGACAGCAATCAGATCTCCAGATATTCTCTGGTGCAGGGCAGCTCAGCCTCTGTTCCTCTGTACATTTTTCACATGCATCTTAAGTAAGATTCCCACTTCTCTCTGACTCCAGCAATTGGTGACGCCTTCATGAATTTCATGGCATGGGCCATAGCTCAATAGGCTGTTACTTCAAGAGGCTACTTCCGACCATCACTGAGACCAGAAGGAGTGAGCTGTCCCTAATTTCATATCCTAGGACAATGTGTTTTATCACCAAAGACCCTCCCTACTATTCTTGAATGGAAGGCATCAGATACGTTGCTCCAAAAGGGTCAGGTTATTACTGCTTTTCAAATTTATTTATCACACATGTTAATGAGAACTCTGGTCACCGCACAAGTATCTGCATGACATCATAGCAAAAGCTGAAAGTACGAAATAGGATGTACGAACCTATTCCAGCTTACTTTGAGGTAAATATTAATAACATAGTTACTGCCTTTAAAAGCAAAAATCAAGGACAAATGATCAATCAGACAGACATGGGTACTACGGATGAAAACTGGGACTGACACTGATCTTATATGAGCTCTGTCATACATGTTTCATAGTCTCAAATGATGATCCTAGCAAAAAAACACTATTCACCTCATGGAAAATGTTTCCTCATGCATCCTACAGGTGTTGTTAAGTTCCATTTTATGAGAAAAAGCTTTCTTGTTCACAGAGGTAAACATTTTGACAAGGCCATCCAGTATGGCAGTTTAAGGTTTACGGTGCCATGAAATTTTAAAATGCCCCCAAATTCTGTATTATGAGGTGGAGGTAAGTGAAGAGAGTAGCAGAAACTCAGGAACTGCTCCTTAGGTGTGCTGAATAACTGGTACATCAGATTTTCTCTTGGCAACACCTCTAAGTTACCTAGATTTCCTGAAACATTTTAAATTAACAAGTATACTCTTGCTTAAAAATTACCATCTATCAAATTTCTTTAAGTGTTTATGTTATAAAACAAAGACATTTGTCACAAAACCCTTAATGCTAATATATAATTTCATAAAAGGTTAAATGATCAAACTTTCAACTCCTAACTTGATAAGAGCTTATAATGAATCTTTAACTCACATTACTTATACAGATCAAGATTCTGTCAAAGTAACTGACTAATGTGAGTCAATAGTTTTAGACTGAAAAAATAATGTTTCAAAACTCATATGTTTATTAAATAACAAAATGATAAGCTCCCATTATAGGCAAGACCTATGCTAAGGGTTTCAGGTATATTCCCATGAATAAGATATGGTTTTATCCATGAGAGGTTTATTATCACCTTAAGAATTTATAGCAGCACTTGAAATCACCCAGGGCCCTGTCCTCACATAAATTTCTTTGATCAGCATCAAAATAAAGGAGATCTACCGAGCTGTATATATGACCGGTAAATAATCTGAAATTGAAATTAAGAATACCATTCCATTCACAATAGCATACAAAAATAATAAAACACTTGGAAATATATTTGATGAAAGAAGTATAATACTCATACACAGAAAGTTATAACACTTTGCTGAAGAGAAAATAAGTATCTAAACAAATGGAGAGACACTTCATGTTTATGGATTGGAAAACTCACTATTGTTAACATTGTAATTTTTCCCCAGATTGATCTATAGATTCAGTGTAACCTTATCAAAATTCCAGCAGTCATTTGTGTAGAAATTGACTATCAGATCCTAAAATCTATATGGCAATGCAAAGTTAGAATACCAAAATAATTTAGAAAAAGAACAAAGTTGGAGATATTTCACTTTGTAATTTCAAAACTTACTACAAAGTTATACTCATTAAGACAGTGTGATATTGGCATAAGATAGACATATATAGATAAATGGAGCAAAATTGAGAGTCCAGAAATAAATCTTTATGTACATAGCTGATAGGGTTTGTCTGTGTCCCCACCCAAATCTCATCTTGAATTGTAGTTCCCATAATTCCCACAGGTTGTGGGAGGGACCAGGTGGGAGGTAATTTAATCATGGGGCAGTTACCCTACACTGTTCTTGTGATAGTGAGTGAGTTCTCACATGTCTGGTGGTTTTATAAGGGGCTTTTCCCCCTTTTGCTCGGCACTTCTTCTCTCTCTTACCACCATGTGAAGAAGGATGTGTTTGCTTCCCCTTCCGCCATGATTGTAAGTTTCCTAAGGCCTCCCCAGCTATGCTGAACGGTGAGTCAACTAAACTTCTTTCCTTTATAAATTACCCAGTCTTGGTATGTCCTTATAGCATCGTGAGAATAGACTAATATAATAGTCAATTTAGTTTTGACAAAGGTGCCATTTTCAGTGTTTTTAAAGTGCTCATGAGTTTTCTAGGCTCAGTTTGTGTTACAAATTGAATGCAGAACCTGCCATGCTTACCTACTTTAAAAATACAGAACCCAAAATATTATGACCCCTTGAAAAGCTAATAGAATATGTTCTACTGTTCTCCTATTTAAGAATTATTCAATAAAGTCAAAGATTATTTGCACTTAGAAAGTAAATTCACTATATCACATTTTAGTTCTAAGTGTGTACAACAGATGGTTTTTTGATGCACAGCCACTTAGCCACTCACAAAAAAACCTCCCTAATCCCTTTCTAAAGCACACTGATCTACCCATGGAATGCTGAGTGCTCAAAGTCGGTAAGATTCTCAAATAAGCATGTGCATATCTGTGCCCATCCATTATATCACATGTTTATCCAAAGCCTGTTGTTTACTTCCATAGCATTATTGCAATTATATTATTTAATTAAATATTATCCGTGAGTCCATGAAATGGTGAAGTAATAACCGCCAAAAATTCTTTTTTCCAAAAAAGTAATGAAAATGCTAAAAAAAAGATCAGAATCAAGTTTTTTATAACTCTGAAAATTAAAGTTTTACAGCAATTCAGGGTACACACCACCATGGCCAGCTTATTTATTTATTTAGAGATGCAGTTTCACCATGTTGCCCAAGCTATTCTTGAACTCCTGAACTCAAGTGATCCACCCACTTCAGCCTCCCAAAGTGCTAGGATTACAGGCATGAGCCACTACAGCTGGCCTCAAATGATCTATCTTCAAGCTCACTGATTCTTCTGTTTGATGGCGTTCGCTGTTGAAGCTCTCTGTGAAATTTTTCAGTTTAATAATTGTGTTCCTTTTTTTTTTTTTTCTTAGGGTCCAGCTCTTGTCACCAGGCTAGAGTGTAGTGGTGCAATCAGAGGTCACTGCAGCCTCGATCTCCTGGGCTCAAGCAATCCTCCCACCTCAGCCTCCTGAATAGCTGGAAACACAGGTGCGTGCTACCACACCTGGCTAATTTTCATTTTAATTTTTTGTGGAGACTTGGTTTCACTATGTTGCCTAGGCTGGTCTCAAACTCCTGGACTCAAGTGATCCAACCACCTCAGCCTCCCAAAGTGCTGGGATTACAGGTGTGAGCCACTATACCTGGCCCAATAATTGTGTTCTTTAGCTCTAGAATTTATGTTTGGTTCTTTTTATAGTTCCAATCTCTTTATTGAAATTCTCATTTTGTTCATATCGTTTTCCTGATTTTATGTAGTTGTCTATCTGTATTCTCTTGTAGCATATTGAGCTTTTTTAAGATGATTGTTTTGAATTCTTTATCAGGAAGTTTATAAATATTCATTTCCTTAAGATTGGTAATTTTGTTCATTTGACATCACATTTCCTGTTCCTTGTAGGCATGCTTTGGTTCTGCCTGTTTGAAGAAGTTGGCATTTATTTTAATATTTGAAGACTGGTTTCATCAGGGAAAGTGCTTTCCCAGTCAGTCCACCCATAAATTCTCAGCTGGCCATCTGGTATGGTCAGTGAACAGGTTTGCTGCTAGATTCTTCAGGCAGGCTGGCCTGGTACTTGGGTCAGCAAGTCAGAAGGCCACATGCCTGGGTCCATGGGGTTTAGGTCTGGAGCCCTGGTCGATTGGGGTAGACCAAGCTCTGGAGCTTAACACCACAATGAGCTATCACTTCTCGTCTGTTAGAATGGCTATTATCAAAAAATAAAATTAGAAATAACAAGAGGTAGAGAGGATGTAGAGAAAAGGGAAACATTGCACACTGTTGATGGGAATGTAAATTAGTATGTATGCCCATTATGAAAACAGTATAGAGGTTCCTCAAAAAACTAAAAGTAGAACTACCCTGTGATCCAGCTATCCCATTACTGGGCATATATCCAAAGGAAATAAAAATCAGTATGTCAAAGAGATATCTGCACTCCCACATTCAATGCAACATTATTCACAACAGCCAATATATCAACCTAAGTATCAACAAATGGATAGATTTTTTAATGTGTATATATCCACAGTGAAGGAAGTCCTTTCATTTGTGACAACATGGATTAACCTGGAGGACATTATGCCAAGTGAAATAAGCCAGGCACAGAAAGACAAATGATCTCACTTCTATGTGAAATCTAAAAGTCAAATTTATAGAAGCAGAGATTAGAGTGGTGGTTATTAGGGGCTGCAGGGGCGACTGAGGATAGAGATTGGGGAGATGTTGGCCAAAGGATTCCGAATTTCAGTTAGGATGAATTATTTCAAAGAGATCTATTGTACAATACTACAAAGACTACAGTTACTAAAAATCTACTGCATACTCGAAAATTGCTGAGAGTAGATTTTAAGTATTCTCAACACACACACACAAAATGTGAGGTAATGCATATGTTAATTACATTTGAAGTAGTCATTCCACAATGTATACATATTTCAAGACCCTATGTTGTATATCATAAAAACATACAACCTGTATTGTCTAACTAAAGTAAATTTTATTTAAAACATTTGAGAAAATGATAGACTAATCAAAAAGCTTGCAAAGAAAAGCTGGGAAGGAGATATCCATAGGGGCCTTTGAAAAGACTCCTGGGAACTAGAAGTTCATGTGCATGTGTAGGTCATCCCAATTGCCTGAACTTCTGCTGTAATTACTGCCAAACCACATCATTTTAAAATTATATGGAAGCACATATGACAATTATGTTACTTTCATCTCTCCAACATTATATTAACATCTAGTTTTTGTGTAGCACTGACTGTGCTCCAGGAGCTGTTGTAAGTGCTTTAGATGTGTTGACTTATTCTCACAGGTTAAACATTATTGTTACTCCCATTTTACATAGGAGAAAACTGAAGCTTAGAGTTTTTTAACTCCCAAGGACAAAAAGCTATGAAGTTTTGGAACTGAGATTCAAATGCCAGTCTTTCAGCTCAAAAGGCCATTCTTCTGAACACCAAGCTATATCTCCTCTAGCTTGGCCTCTAGCTTGTAGAAAGGGCAAAGGCTATGGAGTCAAAGACTTGTGAATATGCCACTTTCTAACTTGGGGAAATCATTTCATCCCTCTGAGGGGTCAGGCTGATGCTACCACCTATTTCATTAAGATATTACAAAAATTAAATCCGAGTGTGAATAGAAATACACTTTGTGTATTGAAAAATGATAATAAAAAAATTCACTCATTAAATACCCAGATCATGGGGAAGGTAAGAAGAACTGCATGGTAGAGCAGAGTAAGACCTGCATTTGATTCTGACTTGAACAGTTGCTACCTCTGAGACCTTGGGCATATCATTTCATCTGTATGGGTCTTAGTTTTGGCATATATAAACAAATGCACCTCTGGGTTCTGAGGATTAACAAGAAAAAAATAAACAAAACACCTGACAAATATAGTGAACTCAATAAATACCATGTCCCTTCTACTCTCTTTCAATGTCATAGAGCAATGCCCTATTTCCACTCACTTAGCTTTTCTACCTAAACTTGTCAGCTTCTGACATAGTACATACTGATTTGTTTCTCTATTTTGTTTATTTTCTGTCACAGGTAAACCCCTTGAGAGCCAGAGCTTGTCTTCTTATTTACTGCTGTATTCCTAACACCTAGAACACTATCTAGAAAATAGTGTTCAGTAAATATTTATTGAAGGATCCATTATTATTATTTACTATTATCATTATTATAATCAGTGTCATGGGCTATATAACTGCAATAACTTAGCACAATATGAGGCAAATGTTCATTAAGTAGCATTAAAGTGCATAGTATGCTCTCAATCCAGTTTTCTTGAAAATTAATTTTCAGACTACCTATATCAGACTCATTTTTGGTACCCATTACATCAGAATTGCCAAATCAAAAGAGAGGTATTCCAAGAATTTAACCTTTAAATATATTTCACCTTTTCTTCCTTTTGTTTTCTTATAATCCAGAGTCTTGTTTACCAACCATTTAAACCTTCTACTCCTTAAAGTAGTATAAAATGTTGTTATATTTGGACGAGGAGAAGATAAGGCTAAGGAGGCTAAGGAGAAGATAAATTTTAAATTCAAAGGTTGACTCTGAAATTAATTTTATTTTCTTAACTATGTGCACATGGATTAAAGCCAGAAAAAAATATTTATATCTCAGTTGCCACATATTTGAAGCCCAAATATTTTATCTGGCCCAGAACACTTGTCATAATTTTTATGAAATGATTTTTCTAATTTTTGTTCTCCCTTCACTGTTTATAAGACAACCTTGGATAATATGAATTCATTAGAGTTTAACATTTGTGGTCAGCTAACAAGCTATCATTCAAAATATATCTAGGAAACCAACCATATGTTACAAAGAAAGATAAACTTTCAGGCCACGCATGATGACTCACGCCTGTAATCCTAGCACTTTGGGAGGCCGGGGTGAGTGCATCGCTTGAGCTCAGGAGTTCGAGACCAGCCTGGGCAACATGGTGAAACTCCATCTTTACAAAAAACACAAAAATTAGCTGGGTGTGGTGGCATGCACATGCACATCCAAATAGCTGTAGTCCCAGCTATTTGGAAGGCTGAGGTGGGAGGATCGCTTGAGCCCAGGAGACATTACAGTGAGTGGAGATCTCACTACACTCCAGCCTGGGTGAGACCCTTTCTCAAACAAAAGAAAGAAAGATGAAGTTTCACAATCAGAAAATAGAAAATACGGCATTCAAGCATCTGCCTCATTCTCATCCTAAATGATTTCACTGCACTGTGGACCTACACTAGGTTAAATATGGTTACAGTTTCAAAACTGCAGCAGCAGTCAAGGCCACCCAGCTACTCCAGAGTTCAGCCTCAGCAGGAAGGGTATTCAAAGCCACTTGCACACTAGGTCTTTGGCACTAAGTACAGTGTCAGTGTAACCTCCAGTTCTTATATGTTCTGGAGGTCAGAATTTGGAAATGCTTATCTTTACGGAGATTATATAATTTACTCAACTAAATCTTAAGCACAAATAGTTTTATACTCTGATCTACCTTTTGTCTACCTGCTCTTAAAGCTGGGCAGAGGGATGAGTGAAGAGATCATGGGAACAAGTAGCCCCAAATATTAATAACACCTGGAAAAGGAACCACAGTAAGGGGAGTAGGGGGTGGTCAAGGGAAGCACCTGCCTGACTGCGTAGCCAGTGTTTCTTCACTTTCGCTCACTGACCATAATGTTGAGGCAACACAGAAGTGAAAATCTGCAAACGATGCTGTTATATTGGAAGTTATTTCTTTAACATCAATACTTCGGGTATATCAAAAGGAATCAGCAAATGCCTTTCACAAATGGTAAAGAAAGGCGGCATCCAGAGCCAGGTGATGAAACAGATGCTTAGTCATGCCTGTGAGACAGCTGGGTGAAACGTGAAGACGTCACTACTAGATGGTAAATTTTTTATTAGGACACATATATTAGAAGCCAGAATCTCTTTAAGAAAATGGTATATAGGACAATCAATATTCTACTCTGAAAAAGAAAAAAAAAAAACAAACCTGTTCCTATGAAAGAATCATTAACTGTAACAGAACAACAACTCTGTGATAAAGATCAAGATTTCATATCCACAGTAATGCACACACTTTCATGGTGTTCTCTGCAGCCTAAATTGTCTTTGTTCCAGTTGCTATTACTTAAATAAAGCGGTCATGGTCTCCCTCTCTCAGAAGCCACTTACAAGCCTGCAACACTATCTTCAGCAGCATGCCTCACCACTCCCAGAGGCAGCAAATGCCTAAACTAGGAGGATTATAGCAGCCTTTAATCTCTCTAATGACAGCACTTAGACCCTAATTGTCCAGGCAAGTTATGCTACAACTGTGGGAGCAAAGGCTCCTTTTGCTCTCTTTCCTCCCAGTGTTTCCCTCAAACCAAACTGAAAGAGGAGAGCGTAGCAGTTATGCAAGGTGGACTTGCCCTGAAACAGAATAATGCCTTTCTGGGGCCATGACTGCCTTAAGGATACTTGATCACAGAATGGGAACAATTTTCTAAGTCCTGCAATTTAATCAAGCCTCATTAACCACTATATAACAGTCACCTGGCCACTGGTAACTACAACTCTTAAAATCTAGTCTTTTAAACATGCAGAACAAACATTTTTATCTAAATATGTTCTTTAAAAATATAGAGCCATAGTTTTCATAAGAGACAGGACCAGCATAAAGACAAAAAAAAGAAAAACATAAAGTACCATGTTTTTCAAGAAAAAAAAAAATAAGGTCTGTTCCATTACATGTACAGACAAAGTTAAATTAATCAGAAAGAGAAATATTCCTGTGGGCGAGGGTGCTTGTAAGAGAATCTATAGTAACAAATTTCTTATCCCCATTTCACAGATGAGTAAAATGAGATTACACAATTTGTTCAAGGTCACATATCCTGTAGGTAAGGATTCAAATCCAAGGACTTGATTTCAAATTTCAGGACTATCTCTCCTGAAAATGGTAGGATTTGAACTAACTTTTGAACAAGTAAAGAATTTATAAAAGTTAAGAGATTAACAGGGAAAAGAAAATAAACAGCAAAGCCACAGAAGTAGACGGGAATGTCTTGGAAGGATAAAATAAGGAGGATGGAACAACTTAAATGGAGGATTTAGCAAGAAATCAATTAGAAAACATGAGAACCGGAAGAGGACCTCGAGAGAGAAAAACAAAGAAAATGGTAGTTTAGGGAAACTGATCTGATAGCTGTGTGTTTGAAAATAATGCCATTTGTTGAATACCTCCTATGTTTCAGACAAATATTATTTTACCCAACCTTCACAACTGATTTGGAAATACAAGTACTATTATTATTATATTATATTATTAATATGATTTCTCTTTTCCTGACAGCAAAACTTCTCTGGATGTGGAAATCCCATAGTATTTCTCTAAATCTAAGCACAAAGCTATAATATAACCAACACTCAGATAACAGGAACCAGTAAAATAGCTTTTGTGTTCATATTTTTCAACCCAACAATGATCTTCAGAAGGAAATTCTACCCAAAAATTATTGCATTTTTAAAATACAGAGCTTAAAACATCAAATTATGTGCCATTTTAAAGAACTGTTGTTCACAAATCTACATGTATTTAGTATGCAATCACAAAACTGTGTGAACAAATTGATTTTATAAATAGAAGCTGATTAAATAGTGTAATTAGCTTGGAGTGGATAAGTACTTAATGAAGTATCTTATTCTGAGCATACTCTTTGAGGAGAAAAAACTAATTGTCATAAGAATTGAACCAAATCTTGTTCATGTTAGGTCTTAGATCAATTCAATTCAATAAATATTTATAGAAGACCTACTATGCTAAGCATTTTTTAGTCTTCGGAAGCATCAGTCCCTCCAACAGTCCCTCCAACACTGTTTATGTTTTGTACCTTATTGGCTGCCACCCCCTTCCTGTCTTTGCAAAGTGTGTAGACTAGGGTGTATACCTGGCTTAAGCTGATCCTTAGCTTGCCTTGTAACCTATAACAAATTATGATCTAGCTCAAAAATAGAAGCTTTATGAATCCCCTGTTGGCCTATTTGAACTAAGAGACTGCAGAAAGTTGCTCGATAGTGATGAAAGCTGAAAGACCTAGATTATGTACAGTCCATCCTAGAACAGTGTGGGCATTTGTGTCACCAGATTTAGAGGAACTGCTCTGACAGAGAGAATATGAGATAGAAATGAGATAGGCCATGCATCCCCTGAGGGAGAAACAGATGAAAATGCTGTGTTTCTAATGTCTTCTCAGTTCTAGTTCCCAGGAGTCTTATACATACTCTATGCCTGTATTTAGATATCACTGGTTATCTTTACCATAACCTCTGCTGGGTGCTTTTCAGTGTTTCTCTGTTCCCTTTCTTAGGCAAAATATCCTTGATACCTGCTGGGATTCAGCCTCTGAACTGCATTCCAAGAGTTCAAAGATAACTTGGAGAGTCCCTACTTTTAAAAATCTTGCAACCAGTTGGATAATAAATGCAGGTACATTTCAAATATAACACAAAACAGACCATATATAAGAGTACAAATACAATAAAAGAACAAAGGAAAGAATGTCTGGTTCAAATTAGTTGTATTGAGAAGGCTTCTTGAAGAAGGTAAAATTTTCAATGGATCTTAAATAATGTTAGAGTTTCAAAAGTAAGGAAAGGTGGAGAATTATATTCTAGTGCAAGGAAACAGTGTTAGCAAACATGTTCTGAAATGACTTTACTAGGCAGTGCATGTACAATAAGAGAATTTAAGAGGAGATAAACATGGCACATGCCATAGAATTTGGAAATTATTGTGTAGCCCATGGAGAATTTCATTTAGAGAAATTATGTTATTAACCTAAGGCTGTAAAAAGCTTAAAATTTAGTATTTAGTATTCACTAGGAGTGGAGGAAGTCAAGACGCCAGTTATTAGGCTAACTGATTATAGTAGGCCTGATTCTAGAAGTATTTAGAAGACCTAAAAGTTATTTTCTGGATTATATGTATAAGCAAGATTCAAGGACATTTAGGACAACGTTCCACAAGTCTCAGTAAAAAGGTTGGAAAAGGAAGAGGATGTGCCAGGAGGAGAGGAAGGGCAAGGCAGTGCCATATTTAAAGTCTGTGAGAAAATGGAAACTTTGAGAATGGCAGCCAAGGACAACAGAATTGAGACGCATAGTGAAATTAATTAGCCTTAAGGTTCCAAAGGAATTCAGTTGTAAAGTAATTGCAGTGGTTTGCATTTATAGCAGAGGAACGATTTTGGAACCCACAAAAATTATCAATGTATCAGGGTGACTCAGTTTGGTTAGTGAGTAATCAGACCCATGAAAAGCAAATGACTGCACTGGCTGTTTAGAACTCACTGGCCGGGCGCGGTGGCTCATGCCTGTAATCCCAGCACTTTGGGAGGCGGAGGCGGGCAGATCACGAGGTCAGGAGACCGAGATCATCCTGGCTAACACGGTGAAACCTTGTCTCTACTAAAAAATACAAAAAATTAGCCGGGCGTGGCGGCAGGCACCTATAGTCCCAGCTACTCGGGAGACTGAGGCAGAACAATGTCGTGAACCCGGGAGGCGGAGCTTGCAGTGAGCCGTGATCGTGCCACTGCACTCCAGCCAGGGCGACAGAGTGAGATTCTGTCTCAAAAATAAATATAAATATAGAACTCACCATAGCTATATTTATTGATCCTGGGAAAATCCCTGCACAACCTAACTCCTTTGAAGGGTATCAAAACCATACTATAATAAATATGAGACATTTATATTTCTGAAAAGGCAATAATGCCTTTAAAGTGAAAAGTCTTATTCTTTTTCCCCTTAGTAGACCATGAGAAATTTTATAAAAGAATTGCATATACTCTACAGTCTAAAATTTAAAATATCAACCTAGATATCATATTATTTATGAAGCAATCACTGGAAATCACTTGACCTCTTTCTGCCGTTTCCAAGTGGCTTGAACAATCACTTGCTACATGGTAGTGCTTAACTTACTTAGAAATTATTCAACAAAGTATATTTATATGCTCTAGGCTATGAGGAGTCAGGCATTGATAAGGGAGTTAGCCATTAAAAGATACATTCCTTTATTGCTTCCTCATTCATTATTTTGTTCTCAGATAAAATAGTAATCTCCTACAAAACAAGCCTATGTATGAACTGAAGCATTGTTTTCTTTCAGGGTAGAGGATGACAGGAAGATTTGATACTTTACATTATTTGGAAAACTATGTTCACTAATTGAAAAAATTTGAACTAATATATAATGTAGATTTTTAAGAATTTGATGATCCAAGAGTATTGAATAGCCTGGGTATTTAAAATAAAAATAATGAATCAAAATATGGAAAGAAACCCCAATCATAACAAAATTAAGGAATGGTAAAATTCCCATACTATGAAAAATACCTGCCTACTAAATCAAATAGCTTTAGCTGACTACAAATATCACAAAGTACCATATTACCTTATAAGAGAGTTATATGAACATTCTGCCTAACAGTATTACATTTAGAAAACTGGGATGAGAAAAAGAGACTGTGAGTATTGACCATGGGCAAAGTAGAAAGCAGTGTCAGTGGGCATAAGAGTAACTTGATACAGTTGAGGAGATACCAGTTTTTGAATCAGAGCTAAGCCACAAACTTCCCTTCTTGTGAGCTGCATAAAATTCAAGAAATTACTTAATCTCTCAAGTTTCCATTTCTACTTATGTAAAGTCAAAACTAGGAGTACTAATATCTATCTCACAGTGTTATTTTAAAGATCATATGAAATAGATACTGTTGGAAATTCCTAGTATAGAGTGAGTACTCAAACATATTCGTTCCCAATGTCTTACATCTACTGCATCATCACTTGGCCTTCTAGGGTCAGGCCTACATTAATCACCTTATAGAACTAGGTAATTTTAACTATGGAGAATCAACTCAAAAATTGTATATTTTCCACAAGCCCTCCTTAAAATCTATGATATGAAGTGGGCAGAGCAAGATCCATTTAGCATTGATGGATGCTGAATGGAAGCATCCACCAATCACCCTCCCCACATAAACACCAAATTTAACAACTATCTACACCAAAAAAGCACCTTCATGAGAACCAAAAATCAGGTGAGCAATCATAGTACCTGGTTTTAACTTTGTATCGCTGTAAGAGGCACTTTAAGAGCATAAGAAAGATAGTCTTGAATTGCCAATACCAGCAGCAGTCATGTGGTACAGAGAGAGAATCTGCATTTGGAGGAGGAAGTGCACAGCAATTGTGGGACTGCACTGGAAGTCTGTGCTACCAACGCTGGACAGAACTCAGCTGGTGTCCATGGAGTGAGCATTGATACCAACCCTAGCCAGAGGGAAATCACCCAGCCCAGCAGTTGGAACTCAAGTTTTAGCAAGACTCTGGAGATGTAAATAAACTTCAAAGGCTGTCTAGACCACAAGGACTACAACTCCTCTGCAATTCATAGTGCTGTGCTGGGTTTGGAGCTGGTGGACTTAGGGGGCAGAGGACCTCGTGAGACATCAGCCAGGGAGGCTAAGGGAGTGCATATGCCACCCCTCCCCCAACTCCACACAGTGCAGCTCACAGCTCCCAAAGAGATCCTTCCTTCCACTTAAGGAGAGGAGAGGAAAAAGGAAAATAGACTTTGTCTTGCAACTTGGATGCCCAGTCAGCCACAGTAGGATAGAGTCCTGAGGCCCCCATTTCAGGTCCTGCTCCTGGGGAACATTTCTAGGCCCACCCTGGGCCAGAAGGGAACCTGCTGCTTTGAAGGGAAGGACCCAGGCCTGGCAGGATTCATCACCGGCTAACTAAAGAGTTCTTAGCCCTAAATAATCAGCAGCAGTAACCAGGTAGTATTACCAGGTAGTAATACATGCAACGGGCCTTTACTGAGACTCTGAGATGTCCTGGCTTCAGGTGTGACTCAGCACATTTACAGTTGTGATGCCTACAAGGAGAGACCCCTTGCACCCAAGAAAAGCAGAGAGAAGAGTAGAGGGGACTTTGTCTTGAGCTTACATACCAGCTCAGCCACAGTGGAAAAGAGCACTGAGTGGGTTCTTGGGGTCCCCAACGGCAGGTCTTGACTCTTGGATGGCATCTCGGGACCTACCCTCGGCCAGAAGGGAACCCACTGCCCTAAAGAGTGAATCCCAGGTTTGGCAGCACTCACTGCAAGCTGCTGAAAGAGCCTTTGGGCCTTAAGTGAACACTGGTGGTACCCTGGCAGTACTCCCCATGGGCCTGCGGTGGTGGTGGACACAGGGAGACACTCCTCTGCCTGGGGAAAGGGGAGGAAAGAGTAGGAAGGACTTTGTCTCCTGGTTTTGGCACCAGCTCAGCTGCAGTAGAATAGATCACAAGATATGTTTCTAAGGTTTCCGACTCCAGACCCTGGCTACTGGACAGCACCTCTGAACCCACCTAGAGCCCAAGAGAACATGCCACCCTTAACAGAAGGATACAAGCCTGGCTGGCCTCACCACCTACTGATTGTAGAGCCCTAGAGCCTTGAGCTAAACTAAAAATAGAGCTACCATATGATCCAGCAATCTCACTGCTAGAAATACACCCAAAAGTGCCAGGCGCAGTGGCTCAAGCCAAAGTAATCCCAGCACTTTGGGAGGCCGAGACGGGCAGATCACGAGGTCAGGAGATCGAGACCATCCTGGCTAACACGGTGAAACCCCGTCTCTACTAAAAGATACAAAAAAACTAGCCGGGCGAGGTGGCGGGCGCCTGTAGTCCCAGCTACTTGGGAGGCTGAGGCAGGAGAACGGCGTAAACCCGGGAGGCAGAGCTTTCAGTGAGCTGAGATCTGGCCACTGCACTCCAGCCTGGGTGACAGAGCAAGACTCCATCTCAAAAAAAAAAAAAAAACAAACAAACAACAAGAAGAAATACACCCAAAAGAAAAGAAATCAGTATATTGAAGAGATATCTGCACTCCCATGTTTATTGCAGCACTATTCACAATAGCCAAGATTTGGAAACAACCCAAGTGTCCATCAGCCGACAAATGGATAAAGAAAATGTGGTACATACACTTATGGCGATTTCAGCCATAAAAATGAATGAGATCCTGTCATTTGCAACAACATGAATGGAACTGAGGGATATTATGTTGAGTGAAGTAAGCCAGGCACAGAAAGACAAGCTTCATATGGTCTCACTTATTTGTGGAAGCTAAAAATTGAAACCATTGAACTCATGCAGATAGAAAGTAGAACAATGGTCACCACAGACTGGGAATGGTAACCATCATGGGGGGCAGTGGGGGGATAGTTAATGGGCACAAAATAATTGAATGAATGAGATCTAGTATTTGATAGCACAACAAGGTGACTAGAGTCAATAATAATTAAATTGTACATTTTAAAATAGCTAAAAGAGTATAATTACATTGTTTGTAACATACAGTATAAATGCTTAAGGCAATGGATACCTCATTTATCCTGATGTGATCATTACAAATCCTATGCCTGTATCAAAATAGCCTACATGCCCTATAAATATATACATCTGCTATAGACCCACAAAAATTAGAGATAATTTTTTTAAATGAACTGTGATATGCAGCTACTTTGGAGCTACTTTAGATAATCAATAATGAGTTGACATTTGCAGTAGTTCAAAAGTAAGGGAAAATGATAAATAATTGTTTTTTATTGTTTTTAATCATTTAAAATCCAAGAGGTATGGGGGGAGGGGGGAGGGATAGCATTAGAAGATATACCTAACATAAATGACAAGCTAATGGGTGCATCACACCAACATGACACATGTATACATATGTAACAAACCAGCACATTGTGTACATGTACCCTAGAACTTAAAGTATAATTTAAAACAAAAATCCAAGAGGTAGCTTTATTTTAGAGATGACTAAAATTAAATTGCTTTACAATATTCTTTTTTTTGGGGGGGGGGCGTGCCCCTGCCTGCTTTACTATATTCTATAGAAGATAAAGATGTGTACATTAAACTCCAACTACTTGGATAAATCCCATTTATATTTGTCCAAAATAAGAGAAATGGGCCAGGAGCGGTGGCTCACGCCTGTAATCCCAGCACTCTGGGAGGCCGAGGCGGGTGGATCATCTGAGGTCAGGAGTTCCAGACCAGCCTGGCCAGCACGGTGAAACCCCATCTCTACTAAAAATACAAAAATTAGCCAGGCATGGTGGCATCTGCCTGTAATCCCAGCTGCTCGGGAGGCTGAGGTAAGAGAATCACTTGACCCTAGGAGGCAGAGGTTGCAGTGAGCCAAGATCACGCCACTGCACTCCAGCCTGGGAGACAGAGGGAGACTCTGTCTCAACAAAAAAAGAAGAAAAAGAAAAAGGAAAAAGAAAAATGGTCAGAAAATTCCGTACATGCCTTTTTATACCTTACATTGAAAATAAACATTATTTGAAAGTGAGATACCACAACCTAACAACGTTAGGCTATGAGAAGAGCACTTACCTATAAACTCCTCCAGGTCACCCTTAATATATTTTTTTGGTTGTGGTTAATTTCAAAGATATATCTTTTTTTTTCTTTTTTTCTTTTTTTTACCATACTCTCAAAAACTGAAAGTAATTGAAAGGATGTTTTTAGTATGAAACACCCTGGAGACACCTATCGGCTATATAATTGGTCACCACATCTTGTCAACTATCACAAACATTCTAAGTGCAAAGCACATGGTATTCACAATTAGAAATAAAATTGTCTTGCTTCAAATTCTTATTAATGTATTATCAAGTTTTATTCTGCAAAATTGTTACATTTTATGTCAACCAAACTGATAATATTTTTTAATAAGTTGGAGTCACCATCCTCCCCCATAATCTCGAAGTTGTTTCTTAAAACTTTATGATTTTGGAAGACTTGTAAAGTCTTACAACAAAATTGTCCCTTCCTCAATATGATATCAATGGTTTTTAAATGTTTTCATTCATCCTTTGAGAATTCTTCAAGCTCTATAATTGTGTAATGAGAAAATTATATAATTTGGGGATTTCAAGTGCATATGGACATTTGGCTTAGATTTGAGTAAGAATCAACCACAGTAAATCCAAAATGGCCTCATTGAGTCCTGTTATTTCCAATTAGTTTCTTCCAGAGCAACAAGCTGTATGCATGGACATCAGCAGCAGTTTACATATGCAAAAGAGACAAGAATGGGATAAGGGAGCACTTCAAATTACTACCAGCAAAAATATTTCTCAAGTGTGTCCTGGTTAATAGAGAAATAATTTGCCCAAAATTATAAACAAGACATTGTTTATAATGATGGTGCCACTGCACTCCAGCCCGGGCAACAGAGAGAGAGACCTCATCTTGAAAAACTAACTAAACAATTTTTTTAAATACTCAATTCAATTCATTTCCTTCTCTCATAGTTAATAAAATAATTGCATAATAATTCCTCAATTAAAATATTTTAGTTTTTCAATTAAAAAAAGTTTTTGCTATGACATTAGGGTCAAAATAGACAATAGAAGATATTATATTGCTAAATGGCCTATTCCTTTTGGTCTAAAATAGATTTCTGATCTTCTTATACAGTATGCACATTGATAATGCTGAGTGTTACATATCTTAACTTTTCATTATGGAAAATTTCAAACATCAAAAAAAGTAGAGAAAATTGTCTTAATAATTCATGTATATATCAGCCAACTATTTCCAACAATTATTAACATTCTACTGTTCTAATTTATTCCTTTGACTTTTATTGCTAAGACATTTTAAAGCAAATTCAAGAAAGCATATCATTTGACACATGAATACCTCAGTAGGTATCGCTATCAAAAAAGAATTTTCAGGGCTGGGCATGGTGGCTCATACCTTTAATTTCACTTTGGGAGGCCAAAGCAGGAGGATCGCTTGAGCCCAGGAGTTTGAGACCAGCTTGGGCAACATAGGGAGACACTGTCTCTACAAAAAATTTAAAAACTAGCCAGACCTGGTGACACATCCCTGTAGTCCCAGCTCCTCAGGGGGTTGAGGTGGGAGGATCGCTTAAGCCTGGGAGGTTGAGGCTACAGTGAGCCATGATGGCGCCCTGCACTCCAGCCTGGTCACACACACACACACACACACACATACACACACACACAATTTAAAATGTTTCACAAGATCATTGCCACATACCCCAAAATTTATAATAATTCCTTACTATCAACAAATAACCAGCCCATGTTCAGTTACCAGAAAAATTCCTTATTGAATTTTTTGGTACAAATCAGGAATTGGGATCCAATTGGTTGACAAATCTCTTAAGGTATTTTTTTAATCTATAAAATTCCTTCCTCCCTTTATTTATTTTTTTTAAAGCTCTTTGTTGAAGAAACTGGATCATTCATCCATAGATTTTTTTCCATTATGCATATAGCTAATTGAATCCTAATAATGCTTAATATGTTCATCTTTCTTCTCTGTTTCCTACAAGTTGGAGTTAGAAATAAAAGCCATATTCATTGAGGTTTATTATACTAATTAATTTTTTTCTTTTGGCAAGAATATTTCATGGATGAAAGTGCTCATTGTTTTACTTCAGGAAGCCACATGCCTCAATTTCCACACTTACCATGAGATTCAGGGTGACCCACCATTATCAATTTCCCCATCACCCTTTTACATAATGACTCTAGCAGCCATTTGTGATTGTTGCCTCAATTCATTATTTTATTAGTGCTTGCAAAATGGTAATATTTAGCATTCTCTCTGCATTTGATAGCAATTTTTCTATAAATAAAAAATTATCTCATAAATTATTAGGTACCTTGAAATTCTATCCATACAGAAAAGACAGAATAAATGTCTGAATCTTTTCTTTTATGAGCTTTTAAATAAATGAGTTGATGTCCTAGCTACCTCCAAAGGTGTTCAGTAGGTTTTGTGTTTTAACTTTTATATTTATTTGCTTTTGCTTTGGATGTCATGAAGTGTTTCACTGCATTCACTGCAGTCATTATTCTCTTGCCCTCCCTTCGGCCAGTATGAGTCCTTCAGGCTGGCTCTTGTGTAAGTTTAACATGATAGTCATATGCTTGGATAGCTTTTTCTTATCTGTTCTGTCAAGATGTCCCAGGCTCATCTTGTCCAATCCCTGCCCCAACATGCAATCAGCCATTTCTCTAAAAAGGATTGTTCCTTTTGGTAGGAAATGGCATTTAAAAGCCTTTACGTGAGTTCTAGGGTAGCCATTGTGATTGTGTGGTCATTGCTTCTAGAGCTTTTCAGTAGACAAATCTAGAAAATATATTTTCAGATAGAGAAAAATATGTAAATTTATGCATCTCTAATTTGAATTAATAATTACAGGATTTTTTCTTAACTTCCTTGATTTTAATTTTTCTCTTTTCTCTGAATATTACGGCTCCTGACATTTGCTTGTTCTCACTTATTTGTTTTATCTTTATCTAAAAAGTGTTGCAATCAAAGGTGTTTTATCTTTATCACCTATTTATTTATCTACTAATAATAGTTTTTATAAAGCAATGTCATCATTACTAACCACAGTATCATTGAATACCATTCAATATTTCTTTGTGCTTCCCTTTGTCTTGACAATAGATCTCACTAGTAATGTAAAGTCAAAATACTTCATTTTAAAAATCACTAGAAATTATTCTTCTTTGTATAGTTCTCTGTGATCTAGACTTAGGTTCATTAGTTTGTTTTGTAGTTTACAGATTGCTTTGTTGTTTTTCTAATTATTATTTTTTAACTACTTAATATACTTATATAGTTCCTAAACCCAAACTATAAAACAAGGCACTTTAATAAAGGTCTAACCTCCATCATTATCTTGTCTCCTCTGTTCTTTCCCTATCCCTAAAGATCATCATTTTCATTACTTTTTGGTTTATCCTCGCCTTACTTCTTTTTGAAAATATTAGCAGCCGGGCACAGTGGCTCATGCCTGGTAATCCCAGTACTTTCGGAGTCTGAGATGGGCAGATCACCTGAGGTCAGGAGTTGGAGACCAGCCTGGACAACATAACGAAACCCCATCTCTACTAAAAATACAAAAATTAGCCAGGCATAGTGGCAGCCGCCTGTAATCCCAGCTACTCGGGAAGCTGAGGCACGAGAATCGCTTGAATCCAGGAGGCAAAGTTTGCAGTGAGCTGAGATGGCGCAATTGCACTCCAGCCTGGGTGACAAGAGTGAAATTGCATCTCAAAAAAAAAAAAGAAAAAAGAAAATATTAGCAATATACACACACGCATTGTTAACACACACAAGCTAACACTTCTTGCATAAGAATAAACCTACAATACACATTTTTCTGCATCTTGTATCTTGGAGATTACTCCAAAGGTTTTCAGAAACCTACCCTATTTTATGGATGTGCCTTTCTCCTATTCCAGGCAGCTATTTTTTAAAAATAATTTTCTAATCATTTCACAAGTAGTTTATTGTTTTTTGTTTTTTTTTTTTGTTTTTTTTTGAGACTGTCTCACGCTGTCTCCCAGGCTGGAGTGCAATGGCAGCTGATGTCAGCTCACTGCAACCTCTGCCTCCCCAGTTCAAGCGATTCACTTGCCTCAGCCTCCTGAGCAGCTGGGACTACAAGTGCACACCACCACACCCAGCTAATTTTTGTTTTTTTAGTAGAGACAGGGTTTCACCATGTTGGCCAGGATGGTCTCCATCTCTTGACTTTGTGATCTGCCTGCTTTGGCCTCCCAAAGTGCTGGGATTACAGGCGTGAGCCACAAAGCCCAGCCAGTAGTTTATTTCTAAAGGGTTTTTTCATTTGCTTGTTTGTTGTTTTAGTTTATGATTCCAATTTCCCTTGAAGGTTTTAAAGTTAACTCTCCTTTTCTGGAAACATACATTTCTCAAGCACAAAAAAATGGTTGACTCTCACATGAAAATGTATATGTCCACAATGGAAAAAAATTAAACACATTTTTTTAAAATGAAGCAGAAAACTGTAGTTAATATTTCTCCTTTGACATTAATTGAAAAGTACCATTTACTCTGTAAATTATAGCATATGAGAAAATAAGCAGTAAATTATTGGTTTAAGGTAGCACGAAACCTTCCTTATAAGCTTTGACGGTGCTAAGAACTATATATCACAAATTTGAAAAATAAAACTTCTGAGTCAAACAATTTACTTCTTTCAACACACATCTCCATTACCTCTGCCAATACAGAAATGGCATAAGTTTAAATTCATGTGTGCAAACTCCATGAAAATGTATGTGTGTGCATTATAAACCTATATACACACACATACAAATATATATACACATCACAAGAATTTATCAAATAAACTTGTTACTGAGGCAGAATACATCAAGGATATGCAATCAAACAATTCAACAAACGTATCTGGATACATTGGGCATCTCTTGTGGGTCAAGTACTCTGCTAGCCACTGGGAATACAAAGCTGAATTGGCTGCCCTGAATTTAACTTTTCTAAATTTATTTATTTAGTTTTAAAGAGTTGAAAAGTAACATAATGGGAAAATTCTAAAAGAGTGTGCTAAGGACAACAATAAATGTTTACAAACTACAGTAGAGGCAGCACAGAGAAGTTCAAGTGATTAATTATTGAGAAAGCTTCACAACTAAGTGGCAGCTGGGTTAGTCTGTGAAGGACACATAACTCTGAGGGAGAAGGTGGGCAAAGGATTACCTAGCAAAGAGAAAGACAAACAATATTAGATCATCCATTAGAAAACTCTACATATGACCTTTCCAAGACTCAGTACCTCTTGGGGCTTTGAAAAATTACTCAAGCCTGGGTGCCAGCCCATCCCTACAAATGCACAGTTGGATTAATTTGTCTGGGATGGAGTCTGAACACGGAAACTTTTTAAACTCTCCAAGAATTCAATACGAAATCAAAGTTAAGAATCACTGCGAGGATTGATGTGTGAACTACCCAAAAAGATTTGAACCCATAAGAATAGGACTTTATTGCTCTAGGATGAAGAGGAGATGTCCTCTTTGCTTGTAAGAATCCTGTAAAGGGGGGTCCAACACTATGTCCTGGGTTTAGTGTTCTCAATATTTCCCTTTACTATTGTCAAATCAGGAAATCATTGCCTTTTTCAAGGCATATCAAAATCTGCATTATAAAATTATGTCAGTTGTTCTGCCTGTTTTTATAAACATATAGAAGCAGAAACACTTTTAGCACTAATAACAAATTAGGCTTCACCTTAAACCAAAATCTAACCCAAGTGAAAGAAGATTTCCATCTTTTGGGCATTAATGCTTAATTATGCATTTCACTAAGTAAAGTTTTTACTTTAAAAGCTTCATTAGTAACAATTAGTCTTCTCTCTTTTCTAATTTATATGCACCTGTTTCTAATTACAGTGGCACTATGTCAGCTTTAGAAAATGCATTTCGAAAACTCCTTAAAATAACTTGGATATTTCTGCTTACCCAATGATATTTGTCTTCCTATTTAAGAGATAATTTCACTTTATTTTATTTCAAATGCATTATCTGTACTTTTCTGGTATAATAATTTTTGTACTCTTCTAATATTCAAAAGGTAAATATGAGCATTTCTATTTTCTTCTTGTTCAGATGAAGGCATATTTCTCACTGAAAGGGTTGATCATGTCTCCATAAAAAGGAAACAAGAAACCCTGAAAACTGATTTATAATTATTAGATTTTTTTCTAATTCTCTGACCCTTAGAACTTAAACCAAAGTCACATTAACTGATATTGGAAAGTTTTTTTAGAAATCGTGACTATGCCCTCAGCAGAGGAATGGCCATAATGAATTTTCTACTCTAAATAGCATCTTAAAAAGCTGAAATCACCGAATTCTACATTATCTATAATAGCAAGTGGAAAGAAAAGTTTACTATAACAATCTATATTTATAATATTAATATGGAATTTTAAATATGTTTTATAAATCATGGCTGACCAGTTAAATAAACTTATGTTTTAGAAACTTTCAGACTTTAAACAGAAATTAATCTTAATGAGTATTTTTTAAAATATGATGCTTAAACATGATCATTTGACTGTTTTAGATTATGTTTATGTAATAAGTAGCATTATAAGTTATAGATATCAGTGCTACTTTTGAAGAAATAATGAATTCCCGATAAGTGTAGCAAAGGAATGTCTCTTACCAGAATAAGGTATGGGAAAAAAAATCTGTTTTCCACATTTTCACTCTTCTCTTGGAGCATCTTCTTTTGCTTTGTAGCATCCTTCTTTATTCCTCCCAGACCAACACTCAAATTCCACATTCTTACTATGTGAATTTCTGTTCCAAGTTTCCCTAGACCCAAGCATTCCTGGACCTCCTCTCTTACATAAAAACTTAGCTATTGTTTTTTTCCATCTCCTCTAATCTCAATTTTCTGAAGAAGACTTGACAAACAAATTATTTTACATATATTCATGGCTAAAACTAAGTTCTATTCCAAGTACATTTATGAATTTCTGTAATTATTATCTACAGTTTCTATTTTAAAATAAGTAGGCTATCCTAATGCTGAGAATTAAAGTGATTTTGTTGGGGGAAAAAAAGCACCAGGCAAGGTGCCAAAACACCTGGCTTCACAAGTATGGGTAACTTGCTTAATCTTCTTGATCCTCAGTTTTAGCCACTGTAAAATTTAAATGATAACCACCCCATTTGTTGTGAGAATTATATGAATGGAGATAAGTAAAAGTACTTTTAAGCTTTTAATGTATACAAGTGTATTCCATGTATATGTATATCAGTATATACAGATGCACAAATATATATAATAAGATAGTAGGTATTATTTACTTAATATGTTAAAGCACATGGGCCTTTTATCCCTACCTTCTGGAATTGTCAAACAAACAAATGACCAGTAAGGATATTAGATGAAAAAAGGAAAAGAAATGACCTTTCAACAGAAAAGGATTGCTATATACCTTGGAGACTACCGCTGAGATGCTCAGAGAAATGGCTTTTAGAAAAATGGCTACCATTTCATACCTTTAGCCTTCCATGTCCAATATAGCTGAATTTGACACAGTGGGAGAAGACAGAATAAAAATGACCCTGCAGGTAATTTCATCCTATTATGTTTATATGAAAGGAAGACTGTGAACTCTATGCATTTTTTTTTCAGTATCTTTCTTACAATTTTAGTGCACTGATCAGAACCAACCTGAAGCTATGTGCTGAGGGCTGTAATTTCAGAGGAAGTATTGCAGTAAAAAATGTGATGGATGTGTATCCATAAGGAGATAACTTCGGGAAAGCATCAGAAGCAAAATAAGATTGTCTTAAGTAAACCCATTTAGGACTAACCTATCATATAGATTTCAACACCATAAAATTATGGATTGGTCAAGAGAAGCTGAAAAGCTTGTAAAATATGCTGAGGAAACAAGTTCAGGCTGGTGGGTAATCTTAAAGCTGCTGAGGCAGAAAAATCATTAATTGCATTTCCTGAGTGACATTTTTGATCATCCTACCTTCTCACAGAAGAGGATTTTCTGGAAATTGAAAGGGTGTTAGGATATCAAGAAATCAGTCAAATGGAGGTGTGTTTGTCCAAAATATTATTTTCTGTCTCTATGGCAATTAGCAATAAGAGAAGTAGTAGTAATTATTGTTGTTGTTGTTTTCAGAAATCATACTGTGTCTGAGCAATTGTTTAGGATGACCCTCATACACAGTATTTCTTGACATGACTCTTAAAGTGGATAAAAATGCATGCCAACAAGCCATAAATGTCACTGGCTACCTTTCCTTGTAATTTTTTAGAAGAATCTTACTGATGAGAACAAGCAGTAATGGGATGCCTCAGTGAGAAAAAGAAAGAGCAGTATAATGAATGGTGGGCTTCAGGGCAAGAACAACATCAGCAGGAGATAAAGAGAAGTTGGGCAGTGTTCGGGCTGAAAAATTATTAGAGAACCAACAGACTAATCTCTGCTATTATGTTGTTGGCTGTATTAACACCACAGCTTTATCACTCCTGTTGTGATAACTACTCTGTTTTGTAGGAAGAAAGAATCTAAATTCTCAGGCTCTGGTGCTGCTGAATATATGGAATGATAGCACTTTAATGGACTCATTTAGGGGATATCACTGGCCTTTCTGAAAGAGAGCTACTTCTAACCTCCTACAAGCCGTGAGATCACCTGGAAAAGCTGTAGAGCTCACTGAACATCAAGTCACTGGACAGAAGAAGAGGGCACTTCTACCTACTTATGAAAGAAAAGTGTATCTCTGTCTCACTTTCCTCAAGGTCATCTTTTCTACCCACTGTCCCACAGATGTTTAACCTGGCTGTTCAAAAATCACTAGAGCAGTTTTTTAAGAGACTATTTAAAGTTAGTTAATGTATATCTCAATATCCCAATGTTGCTTAAAATTTGATAAACGTTAGGTTCATTTCATACATTGAGTTGGCACTAAATTTTACTTCTGTATGCCGCATTTTATAATTTGTTGATTGCATGACAAGTTCTTAGTCCATAACTTTTAAATATGAAAAGGGACTTTGCCACCTAACTAAAATTTCTAAATCACACAAATTGCTATAAACTGCAGATTTCACACTTTTCCCCACATCCATATTCCTTACTAGCTAGTCAATCTGGATAAGATAAACAATGTTGAGAGAATTCAGTGTTGAAGAAAAAAGAAAGATATAGAATATTTGCTCACGATATCAAGTAATATACTTTTGTCTACACGATTAATTCCAAAAAGATTCATTGAGCATCTTCTGACATGCTGATCTGTGCTCAAAACAATGGGAGATACAAAGAAGAATAACAAGATAATATTCAGGTTTACTTGGTTGAAGAAGAAATCTAGATTTTATACATATATATAAAAAACAGTCAGGGTATAATCTCTACCTCCTACAAATAAACAAATATATTTATACACATATAAATAATAAATATATTTAAACATTTAAATAAATTTATTTAAATATATAGGTATATATCAATATATTTAAATACATAAGTATATATTTATATGTAAATAATAAATATTTATTTACTTAGAGGAAAGAGAAATTACACCCTGATTGTAAAAATTACATTAAAGATTATAAATTAATAAAGTTTCCAAAAATGTTGATTAAATAGATATTAGATTAGTAGCTTATTGTATGTATAATATTAGAATTAAAAAGCAATATGAAATTTTGCAAGAATTATTTTATTATTCAGGTTGCTTTCTCCTTTGCGTTATTAGAGAAAGAAAGTAAATGTGAAAGACCCTCTAGTTTTATTTTATGGTTAAGTAATGAACCCTAAAAGAATTACCATTCTGATTCAAAATGGATGTGCGTTATCACATTCTCAGACTTCCAAAAGCTGTCAAGTATCTGTTTAGGACTCAGTGTATAAAAATATCAGCATTGGGAAGCCTAAAGTCAGGACAGACCCATATATGGTGAAAAAGAAGCCATAGGGGAATTGAATAGAGCTGAGAACCTAGGAGATTCTCTTAAGGCTCAGCTCCCTCAAAGGGCTAAAGCCGAAAATTACTCATGGTTTTATCTTTTTGTAAGCGGGTAGGAAATAGAGTGTGTGTTTTTGTGGAGTTTTTTTGTTATTTGTTTTGTTTTGTTTTTGAGACGGAATCTCGCTCTGTCGCCAGGCTGGAGTGCAGTGGCTCGATCTGGGCTCACACTGCAACTTCCTCCTCCCAAGTTCAAGTGCTTCTCCTGCCTCAGGCTCCCGAGTAGCTGGGAATACAGGCGTGCGCCACCACGAGGAGCTAATTTTTGTATTTTTAGTAAAGACGGGGTTTCACTATGTTGGCCAGGATGGTCTTGAACTCCTGACCTCGCGATACGTCTGCCTCGGCCTCCCAAAATGCTGATATTACAGACGTGAGCCACCGCGCCCAGCCTAGTGTGTGTTTTTTAAATTGCTTTCTTCTCTGAACTACTGTTTATATTATTTGTTCCTGAGTTTATATTGGCATTTATCCTCTTGCAATATTTTCCCAATTATTCTATAAAACTCTCTTGAATCTTACAAAGCCTAGTGTATAATTATTGCGTAACAGGGAAAATACATTTTTAAAGAGATTAGAGTGGTGGTGGTGGTGTTTTCTGCTGCCTTCATTGTGTGTTATCTTTGTCTCTTTTAATCCATTGTTCAAAGATGAATTGGAATGTTTAGCATAAATAGAGTCAACATATGCGGCTTTTGAATCACAAAGTAAAAAAGTAAAGCCTAATTTTCTCTTAGCCTTTGTTAAGAAAGGAGTTTTCTACATTTCAAAACTATTCCTTTACATATTAAGAGCCAAGGATGGCTGAATCAAATTAAAGAGTTATGGTGTAGAAATAACGAAAAACATAGTGTAGGCTGGGCACATTGGCTCACACCTATAATTTTAGCACTTTGGGAGGCTGAGGTGGGTGGACCACTTGAGTCCAGGAGTTGGAGACCATCCTGGAAGTATGACAAAACCTCCTCTTTACAATAAAATAAAATAAAAATAAAAAAATATTTGGGCGTGGTGGCCCGTGCTTGTAGTCCTAGCTCAGGAGGCTGAGGCGGAAGGATCAACTGAGTCTGGGGGGACTGCATCGAGCTATGATTGCACCACTGCACTGCAGCCCGGGTGACAGGGTGAAACCCTGTCTAACATATGTGTATGTATGGTAAAGGAAGTTTCTACCATGAAGAGAAAATAAGAAATCTAAAATAGTAAGAATAAGAAGGATTTAGAGAGGGCCAGGTGTGGTGGCTCACGCCTGTAATCCCAGTACTTTGGCAGGCCGAGGCGGGCAGATCACGAGGTCAGGAGATCAAGACCATCCTGGCTAACACGGTGAAACCCCGTCTCTACTAAAAAATACAAAAAATTAACTGGGCGTGGCGGCGGGCGCCTGTAGTCCCAGCTACTAGGGAGGCTGAGTCAGGAGAATGGCGTGAACCGGCCAGGCGGAGCTTGCAGTCAGCCGAGATCGCGCCACTGCACTCCAGCCTTTGTGACAGAGCGAGATTCCGTCTCAAAAAAAAAAAAAAAAAGAAAAAAAAGAAAAGAAAAGAAAGAAGGATTCAGAGAGGACAAGATAATGCAAGGGTTATTCAGGTTCTAGAAGAAGAATTTATTTTCTCTGATTCCTAGGGTCTGATCCAAAAGGAACAAGTATACAAGTATAACAATTTTAATATAGCCATACAGAGGTTTCAGAGAGAGTATGACAGCATCCAACTTGTGTTATCTCACCCAACCCTGTCCAGCACAGCAAGGCAGCAGTAGGGTAGCAAAACCTGATGGATGTAAACTACTCTAGATATGATGGTTGTTAGGTGTCAATTTGGCTAAGCTATGGTGGCCAGTTGTTTGGTCAAACACCAGTGTAGATATTGCTGTGAAGGTATTTTGCAGGCATGATTAACATTTAAATCATTTAAATCAGTAGACTGAGTAAAGCAGATTACCTTCAGTAATATGGATGGGCCTCACCCAATTAGTTGAAAGCCTTAGGAGAAAAGACTGGGGCCCCCTATAAAGGAAGGAATTTTGCTTTCCGACTGCCTTTGGACTTGTGACCTACAACATCAGCTCTTCCTTGGGTCTCCAGATTGCTAGCTTCCCTTACAGATTTTACACTTGCCAATCCCTGTGTCATGTGAGTCAATTCCTTGCAAATGATATTTTTTTAATATATACTCACATCCTATTGATTCTGCTTTTCTAAAGAAACCCTGACTAATACAGTAAATAAGTCTAAAATATCCCCTTGAGCCCATATGGCATGAAAATGCCATGCAGGAAGCCCAGGAGTTCCTGGGTAGAGGACTAGGAGATACAGAGAGAACAGTGGACCATCTGAGACTAGAAGTCAGGAGGAGGCTTCAGAATTCAGAATACAGAAACTTCATGACCAAAGTAAATGGCAACCTTGATGGATTTCAGCAGCATCTACCCAAATGACTTCAAAAATAGCAAGTCACACCAAAGAGGACGCCTGTTCACAACACCCAACGACCAGCACAGATTAAGCATACCACAAAAATAGGGAAGCCACTAAAACCAGCTCATATGCCAGTCTCCCACTCCTAGCCCTTCACAGCGAGGTCACATCAGTTTCTCACTGAGCAACCCTTCATGGGAAGGGGGATCTGGAGAGAGAAGAGTAGCCCTCATATAAAATGTGTACTTTCAATTTACTATTACATAAAATACACTGGGTGAATCCTAAATAGACAATAGATCATATTAAATTCAAATCTACCTTTATTTGTCAAGATTAAGTTCATTCCTCTCCCCCATCATAAAAGTTTGGAGTCTTTAGAAATAAGGATAACTTTCATTGACCATGTACGTTGTATGTAAATTTCAACTCTGCTACATAAACTTGCTTCTTATAGAATAAAATTTTACTGATTTGAAACCAGAATTAACATATTTCCATAAATTAATACCCTGTTCCTCTATGAGAGAGTATTAATATTTGTACGTACATGCAAACATGTCACTGTTATTTCAAGGTAACTTTATTGATTTGGCCGTTACTAACATGCTAAGGAGTTTTTTTTCTAACAACAAAGTCAATTACGTGACATCCTTTAACTCACCCTTAATATTAATTTGTTGGCTTGTTACTTGTATCTGCTTTTCTTATTTTTAACTGTCTGAAGAAAGAGATGCATATATACAGCCAGTATTTCTAAGACTCCTATTGGTAGCAGACAGATCAAACCTATCAGGCCAACCCAGGAAAGATGTCCCAGGCACAGTTACAGTTTCACATTGGCCCTGGTCCCTGGAAGCTCCTTGAAAAATTTTTTAAATTCTCTCTTTAAAGGCTAGAACCAGTTAAATATGTATGAATTTGGTGTGTATTTATTAAATATGTATGTAATATGTATCTATTAAACAAAGGAGGAGTTGGCTGCTCCTGGAATAAGTATAAGGTAATCTTCCTTGACTCATAACAGTTTATCAGATTGTATTCAAGCTGTCCCAAGATAGGGACAGTCTGTGGGCAAGCCAGTGCAGGGCTCTGTGTATGTTATAAGGCAAGGGAGGTCACATGGAGAGAAAGGAAATAAATAATTCCATATATGAGGTATTTGAAGCAAATGTGTTTATGAGCATTTGATCATTCAAACCCATACACATTCTTTGTTAGTTACAGGGCTATGCACCTCCATTTATTGATATACATCAAGAACCCCTTCAACATACAAAGAATGAAGACTATTCTGGAGGGTTCTAAACCTCAATACTTCCCAACATTCAACTCTAGATCTTCGAATCACTTTTTTTTTAAATTGCTAAAATAATTCTGTGTGGTTCCTTTATGTTTTTTAGCAGACTTTATTTTTAAAGAAATGTTAAGTTCACAGCAAAATAAAGCAGAATGCACAGAGATTTCCCATCTATTTCCTGTCCCAATACATACATAGCCTCACCCACTAACAACAACTCATACCAGAGTGGTACATTTGTTACAATCAATAAACTTACATTGACACATCACTGTTATCCGGAGACCTTAGTTTACATTACGTCTCACTCTTGGAGCTGTACATTCTATCGGTTTTGATGAATGTATGATGACATGTATTCATGACTGTATTTTCATACAGAATAATTTTGCTATCTTAAAAATCTTCTGCACTCTGCCACCTATTCCTCCCTCTCTCCCCACTAACTCCCAGCAACCACTGATTTTTTTTTTACTGACTATAGTTCTGCCTTTTCTAAAATGACATATAGTTGAAATCATACAATATGTAGCCTTTCAGATTGACTTCTTTCACTTAGTAATATGCATTTAAGTTTCTTCCATGTCTTTTTATGATTTGATAGCTCATTTCTTTTTAGCACTGACTGGATGTACTACAGTTTATTTATCCTTCCATCTACCAAAGGACATCTTGGTTGCTTCCGAGTTTTAGCAATTATGAATAATTCTGCTATAGACATCACATGCAGGTTGATATTGTTTGAATTTGTGTCCCTACCGGAATCTCATGTTGAATTGTAAACCCCAGTGTTGGAGGAAAGGCCTGGTAGGAGGTTACTGGATAACTGGGGTGAACCTACCTCTTGGTGATCTTGTGATGGTGAGTGGGTTCTCATGAGATCTGGTTGTCTAATAAGTGTCTGGCAGTTTCCTTTGCATTCTCTGTTTCTCCTGCTGCCTTTGAAGAACATGCCTGCTTCCCCTTGCCTTCCATCATGACCATAAGTTTCCTGAGGCCTCCCCAGCCATGTTTCCTGTACAGCCTGCAGTACTGTGAGTCAGTTAAACCTCTTTTCTTTATACATTTCCCAGTCTCAGGTAGTTCCTTATAGCAATGTGAGAACAAACTAATACACAGGTTTTGGTGTAGAAATAAGTTTTTAAATCATTTGGGTAAATGCCAAAAAGGGCAATTGCTGGATCATATGATAAGAGTATGTTTAGATTAGTAACTGCCAAATAGTATTCAAAAGCTGCTGCACCATTTTGCATTTTCACCAACAACGAATGAGAGTTCTTATTGCTCACATCCTCACCAGCATTTGCTGTTGTCAGAGTTTTGGATTTTAGTCATTCTAATAGGTGTGTAGTGGTATCTCATTTTAATTTGAAATTCCTTAATGACATTTGATATTGAGCATATTTTCATATGCTTATTTGTCATCTGTTTATCTTCTTTGATGTGCTGTTTAGCCTTTATGTTTTAAGAACAAGCCTTTCTACTCTTTTTTTTTTTTTTTTTTTTTGAGACAGAGTCTTGCTCTGTCGCACAGGCTGGAGTGCAGTGGTGCAATCTCAGCTCGCTGCAACCTCTGCCTCCCAGGTTCAAGCGATTCTCCTGGCCCAGCCTCCCAAGTAGCTGGGACTATATGCTTGCACCACCACATGGTGCACCGGATAATTTTTTGTATTTTTTTTAATAGAGACGGGGTTTCACCATGTTGGTCAGCCTGGTCTCGAACTCCTGACCTCAGGTGATCTGCCTACCTCAGCCTCCCAAAGTGCTGGGATTACAGATGTGAGCCACTGCTCCTAGACTTTCTATTCATTTTTTTAAACTTAGTATATGGAGAGGCAAATTCACCTACCTTTACAGTAGGATTGAAATAGATTTTCTTGCTATATTTCAAATATTTCTATCTTGAGATGAAACTGAAGAATTAGGGTTACTTAGGGAAAACAATCAAATCACTCATTTATAGTCTTTCCTTTAAACATGGAGGAAAAAAATAGAACTAATATTCTTCTCAGGAAGGAACCTGAACAACAATGTACTTGAAAATAATAATGCACATTTTCCAGCTGATCCAGTACATTTGCAACCTGACTTTGTCCCAGTTTCACCTCTAAAACAGTCATAGGACACAATGATTATCACCATCTCACTCTGCATGATTAATGTGGATGACTGAGCTATTCTTTGAGTTGTCACTTCAGTTTTATGAGAGGAACCCTCACTTGTTTTGAATGCCCTTGTATTTAATCCTCATCAATTTTATGGCCAAGCAAAACAGATCAAATTTACTGCACATGCTCTGATTCATGAAATTATTTAAACAACTATTAGCATTGAACCGAAAAGACTATTACTTTCTAATAACAAATTCATGTCCAAATAGGTAGTGAGTCAGGGATATTTATTTTCTGAAAATTTGTTTTATCAAAAGACAGTAATATACTACTGGGAAAAGTCGTGAGTAGCTCATTAAACAATGTTTTCGGAAAAGAATGGTTTAGAATATGAAATTGGTTGTTAATGGTTCCCGGGAAGTTAATAATCAATTTATAGGCAAGGATACTAAGTGCACTAAAAGTATCATAACATAAAAAAGTAAAGATATACATAGGCAGGATATGGTCAAAATATTCTTAAGCATCAATAATTTAGATAAAAATTAGATTTTGCGGCCAGGCGCGGTGGCTCACGCCTGTAATCCCAGTACTTTGGGAGGCCGAGGCGGGCGGATCACAAGGTCAGGAGATCGAGACCATCCTGGCTAACACAGTGAAACCCCGTCTCTACTAAAAATGCAAAAAATTAGCTGGGCGAGGTGGTGGGCGCCTGTAGTCCCAACTACTCGGGAGACTGAGGCAGGAGAATGGTGGGAACCCGGGAGGCGGAGCTTGTAGTGAGCCGAGATGGCGCCACTGCACTCCAGCCTGGGCGACACAGCGAGACTCCATCTCAAAAAAAAAAAAAAATTAGATTTTGCCACCTAATGCATTCTTATTTGTTGAGCAAAATATATATACTCATTCAGATAAAAGCCTATGTTCTTTTTGTCTTTTAAATTTAACGTTAATAACCAATATATGTACCTTTCGTTTTAATAGAATTCCTGAGTGTTTTAAAATGTTTTTGAAAAGTAAATATTTATATGATAGTTTTATAAAGTATACCATCAAGATAAAATGAATAACTTTAAAAGCAGATAAGATCCTGAAAGAAAAACAAAATCAAGTATGAATGTAATCACTAGGAAATAACTAAAAAGCAGAATTACCCATTTATCATGAATTACTAAATAAATAAAAGTTTTGGAATGTTTTTGGAACTGCAAGTAAATCAAAAGGTCATTTGGTCCATCTACCATTTGTGGATAAGTCTATAATTAAAAGTCATCCTAGACAAATAGTTGTCAATCATTCTTCTAAAAAATGCTTGGAACATTCCCTGACATCAATTCTAGGGCCCAGTGATTTATTAATTACCTCTAGAATAGTTTTCTTCTCTTTCTGCTTTTCCTCTGGTTCACCTTCTGAAGAAATTACAAATAATCTTTCATAAACTAGACCAGTGTTTATCAAACTGTAGTCCAATCGACATTTTTACTTTAATGAAATAGAAAATACCAGAGTGCATTGTATTAGTCCATTTTTATGCTGCTAATCAACATATACCCCAGACTGGGCAATTTACAAAAGAAAGAGGTTTAATGTATAAACAGTTCCGCGTGGCTGGGGAAGCCTCACAATCATGGCAGAAGGCAAAGAGGACCAAGTCACATCTTAAATGGATGGCTGCAGGCAGAGAGAGAGCTTGTGAAGGGAAACTCCCATTTTTAAAGCCATCAGATATCATGAACTGATTCACTATCACAAGAACAGCACAGGAAAGACTTGACCCCATGATTCAATTATTTCCCACTGAGTCCCTCCCAAAACATGTGGGAATTCAAAATGAGATGTGTATGGGAACACAACCAAACCATATCACGCATTGTGCAAGGGAAAAAACTTGATTCATGAAACTTGTTTGTTATTCATATATATGTATGTATGAACTGGATAATTATTTGTATACAAGTATGTGTGTGTCAAGATAAAATATATTTTTTACTAAGTATAAATGCTTAAAGAAAAACATTTGAAAAACATAGGTGTCTGTTAGAATATCAAGAATTTTTCTTTGGTCACTTTTTATTCCTTCTATGGTTGGAGTGTATTTTCTAACCACGTATTTCTCCTCTGGGGAAATGATATGGTTTGTCTCTGTGTCCCTACCCAAACCTCATCTTAAATAGTAATCCCCCCATGTCACAGGGGGTACCTGGTGGGAGGTGACTGGATAATGTGGGCGGATTTCCCCCTCGCTGTTCTCAAGTTAGTGAGTGAGTTCCCCCCTCCCCCAGACCTGTTTGGTAAGTGTCTGGCAGTTTCCCCTGCATTCTTTCTCTCTCCTGCTGCCCTGTGAAGAAGGTGTCTGCTTCCCCTTCACCTTCCACCCTGATTCTAAGTTTCCTGAGGCCTCCCAGCTCTGTGGAACGTGAGTCAATTAAACCTCTTTCCTTTATAAGTTACCTAGTCCTGGGTAGTATCTTTACAGCAATGTGAGAACAGACTAATACGGGGACTTACAAAATTGTTATTGTTCTCACAATTTACTCCTTCTTGATTGTTCAATTTTGCTTTGGAAAAAATTCATAAAATATTTTCTTAGAGACTATTTTTTTACTAAATTACATAAACCTAGATACGTACCTCTTAGAAAATGAGACTAATTTAAAACCTCTGACATACAATTTTTGACATAACTGCTATTTAGCCTTTACATCAATAAGAATAGCTCACAATGTCTATGTGTATCAGCAAACTTTTAAATTGTTATTAGAATTGATGATATAAGCAGGAATTGTTTTTTCTGTATGTGGTACAATTGAAACCTCAATTATGGCACAATAAATATCATTGCTTTGACATGTAATACAAAAGACATTTAAGGAAGGATTTTTCCATATTAATTTGACACAATTTTTCATTACTAGAGGCAGCAATATCAGAACTAGGAATTAGTTTCCAGCACTGATAATATGAATCTTCCCTGAAATAAAACTTAAAGAGATAAACAGGCTTGTGATAATGTTCTAAAATTCAGAACTTTCCCTAGAGAATTTTTCTTTTTAAATCAACTTTATTCATTTATAATACACATAAAGTAAAATTCCAAACATTTTAAGTGTACAGTCTGATGAATTTTGACAATGTATACATTTATGTAACCAGCACACTTTCCAGTCAATCCTTCTTCAACTATACTATATGCATCAGTAGCACTTTTATGCCTGGCTTCTTGTGTAGTTTACTTCTTTTCATTGCTGAACAATATTCTATTATAGGGATATATCACAAATTTGTTATCTATTCACCTATCAATAAAAATTTTGGTTGTTTCTAATTTGGGGCTATTATGAATAACGCAACTATGAATATTCGTGTATAAATCTTTTTGTGAATATGTATTTTCATTTATCTTGGATAAATACTGAGGATTAGAATTGCTGGGTCACATGTTAAGGGTATGTTTACTTCGTAAATGACTGTCAAATCATTATTCAAAGCAGTTGTGCTATTTTATGCTAACCAATGTATAAAAGTTTATTTGCCATCTATCTTTGTCAACACTTAGTGTTTTATCTTTTAATTTTAGCTATTGTATCAGCCAGGGTTCTCCAAAGAAACAGACCAATAGGAGATTAGATAGATAGGTAGATAGGTAGGTAGGTAGGTAGATAGATAGATAGATAGATAGATAGATAGATAGATAGATAGATATAATTTTTAAATTATCTATGTTGTATGTATATTGTGTGTGTAAGTTATAAGTTATAATAAGGAATTAGTTCATGCAATTATGGAGGATGAGAAGTCCTGAGATCATGGACAGATTTTCCCGGCTGGGCATTTTATGGGTTCAGTATTAAATAAAACTTGGAAAGTTTCAAATATCTGCATAATTTTCTTCACATTTGAAAGTTTTACAACTTTCAGGTGAATGCACTGAAACATTTCAGAGTAGTTTCAGTCTTTTAGGCATTAAGGATTATAAACATGACCATTTAAAATTTTCCCACAACTTTTTATTGATATATTTTGGGGGTACATTGAGTATTTAATTTTGTGAACAGGATTTTCCATACACTGGAATTTTTCCATAAATGGGCACCTGTATGCCAAGAACTGTTCAAAGTGCCTGATGATTTTTAAATTATTTAATCATTTAATCATTATAACCATAGGATGTAGTTACCAATACTACCCCTATTTTACAACTGTCTGTGGCACAGACAGAAATGGATAACTTGTTCATGTTTGCACAGCTTGTAAGTAAAAGAGCTCGGAAACGAATCCAAATAGAATATTGGTTCTTCTTGGGTTCTATTGTAATTCTAATCCAATTCTGGATATTCAAAAATCATCTTTGATTAATATACCTGGGGCTTAATGTGTAATATATTTGGTCTTTGTCCTAAGTTCTACAGAGGTCTTTGTTCCAATCTGCATTCTTGACCGCTATGTTATATTACCTCTCTATGGAGTGATATGTTTTCTCTTCCTATGGGGTTTTAATTTCTGAAATTAAAAAATGGCTAATATGAGACATTGCACCTAGCTGGGTGCATGATAGGCCTTGGGAAGGGACCAATAAGATCCTCACATATTTTTTTTATTATGCCCTTATAGGAAAACATTCACTTTTCCCAAAGCAAAATAGTTACACTATCATTTAGACACTATAATTTCTAGATATTGTAAAAATAGAAGAAAAATCAAAAAGCTATTTTTCCTGCTCTGTACTCACTACTCACACACTCAATACAACACTTCTGGCTCCAGATGTATGGGATTTCTTTCTCACACACACTGTGTGAGAAAACAATCAATCCTGCAGTAGACTCTCCAGCAGACACCATCTGGCTGTCCTTTCATTCCATTCTGACACTACCTACCTGGAGATGATGTCAAATCCTGCAGGCTGTGAGCTCAATCCCACAAGTTTATGTCCCACTTCAGATGTCAGTTGAAAGCCCCAGGTTGTTACCTATGCTTCTGAATGACCACTGGGTTCTCACAACCCCCTTCTCAGGGCTTGATTAATTTGCAAGAGTGGCTCATAACACTTTATTTACATTTACTAGTTTATTATAAAGAATATTACAGGCCAGGTGTGGTAGTTTACGCCTGTAATCCCAGCACTTTGGGAGGTGGAGGTGGGTGGATCACCTGAGGTCGGGCATTTGAGACCAGCCTGACCAACATGGTGAAACCCTGTCTGTACTAAAAATACAAAAATTAGCTGGGCGTAGTGGTGCACGCCTGTAGTCCCAGCTACTCCGGAGGCTACTCAATCGCTGGAACCCGGGAGGCTGAGGTTGTAGTGAACCGAGATCGTGCCATTGCACTCCAGCCTGGGGGACGGAGAGAGATTCGTCTTAAAGAAAAAAAAAAAAAACAGGTAGCCGTCCGCCGCCAGTCACTTCAGCTGTGAAGCACTCTAGGAGCCCTCTGGGTGCAGCCCCGCCTGCCGCCGCCCACACTGCCGTGAAGAAGCAGTTCAACCTCATGAAGCAGGTGGCCAGCCTAACCATGGGCGGCCTTTCAACCTAGCTCCTTCACCTAGCAGAGCCTTTCAACCCAGCTCCTGCAGGCAGCGGAGGTGCAGATGTGAGCAAAGCCTCTGCAGCAGCATTTGGCAGATGATGCCACAATCCATCAGCTCCAAGTCCAACCAGGCTCCTAAGAAGCACAGCAGAGGAGCAGGGATTGGCATCTGCTCTTCTGAAACCTGAAGACTGGGTCTGCTGAGAACATCAGAGAAAGACTGTCCTTGCCATCCACACTATAGCAAACTTCAGGACCATGAACTTTGGGTTCATAATCTCACAACTGAAAAGGGTCCCTCCACACTCTTGGAACTGTACACCCATTGGAACCCTTAAGGCAAGCTAACCAGGGAAGTTTCTCCCCAGAAGAAAATGGTATCCTTGATGTGAACAGCTTTTCCCAAGATCACAGATCGAGACTTCTCTACTATCATGAGACTCTTGTTTTTGAATATTTTTCCTTGCTTATGCCTCTGTGAACAACAGAAATGGAAAAGGGGTCTGTAGTGTGCACTTCTGGGACACACTTTTATTTGTGAAGGATTTTGCAGCCAGCTTTATATATGGATAATCTCATACTCTGATAGCTAAAAGATGAAGGCCCAATGTAGGTGAGAAACTTTAATGGTACATGCATGGCCTCATAATCAGTCAGAAACAGAATATTGGTTCATGTCTCTTAACCCACATCATGGGTTAAAGAGAACATTGCTAAGAGGTTTTCACTCTTCTAGAAGGGCATCGCTTGTTAGGTCCTTTTTCCATGATTTGGAGTAAAAGAAGCAATGATTAGAAATGTATCCCTCATGATAGGCTCTACAGCAGATTCCACTGTAAAGCCTACAGTTACATGACAGACTTTAAATTCTCCTGTGAAAGTTACGGTAGAATTGGCTGAACAGAGAAGTACCCGTGCAGCTGCTGGCACATGTAGCATGTGAAGAAATACATCAGATGAAGAGTAGAGGGATTCCGTCGTAGGAGATTAACAAAGTGATTGCTTAGTTTAGTGAGTAGAGTCTTTATCTAGCTCACTCTTTGATCTATTTGATTTCAGATCGTTTGGTTTATGCGGATCCTGGGTAAGGAGAATACTCCAAACTTGGTGTTATCTTTCTAATAGGCATTACAATAGTCTCCCTGGTGTACTGTATTCTCTCAAAGGTTTTAAGTACTTCCATGCAGCCATCTCCAGAATGTCAAATGGTCTCTCTTCAACTGAATGACAAGAGATGAAAGAAAGGTGTGACCATGAGGACACCATAACCTATGAATGACCTGCTGAAACCAGAAATACAAAATCACGGTAACTGAGAGTAGCACAAAGGCTGTAAGTTTTGGTCACACTCTTACCTAAATGAGAAACTGACCAAAAGGGAAATTTTTTAAAACAAAATTATGGGAGGCCATTGTTTTGGACTGAGTTCATGAGCTGGTCCCCAACAGACCAAGCAAAACCAAAATGGAGTCCCTCGTGCTAAGACTTTAAGGAAACACATAGATCCTAGAACAGACCACGGACCAGGTTTTGTTTTTCTTCCTCAAATCTCCATAACAAACATTCCTCACAGCATAGGTATCCACCCTGTGAGGTTCCCATTAAATCTTTTAACCGAATTCATTTCCTCTCACCTAGAGACCATCAAGCTTCAGGACATGCTACAAGGGTTCCAGCCAGTTCCAGGTGGAGACACCACCCCTGGCCATCAAGGAGCTACCCTTCCTCCATGAGATAGAGCAGGGCAAAAGTTCCATGATCTCCAGTAGGTTGGGACTACACCCCAAGCCCGCATGAAGCAGTTACAGAAGAAAGACCATCAGTCTCTCCACCTGCCATAAAGATTTATTGGAATCCCATCTTTCAGGGAGGAAATGAGGCAGGAGAACAGGACTTGCAGGCAGGGAGCCTAAGGACTTCCTAGAACTAAATCAAATGGAAACACTTCAGCTATGACAGGAAATAGCCTCTCCATTTACATAGGGTGTACCAGAGTAAATGACTTTGTAACTTCGTCCTCTTCATTTATGTAGGATGTACACCAAGTAACCAGTGGAAACCTCTAGAGGGTATTTAAACCCCAGAAAACTCTGTAACTTGGCCCTTGAGCCACTTGCTTGGGCCCACTTCCACCCTGTGGCATGTGCTTTCATTTTCAATAAATCTCTGCTTTTGTTGCTTTGCTTTTTCAAAAAAAAGAAAAAAGAACATTACAAAGGAAACTGGTGAACAGCAGATGGAAGAGATGCACCGGGCAAGGCATGTGGGAAGAGGTGTGCAGCTTCCATGCCTTCTCTGGGCATGCTACCTTCTAGGAACCTCCACATGTTCAATTATCCAGAACCTCTTCAAATCTCATTCAAGCATTTTTGTAGAGCTTTATCTTTGGCCCTATCCCTCCTTTCCCCACCCTGTCACCTCATTAGTATAAACTCAGGTGTGACCAAAAGGTCTTGAAACAAAAGACACTTTTATTATTCAGGAAATTCCAAGAGTTTTAGGAAGTTTGTATAAGAACCAAATATTATAACAAAAGATGCTGCTGTCACTCTTATCACTCAAAAAACAACAAGGGTTTAGAAGGTCTATATCAGGAAACCAGGACAAAAACCATACACAGTTCACATTAAACCACAGGTACATTAATCAAAGATTATTTTTTGAAAATCCAGAATTGGCATCAGACAAACAATAATTCAAAAAATTTGGAGGGGCTTCCAGATGGCTAACTGAAGGCATCTGGTACTCACCTCCTCCACAAAGAAGAACTGAAATAGCAAGCAGATAATCACACTTCAAATAGATCATCTAAGAGAGAATACTGGAATTCAACAGAAAAGTGACGGGAAACATCTAATCAAGGAAGGAGAGGAAAGCGAGGCAGCCTTCTGGGCCAGGATCAGCTGGGAGCCTGGAGGGGCTCCTGAATGCAGAGAAAGGGTAAGTGAAATACCCCCTGCAGTCCCACATCCCCACTGTGAACTCCTGTAATCCTAGCCATAGGAGACCCCTTCAGCCCTCACAGGCCCTGAGACTGTATAGCGAGCTGCCTGGAGACAGAGGAACTGCATCGCTGCAGAGGGGAGGCTCACACTGGGTCCCACCCCATGCCCAGTCCTAAGCAACTACAGCAAGGCACCATATTGAGAGCCCAGTCCCCACCAGACTGCTTCCTGCCCAGGAGCCCAACAGCCCCTGCCTGTTCACATCTTTGGAGCCCCATTGACATACCCCACCCACTAGCACTGCTGCATTAGGGCTGAAACACAAGTCATTGGCAAAGACCCCACTTCCCCCAGCAGCAAAGCCACTGTGCATTTTCACAGACCTGAACATAAACTCTCCCACCTTCAGCTGCCACCACTGTGGGCTGCTGCTACCAAGGCCAAAGTGCTAGTAAAGAGGGCGCTCCCCAGCTACCTGTATGACTGCTGCCACTGAAAGCAACCCCATCCTCCCAAGTAGCAGGCTGAAGCAGAGCCATTGCCACACCCAACCAAAGCACTCCACTGAGGGCTTAGGGATTACCCAACCCCTGCCTACCACAGCCAGAGACTGCATGCACCACTGTGGGAATTGAGGACAGGTCCACCCAGTCTGGCTCTATCCCCTGTCCCCCAGTGCATGGGATTGCTGTCTGAAGGCCTGGAGGCTGCCCAACCCAGTCCACCACCATTGGCACCTGAGCACTTATCCCGGGGGCCTGAGGTCAGGTCTGCCTAACTTGCCACTACAACCACAGTTGGCACCCACCCACACGTACCACCTATGAGCCTGGAAACTGGCTTGTCAAGCCTATTGCAGCCACCACCAACATCAGCACAAACCACTTGGAAGCCAGAATGTTGTCCTGCCAATGCTACTGCCATCACCCATGCCATGCTGACTACCCTCAGGACTGAAAACATGCCCACCTGGTCAGCCCACTGCTGCCACTTCCAGTACCTGAGCAAGCTGCCTGGAGGCCTAAGAATTGGCCTGCCTGGACTTGCTAACACCAGTGCCATGTACACTGCCTTGGGGCCCAAGGACAAGTACACTTGGCCTACAGCTGCCACCATTAGGGCTCAAAGATAGGTCCACCTAGCATTTCCATTCCCAGCAAACCTTCACCACGGCCTCTACCAATAACCACGCCATAAGCCACTAGGGAAATTAGATACCACTGACGTTGAAGAAATCATGCAGAGACTACACTACTGCACACACCCAGAATCAAAGCCAAAGTGCTCTACCAAACCAATACCACAGATACATCTTCAGAAAAAAATTCTCTCCTAAGAAAGCAAATTCAACAGGTTAGAAGAAGCAACTGTAATACCTGATGTGCAGATACATGAAAAAGCAAGGAAATATGACACCTCCAAAAAAACACAATAATTATCATAAAAGATACATACAAAATCCTGGAAAAGAATTCAAAACAATGATACTAAAGAGCTAAATGAAATATAAGAGAATACAAAAAAAACATACAAAAAATCAGAAAAACAATTCATGGTATGAATGAGAAATTTACCGAAGAAATAGATATCATTAAAAAAAATCAAACAGAAATTCTAGAACTCAATAATTTATTAAATGAAATAGAAAACACATTTGAAAGTTTCAGTAATAGACTAGATCAAGCAGTAAAAAAAAAAAAACAGAAATTCTAGAACTGAATAATTTATTAAATGAAATATAAAATACATTTGAAAGCTTCAATAATAGACCAGATCAAGCAGAAGAAAAACCAACAGAATTTAAAGATGGTCTTCTGAAATAAGCCAGTCAGACAAAAATAAATAACTTAAAAATAAAGAACTAAAAAGAATGAACAAAGCCTACATGACAAACAGGACACCATAAAACAAGCAAATATTTGAATTTTTAATGTCTCACAAAGCAAAGAGAAAACAAAAGAGACAGAAAACCTATTTAACAAAATAATAGCTGAAAACTACCCAAGTTTAGCAAGAGATTTAGACATCCAGGTAGGGGAAGCTCAGAGATCTCCAATTAAATACAACTCAAAAAGATCTCTCCCATGGTACATTATAGTCAAACTGTCAAAAGGAAAAGACATATAGAGAATTCTAAAAACAACAAGAGAAAAGTGTGTCATTACTTACAAGGGACCTCCTATCACAGTAACAGTGCATTTCTCAGCAGAAATCTTACAGGTCATGAGAGAATGGATTAATATATTTAAAGTGCTAGAAAAAAAAACCAAACTGTCAGTCACTGATAGTATACCCAGCAACATTATCCTTCATAAATAAAGAAGAAATAAAGTCTTTCCAAGACAAGCAAAAGCTGAGGAAATACATCACCCCTATATCAATCCTTCAAGAAATGCTTAGTGGAATCCTATGTCTGAAAAAAAAAGGGTGATATCTACCATCATGCAAACACATGAAAGTGTAAAACCCACTGGTATAGCAGAGATAAGTAAAAGAAATAGGAAATAAGAAAAAGAAAGGACATAAACGTTCCCACTACAGAAAATCACCAAGCCACTGTGATAAATAATAAGAGAGAAAGACAGGAACAAAGGATACACAAAACAGCCAGAAATCAATTAGTAAAATGACAGGAATAAGCTCTCACATAACAATATTAACCTTGAATTTAAACAGTTTAAACTTTCTACTTAAAAGATGTAGACTGGTTGAATGAATTTTTAAAAATATGACTCAACTGTATGCTGCCTACAAGAAACATCTCACCTGTGAAGACACACATAGACTGAAAATAAAGGAACAGAAAAAGATATTTCATACAAATGGAAACCAAAAGTGAGCAGGAGTAGCTATGTTTATATAGGATGTGTTAGTCCATTCTCACACTGCTATGAAGAAATACCCAAGACTGAGTAGTTTATATAGGAAAGAGGTTTAATTGACTCATGGTTCCACATTGCTGGGGAGACCTCAGGAAACTTAGAGTCATAGTGGAATGCAAAGGAGAAGCAGGCACCTTCTTCACAGGGCAGCAGCATGGAGTGAGTGCAAGCAGGGGAACTGCCAGATGCTTATAAAACCATCAGATCTTGTGAGAACTGAGTCACTATCACAAGAACAGCATTAGGGAAACTGCCCCATTGATCCAATTACCTCCACCTGGTCTCACCCTTGACACATGGGGATTATGGAGATTACAATTCAAGATGAGAATTGGGTGGGGCACAGCGCCAAACCATACAATTAGATAAAACAGACTTTATGTCAAAAACAGTAGAAGGAGACAAAGAAGAGATAACAGAAGGTTGGTTAATAAATAACGAGCATACAATTAGAAGCAATAAGTTCTAATGCTCAATAGCAGAGTAGTGTGACCACAGTTAACAACAATGTATTGTATTAGCTATTAGCTAGAAAAGGGGACTTGAAATGTTCCCAACACACAGAAATTATTAATACTCAAAATGATGGATATCCCAAATACCCTGATTTGATCATTACACAATATGCATGTAACAAATTATGGCCAAGCATGGTGGTTCCCGTCTGTAATCCCAGCACTTTGGGAGGTCAAGCTGGGAGGATTGCTGAGCCCAGGAGTTTGAGACCAGCCTGGGCAACATAGCAAGACCTTGTCTCTACAAAAAAATACAAGAACTAGCAGGCATGATGGCATATGCCTATAGTCCAAGCTACTCAGGAGGCTGAGGCAGGAGGGTCTCTTAAGCCCAGGAGGTCAAGGCTATAGTGAGCCAAGATCATGCCACTGCACTCCAGCCCGGGTGACAGAATGAGATCCTGTCTCAGGGAAAAAAAAAATCATCACATGTATTCCATAAATATGTACAAATATTTATATCAATAAAAAATAATCCAAAAAAAGTGATGTCATCAATGATCTAATCTCATCAATTTTAGGGTCTTTTTTTCTCTTCAACATTTTTAATAGAATTTTATAACCCCCAAACAATCAACTTCCATATAACTAGACAGGAAACCACCTTATACTTAACTAGTAGGTATCATAAATTCTGTTCTCTATTTCTGATTTTGATGAAGAGACTTGTCTGATTGCCATTCTCTATATGATAATTTCATATAACTGAAGTTGGTAATTAAGTTTCTCCTGAAGCCTTAATAATTATGAGTCTTGAAACTTTCTTTATAAACCCCAATTCCCAAACTTTTAGTCAGTTACTTTGTTGAGGGTTCTTGCCAAGTTATGCTCACTTTTTCATGTCTTTTAAAAATTGTTGAGATCCAAATTGGACACATTCCACTATTTATTATTAAAATGTCTTTATCATTTTATCACTCCCCCTTGTGAGTACTGGTTTTAGAGTCAGGAAACTTAGTATCTACTCCCCTTGTTGCAATGTATTAGCTGTTTTGTATTGGGTAAGTCATCTAATTTGTCTTTATCCTGGTTTACTTATATGTAGGTCATAGGAATTGGACTAAAATATATTTCTTGTCTCAAGATGGTATAATTTTCTGATTTCCTTCAGTGAAACACTAACTTTTCATGGATATCTGTGTATAGCTAACTTTTTTACATTCCCTTTTGAAAGCTTTTTTTTGTTCACAAAGCAGATTATTCTTCATTTATCCCCAGAGAGCTCAGTGTACTTATTTTTTTCAGCTTATCAAAGTCATTCAGAATTATAGTTTTCCATTAGGTGAGGGATTCACTTAAAATATCTTCCCTTCAATTGCAACATGCAGTATCTGGGGTCGGGGAGGACTGAAATATTCCTATGTATATTCAATCAGTTTCAAAAAATTTTACAAGATAAACTAGTATGTTAATACTTAGTCTCATAAAGGAAAGGTTTATTAGAAGAAATAGGTCAAAAGGTTAGATTAATCAATCTTTACTGTTCCTCTTCCATTTTCTCCTCTTTCGATAATATTTATTTAACATCCTCTTTTACTGAGTGAGGTGCTGTGCCAATAAAGCATAACAGATGTATTTCTTATCCTTGAAGAACTCAGATCCAAAAATAGGTATCATTGAAGTAAGGAAAAGGGTAAGAAACAGACTTAAAATATGCAGAGAACAGATGACTCTTTTAAAGTATACTTACTTTTACCAATATCTGCTGATTGGACTCTAGTAGTAAAAGGGTCTTCGTCTCCACGGCTGACCGACCTCATGGACTTGGGCAATAATAGCTTCTGCCTCACTCAGCTCCATATGACTTTCAGGAAAGATCTTTTCTGGAAATAGACACTATTTTTACTCTTTTACCGCTACTGTTTTCTCACACCTATCTCCTCTCTATTTCCTTTTTTATCCTCCTCCCCCTGCACCCTCCCCAATATACTTACTACCCTACTTTGTATATAGATAATCCAGTTCAAGTACTTCATGTACAGTCAGCCCCATACTCTGCTTGCCAACTGAGTTTCCAAAATCAGTATCAACTTTTTTCTTAAAATTACTCTCAGGTTGGGGGCAGGGGGAGGGAGCACATTAGGACAAATACCTAATGCATGCAGGGCTTAAAACCTCGATGATGGGCTGATGGGTGCAGCAAACCACCATGGCACATGTATACCTATGTAACAAACCTGCATGCTCTGCACATGTATCCCAGAACTTAAATTTTTTTTTTAAATAAAAAAAATTACACTCAAATTCTTTCTTCCTATGATAAAGGTGTCCTGAGAAAGAATAATATCATTCAAATGTAGCATCTTTCTGTAAGGAGGCTGAGAGTTATTAGTTGCTGGAGTGAGGTATAGATATTCTTAACTTGCAGACACACAGTGGAAGAAGGTCATGGGAACTACAAAGGAAGAGTTAGATAGTTCCTGGTAGGACTGAAATGGAAAGAGTTAAATCTTAGAAATATTCCAGCAATATTTGAGAAAACGCAGTGTCCTAAGGGGCAGATGCAATGGAGGAAAGGAAGGGTAGAATAAGCAGTCTGGGGATATCCTGATGTTCTCATTTGTAACTCTAGATAAGGAACTGGACAGTTAAAGAGAAACAGCAACAGACGAACTTTAATGAGAGGGATTTGATGGTTAAATTATTAGTCACTAACTCACTCTTGAAGCAAACATATAAACATCCAGCCTTCTTTCCTTTTTAAAATATGGCTAATGGTGCTCCCCTACTGAGGGAACATCAAAATAACAATAAAAATCATTGAAAAGTTACTAGTAAAATGTTCCTTAAATAATATCTTTTCTTTCCTGAATTTTTTCCAAGCTTTATTCAATTTTTTTATAGATTTACTTTAACATGTGTTTTTTAACTCAGGCAGAATATAGCTATCCTATTTAGATACCTAAAGAATTTTTCCTTTGTCAGTTGAAAAATATTATTCATGCCTATAAAGTTCTAATAGTGATCATCATAATGTAAAATAGGATTTGTGCTTTTCTTCTTTTTCAAATAAAATGATATATGAGGGAAAACTCGTCATGAAAATGACAGTGAACACAAACATGATAATGGGGAGATGCTGAATCAGGTAAACCACAATATTCAATATAAACCAAATCATTTAAGAATTCCTTTTCCAGAAACGGATGCATTTAAATTGCTATTTAGGTGCTCTTACACATTGCTGTTTATAGGGTATGGTTTAAATCCACTGTTCATTTAGTAACAGTTCAGTTGCTAAGGGTGTTAATGAACAAGGTATAATTTGAGCCATTTATTTAAGACACACAAGTACTTCCAAGCAAGGAAAAAGGATCTTCCTCTCTGCAGGGGCCCATATGTAGAAAAATACTGATTTTATGTGGATTCTGGTGACAACGTTAGAGTCAATAAAAGTTTAAAGTTAAACACCTAATGGGATTTTTTTTAATTCAGTGGAAATAAAATTCAGTGCATTTGTGTTTACAGGCTTTTCCTTTTTTGCTTGGTGTTTTAAAAAATGCTTCTAAAAGAGCTGAATGTTTTATTGATTAGCCAACTCAACAATTTTTTACTATGTATAAATAATTGCTAGGTGTTTCAGCAAATTCTAGTTGTAAAAGTGACTGGAGCCAACATTATTTGGTAAATCACTATAATTCCTTACTAAACATTTTTCATATTTCAATTAACTTTTTTCCTCCACTAAGTACTAAACGATGAAATAAATGTACAGTTAGAAATAGTTTTGTCATTACTATTTTATAAAGCACAATCATTTTTGGATACATAAGCTGGCAGTAAAATAATTGCATTTTGTTTTAATTGATGCTTAAGTCTCTTTAAGACAATTATTAACCTCCTTTAAAGATAAGCCAGAAAATATCTTCATATATTTAGCACTTTTCTGACACCAAGCAGTTCATTATTGTCCTAGAGGGGTAGAGGGGTGACGAGGCCCACCAAAATGTAATTCTAGGACAGATAGTCCCAATGGTCATAGAGGATGAGTATCTTAAACCATTTAATAAAACTTCTATGAAAGAAGAAAATGCTACTGAGTATCGTCATCATTTTGTAACAGCGGAGGTGGGTTTCAGACATGCTCCTTTCCTGTGTGCAAATGTGGAACATCTGTGGGAGCAAATGCCTGTGCAGGCTGTGCAAACAAAAATAGAAGGCTTTCCATTTTGAAATCTCCTTCCCGGATATTGTTGGAGATGAAAAGAAAAGCAGACCAGATCCTTTTTATGGCATTTTAAGTTGGTATTTACAGTTGCTACAAAGGATAATTATGTTTGCCCATTGTTTCAAGACAATGATCCTATTGATGATTTTTTAATGTCCCCAAGCATGACTCACCTAAGTAGATAAAAGAAAGCAGTGATGCTTTTAGCGAAGACATAGATTATATTACCTTCTGCTTAGTTCAAAGTCTCCATGATCACAGACCAGAAAGTAATTTGGAAAGGATGAATTCTACTCTCTTTCTGCTAACATAGTTAAGACTGCCATTCCAGCTGGGCATGGTGCCTCATGCCTGTAATCCCAGCACTTTGGGAGGCCAAGGCAGAAGGATTGCTTAAGGCCAGAAGATTGAGGCTGCAGTGAGCTATAATCACGCCACTGCAGTCTAGCCTGGGCAACAGAACAAGACTCTGTCTCAAAAAAAAAAAAAAAAACTGTCATTCCAGATTACTTTAAAAAACTCACTTGACTTTATTCAAGTAATAACTCGAATATTTCAGTTAGATTTGGGTCATAACAACCTTGTTTGGTTATTACAATCTTAGACTAATTCCCGTAGTCACACCAAGTTAATTTAGACTAAATAATTGAAAACAATGGAGGAAAGTACTAACTATAGCATTTAGAATAATTCAATTTTTTTTTCTTCTCTCAGATGTTTATGAACCAAAGAATATATCACATGTTGGGGTTAGAAAATTGGACATTACACAGTAATTCCACATAAGAATCAGAAGTCTGCAAATGTTCTTTTGGTCATTCTGGTGGAAGACAGATATATTGAATTATTCTACAATTGCCAGTTGACTGTCTCTTAAGTCCTGCTATGTTCTATTCACCGTATCATGTAAAATAAACATCCTTGTTTTTGGAATTTAGCAGATAATTATTGGGGGCTTCCTTTATCACTGAGATGTAATCCCCACATGTCAAGGAAGGGAGGTGATTGGATCATGAGGGAGGTTTCCCCCAGGCTTTTCTCATGATAGTGAGTGAGTTCTCACAAGAACTGATGATTTTATAAGCGTCTAGCATTTCCCCTACTTGCCACCATGTGAAGAAGGTCCTTGCTTCCTCTTCATCATCTGTCATGATTGCAAGTTTAGGCCTCTTCAACCACGTGGAACTGTGAGTCAATCAAACCTCTTTCCTTTATAAATTACCCAGTCTCGGGTATTTCTTTATAGCAGTGTGAAAACAGACTAATACATGTCACATATTAAAAACTGCACATTGTGAGCCTTATTTAGTATGTTTTATTTAGAAAGTGTCGTGCCAATTACATAACTTTTTTAAATTTTTTCATCGCAAGGAAAGGAGCTATAGTGTGTTTCAGTTTAAGTATTATTTATTATAAAGCAGCAACATTTTAATCCACTGAAAAAAAAAACTGTTATAGTTGTTGAAAAGAAACTAGACCTGATTTATAAAGAGTAAGACAAAATTTTTGAGATTAGACAGAAATATTTTAAGCAGTGTGATGAAAGAATGACAACTGCCATTTTTTTCCTTTTTGAAAAAAAATACCAGTATTGATATATTAGTGTGGTAAGGTGATTCTGTACAGAAAAGCTTGCAGTTGTTTTTAAAATTTTACTGCGTTTGTTAAACTAGAAAGCTGCTGATAGCAAATTATATGAGTTATTCTAGAATTTCCTAGCAAGAGATTACCATAGTCTAACCACAAACTGTTGTGTCAATTCCACATTTAAAAAGTAATTTTCCATGTGATATATGTAAAATTCAAAATAGTATTCACATTTGTTGAAATGTACTAAATGTTTTTGCTGAACAGAGAACTTTTAAAACCTGGAATTTTTTCTTCACATTCTTATCCTTAAATTTATAACTTTTATCTTTTCCTTCTGTTCTCTGTAAGGATGTGGGGGAAATTTTTGCTGTAAAGTTTAATGCACTTCATTGTGGTTTATGGGTGCAAAGCCTAAGTCATCAAAAGCATATTATGTAAGTCTGATTACTCTTCTTGCAAAGATCTTTTGGAATTCATCTCACACACTCTGCAATTAGAAGTAAAGATTTTAGCCTTCTTGCAAAGATCTTTTGGAATTCATTTCACACACTCTGCAATTAGAAGTAAAGATATGGATGAATATAGGGAAAACTGGCCAGGAGTGGTGACTCAGGCCTGTAATCCCAGCATTTTGAGAGGCCAAGGTGGATGGATCACTTGAGGTCAGGAGTTCGAGACCAGCCTGGCCAACATGGTGAAACCCTGTCTCTACCAAAAATACAAAAATTAGCTGGACATGGTGTTGCACACCTGTAATCCCAGCTACTTGAGAGGCTGACACAGGAGAACTGCTTGAACCCAGGAGGCAGAGGTTGCAGTGAGCCGAGATTGCACCACAGCACTCCAATCTGTGTGACAGAGCGATACTCCATCTCAAAAAATATATATATACATAAATATATATACACACACACACACATATACATATAGGGAAAACTGAGGTTGTATCCTTGATTGTACTTACTGAATTCCAGAATTGTAATGGAAACATGTTTTTATAATTACCGTTTATTTTAGCTCTGTGTCAGTGTCTAATTGGATTTTTTATAAACAACATTCATACAGATAAAAACTTTAGAAATAAAATTAGATGTTATGGAGGATATAAAACAAGGATGCTCTGAATTTGGTCTTTGTGAAGCTCAGAGTTTAATATGGGAGATAAGATATGTAAATAACCATGAGAGAGGGATGATGGGTGTTGAGAAATGAACAACTGGGATAATTTAGTGAAGAGGAAAACAGCTTCAGATAAGGCTTGCTGAGTAATACAGCAGAGGAGTTTTGGGAATTAGTTGGGTAGAAATAATCAGAAGTTGAAAAAAGCAAGGAAGTTCATAGTACATAAAATTATTAATAATGAAGGAGTGACCATAACATAAAATTATTAAACTTGAGAAGCTGCAGTCGCTGCTATAACCGGTCAGGGGAGACCGGCAGGCTATGATTCTGCCCTCAGCCCGTGTCTCAGGTTTGTTCATATTCTGCTCTTCCACATTTGTCTTTTCATATTTCAATAGCGAACCCTGTGAATATTGTAAATATTGGAGGCAGTCAAGGGACTCCTTTTGATGAATTTCTGCAATTTATTTTCTCTTCCATTTTTAATGAGCAGAATAACACATGAGGGAAGTTCATTTTCTAACAATGTTCATTCCACACTTGCAACCAAACTCCAAGGCAACATCTGAGAGTGAATCCTCAATCTGGAGCACTGGAGGCTGTGCAGAAGATGAGAGGGGAAGTTGTTTTTCAGATGAGGTGCAGCTGAGCCAAGCTGACACCAGGAGAACTTCAGGTCATCAGGGATTCTCAAGCCATTTGCTGCTGAAGGATTAATGTCAATCTAGGGTCCTGGGTGGATGCCAACTAGAATGATTGCTTGGGGAAAAATTAACTTGGATAAATTGAAAACTGCTCTTTGCCCATATATTAAACAATCTGGAAGCTCTCACTTTTCCATATGGTTTTTGTTTCTGGGCAGCCTGATTACAGATGGATGTGTTTTTTATGTTATTCACGCAGAACACTGGGTAAGTAGAAAAGGTTTAGACAATTGAATTAGATTTGGAGTAGGCTGCTTCAAATGTGTAGGTGATGGAGTGAACTGCATTCCTGAGGCTTCTAAGGTAGTCATTAGCAAGCACAGTGTGGCTACCGCAGGTGAAATTTATCTCATTAATTTTAATTGGGGAAAGTCCTCTTTACTTCCTTTTTCGAATGGCTACACTTCATTCCATGGTTTAATTATGTTATTAATGCATCTCACCAAAAAAGCAGTTCATCTCTTCTTGATCTCCTAATAAGCGTCGTACAACAGTTCATTCAAAACTTCCCTACTGTTTCCAAGTCCTTAATTCTTCACACTCGCATTCTCAACAAATGAGCTCACTTCTATCTCATGAAGGAGCTAAGAGTCCTTTGGCATAAACTTCTCTGTTCTATTCTCAGTTTTGGTTTCTAGACATCACTTCCCATTCCCTAATTTAGTCTCAGGGACAGAGGTCTTTCCTTTTTTTTTTTTTTTTTGAGATGGAATGTCGCTCTGTCACGAGGCTGGAGTGCAGTAGCATGATCTTGGCTCACTGCAACCTCCGCTTCCTGGGTTCAAGCGATTCTCCAGCCTCAGCTTCCCAAGTAGCTGGGACTACAGGCACATGCCACCACTCCCGGCTAATATTTTTGTATTTTTAGTAGAGACGGGGTTTCACCATGTTGGCCAGGATGGTCTTGATCTCTTGACCTCGTGATCCGCCTGCCTTGGCCTCCCAAAGTGCTGGGATTACAAGCGTGAGCCACCGTGCCTGGCCTCCTTTTCTTTCTAAGGCTAAGTGCTGTCTGGCTCCTTGCCTCTCTAAGCATGGCCTGAGGAGCAGAAACATCAGGCTTGTCTGGGAGCTTGTTCCCACTGCAGACTCTCAGAGCCCATGCTGGACCTAGGAGTCAAAATGTGGATATTAGAAAGATCCCCAGGTGATCTGTACACACATTTAACATTTCAATGTAGAGCCTAGTCTTACATTCCCCAGAACTATTTTTCTTGTAATTATTTAATTTCATTGTAATATATCAATTTCTTCCTGTTAGCCTTTTATTAATACATGCTCATAGCTTTTCTCTATCTTGTAAGTCCTTTTTTTCTCTCACCAATTCTCACATTACACTTCAAAAGATTCTTAGCATGTTCTTAATCCGTGTTCTTGTTTTTCAGAGCATCCTTTCATGACAACTCCCAGCGTTTTACTTCCACATGTACCCTGGAAAGTGCCCAATGATCTCCAGCTCCCCAATTCAACAATCTAGTTTTAGTCTTCACGCCTTTACATTTTGTAGAATTTGGCATTGTTCAGCATTTTCTTAAAGTTTTCTCTTTTGGCATCTGTTACACTAGACTTTGCCCAAGGTTAGTCCACAGTGTTGGCTTTTTCTTTCTTTCCTGTTCCCAAATGTGGTTGAAGGATTAACAGGAAAGAATGCTTAGCTATAAATGTGAGTTACCATAATCATAATAGATCCACTGCTTAATTCAGAACTGGGGCATCCCAGGGTAAAGTGAAGTGAAATCCAGGATTTGTATACATATATATATTTTTTCCTTTATTACTTCTCCCAGGAATGTATACATATTTGTTCAAAACAAAAGGAAAGGGGACTTAGGGAAAAGTCCCAAAGACTAAAAGAACTATTAGATTCTTTTGTGTACCATCTTCTAAGAGACAAAAGTGAGCTAAACAGCTTTTAGATTTTTTTTTCCATGATTGAGCATTTTGATATTATAACTATTCTTTTTTTATATATATATATGAGGCGGAGTCTCGCTCTGTCGCCCCTGCTGGAGTGCAGTGACGCGATCTTGGCTCACTGCAAGCTCCGCCTCCCGGGTTCATGCCATTCTCCTGCCTCAGCCTCCTGAGTAGCTGGGACTACAGGCACCCACCACCACGCCCGGCTAATTTTTTTGTATTTTTAGTAGAGACAGGGTTTCACCGTGTTAGCCGGGATGGTCTTGATCTCCTGACCTCATGATCCACCCGCCTCGGCCTCCCAAAGTACTGGGATTACAGGCGTGAGCCACCGCGCCCGGCCTATAACTATTCTTGAGGGAAGTCTCTCAGATGAGTTCTCACTCCTCCTCTATTTGATGGAAATAACTTCAGGTGTCAGAAAAAGTGAACCAAAATTATACCTTCTCAAGGATAACCACAGTTAATACTTTCGGGTTCATCTTTCTAAATTTACATTCAGATAGATAGAAGATAGACATACAGATATATCTGTGTGAGTGTGTAACACAAACCTTTTTTGTTACTACTTCATTTACAAAGAATGAAAGCAGATTGTTCCAAGTACTTATATAGTATCGGCTCAAGTTTCTAGGTAAAAACATATATATCTATATCACTTTTAATTGTTCAATATCATTCTGGTGAATGGCTATGACAATTTATTTCAAAGATTGTTTATCATTCTTTTCAATGTTTTTCTCTTTTAAACAGTGTGTAAATGAAAATTAATATATATACCCAAAAATGAAATTTTTATATCAAGGGCTATGTATATCTCCATAGTAAATGTATATTGCCAAACTGCCAACTAATTCATAGGTCATTCACAGTGTATGTGAGTGTTTATTTCTCCTGATATTAGCCAATATTTGCAGGGCCAGAATTAAGATCATATAAGTGCAGGGCTGATATTTTGTTCATTATGGATCTTTTGCATTAATTTGCATCAAAATCTTATTCATCCTGGTTACTGAGTTTTTTGGCCCCTTACTAAATTTTGTGCTGGAGGCAAGTAATTTGTGTTACTCTAGTCCCCAGCCTGAATATTGGGTCTCACACTTAAAAATAAAAAAGCCAGTGGGGCACAGTGGCTTATGCCTGTAATCCTAGCACTTTGAGAGGCTGAGGCAGGTGGATTCCTTGAGCTCAAGAGTTTGAGACCAGTCTGGGCAACATAGTGAGACACTGTCTCTGCAAAAAAATACAAAAATTAGGCATGGGGGTGCACACCTGTAGTCCCAGCACTTTGGGAGGCCTATATGGGAGGATCACGTGAGCCCAGGAGCTTGAGGCTGCAGTGAGCTATGATCATGCACTCCAGCCTAGTAGACAGAATGAGACCCCATCTCTAAATAAATAAGTAAATAGTGACCCTAGTAAACACCTGAAACTGTATTTATCTGGCTCAGTTAAAATAAAAAATTATTTAAAAAATAATATAAAAAGCAAATATGACTGATATGATAACAGTTATTTTAGTTTATATTTTTTAATTTCTAATGAGGATAAGCAACTTTTCCCATTTAATGATAATTTCTATTTCTTCCCCTAAATTGCTTATTTATACTCTTTGCCAACTTTTCCATGAGATGCTGTCTTTTGCTTTTTATTTGTAGAAACTCTTTCTCTGTTTATTATACAGATTTCTATAGCTTGTGGTAATTTCCCCTAGTATTGTTTTCACTTTCAGTATTTGTTTGACCTGATTCTTTTTACACAAAAGGTTGAAATTTTTCTGTAGTTATGATGTGAATACTAAGACTATTTAGTATGGAATGCTAACCTTTCAGTTTTATTTCTTCAAATATTTTTTCCAAAGAGAATTGGAAGATCAAGCCCTCCTTGCCCTTGAGGGAAATGTTAACAGTTTTTGCAATTTTAAATAATTTGGGTATTTTAAAATGCACCATCAAAGTTTATAATAACAGGAAAAGGGAAAGACAGGTGGCAGAGGAGAAGTAGAGTAGAGAAACAGGAAGTAGTGTTGGGGCTTTCCCATCCCTATAAGGAGCTTTTCAGAGGAGCTGGTTTCAGAGCTGCCTCTGGCAGCTCGCTGGTGAGGTGGCAGGATCACAGAAGAAGGGATATGTTAAGCACCCGGGCAAAGGAGGCTGGTTCCCTATGTCCCCATGTGACACAGAAGTCATAGAGACAGCTACCTGACTTAAAGACCATCCATGGACTTAGATATTGAGGATGGCAATGTGAGAAATTCCTTGGAAATTAAAAGCACTGATATTTACCTCCCATCATGCCTCCCCATTCCACCTCCCAACCCATCTAATTTTCTAGCTACCATATAAGTCTCTCTAATTTCAGTGCAATCTTAGGGAAGAGTACCAATTATAATAAGGTTAGAATTAGATTAATTTAAAGGAAACAAAGTTTTATTACCTGTATACTCAAGTTTGGGCACAGATTTACACTTGCTAAATGATTACATTTAAAAATCTTTTCTTATATTTTTAATTTTTATGTAATGCCAAAAATAGGTTTTTCCACCCAAAAGTAAAAAAAAAAAAAAAATTATTCAAAAAAAAATTATTCTATAATTTGTCTATTACTTTAATGGTTTTATTTTTATTCTTAAATCTTTAATTCATCTCAAGTTAATTTTGGTGTATTTTGTGTGTAGTAGGAATGTAACTTAAAAGTTGTTTCCCAAATGGTTAGCCAATTTAATTACTATCTCAACCACATATAGAATTTATAAATGGAATAAAGTTAACAGTTTGGAAATGTGAAGCCAGAAGTTGTTACTTCTTTCCCTTTCTTATGTTTTGTCAGTCTAGTTCCTTTCCTAACTTCCTTCGTCTTTGTCCCTTTCAGTTTATTTCACCCTGAAGCCAAAGAGAACTTTCTGAAAGGCAAATTTGCTCATGCTATAATAGTTACTGACAAATATTTAAAGGACTAAGTTGTGTAAGGAATCTACACTGTCAGGCAGAACCAGAACTCCTGGTATGAAAATTTGGTACAAATTAAAATTGTCAAACAGTGAAGTGTCCTGTCTCGTGTGGAATTAATTCCTTGTTCGTCTTTGAAAATAATTTCGAGTGAGAAGACTACTTGTCAGGAATGCTTTGGAAGAAATGATTTCAAGATTTCATAATTGTTCTAGATATATGGAGTTCCATAGAACTTAAAATATAATGGATTAAATTAAAAAACTATAATTATTGAGTTATCTCCTGTTTAAACATGTTCACTTTTCTTGTTACAACTGTGTAAAATACTATTTGGTCATTTTGAATGGTTGTAGAGTTTTTTTCACAGCAAGAAATTATTAGATTTGTAATAAGATTGCAGTTAAGTTCTATGTTTATTTAATGGTTTTGTAATAATGGAATTGAATTTTCTGGGCATCTAATAAATTGATTGTTTGATTGATTGACTGAGACAGGGTCTCACTCTGTGGCCCAGGCTGGAGTGCAGTAGCATAATTGCCACTCACTGCAATTTATACCTCCTGGACTCAAGAGGTCCTCCCACCTCAGCTTCCCGAGTAGCTGGGACCACAGGTACGTACCACCATTTCTGGCTAATTTTTGTATTTTTTTTAGAAATGGGGTTTCACCATCTTGCCTAGGCTGGTCTTGAACTTGTGGGATCAAGAGATTGACCCACCTAGGCCTCTCAAAGTGCTGGGGTTACAGGCATGAGCCACTGTGTCTAGCAAATTTATTTATGATTGTTTCCTTTGCTATTGGCATGGTATTTTATTGCAAAACAGTGTTCTTATTAAATGTTGACATATATTCTCTATCTCAGTTTTATATATCTAATTATGATCTATTAAATAGATATATATTAACCAGAATTTGATCTTGACATAACTCATTAAAATGATTTTTCTCTTTTAATATAGAGTGATGTTATTAGACCAAAATCTTGATTTCTTTAAAAAAATTGAGACAAAAAGGTTTACTATGCTTTTTAGCAATATCTATCAGCTCAACACTGATTATCATAAGAAATGGGGCAAAGAGAGCATCAGAACTTCATGCTTTCCTGATTTAGTCTCTGAACCACAATCTAGTTAAGAGTAGAGCCGCAGGGTTACTAATGTATTAGGACTAAGGTCATGGAAGGGAATCAAGTGCCTTCTGCCTTGACTTGATTATTATTAAATGTTTCCCTTCAGGAACATTACATTAATTTTCAATTTCAGAAAGAAAATTACTTTTGTAATGCTTAGAACAGAACAGTAACTAGGTTCATCTAAAACCTGGACATTTGCCAACTGCCTTGAGATATTCTTGATAGATAATTTCCTCCCCCTCCTCCCTGCATGCACTATGTTCTAATTGTCTAGTGAGTGGAAATATAATTTTGTGCTAAATGAGTTTCTGCAGATGTTATTTGGAGTACCTCTATTATCTAGCTACTAATTCACAAGGGGCTGTCTGCCTGGATAAAGGTTCTAAATGCATAGTGGTTGTGGAGTTCTGCATATTTGCCAATAAACAAATGTTTTTAGTAACATTTCTCATTTTCTTAATGTAGAATTTTAAAATGTGATAGAGCTTAACAGACGAAGAAAGGCAACAGAGTAAAGGAACAGCTCATCCAATGAACAAATGCTTGAGGGTCTACTGTGTACCTAACACTCTCAAAACTTTTTTCTCCCAAGGATAGCACATTCATTTGTATGTCTGCAAATTTACTCAATAAATTTTCTAGATTGCACAAAGAAAGATTAACATTTGTCAGAACGTTCCAGGCTTTAAAATTTTTATTTATTTGGCATATGAGCACTTTTTGTGCTTTGAAAACATTTGTGACTGTTTCAAAGAATACTATGTTCTTTGGACCACTATATACATGGTGCAAACTGTTAATTTTTTCACTTTTTCCATGTACTAGAAGATTCTCTAAATGCTACTTTATGATGAGGTTAGAGCACAGATCCTGAGAATTAACTTCATGCTACCTGAAATCGTAAAAATTGTATTATTTTTCTCCCTAGTTATACTTTGTGTTGTAAGTAGTGCAAACAACACTGGTCATAAGATAGGGTTGTGTTTCCACTTGGTCTGTTTTTCGAAAGTATCAAATGCTTTAATGTTAGTTTTGCCCAACCCCAATCCAATGAAATACACTCTTCAGTGTTATTCAATCCTAATACATCTATTGCAACCTAATGCAACAGTTTGCACCATATATACAGTGGTCCAAAGAACACAGTATTCTTTGAAACAGTGACAAATGTTTTCAAAGCACAAAAAGTGCTCAAAAAGTGATCTATTGCTTTGTGACAAATCACCTAAAAACTCACCTAAACAAATCACCTAAAAGTGCCTTCAAACAACCACCATTTATTATCATAATTCTGTGAGCTGACTGGGTGGGTCTTCTGACATCTCAGCTAGGATAACTTAGCCTATCTCTCCATCTTCCAGGAAGTAGAACTGGGCTGCTTCATAAGTCTGAGTTCATATGACAGCTAGATTCAAAAGGATGAAATCAGTAGAGATGAGACCTCTTGATGCCTTGTCTTAGAAGTCACATATTCTATTGGCCAAAGCAAATCACAAGGCCACCACAAATTCAAGGAGATGAAGAAATAGACTCTACCTCTCTTGATTGGGTGAGTAGCATTGTCACTTTCTAGGGTGGTAGAAATTTGGGACCATATTTAACCATCTTCCACCTCTGGGAAATAAGAAAGTTAACAAACATGGGTGCCATATAATCAATTACCACAAATAAATCAAAATCCCAAGAAACCAGAAAAACACAAACAATCCATTAAACAAAAAAAAGTATTATTATTACTATTATTATTATTTGAAATGGAGTCTTGCTCTGTTGCTCAGGCTGGAGTGCAGTGGCGCAGTCTCACCTCACTGCAACCTCCAGCTCCCAGGTTCAAGCAATTCTCCTGCCTCAGCTTCCTGAGTAGCTGGGAGTACAGGCGTGCACCACCATGCCTGGCTAATTTTTGTATTCTTAGTAGAGATGGGGGTTTCACCATGTTGGCCAGGCTAGTTTCGAACTCCTGACCTCAGGTGATCTGCCTGCCACGGCCTCCCAAAGTGCTGGGATTACAGGCATGAGCCACAGTGCCCGACTCAAACAAAAATTTTTAAATTGTCGAAATTTTAACAGACACTTAACCAAAAAGCAGATATATAAATAGGCACATATAAAGACATTCAATATTAGTCATCAGGGAAATACAAATTAAAATTACATATATCAAAACATCACGTTGTATCCCATAAATATACATAATTATTATTCCTTAGTGAAAAAAATTTTAAATGTTAAACCACAATGAAATAACACACCTTATTTATTCTTTCATTCATTCACTCAACTTACATGTATTTTCCCCATACCAGGCTTTGTGATAAGCAATTTTCATACAAATATGTCATGTTTCTTAAAACTCCCAATAGACTTGAAAAGTTGATGGCAAAACAGAGTAATGATTATTGTAATAGAGAATGCACAAAATGTACAAAGATACAGAGGAAGCAGTGACTAAACTTTTGGGACACTAGACAAGGAGAAGAAAATTGAGTCTTTAGATAGTCATGAAGGAAGGGTGGGAGTTGACAAGAAATATAAAGGACAACAGATATTCCAGGAAAAGAAATAAGCGTCTGGCATAGCACAGAAGCATGGCAGAGCACAGCAGGTTGGGGGAAGATAAAGAAGCTTGGCCTGCAAGGGAAAGGAGCAAGTTTCATTGTGATTGATGGGTAGGGGAGCAGTACATTAGGCAATGAGATATGATTGCCTTTCCTACTCTACTGTTTGATTCTTGGTGGGTGAACACAAATGATAACTCCTCCATCAAGATCTTTAATCTTCCCTTTCTCCCCTCCCACCATGTAAGAAAAAAAATCCCACCTTCCCTTGATCTTCAAAAATACTATATTTGTATACTTACCACCTTTTTTTTTTTTTTTTTTTTTTTGAGATAGTCTTGCTCTGTTGCCCAGGCTGGAGTGCAGTGGTGCAATCTCAGCTCACCCCAAACTCCACCTCCTGAGTTCAAGCGATTCTCCTGCCTCAGCCTCCCAAGTAGCTGGGACTACAGGTGCGCACCACCGTACCTGGCTAACTTTTGTATTTTTAGTAGAAATGGGGTTTCACTATGTTGGACAGACTGGTCTCGACCTCCTGACCTCGTGATCCACCCGCCTCAGCTTCCCAAAGTGCTGGGATTACAGGCGTGAACCACTGCGCCCAGTCACTTATTAACTTTTACCTCATATTTAGATTATCCTCATGTCTAATCTTTTCTATTATTAGACTGATGGCCTCTGTTAACATAGGACTTAGGTCATTGCCCTTTTTCCTCAATACTTAGCAAAACAGGGTTTCCCTATGTTACACAGACTGATCTTGAACTCCTGGGCTCAGGTAATCTTCCTACCTTGGCCTCCCAAAGTGCTGTGATTACAAACACGAGCCACTGCACTCAGCCAAGATTTTTTTTTTTTTTTTTTTTTTTTTTTGAGACGAAGTCTCACTCTGTAGCTAGGCTGGAGTGCAGTGGCGCAATCTCAGCTCACTGCAACCTTCATCTCCACAGTTCAGGCAATACTCCTGCCTCAGTCTCCCGAGTAGCTGGTACTGCAGGTGCGTGCCACCACGCTGGGCTCTTTTTTTTTTTTTTTTTTTTTTTGGTATTTTTAGTAGAGACAGGGTTTCACCATGTTGGCCAGGATGGTCTCGAACTCCAGACTTCATGATCTGCCCATCTAGGCCTCCCAAAGTGCTGGGATTACAGGCGTGAACCATCATGCCCGGCCAAGATTCTTTACCTCTACAGGTCACTAATAATTGCTTGTTAAATTTTTACTGAATTAATTACTTTTTGGTACAGATGCTGATATGTTAGAAAAAGAAGACCAAATACAGGATAATTTGCTGCAATTGTTTCATAGATTTTTAGTAGAAATGAAACTCAAATTGTCAATCTTATATATTGTAGGTTTTCTTTAAAATCAAGTAATTTTATGCATTTTTTAATGTTTTGCTTTTTGGTATATATTTTTAAATTTTAGAATGTTTATGATTTAAAATATGGATTCCTTTCATGCCAGATTTTAAGTTGAACTCAGCTTTCTTGGACTTATACACTAGAATTAGCTCTCAGTACTGGCTTTATGTCCTGGAATCACATTCTAGATGTAATTCAGAAAAGATGTGTTAAATACATTAGCAATGTGACATAAGACATGCATTTATATATGCACCAATGATAAACTCTTATACTGTGACAACTCTCACAGAATGGGCTTGGGGATAATGGGGAATAATTTGTTTCAGCATCTATTTGACCGAAGCATTATATATTAATTTTTTGGAATAAAACTACACAAAACAAGGCTTGGCTAAAGCTTCTTGGCTGGTAGAAACGTGGAGATAGAGTAAAAAAAAACATAGAGGAGTTAATACTTAGTGTATGTAAGACCTGTAGCTATTAAGAACAATCTGGATTATTCAAGAAAGGAAAAGTTTTTTAATTCACAAAATGAACAAAGTTCCTTGAGCATCTATTATGTGTGGCATACACAAGGGCTTTCATTATTTAGCTATATTCAGATAAAAGCGTTCACTTCCTGCTTTATATTACACGTCTGGAGAGACTTAGTTTCTACCTAGAACTAAAGAACACTTAAATAATTTATTCCTAGGTACAGAGATTTATCCTCTAACTCCTATCAATCTTTCTCCATCAATCAGGCCAGTCCCTAACTAAACAGATGGGATTTTCAGCAAGCTCTGATGGCCAGCAGGCATAGTTGAGCCAAGAATGAAAATTAATTCCCTAGACAATGACCTTCTTTTGAAAATGCTTACATAGTCAAGGAGTCAAGGTTTGCATTCAATCATTCAAGGAAGATGTATTCCACTTGATTTAAAAGAGGACTTTCCTTCTATTACTATATTGCTTGCTACTGAACAGGAACTCATAGGAAGGGTATTTGTCAGAAAACAGTGTTCTCTGCCTCTTTCCAAAGAATGAGGTGCAGGTCATTTAAAATACAATTTCTTCATTTGTAAAATAGGGTAGCAACACTCATCTCTTCTCTAACTGCAATGATAGTATTTGGTACATCAAGAACCACAGTAATTTGTCATGAATTTTGAGTACAGCAGACTCAGATATCTGTAGCATGTTTCAAATTGTCTGCAGTTTATATATTGCAGGTTTTCTTTAAAATCAAGTAATTGTATACATTTTTAAATGTTACAATTTATTAACTTTATTTTAGTAGATTCTGAATTAACTTTTAAAAAATATAACTCCCTTTTTACATGCAAACAAACTAAAATTCAGCAATGTTAAGAGAGTTTACCCAAAGGAACATTTCAAGTAACTGCTAGAAAAAAGATTTAGAACTGTGTGTCCTGACTTCAAATTCAGAGCTCTCTTAACTCTTCCATGTCTCCCTCTCCAGGAAATGCTATCTATTGTCACAGTGTTCTCTCCAGATTGTTCAGTGTGTCTTGTAACCTTCTTTGTAAATTCTACCAGTTTCAAACTAGACTTTTCTACCTCCAGTCAACAAAAGCCTCATAACCATATCACCTTCAAGGAAATCAGTCATCTACTCCAAAAGAAACTGACTTATAACCAAAAATAGCCCTTCATGGTTTTATCAGTGATTAAAGCAATTTTTACCTAGAAACATTTAGAATCAGGCACCAAACCATACTGCTCTACTTTTTAAACAATTTTTAATGAAATAAAAACAGAAATGGTATCAATATAGCCTTCCAACTTTAGCTGAATATAACAACTAAGTTGGGATCTTTTCTCAACCTACAAAAGTAATTAATTCGCCACCTGGCTTCGTGCCTCAAAAGGATTAAATATAAAACATGAAAATTGCTTTCAGTTAGGGGGCAGTGAGATGAGATCACATGAGAACTTAGTAAAAGACGCGCAAAATCAAAGACAGCACATTGGCAGCAGGTCAGGGGGACCTGTTTAAGCACAGCTACTCTCATGGTTCAAACAATTGACATTTACGTGGATTTACAAATAAGCAGGCTCAGTCAAGAAAGTGTCCCCAGTTTCTACTTTTCAGAAACTACTGGGGAGAATTGTATTTAATCTAGAGTTTTGTCCTTATGGCCACCAACAGGTTTTTAGAACTAAGTATCATTGGTATAAAGGAAAAGACAATACTATTCCCCATCCCCCAAATTAAAAATAACTGTAGAAAACAGGTAAATGATTCACGTTCTTTAGAATCCTAAATTTCCTTTTTTAGCCCTTAAAAGGAGGATTCAGATCACATTCTTATTTGTTTCCTTCTTCCCACTGCACGTCTTGGCACATAACAGGCTTTCCAAAAAATATTTGATGTCAGAATCATCAGGGTTGTAAGCCAGAGTCATCCACAAATGAAATGTATCATTTAGTGAGCCAGTATAATAGAGTCAGGGATTAGACTCTGGAATCAGACCGTCCAGGACAAATACTCACTCTGTTGCTTACTAGCTTTATGACCTAACTCATTATTAAAAAGGAATAAAAGTGTTAGGAATTCACTAAATAAAGCATGGCACATAATAAACTTAGCACAGTATCCAGCACATAGTAAGTGCTTAATAAACATTATCATTTACTGTTACTGTAATTGGTCTGGAATCCAGCAGGGTATTTATCAACTTTAATCATTATGTCTTTATGGCTTACAGAGAGAAATATGGGATGAATGATGGTTCTATTAGGTGAATACCAACTGGATAAGTGATGGTATGAAACACTGATGAAAAATGATTCAGGGAGTTTTCAGGAGCTATACCTCAGGGGTCTCTTTTTGGCCTCTTTTGATCAATGTTTTTATCGGTGTTTTGGTTAGTGATTTATCACATTTAAAGACTACCTAACATATCTTGTATAAAATGGCATCTAACATTACCCAATTCAGCCATTCTTAGCTTCTCTCTAAAATATCTGTGAAAAAATAAACAAAATACCAAAAACTGAAGAGCAATGAATTGTGGAAATTCAAGAGGTGTTTGTACTATCAATACAACTTAAGAAGCTTCTACAGTAATGTATCACAGTCAATACTAGCCTAAAATATATTCATGTGATTCAATTTATTGATTGCCTACATGCACTCAACATTAGTCTAGGATCTTGGGATTTATCAGTGAACAAAACAAATATCTCATCCAGATAGAGCATGGGGATAGAGAAACATTAATCATAATAAATAAAATATAATATATGGTGTGTTAAATTGTGTTAAGTGTTGTGAAATAAAATGGGGAGCAGAAGGAAATACTGGCAGAGGATGGGGGATGCAGAATCAAACAGGTGGTCAGGGAAGGCCACCTCATTGAGAAGGTTAAATTTGAACCAAGGGCCAAAGAAAGCTTGAAGGAAGTGAGCAAGCTGACTGTGCAAACATCTGAGGTGAGGGGGGAACATTCCAGGTAGAGAGCAGAACTGAAGTAAAGGCTCCAAGGTGGGAAGAAAGAAGGAAACAACATGTATCGTCTCCTTTCACATTTGTCCCTAAGTGGAAAAAGAAAACCTGAACAAAAGGAGTTTGTTTTGGAAAACAGGAATAATGTATATGTTGAATAAGACAGTCAAAATCAAAATTCAAAACAGAACAAACTGATTAAGATAAAATTTAATGGGCATAAATGTAAAGTATCCCAACCGAGTTTTTTTTTTTTTTTTCTTTTTTTTAAAGCTATACCTAACTATAATATAGCAAAGATATAGCCTAACAACAGGATGTACCAAAGACTCTTGGCAGCAGGTCAGGGGGACCTGTTTAAGCACAGCTACTCTCATGGTTCAAACAATTGACATTTACGTGGATTTACAAATAAGCAGGCTCAGTCAAGAAAGTGTCCCCAGTTTCTACTTTTCAGAAACTACTGGGGAGAATTGTATTTACTCTAGAGTTTTGTCTAGAGTTTTGGGGTTTTAGCTGATTTTTAAAAGTCCAATTTGAGTCAACACTGGGAGTGGCTGCCAAAATGGCTACAATATTAAAATGTAATATCCCACACCAGGAAGTTAATATTTTGGTCCATCTACATAGTTGGTTAAATCCGGAGAGTATATTGATCAGTCTGTGTCCCACACTTAAAAATGTACTCAGAGGAATGCAAACATTGTTAGGAGACTAGTAGCCTGACATTGGAGAAAGAGATTATAAGACTAAAACTGAGAAGGTAGAAAAGGAAAAGCATGGAGTATGAATAAGAAAATGTTTAAGTAGTCATTAGTACAGACATATAACACTTTCAGCCAGTTTTTCTTGCATAACCTTCACAATTTCCAGAGCAATTATTTGTTGATGCCTTTGTTTTTCTGGGGTTTTTGTTTTGTTCTGTTGTGTGGGTTTTATTATCTCACTTTTTAGGCCAAAAATTGAGACTTAAAAGTTTTGCACATGTGCATAAGGAGGCAAGGAGGAGGATATTTACAGTAGCATTATTTCTTATACTGAAAAATGAATAGGATCTAAAGATCCATAAGTAGAAACATAGGTAAGCAGAAAAGTTAAATGAATGAACCAGATCTATATAGAGCTATACAGGTCACAAAAGGAAAGCTGAGTGAAAAAAACAAGTTGCAGAATGGCATACGCGATATGATGTCATGTATGAACATTTGCAAAACACAGAAGATTATGTACACATATATGTATACATATATACATATATGCATGTATATATGTATATACATCTATATATCTATACGTATATATACACCCACACATATATATATTTCTCTGTTTGAGTTTCTTCTTTCAAGAATTGCATTCCTCTTTGTCATTTCACTTTCTCCTCTGTTCAGATCTACCTATTTGCTCTTTTCTGGGAACTTGATGAAGTCCTCACAAAGATGAGTCTTGTCCTGGGAGGAAAGTAAACAGGAAGACCTATCTAGAAAAACTGTCAGCTGGATTTTCAACTTTCTTTTTCTCATGTACCTTACCTACATATCCTTGCTTAGAATGCCCATTGCCATTGCCTGATAGATCCTTACCCAATCTTTAAGATCCAATTTAAACCAATCCTCTAAAACACTTTCCTAATCACCCCTATTTAAAATTTATTTCTCCTTTCTCTTATTCTCTTAGCATCTTGCCTGACCACAATTTTAGCATGTCTTATAAAATGATTTATGTATATCTGTCTTCGCACTAAAATGACTGCCCTTAGAGACCATGGCCTTTATCTTGCTTATTATTGAATTCTTCCTCAGCATCACAGGAAGTGCTTAACAAATATTTGTTTATCTCAACTTAACCTTTAGCCTTTATTGTCTGAAGGCTTTTTGGTATCTTGACACCATGTTATGGAGCCAAGGACTTTGTTTTCCATTGCCCTAAAACTAGCTTTGTGATCTGTACATTGGATCTAACTAAACCCTGCATCAATTGCTTGTCCTATTCTCTACCTTGGTAGACTTCTCCTTACTTTGTATACCCATCAGCTCTTTCCTGAAATAACTCTCACCTCCACTGTTCTACTCTGTGGGCGTGTGCTTGCTTCCATGTGTGTGACTCTTTGTTTCTTCTTTCAAACCAATTTTAATTATTTCCAATATTGAGAACTATAAACTTATCATCAACAGGATTGCATTATGCCTAATTTTTTCAGTTATTTCAATGCTAATAAAAATTCACTATATACAATCTTAGCAGATAATAACAGCAAGAATCAATAAACTGCTTTTAAATGGATTTTTCCAATTAATTGCAGGATTAAAAAGCTATTGGAGTTGAAAGAAGTATTACTGGAGGCTCGGAGTTTTCTGAAAGACATTCTGAATTAGCAGATAAAGTGGAGCTTTCTTAGATAGCTAATTTACAAATGAATCAAGCTGAATAATAACTAACCCCAAAAGAAACTCACTTGTGTAATATAATTCTGATTTTTAACAGATATTTTCTTAGTAACCAGAACAACCAGTTCACATTGTATTTTTCTCTCACTCTTTCTAGGTTAATTTTTGTCCTTATTGAAGCACATCCTTTAGTAGTTCTTTCAGAAAAATTTGTGGGTAGTAAACTAACATAGTCTTTTCAAAAAATGATTTATTTTGCCCTCCATTTTGGATGATACTTTTGCCCAAGAATATTATTCTCCTTGTCTTGTGGCTTTTATTACTAATAGAAATCTAATGTCACTTTAATCACCATTCCTTTGGCAGTAATCTGTCTTTTCCCTCCACTTATGTTTCAACATTTTCTATTTATAATTGTTACTCTCCATTTTTACTATATATCTCTAAGTTTAAATGTATTTTTATCACCTAGTCATTGTACATGTATTTTTATTCTAAGAACTCAGCTCTTTTCTGTCTAGCTAAATTAATAGCCCTTAGCTTCATTGTTAGAACCTGTTAGAACAACCTGGATAGCTTTCTCTATTTCTAGAAAATTATCAGAGTCATCTCTTCAAATCTAATTTTTGAAATTATCCTAGATGACTACTAAACATAAATTAGAACATATCAGTCTGATGATCTGTTGCTCTTAACTGTTCTTTCTCTTGCTCTTAACTGTTCTTTCACATCTTTAATTATTCATCTTTCTTTTCTCCATATAGTGTGCTGGGTAAATTCCTATCTATTAACCATGCCTTATCCTCTACGTAGTGTTCTGGGTAAAGTCATCAATACTATCTTCCAATTTATTCCATATATATATATATATATATATATATTTTCGAGATGGAGTCTCCCTCTGTCACCCAGGATGGAATGCAGTGGCACAATCTTGGCTTACTGCAACCTCCACCTCCTGGGTTCAAGCGATTCTTCTGCCTCAGTCTCCTAAGTAGCTGAAGTTACAGATGTCCACCACCATGCCTGGCTAATTTTTGTATTTTTAGTAGAGATGGTGTTTCAATATGTTGGCCAGGCTGGTCTCAAACTCCTGACCTCAAGTGATCCACCCACCTCGGTCTCCCAAAGTGCTGGGATTACAGGAGTGAGCCACCGGGCCCGGCCAATTTAGAGTCTTGATATGTTTTATAATTTGGTTTGCAGATTCATTTTTAGTGGGAAGTGTTCTCACTAAAAATGAGAACATTTTTAGTGTTCTGCATAACCTACTATTCAATAGTGGGAAACCAGTTTAGAAACTTTTGTTAGTGGCTTAGGGGTCCCACCTTGTGGTAATAATGAATGCATAGTTTTTCTCAGATCTTGCCTTTAAGCTAATCCAGATCCTCCTGCCTCTGCCCCAATTTAATACAGCTCTAGGCAACTGTCATTAGCAACTCTTTATAGCCTCCTTCATAGGAAAGAGCCATGTAGCCCTTAATTTCAAGTGATATCCCTGGCTCTAGTGCTCTATCTTGTGTAAAGTTTTATTCTTCCTGTACCTGACACCAACTCCTAAGAGTCCCACAGCTTTAGCGTTTCTCAATACTTTGCCATTATGTTCTCTTTGTAGTCCATGAAACATGTCTCTTGAGCATGATTATGTCCTTTTAGTTTCTTTTTTTATGTTTCCTGTCACTTATAAGTATTTGTAGCTGGAGTCAGGGGAATGGTGCCTGATGTCTACGCCGTCATCATTTACATTCTAGCTCTCCTTGAAGGAATTATGCTCATCTCACTGGAAACTTTCCCTCTTTCTCTACTAGTCTAAATTGGGAATGTCACCTTACGAGATTTGAGTTCCTTCAAATGAGTCCAAGATGATGACCATTGTTCCTCAGATGGACGGAATTGGTCTGGTGCATGTTCATACACTCTTTAATCCCAGTTAAATACCTGAAAAGTATGTGTACGCTATTCTCTATCGACAATGGTGCACTAGCATCATTTCATACAATCATTTGGAACTTCCTGTCTATTTAAATCCACTGAGTTAATAATAGATGGGTACATCCTGTCTTGAAATAACTTGACACTTCACAAGGTCTGGAAAACTGATTTTCTTGAACCTTGACTGAGTGGATTGGAGTGAGCACCTGGAGGGTTAGGTTCTCCTTTGTTTTCGCCTGGTGAACTGACCATTACACAAGCAATCTATTCCCTTAGTGGAAACTGCAGAATATCTATGAGGCTCCTTGAAAGGGCAGAATGGACACTTATCTTCAAGCTGTAACTGTGTTACAAAAATGCTGTTTTTACTTAGGTTATATGTTTACGCTGGTAGAGTTTTGAGTAGGCTAATGGAATGTGGCTGTGAGATACAGAATGTATTATAGAAAGAGTCAGTAATTGGCTGATAACACAGCAAGCTGGTAACCCATAGCAACAATCACCATTCTCAAACAGCAGTTTCAAAAATATTTAAGAATTTAACCACCACTTTTTCCATACCATTTCTCCATAATATTTATATGGATTTATTTGTATAGCAAAGATGAAAAAGAGAAGAAGGTATTAATGGAGAACAAAGAAACAGATATAAATAGAGAACAGAAACAGATATAAATAGAGAACAGAAACAGATAATAAAAGCTCTAGTCAAGAATCTCCCACTTTTGACTTTCAGTAGCACTTCAAGTGCATCACATAATTTCTGTCTACAAAGTAGAAATGCTAATATTTGCCATATCTTCAACTGATAAATACTCTTCGAACAACTAAAATTAAGACTCAACATCAACACAGTAGAGTGCTATTTTTACTAACATTTTTCAAAGCTTTCTACACTTTTTATTCCATTTGAAAATAATTGCTTAATTACATGAAAAGACATGAACACCTGACCAAAATAAGATTTCACACCCTGTGGGAGAATTCACATAGAGCTGTCCCATGAATTTACAGAGGGAAAAAATTGGACCTATAAACTTGGAGCCTGAGGTCAGGTTTATTCCAATCTAAAACTTTTTCCAACTGTAAGGAAAATTTTAGCCTTGTTTTATGAGATGAAAAAGTCATCAAACATACTGCTCTTATACAACTGAGTGACTCAAAGTGCTATTTCTCTGAGCAATTATCATATGAGCTACAGGAATCAAGTGAATTCAGGGGATGCTATGGGCCACTGTAAAAGGCCAGTGCTGATGTTTTAAATGAAATCACTGAGCATTGTCAAATGAAGACTCGCATTGTCAACAGTGCTAGCATGTGAAAAAGGCACCATGTCTCTGGCTACCTATTTATCATCAACGTGTGTTGGGAGTGGAGGAGGATGCGTTTAGAGTGGTTGCTTTCTCCATCTTTTTTTTTTTTACCATGCTTATTTTTAAAACATCTTCAAGGGTCATTAATGATTGGTGACTGCAAATTTGCCAAATTCAGTGGTCTGTCCTCAAACCTAATCTACTGTAATGTCTCTGAAGCATAAATGACACTCGTTTCAAAACACCTAATGCACCTGGCCAGTAAGGACCCAGCACCTGCCAGATACTTACCTCTGATAATCCTAGATCTACTCCTATGTTCCTACTATCATCTCTATGTTGAAGACTCCCAAAACTAAATGTCTAGCCCTAACCTGTCTGCAATCTTTACATTCCCATTTCTAAAAACCCCAATCTTTAAATTTACACTTCCAAAAGCTTTCACTGAAACAACCTATCAACTCCACATGTCTCTGAACACTCTACAGGGGAACCACCCATTAACTCTCCATTTAGTAACAGTGTTAAGTCTTCATGTAGTGCTTCTTATAATCAAATCTTCCCTTCTGGTTCTTGTTATTTTTCTGTCTGTTGTTCACTACCTCCATTCAGGTCTCTGTTATTTTCACCAACACTACTACAGTCACCTCCTAACTGTTCTCAATAGCTCCTCTTTGCCAGCCTGATGAATTCAAAATCCCGGGAATATGGCTAGGATTCCCATGTGCACACACACTTTCCCTGAGTAGACTTGTCTACCTCAGCTCCTCTGCAGACTCTCAACATTCCTATGAAACCAAGCCATTTGTTAGTCCCTAAATCACTGATTGTCCCCTCTGACATTGCTGATGTCTATTCTTCCAGAGTTTCCATAATTGCCTTCTGTTATGGACTGAATCATGTCTCCCTGAAATTCATCTGTTGAAGCCCTAATCTCCAGTGTGACTATACTTGGTAACAGAGCCTTTAAAGAAGTAATTAAGGTTAAATAAAGTCATAAGTGTTGGTCCCTTATCCAATATAACTAGCGTCTGTGTAAAAGGAAGAGACACTAGAAGTGTGCATGCACAGAGGACTGGCCATATGAGGACACAGTGAGAAGGCAGCCACAGCACAAGCCACAGAAGGAGGCTCACAAAGAAACCAAATCTGCTGGCACCCTGATCTTGGGCTTCCAGGTTCCAGAATTGTAAGAAATAAGATTCTGTTTTTTAAGCTACCCAGTCTGTGGTATTTTGTTTTGGAAGACCAAACAGACTCATATCCCACCTCTGCCATAAATCCTTCTGAATGAACTGTCCCCTCTGTGGAGCCCTTTAACACTTTCTTCTGGACTGCTTTCATGGTACTCCTTTTTTTTTTTAAACTTTTTGTCTTACAGTAATTTTAGAAATAACAGAAAAGTTACAGAAATAGAACAGAGAGTTCTTGAATGTCCTTCATGCAGCTTCCTCTGTTAACATCTTACAAAACCAGGAAAGGAACATTCATACAATACTATCAACTACAACCTCATTCTAGTTTCACCACCTTTTTCTCTGATGTCCCTTTCTTGGTCCAGAGCAATACAGAAGCCCACATTACATTTGGTTGCCTGGCCTCCTTAGACTCCTTCACTCTGTGATACTTCCTGAGTCTCGTCTTGTTTTTCATGACCTTTACATTTCTGAAAAGTACTGGAGAGCTACTTTGTAGGCTGGCTCTCAGTTTGAGTGATGTTTTCTCATGATTCAATTGAGATTATGCACTCTTGACAAGAACACGACAGAGGTGAGGCTGTACCCTTCTCAGGATATCATAGTGATGGTGACCAGGAACATAGTGACAATATGTCTTATTTGGGTTGATGGTAAACAGAATTCTTCACTGTATAGTCACTATTTTCCTTTTATAATTAATAAAGAGCTGGTGGGAGATAATTTTAAATTATGCAAATATTCCATTTCTCATCAAACTTTTGCCCATGAATTTTAGCTTCCAACAATGAATCTTGCCTACAACAATTACTACTGCAGTGTATACCCAATGGTTATCATTTTATTTTCCTCACTTCTTTTACTTCATTAATTGGATTTCTTCTATAAGGAAGTGTTTTCCTTTCTCCTTCATTAATTTATTCAATTATTTAAATCAGTATGGACTCATGAATATTTATTTTATGAGTTATAATCCATCACTATCATTATTTACTTTGTTCCTCAAATTGTTTCAGCTCTAGCCTTTGGTTCTGAAGCTTCTTAAATTTGGCTACGTGTCCCTTTCTATCTTTAAAGCCAGCAATGGCTGATTAAGTCATTCTCACATTGCATCACTCTGACACTGACTGTCCTACCTTCCTCTTTCACTTATAATGAGTTTTATTATTACATTGGACCCACACAGATAATCGAAAAGAATCTCGATTTTAAAGTGATCTGATCAGCAATCTCAATTCCACCTGCAACTTTAATTCCTCCTTGCTGTGTAACATAACACACTCATGGGTTCTGGAAATTAGGATATGTGTATTTTGAGAGGGGTGAGCATTCATCTGTCTCCCACAACACTTATGCTTCAATTCTAATCCAACACTTCAAGGCTCACTCTATCCTTCCCCTTTCTTTATTTGAAACTTCTTTCTCTGACAATGAGAAACCTGGCTCTCATTATCTATGACATATTTACTTATTTGCTCAATCCTTATACACACATTAGTTTCAGAATTGCTGCCCCATACCCTGTGAGAAAAAAAACTCAGTAACTATAATACAGTATTTGTGCACCGTTCTATTTGTTTAATCTCTGATATACAGCCAAAATACTGTTTCCCAAAATTACTTAGGTTAGTCTTTCTCTTCTCCACCACCTTCACTGGGGTTACATCACTCAATTGCAGCACAATTAGGTCACTTGTTACTTCTCGTATTCCATTTGGAGGTCTCCCCACAGGAAGGTCAGTTCTAATGTATCTGTTGGGGGGAATTATATGAGGAACAAAAGGATTTTCATCCAAATACACTTTTACTAGAAAATCAGCAATGCCATATGTGCAAGCCAGGATTTCCTGTTGATAAATAAGAAACCAACTGCTCAACAACAGCTCAATAAATATGTCCTGCAGAGGTTTCAAACCAGTGGACAGCAGGCCAAATACAGCCAACAGACCATTTATTTGAAGTGCTATCTTCCAATATTAAGCCACCCTTTTTTACCTCAATAAAACCACTCATAAAATTACCAATTTTCACTCATTTCCTGAAAAATTAACATGATATTAATTGGCCCATGGTAAAAAGTAGCTGCCTCCTTCCAACAAATAATAAACTCTTTGATTTACCACCATCTTTTTTATTTCCCAGGCTAGACCACTTCATTCCTGTTCTGCCTAGGCCCTATATGCATTTGAGTTTGTATCCACTGATAAAGAGTTTAGCATGGATGCTAATACAGGTGGAGAGCCCTCAAATCCAAGAAAATCAGAAATCGGAAACACTTTCGGTCCTAAGTATTTTTGAATAAGAGATACTCAACCTGCAGGTAACCAACTCAGTTTGGATTAACATTTTTAAAACAGTAGGTAATATTTGTTATTTTAGATGCCAGGAATTTTACTAAGTACTTTATATACATTACATCATTTAAAACTACAAAAAGCACTATGAATAGATAAAATCTTCCCATTTTACAAAAGAGAAAACTGAGGCCCCAAAGAAGTTAACTTGATTAAGAGTATACTGCTAAAAAGTGACACTTTGAACAGGGCTTCAAAGTACTTAAAGGTAACAGATCATGAAAAAAGGGGGAGAAATAACATAGAGATTAGAGAAGTCTGTGCATGAAAAGGTCAAAGAAAATCTAGAAAACAGAAAACTTGCAGAAAAATTAAATAGTACAGGAAAGAAGAAAAAAACAGAAGAACAGGAAAATAAAGTTATAAGGACACTCAACAACAAGAGCAAAAAGGCAAGACTAGATACAAAGCACAAAGCAAAAAAAGGCAAGACTAAAAAGGAAGCTAAGGAGGCAAAGACCGAAGGCAGCAGCAGCGGAGTGGGCACAGAACCACAGGCACCCTCAGCCCACACACTCACTGGACATAAAGTAATTCTCTAGCTTCCGTCACATTGCATTAAATCATTCTTGTTCAACTGATCTTCTTAGTATATCTGTTTCTAACTTCATCCACAGCAGTTGTGGATTGTCTGAAATAAATACTTTAGAATGTGGGTGAATGTCAACTGGTCCTGTTTAGCTGCCCTATATGCCTTAGTAAAATTCCGTCAGTACCATACAGAGTCTGAGTGCCAAATTGTACTCCTCAGTCATTCCCTTGAACCTATTCCCTTTTTGTTTCTAACCCTCCTGCTTCCAGTTTGTACTTACCTTTTCGTTTCATTATTGTTATTCTTTCTTTGTACTCATTAGTATGCTGCTAAAACATTTAACAGAAGTATTCAAAAGGGAAAGAGGGAGGAGAGTGAAAGAAGAAGGGAGAAAGGGAGAACAAGGAAAGAGAGAAGGAAGGGGGAATGTAGAGAAGGAAAGAAACGAGAAAAGAAAGAAAGAAAATTTCTGGTTTGCTTGTAGCATTTGCCAATTCCCAGGGTGTAAATACTCCAGCCATGCTGATTTCAAGCTATCTTTGTGATGTCACCGAAAAAAGACTTGGGAAGAGATGTGCAGTAAAACATCACTTTATAGGATTTCCATCATACCTTACATATACAAAAGATATACTAATAGTATAGATAATAGTAAAATGTAGAGAAAGAAATAGACACCAGTTTGAAGTATTTATTATTTTGTTTTTGTATTTAATCATACTTGATATTATTTGATTTTTCATAACAGCTCTGTTTTATAGTCAGCTAACAAAATACCTGAACATTTAACGATGGGTTCTCATGAGCCAGTGTCAGCCAGCTCAAGCACATTGCTGCTTATAACTTCAAACTTCTAGAGGACGTGAAACACCTAGGTGGACTAAAGACCTTCTTTTCTGTTTTTTACAATCATGTTTAATTTTTTTTTTTTTTTTTGAGACTGAATCTCCCTCTGTCACCCAGACTGGAGTGGAGTGGTGCAATCTCGGCTCACTGCAACCTCTGCCTCCTGGGTTCAAGCAATTCTCCTGCCTCAGCCTCCTGAGTAGCTGAGACTACAGGCACGCGCCACCATGCCTGGCTAATTTTTGTATTTTTAGTAGAGACAGGGTTTCACCATGTTGGCCAGGCTGGTCTCGAACTCCTAACCTCACGTGATCCACCCACCTTGGCCTGCCAAAGTGCTGGGATTACAGGCGGGAGCCACCGCGCCCAGCCCTTATAATTAATTTTTGACACTGAAGATCTCCATTCTCTGAGACTGCCATAAGGAAGGAGAATTTTAATTTGTCTTTTATTTGTACTACCTCTTCCATAGGTTGTGCCACCCAGTTCTGAGATCTTTCCAAGCACTGGAAGAGAACTGCCAGGTTCTCAGCTGTCAGTGCAAACAGGTGCCACTGACATGTCCATTGTCCTAGCTCACATAATGTCCAGGTCAGTGTCTTTCTGTTCCTCTGGGCCCTGTTTTGACACTAGAATCTTTGCCGTAGCTGCCTGCAGCTCCATGTGCCAAGGAGACTCCTCCAACCCCTCTGAGGTGACGTTTTCCAGCTGCACAGCCAGAGAACACGGTGAAGGGCCCTGCATTCCAGGACCCACAATAGCTCTGTTCTTCTTTCCTGTCTCCCCATTTCCAAGAGAATTGTTTTCCACTGCGGGAAGGATATTTCTTGAAGAAAATTTCAGACTTCAAGAAAATTTGCCGATTCTGAGACTCCCTTCCCCACTGTGAAGCTGAGGGTTTTTGTTTTGTTTTTTGTTTTTTATTTTTGTTTTGTGTTTTTGAGACAGAGTCTCATTCTGTCGCCCAGGCTGGAGTGCAGTGGTGCGATCTCGGCTCACTGCAACCTCCGCCTCTGGGATTCAGGCAATTCTCCTGCCTCAGCTTCCCTAGTAGCTGGGAGGTTTTTTTGAAACAACATCAGAGAAGAAGACTCCCGTTATTGCTGTGAATTGCCCTGTCGTATCCACCCCCCCCCCCCCCGCCCGCCCCCTCCGCTGAGATAACACGTACCCAGCAACTACCAGCTTAATTGGAGGGAAAGAAAAATGAGGGGAAATACAGTAAAAAAAATTCAGGTTAATATTTTTTAAAGGTATTACAGATTAAGCATCCCTAATATGAATATCTGAAATCTGAAATCCTCTACAATCCAAAACTTTTAGTACACTGGCATGAGATAGTAACACTTTTATTTTCTGATGGTTTAGTGTACACTAACTTTGTTTCATGTATAAAATTATTAAAAATTCTGTGTAATATTACCTTCAGGCTATGTGTGTAAGGTATATATAAAACATACATAAATTTTATGTTTAAACTTTGGTCCTATCCTCATAATATCCCATTATATATAAGGAAATGTTCTAAAATTTGAAAAACCTGAAATTCGAAGCATTTCTCATCCCAAGCATTTCAGATAAGGTGTACTCAATCTGTCCTCAAGACATGAACTTGTCCCTTGGCATCTTTTGCCTGGCCATGCCTCAAGTAAATACTCCTGCTGGAAGAGGCATAATAGTCAAAATGGTGCCCATGCACATTCTAACATCTCTTTCTACTCCCCCTTCACCAGAACAACGAAAACAGAGTCCTTCTTCTCTCTTCTGGAAGCAGGAGAAATAGGTTTGACTAAAAAAAAAAAAAACCATGAAGTTTAGGGGAGCAGTTAAAAGAAGTATAAAGAACAAAAAGCCATACTGCTTTTCTCTCATAGTAGAAGTTTACCAATGCATGCATATGGCTCTGAAACACGTACACAAAGTGACTGCTGTCATTCTTAGAGCTGGAGGCCTATCTTTGGTGTACTAGTCCCACAAAACCCACTCCCCTTCACTGCTCTTCACCCTGTGGGTTCCCCCTCCATTCTCTTCCCTGATTCTTTTCTTCAAAAGCTTTCCAGCAATTTCTGGAGGGTCAATGCAGCCTCGCTGAAAACCCCTGCTAAGCTTCTCTCTCTCTTCATTTTTTTTTTAGGGTCTTGCTCTTTTGCCCAGGCTGAGTGCAGTGGCAAAATCACGGCTAACTGCAACCTCCCCATCCCGAACTCAGGCAATCCCCCCACCTCAGCCTGCAGGGTAGCTGGGACTACAGGCATGCACCACCACACCCAGCTAATTTAATTTTTTTTTTTTTTTTTTTTAGAAACAGGGTTTCACCATCTTGCCCAAGCTCATCTCTATTTCCTGGGCTCAAGCGATCCACTGGCCTCAGGCTGCCAAAGCGCTGAGATTATAGGCATGAGCCACTGCACCTTGCTTTCTCTTTTTTAAAATTTCAACTTTTATTTTAGATTCAGGAGTACATGTGCAGGTTTGTCACATGAGTAGATTGCATGATGCTGAGGTTTGGGGTACAAATGATCTTGTCTCCCAGGCGCTGAGCATAGTACACAATAGGTAATTTTTCAGCTCTTGTCCTCCTCTCCCTCTCACCACTCTAGTAGCCTGCAGTTGTTCCCATCCTTATGTCTATGTATACCCAAAGTTTAGTTCCCACTTGTAAGTAAAAATATGTGGTATTTAGTTTTCTGTTCTTACAATAATTTGCTTGGGATAATGATCTTTAGCTGCTTTGATGTTGCTGCAAAAGACATGATTTTGTTCTTTTTTATGGCTGTGTAGTATTCTATAGTGTATATATACCACATTTTCTTTATCCAATCCACTGTTGATAGGCACCTAGGTTGACTTCATGTCTTTACTATTGTGAATAATGCTGTGGTGAACATACATACAATTTATTTTCCTTTGAGTATATACCCAGTAATGGGATTACTGGCTTGAATGGTAATTCTGTTTTAAGTTCTTTGAGAAATCTCCAAATTGCTTTCCACAGTGACTGAACTAAGTTATTACATTCCTACCAACAGTGTAAAGTGTTCTCTTTTCTCCGCAGCCTAGCCAGCATCTGTTCTTTTTTGACTTTTCAATAGTAACCATTCTGACTGGTGTAAGGTGGTATCTCATTGTGGTTTGGATTTGCATTTTTCTGACGATTAGTGATGTTGAGCATTTTTTCGTGTTTGTTGGCTATGTGTATGTCTTCTTTTAAGAAATGCCTGTTTATGTCTTTTGCTCATTTTTTAATGGGGTTACTTTTTTTTTTTTTCACTGAATTGTTTATGTTCCTTACAGATTCCGGATATTAGACCTTCAAATTCATAGCTTGCAAATATTTTATCCCATTCTGTAGGTTGTTTGCTTACTCTGTTGATAGTTTCTTTTGCTGTCCTGCTGAAGTTCTTATTCCAGCTATAGAAGAGCCGGGCTTGGAAGCTCCTCAGGCCAGACCCAGCAGCATAGGTCTCTCATGTTGCAAGATTACAATGCAGTACATCTCTTGGCATTCCTTCAGCCTCCCATGCTTCCCCCTGGCCTCTCAGGTCAGTTCACTTCAACATTTATTTCCTGAATGCCTCCCTGAAAAAGGCATTTACACAGTCACTGAGAATACAAAGATGACTATAACACAACTGTGCTCTCTTGCTGTTCACAGCTTATAATATGGTCAGGTCTTCAGAGGAAGAAGGAAATTTCATCTGGCCTCAAATCTCAGTGATGGCATTTGTAGGAACATAATATCTGAAGTAAAACATAGAGAGGAAAGGCTTCCAAAAGTAATGGAGATTCACTGGAAGCTTCACAGAAAAATGGGTGGTGCAAAAAATTAGGCAAGAAGGAGAATGGGGTTAGGCCATGTGCCATCATGTTCATCATTATAGAGTGACTGGATTTGGAAAGACAGAAGAGAAGCAAGAGCCAGCATCCTCATCTTATAAACAGAAAAGCTGTCTGGGTGCCGTGGCTCACGCCTGTAATCCCAGCACTTTGGGGGGTCAAAGTGGGTAGATCAGATCAAGACCATCCTGGCTAACAGGGTGAAACCCCATCTCTACTAAAAATACAAAAAATTCTAGCCAGGCATGGTGGCGGGTGCCTGTAGTCACAGCTACTTGGGAGGCTGAGGGAAGAGAATGGCGTGAACCCAGGAGGTGGAGCTTGCAGTGAGCCAAGATCATGACACTGCACTCCAGCGCGGGTGACAGAGCGAGACTCCGTCCAGAAAGAAAGCAAGAAAGAAAGGAGGGAAGGAAGGAAGGAAGGGAGGGAGGGAGGGAGAGAGGAAGGGAGGAACATAAGAACCACTAAGGACCAGGTGTTTTTCAGTGACTTACCCAAGGTCACATCCTTACTTAGGAGCAGAGTTTAGGTAGTGTCCCAGGTCTTCTACTTCTAAATCCAACAATGCTCAGGGAGCTCTTCATTATCTGATCCCTGTCCACCTACCACTTTCTGTGGTGATACCCAGTCCCCAACCTTGCTGTCCTTTTTCTCCTCTGGCACATTTGTCTTCATATTTTGGGGCCTTTGCCTACACTTATCCCACTTAAAAGCCTTTCCCTCACTTAACCTTCTCCAATTCTGACCAAGAACTGATAACTTCCATCTCATCATTCAAGACCTTACTGAGGAGTCTGCTTCTTTGGAGTCCAGTGTGTGTCCTTCTAATACTCCTTGATACGGTTTGGCTCTGTGTCCCCATCCAAATCTCATCTCAAATTGTAATTCCCACATGTCGAGGGAGAGACCCGGTGGGAGGTGATTGGATCATGGGGGCGGTTTCACCCATGCTGTTCTCATGATAGTGAGTGAATTCTCATGAGATCTGATGGTTTTATAAGGGGCTCTTCCCCCTTCACCACTCATTCTTCTCTCTCCTGCCACCTTGTGAAGAAGGACATGTTTGCTTCCCTTGCGCCATGAGTGTAAGTTTCCTGAGGCTTTCCCAGCCACATGGAACTGTGAATCAATTAAATTCTTTTACAAATTACCCAGTCTTGTGTATTTCTTTATGGCAGTGTGAGGGCAGGCTAGTACAGTCCTTATCACATTTTGCTACTATTGTGTTTGGATTTGTCTCACCTCATGAACCTGAGTAAGCTTCTTGAGGGACAGGTTCAGTGTTTTGCTCATCATTAGCACAATACCTAGCATGCACGCAGCAGATACTCAGTAAATAGTTGTTTACATTTAAATGACCTTTAAAATGGGGGAATCTCATTTAGCAACTTCAAAAAGGGACTATTTGTTGTACAAATAACCTATTGGCTACAAACTAATAATATAGCCAAGAAAGATGTTGGCTAGAATTGCAGCAAGTCATATGTATCACTAAAATAAAACCCAAAGCAGTATCCTCGGAGGAGCAAGACATCATCTTGGAACTACTTGGCATGCAGCAGGTAAGTGGAACATCCTCTGTACCCTCCTTCCCTGCAGCTGTCACAGTGAGTCCATGTTTCCTTGACCTTTAATGAGAGCCACTATCCAATGTTAACAACACACATACAAAAGCAGCCCCTATTAATATAAGCAGAAGACAAGAGGGTTTTCTACTTTCCTCACTAAGGAAACCACATTTTGATAATTCTCCAGGTGGTTACAAAGAAGAACAAACTCAAGCAAGAACACTGGACTAAACTTAGTCTAAAAGGCTAATTGTGGAATGAGATGGACAAAAAGAACAAAGGTCAATGGAAGAGAATTCTCAGTAGCTATAGATTATTCAAATGTACAGTACTTTTCATATTTCTCACTGAAGACTTAACACAAAAGAAATTAACAGGATCTATTTCTATTCTATGATTATGAAATTAGTACAGAAATAGTGACAAACTTCCATAGTGCATAAATCAAGAAAGATAAAAAGTATTTCTAATTCTTAATAGAAGCAAAAGCAAAAGGCCACGAGAAAAAACTCAGCAGCAAGCCCCTTATTGCCTAGATTCACCAAAAAAAAAAAAAAAAAAAAGTACATACAGAAATTACCCTTTCTCCCTCTCCTGCCCTGTGTGAAAACTGACTTGTGTTCTTCCCCTTAAGCATCTCTTTGCCTCTCGTTATAGGTTGAATTATGTTCCTCCAAAATGTATATGTTGAAGTCCTAACCCCCAACATCTCAGAATGTGGCTTTATTTGGAGACAAGATTACCTTTGCAGAGGTAATCAAGTTAAAATGAGGTCCATATAGTGAGTCCTAATCCAATATGGTTGATGTCCTTATGAAAAGGAGAAATTTGGGCCGGGCGCAGTGGCTCACGCCTGTAATCCCAGCACTTTGGGAGGCCAAGGTGGGTGGATCACGAGAACAGGAGATCAAGACCATCCTGGCTAACACGGTGAAACCCTGTCTCCACTAAAAATACAAAAAAATTATCTGGGCATGGTGGCGGTCGCCTGTAGTCCCAGCTACTCAGGAGGCTGAGGCAGGAGAATGGCATGAGCCCGGTAGGCAGAGCTTGCAGTGAGCAGAGATCGCGCCACCGCACTCCAGCCTGGGCGACAGAGTCAGACTCAGTCTCGAAAAAAAAAAAAGAAAAGAAAAGGAGACATTTGAAGACAGACACACACTGAAGGAGAATGCCATGTGGAGACACAGGGAGAAGTTGGCAATCCACAAGCCAACGAGAGTAGCCTGGAACAGATTCTTCCATCACAGCCCTCAGAACGAATCAACCCTGACTGACTGCACCTCGATTTCAGAGTTGTAGCCTCCAGAACTGTGAGACAATATATTTCTGTTGTTTAAGATGCTGAGTTTATGGAGTTAATTTCTGCTTGTTACAGCAGCCCCAGGAAACTATTACACTCCACCTCAGCATTTTCCTCCAGGCGTCCCTCAACCCTGTTCTTCCAACATTTCCCAAGAAAGAAAGAAAAAATATTACTTCACATATGTATATTATAAATCTTGCCATTCCATTTGCCTTCTTTTAACATCAGTGGGTAATCTTACCTCACAAAGTTAGATGTAATATGGAAAAGCCTCTACAATTTTCAAACCCATAATAATCAAGTTCTATAATCACCAAAAAAGAAAAGTACAAAAGAAAACCAATGGTGAGAACTCTTAGAAAGCAAGTACAAAGACAAAATTGGCTGTGCACTATCATTAACTAAAGCTATCACAGCTCCTTTGTAATCTTAAGTAGTTATTCCATGATCTTTTCACTCGCAATGATGAACCGAACTTTTGATAAAATATTTGATCTCCTTTTAGCCAAAACTCTTCTTTATAAGCCCATTTAATATTCCAGAAGGGTTTTCTTTCCTTTGAAGAAATATAAGTTTGACATTCTAAAGGCATTTGTATTTTAAAGCCTACAAAAAGATTTTTGGAGAGTACCTGGTGAAGTACTGACTTGCCCCTGTGGCTCAAAAGTTCAATTATTACAGACATTTCACTCAGAACAGCATTTCTACCTTTTAACCTTCATCTAAATAAATGTTCATTTTTATAAAAATGTTCATTTTTCTTTCACTATGATAGAGTTCAAGCCCTTGCAATATGTTTTAAAAGTTGTAGGAGGTATACAATTATACTTTTTTCCTTTATTCATGGTTTTAAACAGTTATCTATAACCCAAAATAAAATAAAACTTTCTGTTTCCTGCAGATCCAAGTTTCCCAAAAAGATATCAGTAAGAATAGACTGCAATTCTCTCAGAGAATGAGTATGCATCAGGCAAACATATCTCTTTTATTGTGTTTTTCTCCTGAAACACAAGAAATAGATAGCCTAATTTTGGAAAGCTCATTCCTATAAAGACATTTCTAAACTGTGAGAAAATTAGCTCAACAATGAGGAATGAAACTCTCTTCCAAAAATATTTACACAATTTACAAAGAGATGGCTAAAGCACATCTTAACAGGCAGATTGTGTTTGTTGTAGGTGGAAAGAGCTACAGAAAAGTGATTGAACATGACAAGACTCAGCTTTTAAAACCTGACTTCATTTGGCACCTAATAAAAAGAATATTGCTTACTTAATTCCTGGCATTTTTCCCATATGAGAAATAGTAAAATTCAAATGAAGTAAAAAGAATAAAGTTGACAAAGATACAGTTTGAAAATGTGGCTGAAAACAAACCAAAGGTAAAATGACCTTGACTACCCTAATAGTCAGGGTTCTTTGTACCTAACAGAAACTGACTCTGTCTAACTTAAACAGAAAGAGGATTTACAGGAAGAATATGGTGGAGCTCAAATAATAAAACAGCCAGAAAGGACAGGAGCAGAATATCTCTAGCAATCTGGGTAGCCAGAGCTAATGGGCATTCTGCCTGGACACTATCATTGTATAAATCCACTTTAACTGCTTTTCCACCTAAATTAAGTCTAGGAAAAATCTGATTAGCCTACCTTGGTTACTCACCTAGAAGAGTTAAGAACCCTTTGACCAAGGTTGCTCATAATGTGGGAGAGAGAAATTGAGAAGTGTTTAAGAAGAGAAGGAAAAATGGATATTGGGTTGCATAAGTAAGTAAATAGATAGATAAATAAATAAACATCCTCTTTAAGCTCACATCACAGTATAATACATACTCTATGTATTTTTGGAGAGAAAGTTTTTAAAACTTGCATTTCACCTAGAAATGACTTTACATGAAAGGCCTAGTGAACTTTTTAAAATGTTTATTAAAACTACAATTAACCTAAGTAAAAGTTTTTGACACACTGAAAAACAGTTAACGACCGGGTGCAGTGGCTCATGCCTGTAATTCTAGTACTTTGGGAGGCAGAGACGAAAGGATAACTTGAGCTCAGGAGTTCAAGACCAACCTGGGCAATGTGATGAGACCTCATCTCCATTTAAAATTAAATAAAAAAACTAAAAACAAACAAACAAAAAAAGTTACCTGCAGATTCTCCTATATTTGCAAGTTAGCATGAATATGTTAAGTAGTTCCTGAATGTACTTTTGAAGTTTTATAGTCTAAAGAAACAGATATTTGTGCATTTTAAGAATAATACTTCAAAACTTAGGTTTTGAAATCGTGCCTTGACATTATCTCACCTTACACTGTGTGATAATACAGGCTCTAGGACCATGGACTGTTTTCTATGAAAATATGTTTAGGACTCTTTGAGGTGTGATCCCAAGAAGGATTTAAAGCAGTAATCTGGGCTGGGCACAGTGAATTATGCCTATAATCCCAGCTCTTTTTGAGGCCAAGGCGGGAGGATCACTTGAGCCCAGGAGTCTAAAATCTGTCTGGGCAAAATAGTGGGACCCCATCCTACCAAAATAAAAATAATAATGGTACTTCAACTATGCAGACATTTCTCAAAAAAATTCATTCTCAATCTTGCCTATTTTTTAGCTAAACTTTTGCAAATACTACCTGATCAGAAAGTCTACATCTAATTTATGATTTTGAGCTTTGAAATTAGGCAGCATGAATTAGGCAGAAAAAATAAATTTGAAAAATTGTACAACTCAGATTCTGAGGTTGATTTAGGAACTCCTATTCAGGCCATCAGATAAAGATTTTACAGTTAACTACTAAGCCATTTAATACTTCTGTGCATGAATAAAAGTATAAACATGTAGTATTGATCTTATATTTTCAAAAACATACTAAAGGCACCGTTTAATGGAGCAGACATTTAGCAATAATCTTCTACCAAATTCTGGGGCTGGAAAGATGAATAAAACATAGGTGCTCCCCTTCCAGTCACTCAAAATTTAGAGGCCTCGTAGTATATAATTATAATTGTATATGGGAAGCAATAAAAGAATTACATACAGGATGCTGAAATAGTATATGGAAGGAACGGCTTCTTAGGAAATGGATGTTTGATTGACTTTGAAAGATGAAAAGGTAATCAGAGCGGGAAAAACTTGCCAGCCAAGAAAACAAATAATAAAGGCCTTGAAATAGTAAGAAACATGGAGAGATATAGGAAAGGCAATAAACATGCTATTGCTAGAGCATGACTTTGAAGTGACTACAGAACTAGTAGCTAGACTCAGGGCCATATCAAAAATGCTTTTTAAGCTATAATAAGGAATTTTAACTTAATCTTACAGGTCAGCATTTCCTAAGCTATCTACCCTAAGAACAAAAAGCTCCTTGAATTCCTATAAATGTTCGTGCTCAACCCACTAAGCCTGAGAAATACTGCATACTAAAATTCTACATAGTAGACATTACAGGTAAGGGCCAACATCTATTTCACCACCTTTTCAATAAAGTTTCACTGCAGCTTGAGGAACTAATTCCATCTCCAGAGAAGGGCCCTGATGAGTCTAAGCAAATATAATAATATGTCTCCCTTGCCCAAGATTGGTTAAGGAACTGTGACCTAGGCCAATCAGCACAGGACATTCTCCTGGTGACAGTTACTGGTCCAGAGTTGGACCTAAACAATTACAGTTGACCCTGAAACAACACAGAAGTTAGAAGCACCAACCCTACACACAGACAGAAATCTGCATATTACTTTTGTCTTCCCAAAAACATAACTACTAACAGTCTACTGCTGGCCAGAAGCCTTGCCAATAATACCAAGAAACTGTTATTTTTAAAAATCATAAAGAAGAGAAAATACGTCTAGTACACATTAAGTGTAAGAGGATCATCATAAAGCTCTTCATCCTCATCATCTTCATGTTGAGTAGGCTGACGGGGAGGAATAGAAAGGGAAGGGGTCTGTCTTGCTGTCTCAGAGGTGGCAGATTGGGGAGGAAATTCAAGTATAAATGAATTCAAGCAGTTCAAACCTGTGTTGTTCAAGGGTCAATTGCACATCAGACTGAAGAGAAGTACTGTTATTCCATGATTGTGGAAAAAACACTCTTTCTCTCCCAGAAGCCTTAAGTGAGAATAAATACAGCTTAAATGCTACAGGAAATGGGCAATTATCCTATGACTACAAGAACCAACCTCAGGATGATATTATAAGGATGGATGGCAGAGCGAAAGGTGAAAGAACCAGTCTTTGATGCCATCATTGAATTGCTGGATCAACCAATGCTAAAGAGAAGAATAAGACCTCGTTTATAACGTCAACGGGGTCATTCATTCTTACAGGGAAGAAGGCACATACACAGTAATCTCAAAACACTTTTAAAAGTACTATAGTAGGCCAGGCAAAGTGACCCACACATGTAATCCCAGCACTTTAGGGGCCAAGGTAGGAGCATCACTTGAGCCCAGGAGCTCAAGATCAGCCTGGGCAACATAGTAAGATCCCATCTCTACAAAAAAAAATTAATTAGCAGGGTGGGGTGGCATGCCTGTAGTCCTAGCTACTTGGGAGTCTGAGGTGGGAGGATCACGCAGCTGGGAGGTCAAGGTTGCAGTGAGCCATGATCACAACACTATACTCTAACCTGGGCGACAGACCAAAAGTGTGTTTCAAAAAGAAATTAAAAAATAAAAGTAAAATAAATGAAAAGTACCATAATAGATATTAGTACAGAAATGAAAAAACAAAGAAGAGGAGACTGACTCTCCTCTTTGTTTTTTGGTTCTCCCTCTTCTTTCTAGGCAAGACCAGAAAAAATTTTACATGCATTTCACCTAAATCTTGAGTAATATACAGGAGTCCACAGTCTACAAGTTCAATTTGTTTTCATACACTGATACATTTAGCATTTTATATTATAGCCAAATAGTCATAAAATTACAAAAAGTAAAATCATTTTTAAAATGGAGGTGCTGACAAGTTGCATATGAATTTAAAATGCATTAAACATAGTTTGTGATTTAGTCTCATTATACGTAGTAGGATTGAAAAGGGAGTTTTCAGATCTAACAGTCTAAGAAGACATAAAACACCTAGAATAAAATAAACATTTGGAACTACCATACATATTTTTTTCTGCATTTTAAACAACATACTGTCATTGTAAAAATCATGTGACTTTATCTCCTATTTTTTTCAGTTTTGCATTCATATTTTATTTTATAGATACCATTCTATACAGTGCAATTTCACTATTTGCCTGAGTTTAACACCATTTCTGAAATACCAATAGTCAATCGTGGTACAATTTAAATTGCTTGAAAAGGATTTTGTGATGGGCAATATAAAAGGCCATGACTGGGATCCTTTGAATATGCAGTCAAACATTTTAGCTCTGGCCGGGCGCGGTGGCTCAAGCCTGTAATCCCAGCACTTTGGGAGGCCAAGGCAGGCGGATCACGAGGTCATGAAATCGAGACCATCCTGGCTAACACGGTGAAACCCCGTCTCTACTAAAAAATACAAAAAACTAGCCGGGAGAGGTGGCGGGCGCCTGTAGTCCCAGCTACTCGGGAGGCTGAGGCAGGAGAATGCTCTTATTAATACAATAAGCCTTGTAATCACTGTTCAGCAAACTATATCTTTAATGTTGAGGTATCTTCCCATCAGTAAAATGTCAATTGTGCCATAAATGCCATTTGATTTAGGTTTTGTTTTTGCTTAAAAGAAAGGTATACAAATTATAATTGATGATATCCTTTATTGCCTGAAAACACCAAGCCTAGCAAGCTTTGTTTCCCCACCTAATAATTTAAGTGTGTTCTTACCCAGAAACATTCTGAAGAGTTTCTCACCACATAATAAAAGAAAGTGTTATATTAATCTCATGATTAGTCAAAACCAAGGAATCGGAAAAAGACAGCCTGAAAAGGAAAACCACATCAAAGTGGTTTTGTTTCCAGGAAAACGATTTGATCATTTAAAATTTTTTAAACCCTTTTTCATATTTAATTGAATTTTTTAACCTAAGTTGTTGGAGATTGAAACATTCTCACCTATTTTATCTTAGCAAAATGGAGATAAATGTAAAAATGTCATGTGCATTCTTTATTTAAAATGACTCCTCTTTGTGGAATAGAGGCTTTAGACATAAAGTTCTTCATCTATAGCAATATTCTGACTATCTTTATGCTGGAATCTTTATTCTGACAGTTTTGCAGCTGTGCAGGTTTGCAGCTTTCTGAGCTAAACTCAAGAGGCTCTGAGTCCATGCCAGCTGTCTTTCAATTTCACATCAACTCTCTTGGTGTTTCGTCAGTTTAAAGCTTTTGCAAAGTTTGCAGGGCCTGAATTCATTAGATAAGGGAAATGGGTCATCTAAATCTTACCCAACCTCAACTGTCATAGACACTCACTATTGTAAATTTCCTTCAAGATTGAATTAGAAAATAGACCCCATGGGTTTTTGTCAGTGTTGGTATTTGATGATACCCTTGTAACAGCAGCTGCTGAAACTGTGTATACTTCAATAAAAATTTCTATTTTAAATTCCCTTTCCTTCGTATTTTCTATATAAAATTGGAAGGCAACAGCTGCAATAATAAGGGCAAAAAGGTCATTTAAAGTTCAGTTCACCAGGCACATGATAGGCAACACACTCATCACAAAGGCACTTTTTAAAAATAATTATAGTTATTAGAAACAAAATCCATCTTGTTTTTAAAGAATTCTGCAGCATCTTAAAACAGATAAGAAACAGATTGTCAGGGATAGTTAAGTTGGAACACAAAGCTTCAACCAACAAAAGGATTTGACAATTCCTCTGGGAGTGAGGAGCAGTCTTATTATCACAAGCCATCACATTGATCTATATTTTGGTACAGTAGGATCTTAGATCTGCAGAGACCCAGCCCCTTGCCACATCTTGTTATTAGATAGAAATATTTAAGTGCATGCCCGTATTTTAAACTGAAAGGGGAAAAAAAAAACAAATACTACATGGAACAGAAAAAAAGTATCAATAACATTCTATAAGACTATAAATAAATGAGTGCTTCATCCCACAAAGATTAAAATCTGTATAAAATTTGCCTTCTGGAAGTAATTTCCAAGATAGTGAGGAAAGAAAACATAAAGTATCAAAACGGGAGAATTTACAGAGAAACAGAAATAGCCTGCAGTAGAATTTCAGGTTATGTTAACCAAATGACATTTATTGCCGATTGCTTTTCTACAACTAAGCTATTATAGCACAGTGTGACCTGAAACATGGTCTTCAGAATTAGAAAGAGCCACTTAGAATATATATGATCTTGGGGATGCTATTCATACTTTCTGAGCCTTAGTTGCCTTGTTTGCAAAATGGGGATAATATCCAATTCATGATGCCATGAAATATAATGCATGTCAAGTATCTGGCGTATAGTTCATGAGCAAAAAATGCTAACTATTAATTTTTAATGGGCCTGTAATCCAGCATTTTGGGAGGCTGAGGCAGGTGGATCACCTGAGGTCAGGAATTCGAGACCATCCCGGCCAACATGGTGAAACTCGGTCTCTACTAAAAATACAAATATCAGCTGGGTATGGTGGCAGGCACCTGTAGTCCCAGGTACTCAGGAGACTGAGGTAGAAGAATCACTTGAACCCCAGAGGCAGAGGTTGCAGTGAGCCAAGATTGTACCACTGCAGTCCAGCCTGGGTGACAGAGTGAGACACCATGTCAAAAAATAAATAAAAAAATAAAAAATAAATGTAGTGGATGCCATAGTTTAAAAAATTTGTAAGTGTATTGTTGCTGTCTCCTTATAACCCAGAGTAATTATTAAACCTATTCCTGGGAAATTCGGGGAAACTAGAGTGTCTTTTGAAGCTCTCTTTGTGTATATCACTTATTGCCCTCTTGTGATGGGGAAGGAAAATACATGTAATGAAGAATTTAAGACCTCTAACAAGTCGGCTAGATACTTACTAGAGAGGCCCACAAGCTCTCCAATAGAGCTTTCTCCACTGATGGAAATGTTCCGTATCTGCACCATCAAATATGATAATGACTAGATAACATGTGACTACTGAGCATGTGAAATGTGGCTAGTGCCAACTGAGTAAACAAATTTTTATTTTATTTTAAATAATTCAAACATAAATAGCCATACGTGGCTAACACTATCATATTGTATAGCACATTGACACTTTCATTAGAACTTCTTAGGGAACATAAGAGAAAAATAGATCTGAGTGAATAAAAATTCAGCATAGATATCAAAAGGCCTGTTCCCTTAATGCAATCCCTGGATCTTTAGAAACATCTTACTTACTGAGCAATGATGCATCAAAACTTCTGATGGAATCAGCAGGGACTTTGCCAGGTAATATGAGAGAAGTGATGAGCTACATAGATAGCTCTGCCAAAGTATGGTGGAGAGCTCTGCCCAAATATGGTGGAAACAATTGTCAGCTGCTTAATAAGATGAAAAATAGCAGGACTCTTTAGACCTGCCATTATCATAAGCTTTCCAAAGAGGTCTCCCCGACAGAACCCAATGCTGACAGCAGCCACCTCCAGCAGAATCAATGCTTGACAATAAACAAGGAGTCATTGTTAGGGTTGGTTTACAAAGACACAGTCACATCTTGGAAATCCTCATCTTCTCTGTTTTCAGTTGGATGTTATCCTTGTAGAAAAAGGACATGTGACCTAACATACGTTAGTATATAAGCTAACATATTCATAGGTTCTAGACATTAGGACACTTTTAAGTGTCCATTATTCTGCCTAACCCTCACGAACACACAGTCCTACTATAACAAGTAGACATGATGGTGTTTTGAGTCCCCAGGTAACAATGTCAGCTTGGACCCTATTTCCAAAAATTAACAAAATATTTGAGTACTCCCCTTTCCAAAAGATATGATTATCCAAGTAAATGGTCATAGGTCGCTTTGGGTAAGGAATGATGAAAGTGTTACTCCTTATATGTATTATATTGCAGGATATTTCATCCTAAGACTTTGACCTCCTTTCAGTCAATGGGTTCTGGATCTACAAACTGGCTCAGGTCTGTTAACTGACCAAAAGATTATGAGGTTTCATTGCAGTGGCTGCTCTTAGCTTCCTAATCATTAATACTTGATTTCTTTTGGTTGTATAGATTGTAAAATACCATTGTTGACTACCCATCTGTTTTGCCCTTGGGAACATCATACTCTATCTCCACAGCTCACTCTAGGTCAGATGTGCTTGGCTTCCACTCTGACCTTTGATTATTGCAATAATTGTATTCACGTTGCTTCTGATAGTTAAGTGCACGACCTGACTTCTGTTACTTTGGGATTATTTCATGGTCTTTACTAGTCATGATCCCACTTCTATAATATCTTCTACTGCCAGTCGTGGTCTACAGAGGAGTGCCACCACTGAACTCAAAACAAAGCTAGGGCCACTCTCATTACTGCAGTTCGCATCACTATGGCAATAAAGACGTCACCCCGTTGGTTTTTTTTGTTTGTTTTGCATATTTTCTAGACAAGAATTATTATTTATTATTATTATTATTATTTTGAGATGGAGTCTCGCTTTGTGGCCCAGGCTGGAGTGCAGTGGTGTGATCTCGGCTCACTGCAAGCTCTGCCTCCTGGGTTCACGCCATTCTCCTGCCTCAGTCTCCTGAGTAGCTGGGACTACAGGCACCGCCACCACCCCAGGCTAATTTTTTGTAATTTTAGTAGAGACGGGGTTTCACCGTGTTGGCCAGGATGGTCTCCATCTCCTGACCTCATGATCCGCCCGCCTCAGCCTCCCAAAGTGCTGGGATTACAGGCGTGAGCCACCATGCCTGACCGAATTGTGATTTATTGTATTTGTTCTTCCCTATGTAATTTGTCTTTTTTCCTCCGTCTTCAAGACTTCCTCATCAGACTACTTCCAGTAGATTGAATATGATATGCCTAGAGATGCATGTGTGTGTGCATGTGTGTGGGTGTGTGTGGTTTTAATCATGCTTGGTATTCTTTGGTTTTGGTGTCTGATTAAATCTTTGCTTTAGTGTATCATTAATTTGAGAAAATTATCAACTGTTGTGTGGTTGTTGTGGTGGAGGTTGTTGTTATAAGGGTAGAAGCATGCTCTTTTCAAGTTTTTGTTTTGTTTTGTTTTGGACAGGATCTCACGCTGTCGCCCAGGCTGAGTGCTGTGCATGATCACAGCTCACTGCAGTCTCAACCTCCAGGGCTCAGATGATCCTCCCACCTCAGCCTTCTGGGTATCTGGGACTACAGGCACATGCCACCACACCAGGCTAATTTTTGTATTTTCAGTAGGGACGAGGTCTCACTATGCTGCCCAGGCTGGTCTTGAAGTCCTGGGCTCAAGCAATCCGCCCACCTCAACATCCCAAAGTGCTAGGATTACAGGTGTGAGCCAACACACCTGGACATTTTCAGCTTTTTATATGCTGAGCAGAATCCAAAATCCCTTAGTACTTTGACAAGTAAAGTCCATTCCACAGAACATAGTCAGCTGGTGGGTGGTCTAGCCTTACATAGTATATCCATTCTAAAATTCTCTGAGCTTTCTGATTGTTTTTTTCTATGGAAGTTGTGGCATTTTTACTTTTTGCAATGTGGACCATAACATTTTCCAAGTTTCTAAGCTCCAACGCAGAGTGCTATTTCACCATCTCTTGAGGTCTTGTCAGTGTTAAACCCTGTATCATGATACAGTGATCTCGTATCAGTAAAGTCTCCCTTATTCAACTTTGTCTCTTGAATTAGCACCCTTAGAATCCAGTCCCATATAGACTCTTCAGTCTCTGCCAGTGTATGTTGGCTAGATCCTGCAATTCCTTCCATCCCTTTGCTTGCTTACCGGGCTCAGCACTTCCCCAGACATTTCATGTTGTAATTTGACCCCTTGCTATTTGTCAGGAAATATAGGAAGGCAGGTAAGGGTATATTCTGGAGGAGATGGGGGTGTTGGTGTAGTTTTTTTTTTTTTTTTTTTTTTTTTTTTTTTGCAAGGAAGAAACCTCTCTCTACATTGTCTATAAGCAACCACACCTCTCTACATTGTCTAAAAGAAGGAGAAAGCCAAAGGTTTAGGAAAACATAAGAATTTTAGATTTGCAAGTGTATTGACCCAGATATTCCTGTCAGTAATCACACTCCTTTCCACACAGGGCTGTGGATTCTGTAAATGGACCTACCATGATTGAAAATTCAACTTTCTTTGGAGCTCTGACACAACTATAATTAAGCCCTGAGTTTAATCCTCAGCCTGTTCTGACCTCTGGCAGAAAGAGTAACTCTATGAGTTAGAGTTTATGCTTCCAAGGAGGCCCTTGTGTTTTACCTTTAACCTTATAATGGTAAAAAAATCATCTTTACCCTTTTATTCTTTTCCTGTAATGCACTGATCCACCCCAGCAATAGCCCTCTCATTCAATAGTCTATAAATTACAATTTCACATGAACCTCTCAAACGCCTGACCTGTCATACCTGCCAGTGTATTTCTTTTCAGCACTATCCCATTACTTTTTATCACTCACGAAATTTTTAAAAATTACAATGCAAATTCATGCCAGGCTCTATTAGTGCTCCAACTACCAACAGTGATGGTAAACCAATTCTTAAGTCTAATTTTAGAATCTGCTTCCTAAGACCCGTGTTATTACTATACTATGGGCAGACTTTGCTGAAGGTTGGTCATTGTTGGATTATTCTAACTTGTATCATTGCTAAAAATATATAATTTGTTGAATGTCACTAAGTGCTAGAGATGATGGTAAATGCTTTGTGTATATCAACTCTTCCTTTCAACAGTACAACACAGTTATTATTATTTTAGCTGAAGCTTAGAGAATTTAAGTCCTTCGTCCAAGTTCTCACTGTTTGTAAATTAACAGCTTCTGGGGTGATCTGTCCTCAAAATTAACGCCCTCCAAATACTGTGCCAGAGGGCCTTGTTAGAATAAAATAAACTACATGATACTATTAAGTTTATGTAATCTAAAATCTTTGTATTCTGAAAATATATTATTATTTTTACTGATGCTCAAGCCTTGATGTCTTTCTGCCCAGGCACATACCCGAGATAGATTCCAAGATGCACTAAAATATCATCCAGATACAAGATAAGTTCTGTTTAAAAAAAAAAAATACTTAATGTATTTAATAGTACTAGGAAAAGAGGATGGATGGATTAAGAGCACCAAAAAAATTTTTAGAGTCCACTCATTAAAAGCCATAATTGAGGAGGGAAAGAAAGAAGGGACCACACAAACACTCAGCCCAGATGATTAACTTTATCTCTATCTCAGCAGCACAGGGAAAAGTAGCCAAACCAAGTCAACAAGAATGCATTTCTCATGATGAAATATGTTGTTACAGACTCTGTAACATTTGGCTCTATTTTTCAGGAGGACTAGCAAAAATTTTAGCCAACCACTATATAAGTAAAAAATAAGCAAAAGAAGATACAAATATATGCTGCAAGTACTTACAAACAACAAAACAGCTGAAAAAGTCAGGTAAAAGTGATTTTTACTCAAATTGAGTTTAACCCTGGAATGAGACTGTTGTCTCCTCTATTACAGACTGCATAGACATGCAAGCCAATGGTTTTAATTAGATTGGTGCAGTACACAGGCTGGCTTCCATATCAGATCAGTTGGCTGATACCTGGTCCAGCGTATTACAAAATAAGTAGGCAGATATTATAGATTTCCTGAACAGATCAAAAATTTCTTCTGCCCCTATAAATACTCCTCTGGAAAATTACGTAAAGGAGTTACTTTTATGTGGGAACAACATGTGTGTTCTCTTTCAGTATCAGAAGCCTTTATGAGAGGTGAAGCCAGCTGGACTTCCTGGGTTGAGTGGGGACTTGGAGAACTTTTCTGTCTAGCTAGAGGATTGTAAATGCACCAATCAACGCTCTGTAAAAACACACTAATCAGTGCTCTGTGTCTAGCTAAAGGACTGTAAATGCACGAATCAGCACTCTGTAAAAACGCACCAATCAGTGCTCTGTGTCTAGCTAAAGGATTGTAAATGCACCAATCAGCACTCTGTAAAAACACACCAATCAGCACTCTGTGTCTAGCTAAAGGATTGTAAATACACCAATCAGCACTCTGTAAAAACGCCCCAATCAGTGCTCTGTGTCTAGCTAAAGGATTATAAACGCACCAATCAGCACTCTGTAAAATGGACCAATCAGCAGGATGTGGGCAGGAGCAAACAAGGGAATAAAAGCTGGTCATTTCAGCCAGCAGCAGCAACCCACTCAGGTCCCCTTCCACGCTGTGGAAGCTTTGTTCTTTCGTACTTCACAATAAATCTTGCCGCTGCTCACTCTTGGGATCAGCACTACCTTTATGAGCTGTAACACTCACCATGAGGGTCTGTGGCTTCGTTCCTGAAGTCAGTGAGACCACGAACCCACCGGGAGGAACAAAGAACTGTGGACACACCACCTTTAAGAGCTATAACATTTCTCCCCTACCTTTAGGCTACTTCAATCCAACCTCATGGGATTTTTTTTTTTAATTAATGAAATTTGACAGTCAAGAGTCACTTTTTACTGACAGAGAAAGAGAAGTTAGAGAGGAAAGTGATTTCTGTGCTTGTGGATACAGACATTCTCCAGCCTGGCTGAAAGGTTATTTTCTTCACTTATTTTTCCTTTACTAGTCATCTAGTCATTTTCTCCTTTCAAATAATTACATGAATAAACAAGTCATTCAGTTACAGTCTAACTCAAATTTTTTTGTAATAAAAAAATGGAATTACATGTTAAAATTCTCCTCACTGGTCTTGAAAAAGCAAACAGGATCTCTCTAGGAAATTTAGCAGTCAGCTATACATTTTTATAGCTGCAAAGATACTGGTATAATCTCTTTGGTATTACCCAAATAAGAACCATAGAACTGAGTAATCTACAAGATTTAATTAAAAACATATTATGTCCCACTGGGACTTTTTTCCACATCACAGACGTAAGCCTTGTAAAATGCAGAGCATTTAGTAAAATTTTGGTTCAATGTTAACATCACAGTCTGTGAACCATTTTGCAAGATTTGGTCCAGACAACAATGATAATAAAGAAGACCTTCCATCTGTAATTTAATAAAGTATAAGAAATAATTACCACTAAATTGTTGTCTCAAATAAAGTACATATAAATACTGTTCAATATGTTTATTATTATATATATAGTACCTCAGGAACAATACTTACATGAACTTAACATCTCAACATCTGAGACACTATATAAAATTGCTGAAAATCATTGAACACTGGAGAATGTATGCCCACCCACCCCCAACAGAATGATGTTCAATATTGAACAAGGGTCATGTTATACAATACTATTTACCCATACTAGTAGAGATAAGCAGAGATCATTCAAAAGAGACTAGCCAAAGCCTTTATACTTAATTGTAAGGTTATTGTAAGAAGTTTCCCCATAGAGTTACTTTTCTCAAAATATTCTATTTAGTTTCGAAGGGGAAAATTTTTCAGACATCAATTTGATTTCGCCTGTATTTCTAGTCATTCGTATAACTTTCTCTCTCAAAAAGAAAAAAAAAAAAAAAAACCTTACTTTCTTTTTTATGTCAATGTTGTTCACTAGGTGTTATTAATCCTTAATGTGTTAATGATCTTCCTTAGGATAATGTTCTCAACTCTTCATTAGAAGAAGAGTCAGTTCTCCAATTACCAAAATTAATTCTTAGTATACAACACATTCTTAAGTCAGTTGATTTGATCTTGGAAATAATGTCCCCAGAGAAACAATCTTGTAAGTGGTGGTTTTGTTCCCAGCCAAGATTATACAACCAACATAAAATGAAATTCACTACCGCATCTTTCCACCAAGTGTGGTGCTTTTTAGTAGTTAAGCACATCCGCTCCTCCAGGTAGAGGATAGAAATGCAGTTGTCCCAGCTTCACAGTGAGAGCAGAGAATTTCTGCTCTGGTCACAGTAGCTCAGAGTGGGGATCCAAGGATGTCCAGGGGCAGGCTGCTCTCCCGGGAGCTGCCCCCATGAAGGAGCTCCTTGCTGGGAGCAAAGGGAGCCTCAACCAAGGGCTTCACAGCTGCTTCTGCTCTGCTCCCTGTAAAGAAGGCTCTCAAGCAGCAGCCCAGGAGACTCTTTACAGTGAAAACTAGATCTTGTGGCTTTTTATATCAAAACTCTCCAAGGTTTCCCATCACACTTTGAAAAAAAATTCTAAGTCCTTAACCAGACCGGCATGATCTTGCCACTGACCGCTTCCCTGGTCCATTTCCTGGCAGTCTTCCCCGCCTCCCCACCCCATTCACTCTGCTCCAGTCACTCTGACCTCCCTGTAATTTTTCAAACATTTCAAGCATGTGCCTACTTCAAATCCTCCGTCCCTGCTGATTTCTCTACCTGGAAAGCCCTCCTCTAAGAGGAGACATGGCTGACTTCCTCACCGAATCTCCATCTCTGCTCTAATGTCACCTTCTTGGAGGAAGAGATCTTCTCTGGTGGCCACAAAATAGCATTCCAGACACAATCGATTGCGCCACTTCATTTTTTATCACAGCACTTAATACTCTCAGAATCATATTATATATTTGCTTATCTTCCTTAGGATACTGTAAGCCCCATTAGGGCAAGAAATTTTTTTTACCGCTTTATTTTCTTAAACAGTGCATTGCTCGTAGTACATATTTCACCATATGTGTTACATAGATGAATGAGCAGTTTCACTGCTCATTCAAAGAACATTTCAGAGAAAATATTCACAAATCACAAGCCTAAAGTTAAAATTGGCCTCTATCACCTCAAAATTTACCAGCCAATCCCAGAGAATGGTTGTTGGCCATACAATAACTAAACATTTCTCTGAACAAAGAAAAGTCTGGAAAATTAACAACCAGTGATTTTTTAAATGAGTGTATGGAAACTTTCGTCTTATCACTTTGTGCTCTGATTGTAACCAGAAACGCAAATTGCTATCTAAAACTGCACTCTCCCTACTGCTATATATTTTCCAAATTGTGCATATCTATATAGTCTTCCAAAGTTCTTGGCTGAAATGGCAGTTACTTAAAGCTACTGGAATTCCCGGATGCAGCATCTTCGCCTTCATCACACTGCAGCCTTTAAGGCTTAGAGAGACACATTATACTCAACAGGAGTGAGGACTGCTAATGGTGGAGTGACAGAATGTTAAACCTGAGACACCTAAGAAGCTATTTGATCAGCCGCCTAAATTTATATATAAGCAGATCAAGACCCAAAAACAAGAAGCCACTGATGAACATTTACTATTTCATTAAACACTTTTATAAAAAGGTTTTGGTTATAAGACATTATTTACCATTTTCCCCATTTTTGTTGATTTACAAGGGTCTTAGTTTCATGCTGCTATAACAGAATATCACAGACTGAGTAATTTATAAGGAAGAGAAATTTATTTCTCACAGTCTGGAGGCAGGGAAGTCTAAGATCAGGGCGCCAGCATCTGATGAGGGACTTCTTACTGTGTCACCCGGCCTGAAGAAAAAAGAGAAGGCAAGAGAGAGCAAGAGGGGGCTGAACTCATCCTTTTATGAGGAATCCACTCCTGTGAGAATGGCATTAATCCATTCATGAGTGCAGAGATCCCCATGATCCTAACACCATTCATTATGTCCCACCTCCTAACACCATTGAATTTGTGATCAAGTTTCTTACTCATCAATGTGTCTACTTACTATAGACACATTCAAACCATAGTAACAAGCATAAACTTGTTTTGTTTATTTTCCAATTGTTTGTTTAATGAACAACTCTTTAGAACCTGTTGTAGTGAATGGCTGTTGATTTTTGCCTGCTTGGTAACCCTCAGTTCCTCCCCAGACACACACAGCTCTAAATCACTAACTTTTTCCACATCTTGAGGCTAAGTCCTTGGATGGAGCTGAAACCGTCCTCAGATACAGAATGCCTCTGTAGTTCTTAGTTAGTTTCATGCTGCTATAACAGAATATCACAGACTGAGTAATTTATAATGAAGAGAAATTTTTGAACAAAGAAAAGTGCCCTGATAATAACCAGAAATGCAAAAATGCTATCTACAACTGCATTCGCCCTACTCCTACATATTTTCCAAACTACAGATCTATGTAGTCTTCCAAAGCTCTTGGCTCAAATGGCAAGGTTCAGATTGGAAAATTGCCTCTGACCCTAGACTTGCTAACTGGGGAATAGACTAGCCCTCTCCACAGTAAATGGTTTGTGGATGAATACATGACCCAATTAGCACTAATTGCAGGACTCAGAAGTCCAACTTACAAGAGTCAACAAGAGAGGAAAATTCAGTGGGCCACCAGGGGGAAGCCTACTTGAAAAGTTAGCCAACACAATTAAAAGCAGAGACAGGAGATGGAATGAACTATCCAGCTATGTGTACACCTTGATTTTTCTGTTACTTCGGTCAATACACTGAGCTGAGTTTTCTGCCACATGCCACCAAAAGTATATGAACTAAGAAATAACTGCAGAGTGTTGTATAAATGTACAGAAGAAAACAAATACAGGGTTATAATATAGTATTTGAACACACAACAATAGAGCTTTCCACATTGGCTTGCCTTCAGTAAAGATGACCAGCCTTCTAAAACTGGAAGCAGTACAAATATATAGTTAGTAAGTTTCTTGGCTCTGGTTTAAAGCAAGGAATCTACTGCTTGAGTTTTAATCATCTGCATTTCTTCTTCTATCCCAGTCTCTAAGAGAAATAAATGCCAGTAAATTGTTCTAGAAAAAAAAAACCTCGTGGATCAAACTTCCATTTTTACTGGCGTGTAAAAAAGTTTTTAATATAAAAAGATACTATAATTATTTTAAACTGCAGCTGCAAAAAAATTAAGGTCAATTGGAAGATTTGTTTTTATTCTTAAGGCAAATAAATAGATGACTGTAACAATTGCATATATAACTATCCACAGTTCCTGTGACCTACAAATGTAGCTACAGAAAAGGTGCTGTCCAGCATAACAGCTTTCAGCTGGGCAGAGTAATAGTGCCCAGCCAGAAAAGTTCAATTTTCCCTTCTCTGTGTGGGATCACTCACCTAATAGAGCTGGAAATAATAATAACTAGCAAAACAAAATGGAAAAGGTACACCGAGATAAGAGCTTTCCAATTTGAACCCTGTTTAAAAGGGAGGATATAGTAAAAATTCTTTTTTAGCAACACATTTTCCCATCCCGAAGAGCTTTGGAAGGTTTAACGTGCTCTCAGTTTTCTCTGGAGGGCCACAGTCCATGAGTCATTTGGCTAAGTAATCTGTGTTCCAGACTTTTCTTTACTCAGAAGAATGTTTAGTTATTGTATGGCCAACTACTCCTATTTAGCTAACTTACCTTTCCCAGGCATTGACTGGGAAATTGAATTCAAGCATTTATTTGAAGTCTGACTGGAGGTAGAGTCATAGTTGCTATGATTATCCATGGCTGTGTCTACATAGAAACAAAAGTTCTGCTTGTAAACAGTAATGCAGAAAATTAAATCAACCCAAAGAGTTCAGTCGAAAAAAAATACTCTTACTTTTTTAAGTAAGTAAATTGATACCAGTGTGTTTTTACTATGAATTAGGTGGAAAGCTTCTTTACTTTATTTGTATTCTTTACTTATATTTGTAAAAACAGCAAAAATTAATGGAATGTTCTATTAATTCAGAAGTGGATTGATATAATAAAGATGTCCATTCTCCCCAAATTGATATATAGCTTTAATGTAAATCCTAACAAAATCCCAACAAGGTGTTTCATAGATACAGACAGGTTTATGCTAAAATTTATACTAAAAGGCACAGGAAGCTGAAACAATTTCAAAAAAGAAGAATAAATTGAAAGGAATCACTCCACCCACTATTACAGCTTCCTATATAGATACAGTAATCAAGATAATGTGGTGTTAGTGGAAGGATAGGTGCATAGATCCACAGAACAGAAAACCTAGAAATAGTCCCACACAAATATGTCTGACTTTTTTTTTTTTTAAGATGCAAAAGCCATCAATGGAAAAAGGATAGCCCTTTCAACAAATAGTGCTGGAGCAATTAGACATTCATAGGCAAAAACAAAAACAAAAAAAATCGTCACCCTAATCTTCATAACTTTTACAGAAATCAACTCAAAACGATCATACATTTAAATGGAAAAGTAAAATGATGAAAATTTTAAGAAAAATACAGGAGAAAATATTCAGGACCACAAGCTAAATGAAGAGTTCTCAGATTTGATACTAACAACACAATCTATTAAAGAAAAAATAAATAAATTGAGCCACATCAAAATTAAAATTTTTTGCTTGGCGAAAGTCTCTGTGAAGAATATGAAAAGACAAGCAGCAGACTAGGAAAAGGTATTTGTAAATCACATCTCACATCTCTGACAAAGGACTTGTAATATCAAATATATTTAAAATCCTCAAACTCAACAGTACTAGGTTCCACTTTGAGAATTGAAGGGCTTGAAGGACTCTTCAGACCTACTCCACAAAGAAAATCCATAACTAGTAAAATTACCAAAAAAACAAAAAACAAAAAAACAAAACCTCTGAGTTTCTGACATTTGAACTACAGCCCACTCTCACCACCCCCCTCTTACCTCAGTGAAACAGAAACTTCACTTCGGATGGGTACCGTCAAGTACATGTGACTCCTTCTCCCTTTATCTCCCCAGGAGGGGCAGTCCACCATCATTTCTCATCCTTTCTCCAGTTCCATGTTACAGAGGCTAAATTCCAGGTGAGTGCAGCTGAGCAGTCAGCAGCTCCCTTCCTTACCCAGCTTGTAGACTAGAGAGTCTTCCCTAGATAGGGCCCTAGATTCCAGCAAAAATACTAAGAAACTGGACCACTCGTGCATTGCTGACGGGACTGTATAATGATATAGTCATCCTGGAAAAGAGCATGGCAGTTTCTTACAAAACTAAAGATGCACTTACCATATGAACCACAAATTGCACTCTTGGACATTTATCCCAGAGAAATGAACATTTATGTTCACACAGACCCTGTACATGAATATTCATAGCAGCTTTGTTCATAATAGACAAAAACTGGAAACCACCCAAATGTCTTTCCATGGATGAGCAGTTAAACAAATTGTGGTTCATCAAGCCATAGACTACTATTCAGTAATGGAAAGGAATTGATACACTAATCAACTTAGATAGATCTCAAGAAAATTACACTGAGTGAAGAAAAAGCCCACTAAAAGTCCATCTTAAAAGGTTACATACTATATAATCCCATTTATATTACATTCTTGACATGACAAAATAATGGAAAGCAAATTAATGGCTGCCAAGAATTGAAGTTAGGTGGCCATGCAAGGATAGCAGGAGGGTTCCTTGCAATGGAATTCTTCTGTATATTGACTGTGGTGGTTGTCACATGAATGTACCCAGGTCATAAATTGCATAGGGCAAAATACATAGACAAAATACACAGACACCCAGCAGTGAGTGTATGGAAAGCTGGTGAAATCTGAATGTGAATGGCTTGTCTCCACATCAGTTTCTTGTTTGTGCTTTTGTATCACAGTAATGTAGAGATTACGATAGAGGAAACTGGATGAAGGGTACATGGAATTTCTGTGTATTATTTCTTACAACTGCATGTACATCTACAATTATCAAAATTTTAAAAAAGACATTACTACCATTTGAAATAGAAAATTGCCTTTACTTTGCCTTACTGTGGCCCTTTAAGAAATAAAAGACATGAAAAACAGTATTTGAGGGCTACTTTCTCCAGCTATGCTCTGTGACCGCTAACAGGTTGAGGAATTTGTTTTCGTTAATCATAGGTGTTGCCACAGAGGTGATTCGGTGCTGAGAAAGCACACGGTCAGTGGTGTCATGGGCGTGAACCGAGTCCTGGCTTTGTCTCCTGCACAAGCTGTGAAATAGAATATGTGACTTGCCTACTCTCAAAGTCAGACTTGTAAAATGGTGTAAGAATAATATCTAACAGAACTTTGTAAAAATTAACTGTGATTTGAAACATACAGGTAAATAAATGGCCTTCGTAAAGGATTAAACAATTATTGCTGTGAAATTGAAATGAAGCCTCTTTCACCCCACTGTGAGTTCAATAAATATTTGTTGAATTGAATTGAGAGAAGCCCCAAAGGGAGAAGCAGGTGCTGGAAGCCCTACTAGAATCCAGACTGAAATCAGGGCCAAATCTCACAGCTCAGCACAATGGGCAGCGCAGAGGAAACATGGGATAAATGTCTGCTAATGTAATTAGCTAGTGAGATAGGGGCTGGGGCAAAGACAGTGTTGAACTAGTTCACCAATTTGCTCTAGTCTTGTCTTTATCTGTGTAAGGGTAACTGATGCGAAGCAATAAATTACTTAAATATGATAAAAAATGAAATAAAATAAAATAAATCTTAAAAAAAAAAACAAAGAAAGAAATTGAAATGAAGCCACAGTGGCACTTCAGCACTTACCTAGCCAAATCCTGAATTTTATGGATGAGAAACCTGAGGTCAAGAAAAGTGAGTGTCTAGAGTGCCTCAGAGTAGACGTAGAGCAGCTTGTTAGATAAAGAGTGAGGGCTTTGGAAGACCAGTCCCCTTTTCATAAGAGAAAGATTTTAAACATTTGAAGGAAATCACCTACGATTCTACTTTATTTTTATCTCTTCACTGCACCTGGGAGATTCTACATATATTATTACTGTTTCATAAATGAGGACAGTTTCAATTACCAAAGCAAACTGCATAGGCAAATTCTAACAATATACTTTAATTTCATATTCCTTTCTTTGTCACACTGTTAGTCCCAATTTGAAAACCAGCAGTTTTTATTCCCTTCATCTCAACAAAAAGAGAGCAAAGTTCAGGATTTGTAGACTTTTGTTTCTAAATTTTCTTATGGGATAATATAATCAAACACCTCGGTAAGTTTTTATTCATTAAAATACAAATTCTGTCAGCTTAGCCATGGTCTTTACCTTTGGAAAATGAACTTTTTGTTCTTTTTATGGAAAGCTGAATAGAAACGTTAGGATTTTGTTTTATAGCAGTGTTTCATTCTCCAAGTCTACTCGTCTCAAGACTTTTTATAATGCATTACAGACCTGGATTTTCCCAGTTCTCACCTGAGCCAGTAATAACAAGTATATTTAAGAAGGTGCCTTTTTCTGAGCCCCTAGGCTAGGAATATATTCATCTTTATGTACACATGTTCTGATAACCTCATATAACTTTATGTCTTATTCTTTAACAAGTTTCTTTTGTAAGCCAGCCCTGCTGAAACAATAACCTTAAGCTCCCTAAGGGTTTCCACTACCATAATATCAGCTTTCCTGGACTTCACTGTGTCACTACAATTCCCCATGGCTGTGTAATAATAAAAACTACATGTACGGCACTTTAAATATTTCAAAGCGTATTAACCCGTATCAGTTTTACCCTGCGACTCCTTGCCAATGTTATTTTTTTTCTGTTTAAAAGTGAGGTTGAAAACAGAGAGGAAAGAGACTGCCTGTGTTCTTAGGGATGGAGCCTTGGACCAAACAGCAGGGGTCTTTTGGACTCTGGCTCCATTTCTTCCCTGACTGGCAGCCAGTACTCACAACTTCTTGCTCTGAGCTTTCAAGAAGGCTGGATCAGTCACTTTAGAACAGACTCGACCTAGACAGTCTACCAAGGTAAAATGTTGTATCTCAGGAAACCATGGCCTCTCAGCTCCTAGGGTGTTCAATCATAAACTGAATGGCTAATTAAAGTGGATTCAGTCAAATGGGTGGTTAGACACGAAGACATGGAAGGTCATTTCTACTACTGACGTTCTGTGATTATAACAAAATACATTTTAAAGTCTAAACTACAATATCTTTTAGTAAATTGCTTTCTCATTTTCTTCTTCCTTACAGACTATGATTGTTAAAAAGTAGAAAACAACATGCAAAAGGAATTGAGTACAAAAAGCCTAATGGTGGCCAGGTGCAGTGGCGCACGCCTGTAATCCCAGCATTTTGGGAGGCCAAGGCAGGTGGATCACCAGAGGCCAGGAGTTTGAGAACAGCCTGGCCAACATGGAGAAACTCCATCTCTGCCAAAAAAAATACAAAAAATAAGCTGGGCGTGATGCTGCATGCCTGTAATCCCAACTACGCAGGAGGCTGAGGCAAGAGAATCACTTGAACCCGGGAGGCAGAGGCTTCAGTGAGCAAAGATCACACTGCTGCACTCCAGCTTGGGTGACAGAGCAAGACTCTGTCTCAAAAAAAAAAAAAAAAAAGCAGGCTGGGTGTGGTGGCTCACGCCTGTAATCCCAGCACTTTGGGAGGCCAAGGCGGGCAGAACACAAGGTCAGGAGATCAAGACCATCCTGGCAAACACGGTGAAATCCCATCTCTATTAAAAATACAAAAATTACTTTGGGAGGCCGAGGCAGGCGGATTACGAGGTCAGGAGATCGAGACCATCCTCCTGGCTAATACGGTGAAACCCCGTCTCTACTAAAAATACAAAAAAAAAAAAAAAATTAGCCGGGCGAGGTGGCGGGCGCCTGTAGTCCCAGCTACTCAGAGGCTGAGGCAGGAGAATCACTTGAACCGGGGAGTTGGAAGTTGCAGTGAGCCAAGATCGCCACTGCAATACAGCCTGGTGACAGAGCAAGACTCCGTCTCAAAAAAAAAAAAAAAAAAAAAAAAGCATAATGACATGAAAATGTTTGTCTCAAGAATACTCTATGCCATTAATAAATTCTCTCTCTCTCTTTCTTTTTTTTTTTTTTTTTTTTTTTTTTCTGAGATGGAGTCTTGCTCTGTGCTCCAGGTTGGAGTGCAGTGGCCAGATCTTAGCTCACCGCAACCTCTGCCTCCCAGGTTCAAGCAATTCTCCCACATCAGCCTCCCGAGTAGCTGTGACTACAGGCATGTGCAAGCCACCACGCCCGGCTAATTTTTGTATTTTTAGTAGAGACGGGTTTCCTTACATTGGACAGACTGGTCTCAAATTCTTGACCTCAAGTAAGCTGCCCGTCTCGGCCTCCCAAAGTACTGAGATTATGGGCATGAGCCACCGGGCCTGGCCTACATTAATAAATTCTTAATAGTTTTTCCTGCTACTAGTTACTAGTTTCTCTTCTCTCCAATTGACCCTCTATATTAGTGTTGTCCATTAGAACTTCCTGTGATGATGGAAATGCTATCCAGTGCAGTTACAACATCTAGCTATGAAGCCATTAAGCACACGAAATATGACTATAGTAACGAAGTAACTCAATTTTTAATTTCATGTCATTTTAATAAATTTTAATTTAAATATCCACATATGGCTAATGGCTACCATATTTTACAGCACAACCTCATGACCATCAAAGTAATAGTCCCCAAAACAATTCTGCTGCCCTGCTTAAAAGTTTCTCCCAGATCCCATTTGAGAATGAGAGGTAACAAAATATGCTACCCCAAAATATACTACCTTGGCATAAGCATTCTTTTGAGCTTGAGGCACTTGAAAAGAAGCAGATAAAAGAAGAACTCTGACCTTCTTCTTTCTCTTAAGAGCAGAAGATGAAATTTCTATGTGAAAGATGGCCTCACTATACCAGAAGGAAAGTAACGTTCTTATCAAGGATGAGTTGAGGCCAAGAGAATTCTGTACAACCAGACCTCGCTAAAGATTTCTTATCTTCCTTTAGCCTTCCCACACAGTTTAGTCTTTATTCAACCTACTATTTGAGCATTTAGGTTTTGCCACTTCTTTGGGTATTCATTTCCTTATGAGGGCTCCCATGTCATGTAAAACACATAAATACATATGTTTTTCTCCTGCTTATGTCTTACATCAATTTAATTCTTAGGCCCAGACAAAAACTCTTAGGAGATAAAGGTGAAAGTTTGTCTCCCATGCAACCACATCGCTGTTTCTCAAACTTCCCTGTCAAAATACAACTAACAGTTGAGACTGGAAAGCATATTCCTAAGTACAGAAGTTAAACTTAAAAACTGGACAAGTTGGAAATTAACTTAATGCTCTTTTTATCCTTAAAATATGTGTAAATTTTGCCATCCTCTAAGTGACATAACCAAATTTCTCTTAAGACATAAAGGTTTAAACTATCTTGCCATCATATAAAAGAACAAAAATTTCCTACATCCTTCACTGATCAACAGGTGAGAAGCTATTGCACTAATGATACCATTAATGAAATTAACCACTAACAAGTTGAGAAAATCCATCAAAATGAATGATTGCTGCTGCTGCTGAAACATACATCAGGTTTTACACCTAATCAATTTCCCTTCTGGGTATGAGTGTCATATTTTGAGAACTGAGATTCACCTAAGCATGGGATTATAACAGCAATGGTTTCGTTGTTTTGTTTTGTTTTTTTTAACTTTAACAACTGTGTCAGAATAATAATTGTCAGAACGTTGCCAAAAGTGTTGGTGAATGAAAAATAGTTTTAGGTATTTGCTGGTGGATATATTTAACCTGTACCAGTTTATAAAGGAGTAAAATCTCTGCTTGCTTATGATCAATGATACAATGTGTTTTACTTTCAAAGGAAAGATTTATTAAATCATTTTTCCAGTGTATAAAGATGGCTGATGATGTTCTTTATTTTATTGTAAATATAATTTTCATCATGTAAAAAATATATGCTAAACTCATTTAATAATCATTCTTTTTCAGACAAGCGCGGTGGCTCACTCCTGTAATCCCAGCACTTTGGGAGGCCAAGGTGGGCAGATCACCTGAGGTTGGGAGTTCAGGACCAGCCTGACCAACATGGAGAACTCCGTCTCTACTAAAAATAAAAAATTAGCCAGGCATGGTGGTGCATGCCTGTAATCCCAGCTACTTGGGAGGCTGAGGCAGGAGAAATGCTTGAACCCAGAAGGTGGAGGTTGCAGTGAACTGAGATCACATCATTGCACTCACGCCTGGGCAACAAGAGTGAAACTCCATCTCAAAAAAGAAAAAAGAATCATTCTTTTTCAGTAAAATAAATAATACATTTGTAACATGAAAAAATTAGTATAGTATTCATAGAAGAGTTCAATAGGGCCATGTTCTGTATTTTCTATTATTAAATTAAACTACTTTATGAAACCCAATTTCACTGATGGAGGAAGAGCAACGTGCATTTAAATTTGCTGATTAAACCTAATTCACATTTCCTTGCTTAAAACACTCTCTTTCATGGAAATTTTCAGTCAATTCAAAATATACCTTCCCATGAGGGCATTTTTCTTTTCCTCCTCCTTTTCCTAAGATGGAGTCTGCATTCAAAGTAAGCTTTTCAAAGCTTCATAGCAAGAAGCAGGACCTCTAGTTTATTTAACCTTGAAAAGACCATTGAGCAATTTTTCCTTTGCTTGGGAACTGTGCTTTTCATAGTGTTGTCTCTACCTACAATGTTCTTCTATTTAGCTGCAAGATTTCTTGTGATTTTTCTCCTTTGAAATGTGTCTGGGTTTTTTAATATTACTGCAAAGGTAATGGCTACAAGAGGCATCGTGTTGTAGATTCATTTACATCTCCTCAATCGCAAGCTTCATATTTTAAACAAACATCTTATCTCTCTCTCTCTCTCTTAATCTTATCTCTCTTAATTTGGTTTTCCTGTGCATTTTCTAGCTGTGTTTGTCATGATGCTCCCACCTTCTTTGCTGCCAGTGCCAATGCCAGGGTCAGATTGCTCTAAACTTTCCTTATTACCATGAATATTTACATTGGCTTTAAGCATCCTATTTTTGTCCACTGCTCTATGTTCCTGAAACTGCCCAATGGGTTCTCCTTGCCTACTGCCCGGACAAAGCCAATTTATCAAGACAGGGAAATTGCAATAGAGAAAGAGTTTAATTCATGAAGAGCTGGCTGTGTGAGAGACTGGAGTTTTATTATTACTCAAATCAGTCTCCCAGAGAACTCAGGGACTGGCGTTTTTAAGGATAATTTGGTAGGTAGCAGGCCAGTGAGTCTGGAGCACTGATTGGTTGGTTCAGAGATGAACTGATAGGGAGTTGAAGCTGTCCTTTTATGCTGACTCAGTTCCTGGGTGAGGGCCACAGGACCGGTTGTCAGGTGTCGGTGGGGACATCCCACTGTCAGAAATGCAAAAACCTGAAAAGACATCTTAAAGGTCAATCTTAGGTTCCGCAATAGTCGTGTTATCTTCAAGAGTAATTGGGGTAGTTGCAAATCTTATGACCTCCAGAACAATGGCTGGTAATTATTTAGAATTCAAGCTCCTCTCATCCTTTCTTGGTAGCCTTTCATTAGTTTTACAAGAACAGTTTAATTTGGGGGAAAGGCCATTATTTAAACTATAAACTTAATTTCTCCCAAAGTTAGCTTTGCCCACACCCAGGAATGAGCAAAGATTAGCCAACCTGTGAGTTAGAGACAAGATGGAGTCAGCCATGTCAGATTTCTCTCACTGTCATAATTTCCTCAGTTATAATTTTTGCAAAGGTGGTTTCATTCCCAATTGTCTTTATAATTTTCCATTATTACACATTTAAAATGTAAACTGACTGACAGAAAAATTATCTAAAACTTCCAAACAGTATCACTGCTTCCGTATTATCAGAGAATACACTGCAGGAAGTAGAGCCAAGCATACCAGTAATCATATGTTTACAGACTAATCTTCCTTTGGCTGTAGTTCTAGAAGAAAGTTGATCAGATATGTGGACTGTTTGTGTATTTGTGTAGCAAACATTTTCAAAAAATAGTGGTAGTGACTCAAACTGGTAAACATGTGTTTCTCAAAAAAACAACAACAACAACAAAAAAAACCCTAACTCTTAGTGAGCCTTCCAGGACTCATGGAGGAGTCTCATTTATCAGCTAACCTGTCTCATAGACTAGAATCTGCTATGCGGACCTGCAACATTAACCACTGTAATAGACACTGTCAGGCTGGAACCAAAGGCGGCCTTTTTGCCGCAGCTTTTTCAGCTGTCAGGTCCTTCAGGGTCAGGCACAACAGCAAAGAGCCTCCTTGTCTAGGTCAATGCCCTTTCCAAGAAGGTCCACCTCCAATGACTGATACATGGAGGCTGGGTCATTTCAACCCCATGCAGAGCCACACTGACAGAGCATCTTTAGTTCCAAGTTTCTCCATGGAGTCTACAGAGGCTATCACAGGGCCTGCTTTGACGCTTGGCTTCTCTCTCAGCTCAATCCTGCATCCTTTTCCTTCTTTCCACAGTAAACTTCCTACATACTAATCTCAGTCTTGGTAACTGATTTCTGGAGAACTCAATCTGCTGCCACATAAGTTCACTTTCCTGAAATAGTCCTGTTTCTTACAGTACTGATACCATAACAAACAATTATCTGATCTTCTAGTCGTTCACTAAGCGTAAAATATTACATAAACCATCTAATCTAGTGGTTCTAAATGAACCACTGGAGAGATTTCTTTTTTTTAATATTAGTATCCAGACCAATTAACTGTGGGAATAGGCCCCAGGAATCTGTATTTTTTAAGAGCTTTCCATGGGGTTCTAAAGTGTAGCCAGGATTGAGAACACTCAATGCTTTCAGGAAAAAACATACAACTAACCAAGGGGGGAGAAAAGGATTCTGCTGCATTTGCCTGTGCTTACGTATGCTAAAACATGTTCCCACCACCTAATATGCTAGCCGGTTTGCACACACACCCATTACCTCTGCTTTTGCTCATGTTCCAGTGGGTGAACTATTCGCGCTTCTGGTCAAGACCAGCTTCTCCCTCTGTGCAATGGATCCCATCTTCTCAAGAACCTCTCTCTAGACAATGTCCCCTTCTGTTCTGCACCATTACTTTTTCTTTCTCCACTGTATTGTTTCCGTTAACATGCAGACAGCCAGAGATGTCTCCATTCTTTACAAAAAGAAGAATCTCAACCCCACATTCTTCTCCAGCTACTTCCAGTCTTCCAGCTACTGAGTCATGCCTCTGCTCCTTTTTCAGGCAAATGTCTTCAAAAAGTTAATTGTATATGCTTTCACCATTTCCTCACCTTCCATTCTCTCTTGAGCCTACTTTAATCAGGCTTTTATCCCAACCCTCCAACCAAAGATGCTTTTATCAAGGGTGCAGTGACATCGACATTGCCAGACTTAGTCTGCATATTGCTAAATCTGTCACAAGCCTTTGACACAGTCCATCACTTCCTCCTTGGACACCGTCTCAAGTGTCTGGTGTCCTGAATAGCACACCCTATTGAGATTCTCCTCCTGCTCTAATGGTCCCAGTTCTCCTTGCTGGCTCCTCATCTTCCCAGTCACTACACATCACTTTGCTGAATGAGGGGATTATCCCAGTTTTATGGCTTTAAATATTATCTCAATGCTTGAGATACTCAAATGTATATTTCCAATGCAGACTGTCCCCTGAATTCCAAGCTTATTTACCCCAACTATCTCTTTCAATCTCCACTTGGATATATAATTATCATGTCACACTTAGATCATGCCAGTTCTTCTCAGTCTCAGTAAATAACAACACCAACCTACTTGCTCTTGCCAATATCTTTTTTCTTTTTTTCTTTTTTCTTTTTTGAGTCCGGGTCTCACTCTGTCACTCAGGCTAGAGTGCAGTGGTGCGATCATGTCTCACTACAGCCTCACTACAGGACTCAGGTGATCCTCCCACTTCACACTCCCGAGTAGCTAGGACTACAGGCACATGCCACCATACTCAGCTAATTTTAGTATTTTTTTTTGTAGAGATAGGGTTTTGTCAGGTTGCCCAGGCTGGTTTCGAACTCCTGAGTTCAAGTCATCCACCCACCTCGGCCTCCCTAAGTGCTGGGATTATAGGCATGAGTCACTGTGCTTGGCTCTAAAATCTTTAAAGCCTTTCTAAACTGTTCTCTTTGATTTCATGCCACAAAATTTGTTAGCTCCACCTTTAAAATATATTTAGATTAAGACCTCTTTTCATCACCACCCTGCTGTCACCCTAACTAAGCAACCATCATCTCTCAAAATAAATCCTAATGTCCTTTGGGCTTTCTAGGCCTACTCTTTATACTCCAGGCTACCTGTCCAGGTGAATCTCTTCCAGCTTTCCTCCATGAATTTCTGTCTCACAGAATGCATGTACGACTGCACTTTGTAATGTCAATCTCTCCCACCAGACAATGATTAGATTCTCAGTTGTCTCTTTATCACCATTCACAGTGCACTGACTGAGCACAAATTTAAGGTTTCAATAAATGGTAAGTGAATGAATAATAAATGAATGAATGCTACAATATTGACTATAATAGATAAAGAGATATATTGACCTGCTTGACAGAAAACTCGTGGCTATTATTAGCTACATTCTCTGTGCATGCTAACTGGAAAGAATTTCACACTTGCTTTAATGTATTCATTTTTCTCCTGGATTCAGTTGGTAAAATTAAATTGTCTTTCTTCTTTTCAGAGACTGATTAATTTAAACAAAAGGGCATGTGTAGTGACCCTCACAGCACATTGACCAACTTAGTCGACTCCAATAATTCAACATATACAAAGAAAGCCTGTTAAAACAAGACAGGAGCTAATGAAGCCAACAAAATCAGTTCTAAAAGTTTAGAAGGTCCCTAATAATCTACATATTGTTAAATTATTTAAAAATTGTTTATAAAGAGATTATGTAGCTGTTACATATTCCTGGATAAGCCTGTTAAAACAAGACAGGAGCTAATGAAGCCAACAAAATCAGTTCTAAAAGTTTAGAAGGTCCCTAATAATCTATATATTGTTAAATTATTTAAAAATTGTTTATAAAGAGATTATGTAGCTGTTACATATTCCTGGATAACTTTAGTTGGCAGAATATAATATCTCAAAAGTTTTGGCCATTTTTGTTTTTTATGTAATTCTATTTGATATTAGTTCAGAGAGGCCCAAAATTAAAATTAATGTGTATTTCCCTAATGAGAGTGACTTCATGATTTGCATTGACATTAATTTTCAACAGCCTTACTTAAAATTGTTTTGAATTAGAGTTTTGTAATTAGGACTTAACATTTAAATCATATTCAGGAGACTGTGCATATGGTTAAACAGACTGCCAGAATAAATTATGAGCTAACAAAATAGTAACCTATTACTTAAAGGCATTTGGTAAGTCATATTATATTTATCCTTTTACATCTTCTCACGAAAATATTCTCTTAGGTTTCTTAGCCACAGTTCATCCCCCTCATTTGACCCACACTTGCTCACAGTGATGTCACCTTCACCATTCCATCCCAGACCTTCAAACCTTTGTGAAATCCTGTGAGCCAATGACACAAGGGGGAAATTCAGTAAAATACTAACACGTTTATGTTCCTGCCAACCTGAAGTCTGATCTCTTTTCCCCAAATCATAGCATAGCCTCCAATAATTCATTTCCCAATTTAAAATATCACCTTCCCAATATTCTATTTAGGAATTGGCAAAAACTATAAGATCAGGTTGAGCATAATTTTATTGGTTTTCTTGCCTGACAACCCTCCCATGTTCCATTCATGCCCAGCTTTTTATATCCTAGCATTGTCTGTTTACCTCTACTGCAAGGTTTCACAGCCTCAACACTCCTGATATTTGGGGCCTGGTGATTGTTTGTTGTGGGGGGCTGTTGTATGCATCATAGGATGTTAGTATCCCTGAGTTGTGCCCACCAGAGATGCCAATAACAACTCCTCCCACTCCCACCCTAGTTGTAACAACCAAAAATGTTTTCAGATGTAATCAAATGTCTTCTGGGGATATAAGGGGAAGGACAAATTGCCCCAGTTGAGAACTGCAGCTCTGTGATGACTGAAGTTAAAGGTTTTTCCAAATGACACAATTAGGATTCACATTCAAAGATCACTGGGATTCAAATCCACATCATCTTAATCCACAATGCATTGTCTTTCCCATAAAATTGAAATTTTGTACTAGATAGATGCCAATTTAGTCATGGTGTGCTGCTGAAGATCATGAGTGTAATGACATGTGATGGTTAACTGTATGTGTCAAGTTGGAGGGTGTTTTTGGATGAGATTAACATTTAAATCAGTAAACTTTAAGTAAAGTAGATTGCCTTCTATAATGTGGGTGGGCCTCATTCAATCAGTTGAAAGCCTAAGAAGAACAAAAAGATCAGCCACCCCCTCAAGAAAGAAATTCTAGCAGACTGTCTTGAGATAGAAATGCACCATCAGCTCTTCTGGGTCTAAAATCTTCTGGCCCACACTGAAGATTGTGGACTTACCAACCTCCATAATTGAATGCACCAATTCTTATAATATATAATGTATATACATACTATTGATTCAGTGTCTCTGGAGAATCCTAATGAATACATGGCATAATAGAAATAACAATATGTATGTTTTCTTCCCCTTTACACACTCTTCCCCGAGTCAGCAGAATCACCCACATTGCCTTGAGAAGGAAAAGCAATGTGTATTTTTGACTCCTGAATATTGTCAAAGAATCAAAAAGGAAGGTTTAAGGGAAGTAACACCCAGAGTATCTGTGATAACAGAAAAATTATAAAGAAAGTAGAGAAGGTGAGAGGCGTGGGGCAAGAGACAATGGTCTGGTCCTGGTGGGTCCCATGAAAAGGTGCAGAACTAATACCGAGAGCCCAAAGAACACTTGGGGGATGGCCAGTGCTCGGAAGCCAGGCCAAGGCCTGGAGGAGACCAAGTGAGGGAGCACCTTGCATCACCTGGATGATGGAGAACCACACTGACTGCAATCTGGTAACTACAGTGTGGCCGTCAGCTGCCCATGTGTTGCCTGTGAATTGTGCTGCAAGACTTTTCAGAGACCCACTCAAACTGCTCAATGTAGAAGGAATCCCTCTTTTTCAATGGCCAGGGCACTTATAAGCCTCTTTGCAAACAGAGATTTGGGTTCCTGGGTAGTCAGAGAAAAGGAAGGGAAAGTCGCTGCTTCGGTGAAATCAGGAATGCTCATGCTGTGCCTCCTCATGCTGAGAATGACATCCAGTGATAAAGAAAGGTCATGAGACGGGAAGTATAGTCTTTACTACGTTGAGTAGAGCAGAAAATGCTGCAAAGCTAAACATAACACAGAGATACAGGGTCACCTTTAGTATGGCTTTTTAAGTTCTGAGAAACCAAACTTTCCTATAGCTGCTTTGTTTTAAGTCATAAATAGCTTTTCTGATTGTCTGCTCTTTTTCAAAAGAATAGAGCTTCACTTACATGCAGATAACATACCTATATTATGACATTTACAGGTGTTGAGAGCAAGCCCCCCAAAATCTGGTCATTAACTGGCCCCAAAACTGGCCATAAACAAAATCTCTGCAGCACTATGACATGTTCATAATGGCCCTAACGCCTAAGCTGGAAGGTTGTGGGTTTACAGGAATGAGGGCAAGGAACATCTGGCCTGCCCAGGGTGGAAAACCACTTAAAGGCATTCGTAAGCCACAAACAATAGCATGAGCGATCTGTGTCTTAAGGGAGTATTCCTGCTGCAGTTAACTAGCCCAACCTATTCTTTTAATTTGGCCCATCCCTTTGTTTCCCATAAGGGATACTTTTAGTTAATTTATTATCTATAGAAACAATGCTAATGACTGGTTTGCTGTTAATAAATATGTGGGTAAATCTCTGTTTGGGGCTCTCAGCTCTGAAGGCTGTGAGACCCCTGATTTCCCACTTCATGCCTCTATATTTCTGTATGTGTGTCTTTAATACTATTAACACTGCTGGGTTAGGGTCTCCCCTACCGAGCTGGTCTTGGCAATAGGTTCTTAGCTCATTTGTATAAATAAAATTATTTCAGCTGGGTGTGGTGGCTCACGCCCGTAATCCCAGCACTTTGCGGGGCTGAGGCGGGAGAATCACCTGAAGACCGGAGGTTGAGACCAGCCTGGCTAACATGACGAAACCCCATCTCTACTAAAATACAAAAAAATTAGCATGGCCGTGTAATCCCAGCTATTCGGGGGACTGAGACAGGAGAATCACTTGAACCCAGGGGGCAGAGTTTGCAGTGAGCTGGGATCACGCCACTGTACTCCAGCCTGGGCAACAGAGTGAGACGCTGTCTCAAAAAAAATTTTTTTTAATTATTTCTATCAATAATATATCATATGAAGTGCTCCCTTAGACAGCATATATACTAAAATTGGAACAATACAAAGAAGATTAGCATGGCCCCTGAGCAAGGATGACAAATTCATGAAGCACTCCAAAAACATTTTTTTAACAATAATATATCACATGAAAATGGCTAAACATAATTTACCAATTTTGAATTATGTGTTTGGAATAATCTGACTTAAAATATAGGTTAATCTACCCTACGAGTAGACTCAGAAATTCCACTCATAAGGATGTACCCATGAGAAATGTGTATATGTGTCCACCAAAAGACATGTACAAGAAAGCACATGGCAGCTGTACTCATTAAAGCTCAAGACTGGAAACAACCCAAATAACCATCAGTGAGAGACTGAATAAACAAATATAGGTTTAGGCATACAACAGAATGCTATACAGTGCTTTAAAAGGAATGAGCTGTTTATACAACATGAGTGAATTTCAAAAACAGTGTGTTGAGTGAAGGAAGCCAGACATAAAAGTACACACTGCATGATTCCATTTACATGAATTTCAACAACAGACATGACTAATCAATGATGGTGTAAGTTAGAAAAGTGTATGACTCTGAATGCAGCAAGTATTGACTAGAAAAAGGCATTAAGTTTGCAGGAACATCTACTAAAGTGATGAAGATATTCTATATCTCAATCTGGATGGTGATTCTCAGGTATTTACGTATGAAAACTTCATCAAGCTATATACTTAATAATAGCACATATACTGAATGTATGTAATATCTTGGGTTTAAGTTATATAGAGAGACAAAGAGCTGTGCACAAAATTTACCTTAAGGAGCATCAAAGGAATAAAAAATAAAGGCAGTCATGCCCTGGTCTAAAGTATATGAAACTGAGGTACTTGCTGATTTAAAGAGTCATGTTACTACATGTTCACATGACGTTATCAGAAAAAAATATTCAAATACAGAGGCTAAATGGAAAATCATAAAGGTAGTTCTTTGAAACAGCTATTTGCTGTCCAGCCACCTCTCACATAGTGTATTAATTTTCTTTTTTTTTTTATTTGAGATGGTGTTTTGCTTTTGTTGCCCAGGCTGGAGTGCAATGGCGTGATCTCGGCTCATTGAAACCTCCATCTCCTGGGTTTAAGTGACTTTCCTGCCTCAGCCTCCCCAGCAGCTGGGATCACAGACATGTGCCACCACGCCCAGTTAATTTTGTATTTTTAGTAGAGACGGGTTTTCTCCATGTTGGTCAGGCTGATGTCGAACTCCCGACCTTAGGTGATCCGCCCACGTCAACCTCCTAAAGTGCTGGGATTACAGGCGTGAGCCACCGTGCCCAGCCATATTAATTTTCTACGGCCATCATAACAGCTTACCACAAACTTAGCAGCTTGAAACAACAAAAATGTCTTACCTCTCAGTTTCTATAGATCAGAATGCCAGGATGGCTCAGCTGGCTGCTCTGCTCCTAATATCACAAGGCCAAAATCAAGGTGTCAGCCCTCTGGGCTCTTATCCAGAGGCTGTGGAAAGACTCTAGGCCCATTCAGGTTACTGGCAGAATTCATTTCCTTGGGATTGTAGGTCCCTATTTCTGTGCTGGCTATCAGCTAGGGACCACCTTCAGCTCTGAAAGGTTCATATCTCTTCCTTGTTAATGGCCTCTTGCATCTCAGAGTCAGCATGGACATGTCAAATTCTTCTCATACTTAGAGTCTCTCTGACTTCTTTTTCTGCTGCATCTCTCTGCTGCCTCTGGCCACAGAGAATCTCTGCTGTTAACAGCTCATGTGATTAGATTGGGCCCATATGCGTAATCCAGTTTAATTTCCCTATTCTAATTACATTTGCAAAGAATTTTCACAGGTTCCAACAATTAAGGTATATACACCTTTGGGGTCCATTTTTCTGCCTATTACACATGTACAGCTCTATTTGGTGATCCTGGATGTGTGGTAGCAGGCATTTATTTATTTATTGGTGCTTAATAGTCCTTCTTGAACAAAAGGAAGAAGAACAACTAATACATGTAGAGTCTGGTCGTATTTAAGTGATGGCATCTTCATCTGAGCTATTAGGACATTCTCTGAAATATAATATCTTTCCTTTTGCTACAGTACTTTAACAATTCTGATCTTAGTTTGATCTTGAAGAAGCCTATTCCTAGAGAATAGCTGTTCCCCACAAAGCTACATAATTTTCTCCTACTGAAGAGTACGTTTCAGGCTGGGTACAGTGGCTCAGGTTGATAATCCCAAGACTGGGAGGCCAAGACAGCAGGATCACTTGAGCTCAAGAGTTGGAGACCAACACAGTGTTATCTCATCTCTACTAAAAATAAAAAAACAAAATAGCCAGCCATGGTGGTGCACACCTGTAGTATCAGCTACTCAGGAGGCTCAGGTGGGAGAATCGCTTGAGCCCGGGAGATCGCAGCTGCAGTGAACTGTAATCACAGCACTGCACTCCAGCCTGAGCAACAGAGGCCCTGTTTCAAAAAAAAGAGTAGGTTTCAGACAAAGGTAAACCTTGAAGGCAAAGGATCAGCTGTGCACGGGTAGCCATCCTCTCCTTTCTTCCCTAGGAAGGGCACAGTCCCTGCCCCTACAGTTCCCTATGCTGCCACTCAGGGACAGCAGCTAGGCTGGCATGGACTGTCCTAGAGAAGAAAAGTAAAGAGAAAAGAAAAGTGGCTTCCTTTTTTGAGACATGGTCTCACTCTTTTGCCCAGGTTGGAGTGCAGTGGCGCAATCAGGATCAAGGCTTACTGTAACCTCAACCTCCCTGGCTCAAGCAATCCTCCCGTCTCAGCCTCCCAAGTGGCTGGGACCACAGGCAAGCGCCCCCATGCCCAGCTAGGTTTTTCTTATTTTTTGTGGAGATGCAATCTCACTGTGTTGGCCAGGCTGGAAGTGACTTACTTTAATGCAACGATATATGGAAAGTGATATATGATTCCTGGTCATCTGAACTGTCATAATTCTGAGTATGATCGTAGAGTGGCACCAGAATCCACCTTAGTTGTGACATAAGTAGACGTTGCCTTGGCCACATTTCCTTCTCCCTTTCGTTGAGCCCTTTAGTATCTTTACTTTGCATAGCACATCAGAGTTTACAAACTTTTTGCTGCAGATATACTCTCATTTGGGCCTTCAAATAATCCTGTTAGGTAAACCAGGCAAGCATGATTATCCCATATTTCATATGTGATACTTGAGGTTCAGGAGTGTTCAGTGACTCCAACAAGTTTACAGGTAGTGAGTAGCAGACCAGACTCTGTATTTAGCAGTCTTTCCACAAACAGCCTGACAACAACATCTGTACCAGCTTCCAGAATTGTCTTGCTCTTATCCCTACCCCCTTATCAAATCCCACCCTCTGAGCCTCATTCACAATCAAGTGTGAGTAACTGATTGTTCCCAGGAGTGTCTGTATTTTAATATCAGAGGAAGCAAATTCAAAGGATAAAATTGCAAATATTAACAATCAAATCAGAGAGAAATGGGTTGGAATGAGAGGGGGCACAGGAAGAATAGCTCTTCCCAACACTCCTAAAATGACATCCAAAAGGTTCCTCCAAATGTATTTAAATGTTAAACTCAGTGCCAGAGTCCACAAAAGTTAAACAAGTTAAAGCAGCTTTAGACAAACCTTATTCCAAAAATGAAATCAACACATACTAAGGGAAGGTAGAGAATTTTAGAAGAATTGGAACAAGGTTGTTACGAGGATAGAATGACAGTTGCCAAAAGAGAAAAAGGAAATAGATAATTAAAATGATCACATTGTTATGTTAAATCAGATGTATAATGTTCCATAAAGAAATGGAGAAATTAGGCTGGGCATGGTAGCTCACGCCTGTAATCCCAATACTTTAGGAGGCCAAGGTGGGTGGATCACCTGAGGTCAGGAGTTCGAGACCAGCCTGCCCAACACGGTGAAAACCCATCTCTAGCTGGGCATGGTGGTAGGCACCTGTAATCCCAGCTGCTCGGGAGGCTGAGGCAGGAGAATCACTTGAACTCAAGAGGCAGAGGTTGCAGTGAGCCAAGATCACACCACCGCACTCCAGCCTGGGTGACAGAGTGAGACTCCATCTCAACAAAAAAAAAAAAAAAAAAAAAAAAAAAAAAGAACCTTTGTCTCCACAACTCCTTATCTTAACCCAGACACTCCCTTCTATTGACTCCAGGCCTTTAGATAAATTTTTTCAACCAATTGCTAATCAGAAAATCTTTGGATCCACCTGTGACCTGGAAGCCCCCAACTGAAGTTGTCTTGCCTTTCCACAAAAACCAATGTACATCTTACATGTATTGATTGATGTCTTATGTCTCCTGAAAATGTATAAAAAACAAGGTATAGCCTGACCACCTTGGGCACATGTTCTCAGGACCTCCAAAGGCTGTGTCACAGCCAGTCCTTACCTTTGGCAAAATAAACTTCTAAACTGAATGAAGACCAGGCATGGTGGCTCATGCCTGTAATTCCAGCCCTTTGGAAGGCTGAGGCAGGAGGACTGCGTGAGCCCAGGAGTTTGAGACAAGCCTGGGCAATATAGGGAGACCTCATCTCTACAAAAAATTTAAAAATTATCTGAGCACATGTGGTGGTGCACACCTGTGGTCCCAGCTACTCGGGAGGCTGAGGTGAGAGAATCACTTGAGCCCAGGAAGCAGAGGTTGCAGTAAACTGAGATTGTACCACTGCACTCCAGGCTGGGTGGCAGAGCGAGAACCTGTCTCAAATAAGTAAATCAATTGAGATCTGTCTCAGATACTTTTTGGTTTATAGCACACTACCCATAAATTATGGTTATGTATTTCTCTGTTTAAGAGGCCAAGGCAGGCGGATCACTTGAGGTCAGGAGTTCGAGAGCAGCCTAGCCAACATGGTGAAACCCCCTCTCTACCAAAAATATAAAATTAAAAAAAAATTAGCTGGGTGTGGTGATGCAAGCCTGTAATCCCAGCTACTCAGGAGGCTGAGGCAGGAGAATTGCTTGAACCCAGGAGTTGGAGGTTGCAGTGAGCCAAAATTGTGCCACTGCACTCCAGCCTGGGTGACAGAGCAAGACTCTGACTCAAAAAACAAAAAAAGAGAACATAGTTGATCTAGGGAATTGAGAGTAGTCTCTTTCAAAAAAAAGTACACACAGCAAATATACCAAGTATAGAAAGGAAATGAGACAGAGTAAGGTCGGGGCTTGGCTTCAACTCCCCAGCCCACCACCCCCGCTGGTGGAACATTCTTTCATACACTCCTGCTGATCACAAAACCCACATCACCACCTCGCTGACGTTACACATGCTAACCCCAAGGCTTTAGTCATACAAAGAAAAGAATCGCTCTTCTGTGCTCTCATAATGTTTAACTATGCCTTTTACTTAAAGAATTCCCGGAACTGGCCTTAGGAAACCTAAATATCAAACCACAGTGCAGAATGTCAAACCTTGGGAAAGAATGATTTGTAAGCAGCCTTTTTGCTGCTGGCCAGACCACCAGGTGGCCCATTACTCAAGATAACCATCAGGACCAGATATATGGACCTGCATACCCTCCCCCACACATGCTTCTCCCGGTCCAGCCTGCATACCTTACCCCTGTGTCAATTCCCCATGCTTTGTCTGATTAAAAAGTCTCTACTAGCTTTTGGGGGGAGCCAGCTTGAGGATCCTCATACCTCACCTCCACTGTCTCCATTGCCCTTGAGCACATAAAAGCCTTGTCTGGGAAATCCACTTGGCCTGTGTTAAGTTTCATTACATGGGGAGCTAAGAAGCATGTGATCAGCACTATGGTCATATCCAGCAACCCAATAGAAAGGTGGTTCAAGACAGTGAGTTAATCAGAATTCCCAAGAGAACTGCCTGTGTACCCACTCCTTTCTCTAAAGAGATGAAGCTCCTGGATAAGTCAATGAAATGAAGAGGGGATGAAAATAACGCTGAGTGAAGTAAGATAGAGCACTAAGATGAGAGACAACTTTCTACCAAACTTCATTGACGTTGGGGAGAAATAAGAATGTGCTGGGGGACAGAGAAGGTAGTGGTGAGGAAGGAGAGGAAGGAAAGCAGCAATTTTATTCTCTTTATTTATAGAAGACAGACTCCCCATTCCATCCTTCAGCCTTATCCAGACTCTCAAGCTGGGGCTCTCAAGTAGGAATAAAGTGAAAGTAGAGGACTGTCTCCTTGTTACTGAGGATGACAGCTGATTTCATGGGGAATACTCGCTAGAATCTGATTTGGAGCCAGTGATTTGACACTTTGTAGAGGTGAATTTCCTGGCTTAAGATTGATGGTAATGCTTAAGAAAGAGTGCCACCTTATCACAAAACACGTCTGAGAATTGGTATTCACCTCTCTACTCTAATAAGGAAACCTAAATATTTCACATTTTTAATGTATAATGGGTGTATGCTAGTCTAGAAAAGAAAGTAGTTAAAAGTTATTGACACTGACACATTTAACTCCATTTAAGTTATTCAGATATGTTTTTAAATGTCCTTAAATAATCACATGACAAATATCGTCAAACAATACGTGGGTAACTAATGACTGTAGTTTAAAATGAAATTACTATTCCAACTCCAGGATTCCATTGGCCCTTTCAGTTCCAAATGCAAACCTACTATTCATAATCCTAGCAGTGATGACAGAATAGAAATTACTTTAAAATTAGTAAGTACAATATGAAAAACACATAAATGATATTTTATTAACATAAAAAGCCTGGTCTATCATGAGCCTCTGAGCTCTGCCACCTTCAAGCCCACTTTCAGGCCCACCTTCAAGATCCTCACATCTAGTAAGAAGAAAATCAGCAAATATCTCCATTCCCCCACCACAGAGAAACAGGCATTGCATATCGTAGATGTATACACGAAATTCCTGTTTGTTTTTAGATTTAGAAATTGTCAGGGGCACTTTCATTTTATGTTTGTTTTTCATCTTGAACAAAAAGGAAACAGGGAAATAAAAGGAACACCTTTTAAAAAATATATTCCAAATTTTTATAGATGGCAAAACCAGTAACTAAAAACTTAATTTTAAGTTTTGTTATATCTGAAGAAAGCTAAGTTCAATTTCTGAACCATCATTTCTTTTCTATGCCAGTCACGCTCTCTGTCCTCTCATAATTACCCAAATATGTTTCATGGTTTTGACAACCCAAAGGTTGACATCTTAGATGGCTAATAAAACAGGATGGAGCAGGAGAGTCTGTTTCTTTTAATAGTGAATGGCTGGGAAACACATCTCAGGAATCTGCCAATTACTGTTAAGCAGAACCAAGTTTCAGTCTTACTTGAGAGGCTGTCACAAACTGATCTGTTAGAAGGCAAGTTTTTTGCTTTAAGTCCAAGGGTGGACATATTCTGTGTGCATAGTTTTCTTTATCATCAAAGAAAAACAATTAACAACATAGTGCTTGAATCAACAGAGTTCTTTTAGGTCTGTTTAAAGCAAAACTCGCATATCTAACTTCTTTGTTGCATTCTTCAAAGAATGAATTTTTTTTATTATTATTCTGCTTCCACATCTCTAGAAACCATATTATTTCAAACTAGACTTTCTAAGCCATAGTTCTAGCCTCACAATATATAGATTATATAAAAGATTCACACCGCAGACTGAGACTCTCATGATCACCCTTTCCTGTCTTGAAATTCACACTCCTGACATATGATGAATGCATCTTCCTGAAGATATACATTTTCACGTATGCTCATGAATGACAAACACAAATGTGGCAGAGAACTAAAAACCAAAGCAGAGTTCTCAACATACAAATTCATCAGTTTTGTTCATATCATTAACAAAATAACTGCTAGTTTACTTTAATAATAACTGCTATTTGTCCATTAAATCTGTCTTATTTAGGTATAAAAAAGAATTTGTTAGAAAGATTTGCAATAGTGAACTGATGGGAATGTTGAACAGCTCCAAAGGAGCTCCAGGAGTCACCAGGACACACCCTCCCTTGAATGAATTAGTTCCCATTAATTTTAGTCTTGTCTGTAATCTACTCAAGTTTCATGTTAATGGAACAAGCATCTGATTAATTTAACTACAATCATATGCCCCACCTCACCCCATTTTTCAAAATGGAGAGAGGCTATTCCTTGAAAAAAGAAATTTAGAGGCTGGGCGCAGTGGCTCACGCCTGTAATCCCAGCACTTTGGGAGGCCGAGGTGGGCGGATCACGAGATCAGGAGATAGAGACCATCCTGGCTAACACGGTGAAACCCCGTCTCTACTAAAAACGCAAAAAATTAGCCGGGCGTGGTGGCGGGCGCCTGTAGTCCCAGCTACTTGGGAGGCTGAGGCAGGAGAATGGCGTGAACCCGGGAGGCGGAGCTTGCAGTGAGCTGAGATCGCGTCACTGCACTCCAGGCTGGGCGACTGAGCAAGACTCTGTCTCAAAAAAAAAAAAAAAAAAAAAAAAGAAAGAAATTTCGTAATACCAAAAGTTGGAATGGATGTTAGGCAGCTGAAAACAAGGAACGTCCACCCTGGTCCAGCCCTTTGGCTTCCCGATATCCTCATACATCCTTCTTTACATTATAGATCCAAAATGTCCCTATCCAACATTTTGTTAAGTATTGCCAATAAAAGTGACAAAGGACTCAACCTCTCTCCAAAGAAAGAAAACCCAAAGTTGGTCAGTTTCTGGTGAAGTTGCCAAAAGTGGCATGTGACTTGCTCTTGACCAGTCATTTAAACCGTATTTCCCTAGAAACCATGAGTGGTTCAAGGAAAGGCACAGGACCCAAGGTAGACCAATCATAGCCAGTGGGACTTCCCTTATTCCACCATTGAAGGCTTGAAATACTACCAACAACATAATGTCTTCTTTATTTCTTAAGAAAATTTGAAGTAAGATTTTCCCTTTTTCAAAACAGAGAGTACTAACTGCCCTTCCCTCAGCTTTCGTCAATGGGGAAAAGATTACACTGCTATTACCAAAATAATGGTGAAAGGCATACTAGGAAGCCAAAAGTCAATCAGTGACCATTGCATCCCCTGTTCAAATATATTTTAACAGTTTTATTCGGGTATCATTTACCTATTATAAAATTTATCCATTTTCTGTATACAGTTCAATGAATTTTAATAAATGTGTACATTTGTGCATCTACCACCACAGTTCAGTTTTACAACACTTCTATCACCACAGAAAGTTTCTCTGTGCCCATTTGCCATCAGTTCCAACTACAATACCCATACCTACATAACTATTGATCTGCTTTTTGGGGCACTAGTTTTGCTTTCTCTAGAAATTTCATATAAATGGAATGTTAACACCTGTCGTTCTTGTGCCTGGCTCCTTTCACTTTGCATAATGTTTTTGAGGTTCATCCATGTTGCGGTATGTATTAATAATTTATTCCTTTTTATTGCTCAGTAGAATTCAGCAAAGTGGATATATCACATTTTGTTTATCCATTCATGAACTGAAGGACATTTAGATTTTTTTGACACTTCTTATTTGGCTATTTTGAATAATACAGCTATGAATATTTACATACAACAATTTGTGGACTTAAATTTTCATTTCTTTTGGGTGGATTCTAGGAAACTATATTTTTGACTTTTAAGAAAATGCCAAATTGCTTTCCAATTCACATTTTACATTCCCTCCAGCACTGATGAAAGTTCAAGTTCCTCCACATCCTTCACAACACTTGGTATTATGTCTTTTTGATTGTTGCCTTTCTAGTTGATATGTATTGCGATCTCACTGCATTTAAATTTGCACTTCCCCGGTGATTAATAAGCATCTGTATTTGCCATTTTCATACCTTCTTTGATGATGTGTCTACTTAAATCTTTGCCCATTTTCAAACTGGGCCATTTGTTTTCTTATTTTTGTAAGAGTTCTCTATATATTCTGGATGCAAGTTTTTTTTTTGTTTTTTTTTTTTTTTTTTTTTTGAGACAGAGTCTGGCTCTGTTGCCCAGGCTGGAGTGCAGTGGCCAGATCTCAGCTCACTGCAAGCCCCGCCTCCTGAGTTCACGCCATTCTCCTGCCTCAGCCTCCCGAGTAGCTGGGAGTACAGGCGCCCGCCACCTCGCCCGGCTAATTTTTTTTTGTATTTTAGTAGAGACGGGGTTTCACCGTGTTAGCCAGGATGGTCTCGATCTCCTGACCTCGTGATCCGCCTGTCTTGGCCTCCCAAAGTGCTGGGATTTGGATGCAAGTTTTTTATTATATATGTTATTTGCAAATATTTTCCCTGCAACCCCTAATCCTTGCCAGTCTTTCTGCCTGCTGAAAGGGATAGTTGGGAACACTGATAACAATGTTTATTGAGGCAGTGTGATATAAGATGTCTTAATGCAGTCTTTCTTTTTTATCCAAAACAGACCTTTGAGGGAGCTACTCTTATCATTCCTGTATCATGAATGACAAAAATACATTTTTAAGGAAATAAGTTGTTTGCTCAGGATCACATGGCAGGAGAAGTGAAGAGAATAGCAAGGGTTTTTTCCCTAACCCACTCCTGTATCAATCGTTGGCCAGTAATGATAGATTTCTTGCCAAGACTCCCCTAGAGGTCCAAATTTACCCAAGGGGAAAAAAAAAGTGTATAGCTATAACCCTTTGATTTCTTTTGCACCTACTGGAAATTATAAAAGTTACTCAAGCAGTAAGCAACAAGCAATCCCCCATGTCACTCTAATTCCTCCCAGCTGTCCATTGTGTGGATCCCAGAGGCCATTGAGCAGTAGAAGTTACAGTAATAGAAGAGTGGGAGGAAATAAAATTAATCTTATGCCCCATGACAGCTAATACCAAAAACTTTACATTATAAAAAAAATGTTAAAAGTCTACCCATAGAGCATTCAAAGAGAGTTTAAGACAAAAAGGAGCAGAAGGGTAGAGGTAATTTCCCCCAGTTCACAGGACACTATTAGCACCTTGAGGGTTCCAGTGAAGTACACAGAGGAAATGGTGGCCATGTGTTTTTAGGAGAGAATGTCCCATAAAAGTACTACCCATTGGGGAGCCCAAACAGAAGGAAAAAATGGCAGCCACTACATGGTAGCCAAACAGGCTTATTGATTAGTCTCTCTCTCTCTCTCTCTCTCTCTCTCTCACACACACACACACACACACACACAGAGAGAGAGAGAGAGAGAGAGAGAGAGTTCTGTAATTTTGCATGCCATAGTATATATTCAGTATTGGACAGAATGATTGAATGAAACTTACAAGACCAAGAATAAAAGTGCTAATCTGGTCCTGCTACACACTATCCCTTTTACCTTTTACTCCAAGTTATTTAACACTCTCTGGGTCTCAACTTTCTGTTCTCCTAAAAGAAGCAATTGGACCAGATAATATCTTAAAACTTTCACAACTCTAACCATCTCTAATGTTCAAAGAGCTACCCAGTTCACACTTTGCCAAAGAAATTGTAAATTGTGATATTTCCTGTAAAAGAACCCTCTGATTCTAACCTAAAAAAAAAAAAAAAGATCTAAAGCCTATTTCGTTCTCTGAAAACTCTAAATTAATGTTTAGGATATGTCTATCATTTTTTAAAAGAAAATGCCCTTCAAGCAAAAGAAAACTCCATGTCCTCATCTGTGGACTGGCCTTCTTCAAGGCACAATGCATTCCTAACTTCTAACCTTGGAAGGGCACTTTTTTTTTTTTCTTTTTTTTCCTGTTGTAAGCGCTCTCTGAAGTCTTGTTTGCAGAATAATGAAGAAAACATCGCTGTCTGCAAGGCTGCTTGTCACCTTTGAATATACTCCATCAACATGCTGCCACTTCATCTTGTTTAGGCTCATCGACTGCTTTATAGAAGGACACCGATGTCCACATCTATCTCCTTGAGACAGGCAAAGAAACAAATCCTTTTTCCTGTCTCAAAAAGAGCTGACAAGCTTTTAGTAGTGTTTATCTTCACTGAAGGGTGATAACCTTGAAAATGAAAGTGAAAAGAGACTGATAAAATTAGGTATGTAGTCTTCTCCGTACTGTATTACAATTGGTTTTCTTTTATAGTTTAACAAGTCAAAGTTTTCTATCATCCACACTGGTTTTTCTAAAACTAAACTTAAAGTTACAATTTATTTACAAAATATCAGTGCATCATGTTGTGACTATTTTGCAAAAACGTAATTTTCCTCTTAAGCCAGAAGGGGTTAAAAATATTTCTTTTAAATTTTTTATCTCACAATTCCTCCCATATTATCTGTGCCATTTTTTTGCTCTCCCTTGACATTTCTTGACTCCATGTTATGTCGTATTCAGAGAGATTTTTCTAAAATAAATTTCCCAGATTACAGGCAAATCTTAGAATTCTAATTATTTACATCTTATAGACTCAAGGACAATAAAGGGTGGATTTGACATTTCATTAATAACTTGTGTATTCGAGTTTCCGTTTGTCTTAAATTGTGCCCATTCTTGAGATTTCAACAAATATAGATACCCCTGGCAAGCTAGCAGCTTTGTTGTCCAAAAGTCATTTTGCGTGAGCAACCATGAGTCCCTTAGAAAAGAATTCATCCTGGTGTGAGTTGGCTGAAAGTAAAAAATAAAAAAGAAGAAAGAAAAGAAAAAAAGAAAAAGAGCTCATCCTATCAGAACAAGAAGTCGGATACAAAGATTTGGCCACTAGAGGAGAGTGGTGTCTCTGAGTCCAATGTCATGTCTGCTTTGTCCCCGTGGCAGCTCCCCAAGTTTTCATGTCTAAGTCACAGGGGGGAAAGAGTCCACAAGCAAAAAATCTAAGTGTGACTCAAAATAGAAGAGAGACGTTCTTTCCCACTATGTGGCAGAGCAAGGCGTATCTGTGGTCTCTTGTGGGTGTCTGATTCAGCTACAAAAGATCACATTGGTCCCTAACAAATGACTGGAAACAGGTTGCTGAACGGGGCAGCAGCCAGCAGATAAACTCGTACCCAGCATTCACAAACCCCTCCCTAGGGACTCATCGACACACAGAAGGGTGGCTCTCATGGAACTGAAATCCTGCAAGAGCAAGAGGAAGCATCCTCTAAGGCACCACTGCTACTCTCCTCTCTCTGCTACAGCTACCTTTCCATTCTCCCACACCTCTCTCCATGGGTGTGCTTAGCCAACAAATCCAGGATCTGTGGCAGTACTGAATCATCAAGTCCCAGGGGATAATAGCCAGAAGGGGCCTTAGAGGCCAGATTGACACTCTCCTATCCCATCTCTCTGCAACTAGTTGGTGCTGGCAAGGCTCTGAGTAGCAACAGAGTCTGTGAGTCAGCGTCCGCCCACAGCTGAAGGTTGTTGCTTGTTCTCAGTGGGAGCTGAGTGTGGACAAAATATCCCTCTGGGCTTAATCTGGCCTGCAGGCTGTATTTAGCCACCCCTGCTCCGGCCCTAAATTACTTCGCAGTGATACAAGAATGTCTAAAAGTTACACTGCATGGTTTTGGCTTAGGACTTGATATTACATCTTAAGTGTGTTATCCTAATAAAATACAGATCATCTCATGCTTTTTATTCCATTTATACAGAGCCAATGATCTTGTGCATGGAGGTCTTTCTTTGGCCTTGATTGTTTTTTATCTTTCCATCTTCCCACCTCCACAAAATCTTTATTAAGTCTTGAAGATATGCCAGGGAGTAGCTTTGAACAATGTAAATTATAACTTTCCCTAAAATAGCACAACCTAAAACATAAAGATCTTAAGACTCCATAACAAGGTTTTAAGATGCTTAGAACTGTTGCACTGAGCTGGTCATAGAGTAACACATCAGTAGGTAATTTTTTAGTTGAATTTTGATGAATCAAATGGAATGAAGTATCTGTTTGTTGGTTTGTTTGTTAAGAGCAAGGCAGTGTCATATACTCAGAGAAGGTACTTGGAAGAAGCTTCTTTGAAGAAGTCATAGGTTCACATTCTACTTCCCTTACAAAGTGTTTAACCTTGGGAAAAAAACATAAAATGGAGATAATAAATTATATCTCTGCAGAATGTTGTAATGATAAATTAGGTAAGTATGTAAATCATCTGATACAATGTCCGCTTCAATGGGAATTGACTATCTTTTTTAAAGATATTCTTTTGGCTATATGCAATGAGGATTAAAAGGTCAGTGTCTGTCACTTCTCTAAGCAAGTGTTGGGCAGATCAGATAAGGGATACTGTCAGGAAGTCTCTCCTGTTTAGAAAATCAATGTCAGTTATAATTTGAAAATGGAAATTCTTGAAGGCATCTGAGCACTGGATGCTGTGAAGAACTCCCAGAAATATCAAGAACTCCCAGAAATATCAATTTTCCACTTTCCTATCACAGAAAGCTCTAGGCAGTCCCTGGTTTAAACATGGCACATACCATTTGGCCTGGAACATCTGGGAGGTGAAACTACCCCCATGTTCCAGGGTCAGATTTGGCCCACTGGACAAGTCACGACCTCTAGTCACCTGAGGCAATTCATTGTGGAGATAGCACTAGACTGACTCAGGGGTCTAAAACCATGAGATCTAGAATTGGTTCCATTCCCTTCCTAGCTGTATGGCCTGGGCAAGTTACTTAAGCTCGTTGAACTTCAGTTTCCTCATTTATGCAATGAGAACAATATCCATTCTTCTTGCACGATTAAGCTACTGATGGCTATCGTCATTTGCTCTACCCTAGCTCCACCTATATTGCTTGGGCTTAATGAGTGTTTCTTCAGCCTTGTGTCAGGTCTCGACTTGTATTACCTCATGTAATTCTCATATCAACTTAATGAGGTAACTGTGATTCCCATTTTACAGATGAGAAAACTGAAACACTGAGGGTTTAATTAGCTTACACACTTGATTAGTGGCAGAGCAGGAATCTGACTTCAAAGCCCGTGTGCCTAGCCATTATGCTAAGCTGTCTCTTAGAAACAGGTAGGTTTTGGGTGCCCAGCATTCATTTCACATGTATGTATTTAGTGAACAAGTTCCCGCCCTCGAGGACCTCATATCCAAAGTCATAGTGTAGAGATGTGCAGGGTCAGATTGCTCTTTGCATCTACCCTGGAAGATCTGAATGAACCCCGGGTCTTCAGCGAGTGGAGTAATTTCCTCTGTTAGGATGTAAGACCAAAAGAGACACACCCACAACCAGAGTCACCCATACTCAGATGGGGCTAGTGATAGTCAGTCCGTCTGGCCATGTGGTGCCACTTTCTCTCTGGTTTATAAGCACTTTCCCTTCTATTTCTACTAACATGGCATTTAAAGAAAGAAACAATTGCTGTTCTTTAGTCAGAAGAAAAATTGCATTTTGTTTCGTCTGAAATAAATAAATTTAAAGCTACACTGGAGAAATAAAACCTTCAAAAATCACATCAATGATGATACATTTTTATTGGGTTTTTTTACTAATATGCATAGCACTACAGTACTTAATTGTTTCCACAGTCAGAGTCTAGAATTTTAAAACTCCTAGATAGTTATCTAATGCCATTTTACATAAAAAGATTAGACTGAAACGTTCGTCTCCTCATTTCCAGTCCTGTACCCTTTCCACTGAAAGACTGTCCTTCTTTAACTGTGTTAGTTTTAATTCCCTGCCTGAAGAAGAATTGTGTCCTCCTTTCTTCCCTTCTGCCAAATTCCTATTGATTGGCTGGTGATGAGTTTAGTAAATACTTGATGAGAATGCCATTTAGGCCTTCAGTGTCAAGATCAAGGAAGGCTTATAAAGAGATGCCTTTCATCTTTTCCTAAAGTCAGTGCCTTAGGTAATCACTCCATGTCCAGAGGCAATGAGTCCCCCAGATGAGGTGCCATGACTCGGGGAACTCTGACCTCAGCTCTGTCAGCTCATTAAGAATACTGTCTACCACAAAGTGACTTTTGAACACACTAAGTAGCAAGAATCAAATGGTTTCTGCAGCGACAGGGTCAGCTGGATCAGAGCCTCAGCCTTGAAATAAATCAGATATTGAAGAAGTAAACAACAAAAGAAGCTGAAGACAGACTGGATACAGACATGGCGCTTTTATCTGTCAGCCAGCAAGCCACCAACTTTCTCTTCTGCAAAGAGACATGGTGTTTCTATAGTGCCATCTTATCATACAGTGGGTTACATGCCCATCTCACTTGCTGGTTTGTCAGCTCTTGGAGAGCAAGGACCCTATCATGCATATTTTTATCCCTCAGTTTGCAGCACATTCTCTTTTATATAACAGGTGTTTGATGTAGGAAGAAATAAAAGAAGAAAGGAAGGAAAACTCTATGTCCTGTATCCTGAAGAAATATATAATGAGGCTTATTGCTTTTCTCCCAGATTGTATAAAATTCAATGATAGGAAACATGCACAACTATCTTGTAGAAGAAATGCAGAAAATGGAGAATAAAAGAGGCTATTAAAGAAAGGAATTAATTTATGGCTCACGCCTGTAATCCCAGCATTTTGGGGAGCCAAGGTGGGTGAATCGTTTGAACTCAGGAGTTTCAGTCCAGCCTGAGCAACGTAGCAAAACCCCATCTCTACAAAAAATATAAAAATTAGCCAGGCATGGTGGCACATGCCTGTAATCCCATCTACTTGGAAGACTGGGGGGAAAGGATCACATGGGCCCATGAGGTTGAGGCTGCAGTGAGTTGTGATAATAAATACAGAAATAAATAAAAAGAAGAAAGAATTAACTTTTGTTTAGGGGCTACTATGCCAAACACTGCAGTAGGCAATTTGTATATACCATCTTATCTAATCTTACCGTAACACCATGAGTCAGATATTCATATTTCTTGTTTTCCCTAAAGAAACTAGGGCTCAGAAAGATGAAGTAACCTGTTCAAAGTCGGGCAGCTACCAAGTGACAGAGCTGAAATCCAAACCACCAACTACAAAGTTCATATTCTCTTCACTTCATCAGGCTGTTTACTCTAGGCAAAAATACTATTTTACAGCCACAATTAAACAACATTCTAGCAAACGGCATTCCTATCATTCTAGCACCACTACATTATCGCCTCTTTTTCCATTGACATATTTTTTAAGACACTAATCTGGAATTTCTTCTTCCAGTAAAGATGGACTAAGGGGGCACAAACTCCCCTGGGTGAAACAACAAAAAGAAAAACAGATAAAATACATTAAACAACAGCTCTCAAGATACTAGCATCAGACAACAAACCAAAGTGATCCCTGTGAGATAGTAAACAAATGAGGTGAACCCTGTGACAGGTGCAACTTACTGCTTTGCAGGGTTTCCAGGCCATGACACTAAGAGGAGATATCCAAGCAGAGCCCAGTAAATAACCCAGGTTGAGGAGACAGGGCTGAAAGTCCAAGAAGACCCAAGGCAGCTGGAGTTTGCAAGACAGAGTACCAGAGAAAAGAGCTGAGCAGAGAGAGAATTCCAGAGATTTGTAAAGGGTCTCCCTTAAGTATTTAGCAGAGTATTAATCAATGTAGGCATTTGAGGTAGTTACCTGGGGCCAGGAAGAAAACCACCCAAGAGGATTAAAGGAAAGAGTGTTTTAGCACTCACACAAGATCAGAAATAACCTATTTTCCCATCCAGATTGACTGAACTTCGTATTTGTGGGGCTTTGGGTAAAAAAGTCTACTCATTAGTTAACCTTACCTCAGTAGTGGGGAATAAATAGGTGTAGACTAAACACTGTACTGGTACCACCAAAAAAGTATTAAAAACAGACTTAAAAGGAGTAAATGCGGCCGGGCGCGGTGGCTCAAGCCTATAATCCCCAGCACTTTGGGAGGCCGAGACGGATGGATCACGAGGTCAGGAGATCGAGACCATCCTGGCTAACATGGTGAAACCCCGTCTCTACTAAAAAATACAAAAAAGTAGCCGGGCGAGGTGGCGGGCGCCTGTAGTCCCAGCTACTCAGGAGGCTGAGGCAGGAGAATGGTGTGAACCCGGGAGGCGGAGCTTGCAGTGAGCTGAGATCTGGCCACTGCACTCCAGCCTGAGCGACAGAGCGAGACTCCATCTCAAAAAAAAAAAAAAAAAAAAAAAAGGAGTAAATGCTTTTCAAGTAATTTAACTGCATCCTAGAACAAAAGACATGCAATTGGAGTCGCTGAAAGGAGGGTGTGAGAAAAAATATTACAGGAAATAATGACTAAAATTGTTTCAACTTTGATGAAATGATAGACACAGGAAACTCAACAAAACTCAAGCATACAAGAAACATGAAGAAGCCAGGTGCAGTGGCTCACGCTTGTAGTCCCAGCTGCTTGGGAGGCTGAGGCAGGAGGATCTCTTGAGCCCAGTAGGTTGAGTCTGCAGTGAGCTGTGAACACACCACTGTAGTACTCCAGCCTGGGTGACAGAGCGAGACCCTACCAAAAACAAAAACAAAAAAAAGAAGAAGAAACATGAAGAAAATTACACTAAGTCATACAATAATCAAACAGCTCAAAATCAGTGATAAAGTGAAAATCTTAAAAGCAACCAGAAGGAAAAAACACATTATATACAGAGAAACAATGATAAGGATGACATTAGATTTAACTTCAGTAATAACGCAATCCAGAAAACAGTAGAACAACATTTTTAAAGTGTTGAAGGAAAAAAGCTAGAAATCTGCACTCAGTAAAAATGTCTTTATAAGAATTTTTTCCTTTTTTTCCTTTTTTCCTTGAGATGAGTTCTCACTCTGTTTCCCTGGCTGTTCTTGAACTCCTGAGCTCAAACAACTCTCTGCCTTGGCCTCCTAAAGTGCTGGGTGGGATTACAGGTGTGAGCCACCGTGCCTGGCCAGGACGCTTTTAGACACACGAAGCTGAAAGAGTTCATCACCAGCAAATCCACACTACAAAAAAATGTTAAAGAAATTCTTCAGGCAGAAGAAAAATACACTATATGAAAATTTTAATCTGCACAAATTAATGAAGAGAACCAAAAATGGTAATACATGGCATGATTGTTAATTTTATGTGTCAACTTACTGGCCATGGGGTGCCCAGATTAAACATTATTCCTGGACATATTTGTGAGGGCGTTTCTGAATGAGATTACATTTGAATCAGTGGACTCAGTAAAGTAGATTGCCCTCCTAGTGTGGGTGGGCCTCATCCAATCTGTTAGGAGCCTGAATAGAATAAAATGTGGCAGAAGGGGAAAATTCACCCCTTTTGCTTCCTGCTTGTCTGGTTGAACTGAGACATCTCATCCCATCTTCCCTAGCACTCACATTGGGATTTACAACACCAGGTCCCTTGGTTCTCAGGCCTTTGGACTTGGACTGAATTACACCACTGCTTTCCGGGGTCTCCAGCTCATGAATGGCAGATTGTGGGACTTCTCAGCCTCCATAATCATGGGAGCCAATTTCTCATAATAAACATATTTACTATACCCTACTGGCTCTGTTTCTTTGGAGAACTCTGACCAATACACACGAGTAAATATATAAAGTATTTTTTCTTGTTATTTACATCTATTAAAAGATAGTTGACTGTTTACCCAACAGTAGTAACAATGTGTTTTGGGGTTTATAATATATGTAAAGGTAAAACGCATAATACTAACAGCATAAATGCAGGCAAGGGAGAAAAGGAAGTATACTGTTACAAATTTATTGTACTATACATGAAGTCCTATAATACCACTTGAAGTTAAACTATAATAAGCTAAAGAAGTGGAAGCCTGGCCAGACACAGTGGCTCACGCCTGTAATCCCAGCACTTTTGGAGGACACGGTGGGATGATCACTTAAGTCCAGGAGTTCAAGACCAGTCTGGGCAACATGGTGAGACCTCATCTCTGCAACAAGTATAAAAGTTAACCAGGCGTGGTGGCGCATGTCTGTAGTCCTAGCTGCTGGGGAGGCTGAGGTGGGAGAATTCCTTGACCCCAGAAGTTCAAAGCTGTAGTGAGTCATGATCATACCATTTCACTCCAGCCTGAGGAACAGAGCGAGACCCTGCCTCAATTAAAAAAAAAAAAAAAAAAGAAAAGAAAAGGAGATGTATCAGCCCCACAAAGTTATAGAAAACACTAAAATAACAACAAAAAAAGTTATAGTGAATTCATGAGCCAAAAAAAAAAGATTAAATGCTATCATACTTACACACCAATGTTTATAGTAGCTCTATTCACAATACCCAAAAGGTAGAAACAACCCAAATTTCCATCAACAGAAGAATGGATAAACCAAATATGGTATATACATACAATGGAATATTATTCAACCTTAAAAAGGATTGCAATTCTGATACACGTTATAACATGAATGAACTTTGTCAACACTATCCTAAGTGAAATAAACCAGACAGAAGAGGACAAATATTTTATGATTCCACTTACACAAGATACATAAAATAAACAAAATTATAGAGATGGAAAGTAGAATACAGGTGTGCCAGGGTTTGGGAGGAGAAGGGCATAGGGATTTATTATTTAATGGATACAGAGTTTTTATTAGGGATCATGAAAAAGTTCTGGAAATTGATAGTAATAATAGTTACACAACATTGTCAATATACTTAATGCCACTAATTGCATAGTTAAGAGTGGCTAAGATGGTAAAGTTTATGTTATGTATATTTTACTACAATAAAAAAATTTAAAAGCTATCATAAAAGATTCAATTAAAAGGCATTCATTTACATCCTATGGATTTTACCTTATGGTTTTAACTTTCCTTGATTATGCTTTTAAACTGTTTATCTTTCAATTTACAGAAATGATTTTTTCCTTCTAACATCACATTCTGCAATGATGCTTTTTTATTTATATTACAGCAAGGGTCACTGTGCTCCTTCCATCATTCATCTTCCATGTAAACTTAGCCAAGGCCGGGAGCGGTACTCCTAGATTACAAAACTTAGAGCTCAGTCCTTTTAAACCAGGTGCCCATGCTCTCCCAATAAGGTCTCCTTTTTTTTTTTTTTTTTTTTTTGAGACAGAGTCTCGCTCTGTCGCCCAGGCTGGAGTGCAGTGGCCGGATCTCAGCTCACTGCAAGCTCCGCCTCCCGGGTTTACGCCATTCTCCTGCCTCAGCCTCCCCAGTAGCTGGGACTACAGGCGCCCGCCACCTCGCCCGGCTATTTTTTTGTATTTTTTTAGTAGAGACGGGGTTTCACCGTGTTAGCCAGGATGGTCTCGATCTCCTGACCTTGTGATCCGCCCGTCTCGGCCTCCCAAAGTGCTGGGATTACAGGTTTGAGCCACCGCGCCCGGCCCTAGGTCTCCATTTTTCAAGAGCACTGAATTGTTACTTGAAGACCCAGAATAACAGTCCACCAGGAACCAGGCGGATATTCTTTTACCATCTTCCAAATAAGGTGTTTCTTTCTTTCTTCTTCTTTTTTTTTTTTTTTTTTTTTTTTTTTGAGACACCGTCTCACTCTGTCTCCTAAGCTGGGGTGCAGTACCGTGATCTCGGCTCACTGCAACCTCTGCCTTCCAAGTTCAAGCGATTCTCCTGCCTCAGCCTCCTGAGTAGCTGGGATTACAGGCACATGCCGCCATGCCCAGTTAACTTTTGTATTTTTAGTAGACACGTGGTTTCGCAGGCTGATCTCGAACTGCTGACCTCAAGTGATCCACCTGCCTCAGCTTCCCAAAGTGCTGGGATTACAGGCGTGAGCCACTACGCTTGGCCCAGATAAGGTGTTTCTGATTACATCTCCTTATCCACAACGTTGCCACCTGCCCTCTACGTCTGTACGCAAGTGTGGCTAACCTTAGTGTTTCCAGTGAACCTGTTACCCACATTGCTCAGGGAGCTATCTTCAGTGATTCAGAGGTCAGTTACTTTCTTAAGAGAGGCCAAAGTAATTTTCTGCCACTCTTTTGCTAGAGAAAAGAGAGAAAGCCGGGCGCAGTGGCTCATGCCTGTAATCCCAGCACTTTGGGAGGCCGAGGCGCGTGGATCACAAGGTCAGGAGATCAAGACCATCCTGGCTAACACAGTGAAACCCCCTTTCTACTAAAAATACAAAAAATTAGCCGGGCCTGGTGGCAGGCACCTGTAGTCCCAGCTACTCGGGAGACTGAGGCAGGAGAATGGCGTGAACCCGGGAGGCGGAGCTTGCAGTGAGCCAAGATCACGCCACTGTACTCCAGCCTGAGCGACAGAGCGAGACTCTGTTTCAAAAAACCAGGAAAAAAAAAGAGGAAAACACACACACACTCACTCATGCTCTAGGTCTAATTTGGAGAAGGGTAGCCTTCTACATTTGAAAATTCTTTTCAGTCTTCCTTAATCATGAAAAGAACAGGTATACAAACCGTTGTTTTTCTGCAACTGGCTATAATGCCTTAAGACTAAAATCAAACCAATAATAGTAATAATTACAACAGCCAATATGACCTCAGTGCTGACTGTCTTAGTCCATTTGAGCTGCTGCAACAAATTACCATAGACTGGATGGCTTTAACAACAAACATCTCTTTTCCACAGTTTTGGAGACTGAGAAGTCCTAGATCAAGAAGCTAGCAGATTCTGTGTCTGGTGAGGACCCACTTCCTCTACCTCCTCACATGGCCTTTCCTCAGTGCAGGAAACAGAAAGAGATTTTGTGTCTCTTTCTTTTTTTTTTTTAAGGGCATTAATCCTATTATGGTGGCTTCAGTCTTATTACTTAACCAAACCTTAATTTCTTCCCAAGGGCCCTCCCTTCAAATACCATCCAGTGGGGATTAGGGTTACAATATATGAATTTAGAGGGACATAAACATTCAGTTCACAGCATGCAACCCCTGATTCCCCAAATTTATGTCCTTCCTACATACAAAATATATTCATTCCATACCAACAATCCCAAAAGTCCTAACTTTTTGAGGCATCAACTCTAAAGTCTAAAATGCAAAGTCTCAGCTAAACATCATCTAAATCAGATACAAGTAAAACTCAAGGTACAATTCATCCTGAGGCTAAGTTCCTCTCCAGCTGTGAACCTATAAAGCCAAACAAGTTGCATACTTCCAAAACATTATAATGGGACAAGCATAGGATAGATATTTCCACTCTAAAAGAGAGAAACAGGAAAGTAGAAAGTGGTGATGGGTTTCCAGAAAGTCTAAACTCTAACAAGGCAAATTCTGTGTTATATGATAGCTCAAGAATAATTCTCTTTAGCTCAGTGCTCTGCCTTCTGGACCCACTGGAGTAGCAGTTCCACCCCAAGGACCCACTGGGGCAGCGGCTGTGTCCCTACAGCTCTGCCCCTTTGTTTCCCTTTGAAACTGAGGTGGCAGCAGCCTTGCCCCCTGGCCCATGCACTCTGGGCCTGTGGTGAGAATGGCAGCCCTGATGATCTCTGAATCACCTTTGGAGTCATCTTTTCCCCCTTTCGAAGCTGAATAGTGTTGTGGTCTGGTCCTGTGGGTCTGAGAAGTTCAACAGCCTTCCTTCATTTTGTTCTCTCTCTGTCTCCTTCAGCACAAACTGTCAGTGCTTCTCCTTGAAGTCTGACTAAATGGTACAAAAAATTTTTTTTAATTTTAAAAATAAAAACTGTCAGTGTTTCAAAAGTAGAAAGTATATCTGTAAAAATAAAAGAAAAAAAGACTGTCAGTGTTTCTGTTGGGGTGGTTGATTAGGTCCATGGTTCATACCCATGCTAATCTCCACATCAAATAGTGGCTCCTCCACACCCCACCCTTCCCTTCCCATCACACGTTCTCATTTTTTTGTAATGTAGACAGGCTGAGAATTTTCCAGATCCTTAAGTTCTGCCTCCTTTTTGCTTAACAATTTTATCTTCTCTTTATTTCTCTCTTCTTGCTAGCCACTCCTTCAACATTCACTTGCAAGTTCTACCTTCCACAAAACACTAGAACATGAACAAAATTCAGCCAAGTTATTCGCCAATTTATAACATGAATAGTCTTTTTTCCATAGTACAATAACATATTTCCCCATTCTGAGACCGCGTTGTCCTTAATGTCCATATTTCCACCGACACTCTGTGCATGGTTATTTATGTGTTGTCTAATCAGATGGAAACTTTCTCTACAGCACTCCTCTTTTTTTTGAGCTGTCACCAGAATCACCTTTAAAATATCTTTAGCAATGTTGGCTTTATCTAGCATGCACCTCAAAACTTTTCCAGCCTCCACCCACTACCCAGCTTCAAAGCCACTTCCACATTCTAGGTAATTGTTATATCTGCACCTTACTCCCACTACCAATTTCTGTCTTCATCATTCAGGCTGCTATAACAGCATTGACAGGGTGGTTTGAACAACAAACATTTACTTCTAACAGTTCTGCGGGCTGGGAACTTAAAGATCAAGGCACCAGCAGATTCAGTGTTTATTGAGAGCTCTTTATCTGGTTTGCAGAAGACTGTATTCTTGTTGTATCTTCACCTGGCCAAGAAAGAAATCATCTCCCTCATGTTTTTTCTTATAAGGGCACTAATCCCATTCATGAGGACTCTACTCTTATGACCTAATTACCTCCCAAAGGTTCCACCTCCCAATACCATCGTATTAGGAATTAGGATTCCGATGTATGGATTTTAGGGGGACACAAACAGTCCATCATGCTTATGCTCTTCATCTGAAATAGTGCATGGGTTACCAAAACCAAATCAAAATTATTAATAGTAATAAGAACAATAATAAAAGTAGCAGCTACAATAATAGCTAACCAAAAACTGAATGTTTACCCTGTACTTTGCAAAACGCTTTACATATATTATTCCATTTATTCCTCATCATAATTCTACGAGTAAGAAACTATTATTAACATCGAGTACATATAGACACAAAGAAGAGAACAACAGACACCAGGGCCTACTTGAGGGCAGATGGTGGGAGAAAGGTAAGGTTTGAAACTACCCACTGGGGGCCGGCGCGGTGGCTCACACCTGTAATCCCAGCACTTTGGGAGGCTGAGGCTGATGGATCACCTGAGGTCAGGAATTTGAGACCGGCCTGGCCAACATGGCGAAACCATGTCTCTACTAAAAGTACAAGCATTAGCAGGGTATGGTGGCAGGTGCCTATAATCCCAGCTACTCGGGAGGCTGAGGCAGTAGAATCACTTGAACCCCGGGAGGCGAAGGTTGCAGTGAGCCAAGATTGCGCCATTGCACTCCAGCCTGGGCGACAAAAGCGAAACTGTGTCTGAAAAAAAAAAAAAAAAAAGGAAAGGAAAGAAGAAAGAAAAGAAGGAGGAAGGAAGGAAGAAAGGAAGGAAGGAAGGAAGGAAGGAAGGAAGGAAGGAAGGAAGGAAGGAAGGAAGGAAGGAAGGAAGGAAGGAAGGAAGGAAGGAACTCTCCATTGGGTACTATGCTGATTACCTAGGTGACAAAATTATCAGTACACCAAATGCCCATGAAATGTAACAAACCTGCACATGTACCCCTGAACCTAAAATAAAAGTTGGAAAGAAAAAGAAACTATTATTCGCCTATTTTCCATGGAAAGCTATTTAACTAGAAAAACTCACCTCAGCAGCTAATTAATATATGCCATGCCAGAAACAAGAAAGTAGCAGGTGATTACCCTCCTGCTGTTACTATGGCAGATAGGCCAAATCAATTTATTTCAACAAATGTTTATAAAGTTTCTGGCATGTACCAGTACTGTACTATGCACTGGAGATACAAAGAAAGGGTTAGTCATGGGCCCTGCCAAGGAGCTTGCAATCTGGTGAGGAGTATTGGAAAGGCAGTAAGATTCGTAAGTGTATTACAGGAGTATGGGGTATACAAAGAAGGAAGTGATTCATATCATGTAAACTTTTTTATCTCAAAAAATAACACTAAGTTATACATTAACTGGAAGAACAACAGCAATAAGAGTGTAAGCAAAAAATGAGTGTGAGGGAAAGTACATAAAACAGAGTCTTGGTGTTTTTATATCTTTTCATCTTTTTATGTAGGTTCCTGGATTTGACTTGAAGCATACAAATGGTGATAACAAGCAAGTACATAAATAGATACACTGTATTTCATTTTTCCCAATACTTTTTAAAAACATGTTTGTAATCTTTCTTTACCTATCTTTTATCTCAACCTAGGAAAGTCTATTGAGTCAATGCAATCAAATTTGGAACAAATTCTTGGCAACAACCCAAATTGGCAAGCAGATTAGGTAGTTGGAGTTTTAGTCTATGGCAATAATGACACTGGTTGGTTCATTAAAATTGCTATACATTTTAGTGTAGAAAAATTCAGGCCGGGTGCAGTGGCTCACACCTGTAATCCCAACATTTTGGGAGGAAAAGGTGGGCAGATCATCTGAGGTCGGGAGTTTGAAACCAGACTGACCAATATGGAGAAACCCCGTCTCTACTAAAAATGCAAAATTAGATGGGCGTGGTGACATATGCCTGTAATCCCAGCTATTCGGGAGGCTGAAGCAGGAGAATCACTGGAACCCAGGAGGCAGAGGTTGCAGTGAGCTGAGATCATGCCATTGCACTCCAGGCTGGGCAACAAGAGCAAAACTCTGTCTCAAAAAAAAAAAAAAAAGAAAAAGAAAAATTTAGATTGGCTGGGCACAGCGGCTCATGCTTATAATCCCAACACTTTGAAAGGCTGAGGCAGGAGGATAACTTGAGGTCAGGAACTTGAGACCAGCCTGGGCAACATGGTGAAATGCCACCTCTACTAAAAATACAAAAATTAGCCAAGAATGGTAGCACAGGCTTGTAATCCCAGCTACTTGGGAGGCGGAAGCAGGAGAATCACTTGAACCTGGGAGGCAGAGGTTGCAGTGAACTGAGATGGAGCCATTGCACTCCAGCCTGGGCAACAGAGCAAGACTCTGCTTCAAAAAAAAAAAGAAAGAAAGAAAGAAAAATTTAAATGAATGTTTCTTATGCAGTGCTGCTGACTTTCCTTCTTAGGGTGAACAGTCTATAAATTCAATAACAAAATAACAAAGAAAAAGCTATGCTTCTTAGTTCACTGAATAAATCATTGTGATTCAAATTACAGTTTGTTTTTTGTTTTGTTTTGTTTTTTTCTTTATGCTGCGGAAAGAAATTCTGAACTGGCCAGAATATCGAGAAAGTTGGTTAAGGCTGGGCATGTAACCAACATGGCTCAAGCCTGTAATCCCAGGACTTTGGGAAACTGAGGCAGGAGGATTCGTCAAGCTCAAGAGTTTGAGACCAACTTGGGCAACATAGGAAGACTCCTGTCTCTACAAAAACAAAAATAAAGTAAACCGGGTATAGTGGCAGGCACCTACGGTCGTAGCTATTCAAAAGGCTGAGGTGGGAGGATCACTTGAGCCTGGGAGATCAAGGCTGCAGTAAGCCATGATCACACCAATGCATTCCAGCACGAGTTGCTGGGCAACAGCACGAGACCATGCTGCAAATAAATAAATAAGTAAATAAAAATGTAAAAATAAAAGAAAGTTGGTTAAGTAAAACCATAATTGACCATAATTGACTTTTTTTGTTGTTTTTGGGACGAGGTGTCACTCTGTTGCCAGGCTGGAGTGCAGTGGTGCCATCTTGGCTCACTGCAGCACATAATAAAAAATAAAGCAGGGGCTGGGTTCAGTGGCTCACACCTGTAATCCCAGCAATTTGTGAAGCCAAGACAAGTACATCACTTGAGCTCAAGAGTTCAAGACCAGCCTGGCTAACATGGTGAAACCCCCATCTCTACCAAAAATACAAAAATTAGCCAGGCAAGGTGATGCATGCCTGTAATCCCATCTACTCAGGAAGCTTAGGCACAAGAATCGCTTGAACCTGGGAGGCAGAGGTTGCAGAGGGCCAAAATCACATCACTGCACTCCAGCCTGAGTGACAGAGTGAAACTGTCTCAAGCAATTGGAAGAATAAAATTGCCTTTTACTTAGATTGAAAAAACTTTAAGAGGAGCAGATTTGAAGTTGGAAGCAGTTGGGGGTGGGAGGGCATGGAGAGGAATACCAGGACCTGTTGATAGACACCAAAGTGGCTCTGTCAGTAAGAAGTTGGATATATGAGTCAAGAGTTCAGGGGAGAGGGCTGGGCTGGAAATATAAATTTGGGAGCTGTCAGCCTATAGAGTGTATTTAAAATCATGGCATTGGATGAGGTCATCTAAAGAGTAAGTGTAATTAGAGAAAAGAAGAGCCCACAGAACATACCAATATTCCAAGGTCACAAAGAATGGAAAGAACCAGCAAAGAAGATTGAGAAGAAACAACCAGGGTCAATATAGGGACCTAAAGAGAGGTTGTGGGTTTTTCTATTGTGTTTGCTGTTTTAAAGGTAGGTGAAATTACAACTTGTTGATATATTTTCTCATTGCATTATAACACTTTTCAATTACAAAGTAGATTCAGATGAATTTGACTCTGTCCCCTTAGAAGTCTCTAGATGCACCAGAGTGACCTATTTGTCTCTTAGTATTCTATTTGCTTTTACATTTTGCTAATGAACTGCCTTACAGTAGTTCATAAAATAAACAACATATATTCTATTAGCTTTTTCTAAATATTTTCATATCTTGCGTGCTTTGGAATCATTAGTAAAGACTTGAAAATTAAAGGTGTGCTCTGCACATGTGTGTGTGTGAGAGAGAGAGAGATTTGAAAGCAAACTGGATATTACTTAAAGCCTAAAATGTGTAATTCATTTTGACCAAACTCCTAAAAAGAGAAATTGATCATTCAGGAAAATAATTCACCCAGAAAGTAAGATTGTTTCCTTTTTATGTCATAATTTTTCTCCCTTAATCTCCTTGATCTTTCCAAATGAACACCCTCCAAAAATTAAATTTACTTTAGATATGCATAATTTCTAAGGTTCTGACTCTAGTAATATTTTGCGCAGATTTTACAAAGAATTCATTGAAATTTGTGAGTATGGATCAACTGCAGAACAAGACCCTCTTAAAAGGCTAATAAGTTTTCAACTTGACAGAATTTTGCTTAGAGAAATATATTGAGCAATGTGAACCCCAAATGTGTTTTTCTCTCATATACATATAAATTATACAGAGATATTGTTGGTTTGGTTCCAGACCACTCCAATAAAGTGAGTATTATAATAAAGGGAGTCATACAATATTTTGGTTTCCCACTGCATGTAAAATTTATGTTTACACTATACTGTAGTGTATTTTTTTTAAGCCAGTCAAATTTAGCAGTGGGACTTTACTCAGAGTACAAGAGCATTATGTCTTTAAAAAAAAAAAAAAAAAAAAAAAAAAAAAAGGAGAAACCTTAATTTTAAAATACATTATGGCTAAAAAATGCTAAGAATCATCTGAACCTTCAGCAAGTCATCATCTTTTGCTGGTGGAGTGTCTTGTCTTGATGTTGATGGCTGCTGACCAATCATAGTGGGTGGTGGTTGCTGAAGGTTGGGCTGGCTGTAAGACAACCTAATTGTAGTAAGATAGTAATGAAGTTTGTCACATAGATTGACTCTTCCTTTCATGAAAGACTTCTCTGTGGCATGCGAGGCTGTTTGACAGCATTTTAGTCACAGTAGAATTTCTTTCAAAACCGGATTCAATCCTCTCAAATCCTGCTGCTGCTTTATCAACTAAGTTTATGGGTTATTTTAAATCCTTTGTCATCCTCTCAACAATGTTTACAGCATCTTCACCAGGAATAGATTTTATCTCAAGAGACCACTTACTTGGTTCATCCATAAGAAGCAGCTCTTCATCTGCTCAAGTTTTATCATGAGACTGCAACAATTCAGTGACATCTTCAGGCTCCACTTCTAAATCTAGTTCTCTTGCTATTTCCACCACATTTACAGTTACTTACTTCACTGAATCTTGAAAACTTCAAAGTCATTCATGGGAGTGGGAATCAACTTCTTCCAAACTCCTGTTAATGTTGATGTTCTCCCGTGAATCACCAATGCTCTTAATCACATCTAGAATGCTGAATCCTTCCCAGAAAGTTTTCAATATACTTTGCCCAGATCCATTAGAAGATTCACCATCTACGGCAGCTATAGTCTCACAGAATGTATTTCTTCAAGAGTAAGACTTGAAAGTCGAAATTACTTCTTGATCCATAGGCTGCAGAATGAATGCATGAAAACAACGTTTGTCTTCTTGTACATCTCCATCAGACCTTTTGGGTGACCAGGTGCATTATCAATAAGCAGTACTATTTTGAAAGGAATCTTTTTTTCTGAGCAGTAGGTCTCATCACTGGGCTTAAAATATTTAGTAAACCATGCTGTAAACAGAAGTGCTGTCTTCCATTTATAGAGCACAGGCAGAGTTGATTTAGCATAATTATTCAGGGGCTTAGAATTTTCAAAGTGACAAATGAGCATTGTCTTCAACTCAAAGTCACCAGCTACAATAGTCCCAAACAGGAAAGTTAGCCTATTCTTTGACACTTTGAAGACAGACATTGACTCTTCTCTAGTTATGAAAGTCCCAGACACCATCTTCTTTCAACAGAAGACTGTTCTGTCTCCATTGAAAATCTGCGGTTTAGTGTAGCCACTTCCATTATTGATCTTAATTAGATCTTCTGGATAACTTGGTGCAGCTTCTACTTGGGCACTTGCTGCTGATTCACTTTATTTATCTATTTATTTATTTATTTATTAGATGGAGTCTTGCTCTGCCACCTAGGCTGGAATGTATGGTGCAATCTCACCTCACTGCAACCTCCACCTCCTGGGTTTAAGCGATTTTCCAGCCTGGGTCTCCTGAGTAGCTGGGACTACAGGTGCCTGCCATCACACCCAGCTAATTTTTGTATTTTTAATAGAGGTGGGGATTCACCATGTTGGCCAGGCTAATCTCGAACTCCTGCCCTCAGGTGATACGCCCACCTCAGCCTCCCAAAGCACTGGGATTACAGGAGTGAGCCACCGCACCCGGCCTCATCTTGTATTTTTATGTTATGGAGACGATTTCTTTCCGTAAACCTCATGGACAAACCTCTACTAACTTCAAACATTTTTTATCCGCTTCTTTACCTCTCTCAGCCTTCATAGAATTGAGGAGAGACACTTGCTCTGGATTAGGCTTTGGCTTAAGAGAATGTTGTGGCTGATCTTCTATCAAGACCACTAAAACTTTCTCCATGTCAGCAATAAGGCTGTTTCACCTTCTTATCATTCATATGTTCACTGGAGTTTCACTTTTAATTTCCTTCAAGAACTTTTCCTTTGCATTTACAACTTGGCTAACTGTTCGGAGCAAGAGGTCTAGCTTTTGGCCTCTCTTGACTTTTGGCATGCCTTCCTCACCATCCTTAAACATTTCTAGCTTTCGATTTAAAGTCAGCAATGTATGATCTTCCTTGTATTGAACACTTAGAGGCCATCATAGGATTACTAACTGGCCTAATTTATTTTTTTCTTTTCTTTTCTTTTCTTTTTTTTTTTTTTTTTTTTTTTTTTGAGATGGAGTCTCACTCCCATCGCCCAGGCTGGAATGTAGGGGCAGGATCTCAGCCCACTGCAACCTGCACTACCGGGTTCAAGCGATTCTCCTGCCTCAGCCTTCTCAATAGTTGGAATTACATGCATGCCACCATACACAGCTAATTTTTATATTTTTGGTACAAACAGGGTTTTGCCATGTTGGCCAGGGTGGTCTCAAACTCCTGATCTCAAGTGATCCGCCTGCTTCAGCCTCCCAAAGTGCTGGGATTATAGGTGTGAGCCACTGCACCCAGCTATAACTGGTCTAATTTCAACATTGTTCTGTCACAGAGAATGAAGAGGCCTAAGGAGAGAGTGGAAGGAAAAGGCCAGTCAGTGGAGCAGTCAGAACACCTACAAGACTTTTGATTAAGCTCACCCTCATATATGGGTCTGGTTCCTGATGTCCCAAAACAATTACAATAGTAACACAAAAGATCACTGATCAAAGATCACCATATCAGATATAATAATAATGAAAAAATTTGAAATATTGCAAGAATTACCAAAATTTGACACAGAAATACAAAGTGAGCGTATACTGTTGGGAAAATGGTGCTACTTCCTCCAGTGAATCTTGAAACCTTCAAAATCATTCATGAGTGTTGGAATCCAACCTCCTCCTATCAAACCAAACTCCTATTAATGTTGATGTTCTTCTGTGAATCACTAATGCTCTTAATGGCATCTAGAATGGTGAATCCTTCCCACAAGATTTTCAATATACTTTGCTTTGTATGCTTTCAATATACTTTGCCAATATACTCAGCTCAAGGTTGCCACAAACCTCCAATTTGTAAAAATTACAAGGCACAAGCCAGGCGCAGTGGTTCACGCCTGTAATCCCAGCACTTTGGGAGGCTGAGGCAGGTGGATCATCTGAGATCAGGAGTTCAAGACTAGCCTGGCTAACGTGGTGAAACCCCGTGTCTACCAAAAATACAAAAATTGGCTGGGTCTGGTGGCACAGGCCTGTAATCCCAGCTACTTGGGAGGCTGAGGCAGGAGAATCGCTTGAACCCAGGAGGTGGAGGTTGCAGTGAGCCACGATCTAACCACTACACCACAGCCTGGGTAACAGAGCCAGACTCCATCTCAAACAGAAGGGAAAAAAAAAAAAAAAAAAGACACAATAAACTGAAATGAAATAAAATGAGGTATGCCTGTATGTGGAATAAATCATGCCTACGTGAGTTTTGCTTTGTTTGGTGTTTGGGACTTTTTTGTTTGGTCTGAGATATTATATTTACACACTGCTATTCTGGGCCTATGGTCTCAAGAAAAATCATTGCAAACTTACTCTTTACAAGTCATGATTTAGGCTGGAAGTGGTGGTTTACACCTGCAATCTCAGCCCTTGGGGATGCCAAGGAGGGTGGATAGCTTGAGTCCAGGAGTTCAAGACCAGCCTGGTCAACATGGCAAAACCCTGTTTCTACAAAAAATACAAAAATTAGCTAGGCATGGTGGCCTGCACCTGTAGTCCCAGCTACTCAGGAGACTGAGGGGGAGGATCACCTGAGCCCAGAAGGTCAAGGCCATAGTGAGCTGTGATCATGCCACTGCACTCCAGCTTGGGTGACACAGCGAGACTGTCTCAAAAAAGAAAAAAAGAAGTTGTGATTTATATATTATTTGTACTCAGATATCCTTAAACTCATTTGTCTTTTAGTACAAACATTAGGATGAGTAGTTGGAAGAAAATTATTTTAATTCATTTTTGTAGGGTACAAGAGAATTTGAGAAAGGCTTCTCATTTTTCTTCTACAAGAGTTAGAGCTATCTTTTAGGGTCTTTGTTTTATTTTGCTTCTCTTTCATCTATCACTATAAATGGCAGAGAAATTCAAATGCTGGTGGCTGTTTACATTTAAATAAGTAAATACAAAACTGATTTCTCATTCATAACGTGGATTATTGTCCTGTAAAATACAGAAAAGTCAGCCAGGCACAGTGGCTCACGCCTTTAATCCTAGCACTTTTGGAGGCTGCAGCAGGTGGATCACCTGAGGTCAGGAGTTCAAGACCAGCCTGACCAACATGGAGAATCCCTGTCTCTACTAAAAATACAAAATTAGCCAGGCGTGGTGGCATGTGCCTGTAACCCCAGCTACTTGGGAGGCTGAGGCAGGAGAATCACTTGAACCCGGGAGGCGGAGGTTGCAGTGAGCAGAGATTGCACCATTGCACTCCAGTCTGGGAAACAAGAGCAAAACTCCATCTCAAAAAAAATAAAAAATAAAAAATACAGAAGAGCGAAAACTTGTTTTGTATACCTAACTCCCAAATCTTGAGACCTCATCAAGTGTCAGAAAGTAAACTACCAGGCATTCTGCATAGCCCAGAAAAGCCACTCATAGGCCACTCTTGCCTAGAGTAGGCCTAAAAGGAGAATAAAACTTAACAAGAAAAATTCAATTAAATTTTTTCTTACAAGCTGAAACGCCTGAATAAGTTTGGGAATGTAAATGTTTCTTGATCTAAAACTCATCCATCTCCCTGAGGTCTGCTGTTCTTGAAAATCATTAAGATAAAATAGTCATTCAATAGCTCTTCCTGGGATAAACCACAGCACTGTTAATATTGCATCAATATCAATGTTACGATAATTAGGTAGATGAATTCTTACAAATATTGCCTATTATTTATAGATAAAGTGTTTTATTTATAGACATCAGTTATTATATACATCTAAATGTGGGAAATAAATTATCTGATGTAAAAAAATTAGGCATCAAGGCTTTTAAATTCAATTTCTAACCTACCACACACTGTGGCCTTGAGCAAATTACTTAACCTCCTGGTGGCTTAATTTATACATCTACAGAAGGGTAAATTACCACCTATGTTATTTACAGAGAGGATGAGGATTTACTTAACATAGTAATTAGTAGGATTCTATCATTTTGGTAAAATTCTAACTCAGCTGGAAATCTACACAGATTTAATTTATGGGAAATCTTAATACTGAAATAACTACTAATGAATTTTTTAAAGGAATTATCCGACTGTAAAATTGGCAAATGTTTCCCTTGGGCTAAACAAATGAATTTACTTTGTTGTAAACTCATCAGCTCACTGGATCAGACTACAGGACTAGAGACTTCAAGGCCATAGGCATAGTTTCCACATTGCTCAGATACTCACACACAAACTATCTCTGCTGCGACCACAGTTGTATTCCTAACCACATCTCAACCTACTGCTTTATAATACATGGCACAGGTCACCAAGGAATCTGGTTTGGCCTAAGAATGGGGATGCTTCAGTAATTCCTCTATCAGCATTATTGAAAAAAGCAATGCAAAACCCAAATCTTACTAACTGTATAGGTCAGTAAGATCACCTTTGTTTCATTACTGAAATCCAAGCCTCAGAAACATAGAGGTTTTTGTCTGTTTTCCTTATTACCACATCTCCAGCTCCTAGAACAATGCCTGATATTTAATAAACAATAAACACCTATTTAATAAATTAATTAATTACTCTCAATCAGGAATTTGGAGCCCTCTTTCCTTCCATTCTCAAAGGAATTATAGGATTTTCCAGAAGACAATCATTAAAAAGCCTATTTTTGGATTGTTAGGTTATATAATACAGTAAAATTGACATACATATTCAAAATATTTACAAATGAACAATGTAAGGTCAACCCAGAGGCATTTTTATTCATTATAACATCGACTTAGAGGGTGCTACTTTTAACTGTTTGCCCAAAGCCTTCCCAATTTACACCTGTTGACCAAACGTAATTATTAATAATACCTTCTTTTATTATCAGGAGGTCTTGCTTTTTTTCTGAAATGGAGTCTTGTTCTGTCACCAGGCTGGAGTACAGTGACATGATCTCCGCTCACTGCAACCTCCGCCTCCCGGGTTCAGGTGATTCTCCTGCTTCAGCCTCCCGAGTAGCTGGGACTACAGGCGCACACCACCACGCCCAGCTAATTTTTGTATTTTTAGTAGAGACAGGGTTTCACCATGTTGGCCAGGATGGTCTCAATCTCTTGACCTTGTGATCCTCCTGCCTCAGTCTCCCAAAGTGCTGGGATTACAGGCATGAGCCACCATGCCCCACCAACAAAATGTATGCTTAATCCTACCTACTAACCTAACTACACACCAGGAAATTGAGAACCTATTCCTTTTGCAAGTTGACTTTCTCTAAAAAAACCAAAAAGCAAAAACCTTGACATGATCCATCAGAATGTCTAATAGTAAAGACCAAAATGCACTGTGATACAGTGAAAAGAATAACAACATAGAAGTTTAAAAACTTGAAATATAGGCCGGGTGCAGTGGCTTACGCCTGTAATTCCAGCACTCTGGGAGGCAGAGGCAGGCAGATCACCTGAGGTCAGGAGCTCAAGACCAGCCTGGCCATGGTGAAACCCCGTCTCTACTAAATATACAAAAAATTAGCCAGGTGTGGTGATGCACGACTGTAATCCCAGCTACCGGGGAGGCTGAGGCAGGAGAATCGCTTGAACCCAGGAGGCGGAGGTTGCAGTGAGCTGAGATCTCGCCATTGCCTCCAGCCTGGGCAACAAGAACGAAACTCCATCTCAAAAAAAAAAAAACAACTTGAAATATAGTCTAAATTGTGCCCACTAATTAGCTGGGTAACTTTGGGAAAAAAATGTTTAAATGGGCCTCACTTTACCCACTGAGGAACGCAGGATTTACTGACCTAAACAAAAAATATTTAAGAGCCTTCTAGCTCTATTATTTTCTAATTCTTCAGTTTATCTATTGCATTTTCTCCTTTATTTTTATTATTTTTTGAAATATGATTTTTGGCACATTGATTTAATTTTCTAGTGGCTAAATGATTTGAGAGATCATTTAAATTCTTTAAAAATCAGGCCAGATGCAGTGGCTCACACCCATAATTCCAGCACTTTGGGAGGCCAAGGCGGGCAGATCACTTGAGGTCAGGAGTTTGAGACCAGCCTGGCCAACATAGTGAAAGCCCATCTCTACTAAATAAATAATTTAAAAATCTAAAAAGGAGCCAGGCATGGAGTCTCACACCTGTAATCTCAGCTACTTAGGAGACAAAGGCAGGAGGATCACTTGAGTTCAGGAGTTTGAGACCAGCCTGGGCAATATAGCAAGATACCATTTCTTTAAAAAAAGAAAAAAATCAAAAAACTAAAAGGGATATAAACTTTCGATTCTAATGCTTTATATAGCAAACATATGATTTAGAATAATTTGAATTATTGCATTCAAAATATGTGTTCACTTCAAATATATTTTCAGAAACCTTAAATAATAAAAGTAAATACATAATGCTTTTTAGTCTCATCCATCTGAAAGCAGGTAGATGGGGGGATAACTCATGACCCAGAACCCCAAGATTCTCAGGTCATGGTCACCTTTTTGCCACTCTCACCAACACCTCCAAGAAAGCAGTGGAAAAGCCTATATGCTGACCTTGTGGTCCAAGGAGACTTAAAGTGGGATGGGGTGTTGTGGGTTGAACAGTGTCCCCAAAAAGATTTGCTCAAGTCCGAACCCCTAAAACCTACAAATGAGACCTTATTTGGAAACAAATATGGGGCTCAGTGATATAATCAAGTTAAGGTGAGGTTATACAGCATTAGAGTATATTTATGGAAAGAGGTATGAACATTCTGACAATCAGTATACGCTATTGGTAGGAGTGTAAATTAGTTCAACCATTGTGGAAAGCAGTATGGCAATTCCTCAAAGAGCTAAAAGCAGAACTACCATTCTACCCAGCAATGCCATATATACTCAGAAGAATATAAATCATTCTACCATAAAGACACACACACGCAAATATTTATTGTAGCACTATTCACAATAGCAAAGACATAGAATCAACCCAAATACCCATCAATGACAGATTGGATAAAGAGAATGCATTACTTATGTATCAGGGAATACTAGGCAGCTGTAAAAAAAGAATGAGATCATGTCTTTGGCAGGAACATGGATGGAGCTGGAGACTATTATCCTTAGCAAACTAATGCAGGAACAGAAAACCAAATACTATATGTTCTCAATTATAAGTAGCAGCTAAATGATAAAAACTATGAACACAAAGAAGGAAGCAAAAGACACTGGGACCTACTTAAGTGGGAAGGGCATCAGGAGGGAAAGAAGCAGAAAAGATAACTATTGGCCTAACACCTGGATTATCAAATAATATATACAACAAATTCCCATGACGTTGGTTTACCTATGTAACAAACCTTCCCATGTACCCCTCAAACCTAAAATTAAAAGTTTAAAAAAGGGGAAAATGTAGACATACACAGAGACAGGGCCATTTGATGATGGAGACAGAGTTTGGAGGGTTGTAGCTGCAAGCCAAGGAATGCCAAAAATGTCAGCAAGCACCAGAAGCTAGGGGAGAGGCCCAGGTCAGTTTCTCCCTTAGGGCCTCCAAAAGGCACCAACTCTACCAACACTGATTTTAGACTCCCAGCCTCCACACCCTGAAATAAATACTGATGTTTAAGCCACTCAGTTTGTGGTGCCTTCTTACGGCAGCCCTAGGAAACTAAAACTGGGAGCATCAAAACCGTTCCCTGCTTTATTGTGTCCCTGTCCCACAAATGAGCTTAGAAATGCCTGACTTGGCTATGTAAAAACACAGAGAACGTGCCGCTTTTATGAGAGGCTGACAGCTCATGAACTGTCACAGGACAGGTGCACTTCATCAGCCTCAACTCATGCTTTACTCATGGTCTTTGTTGGTTCCTTTGAAAGCAGGATGTGGTTTGCCCCAACTTCTCTCCTTCTTGGAACCAGCATGTAACGCATACTTGTTTTTGAGAGTTTTTTTTTTTTTTTTTTTTTTTTTTTTACTATTGCAGAGAAACGGGGCTTTTAAAAGATTCAAAGGCATTTCAAAACTATGAAAATCTCCCAAATATAGAAGTGGTATATGTGGGCTTTGCTGAGATGTCATTGCAGTTTGGCCTGTTTATTGTCATCTGGTACCTGCTCCCTAAGGGTGATAGTTATTATTTGTAGAATCACTTCATGAGCCACTTCTAAAGATGCAGCTTTATTAGGCCACTGAAAATGGAAAGATGAGATACAGTCGCTGATCTCACAGAAATTACACTTTAGAAGGGACAAAAGTATTTAAGCACATGACGGCAGTAGGAGTTAAAAATTTTGAACTATATGTGGCATACTGAGGTAGCATAAGTTAGGTATCATTAATAATTTCAAGAATAAAATGATCTTGAGTTGAGATTTGGAAAATGCAGATATTTTTCAAGTAGGCGAGGCAAGAAAGGGCATTCCAGCATGGGCAATGGTCCGGGTATGTACACACACATACACACTCACACATACATTGGCAAATTTGAGGGAACTGCAAGTAGTTTATTGTGGGTAGAGTAACATAAAATAGAATTGAAAACAAGTTTTTTAAAATGAGCCTAAGGGAATATAATAGCAAGAGAGAAGTTTGTTCAGAAAATCATTGCATACATTTTTATATATATATATATATATATATATATATATTTTTTTTTTTTTGAGACAGGGTCTCACTCAGTCGCCCAGGCTGGAGTGCAGTGGCAAGATCTCAGCTCACTGCAAGCTTAACCTCCCAAGCTCAAGCATTCCTGCCACCTCAGCCTCCCAAGTAAGTATCTGAGACTACTGAGACTACAGGTGTGTGACACCAAGCCCAGTTAATTTTTTTTTTTCTTTTTTTGTAGAGACTGGGTTTTGCCATGTTACTCAGGCTGGTCTTAAACTCCTGAGCTCAAGTGATCTGCCCACCTCAGCCTCCCAAAGTGCTAGGATTACAGGTGTGAGCCACCATACCCAGCCAGGTTTCTATAAATTTTTTAACAGATAGCTTTCACATGTGACTCCATGCATCAGAGTAGGTAAATCAAAGAAGAGAACCTCATCGGTTAAGACTCACCATATCATAAGGTAAAAACAAATCCTTTCCTCAAAAGAATGAGAAAAATACTTACTATAATCCCACAGTGTAGTTGTGGTGGCAGAAGGAAAGACGAGAAAGGAACAGAAATGAAATAAAAAAGCTCAGGAGGTAGAACACACCAGACAAAAGAACTGTAGGATGGCTCATAGTTTTCCTGCCTTGGTGACAAGGAGAATGGAGACACTATAAGCTAAGATGAAGACTAAAGGCGAGAAAGACAGTGAGTTCAGTCGTGGGAATATGAACTGTTTAATACCCTATGGGGAAATACTAGTAAAGTTGTCCAGTGAGCATCGGGGATGACGAACTCAGATGACAGGCATGATTGGAATTAGAGATATCAGATAAATGAGCTTATAGTTAGAAGTTGAATCTAAAAAAAATGGATAAGCTCAGCCAAATGGGCTTGTAGACTAAGAAAAGAAGGTATGTAATGAGTGATTAAGAGCATAGTCTCTGGAGCCAAAATGCTAGCATCTGAATCATAGCTCCATTACTAGCTAGCCATGTGATCTTAGGCAAATTAACTTCTCTGTTTCAGTTCCCGCAAATATGAGGTTGTGAAAATTAACTGAGTTATTTTATGTGATGTACTTAGAAGTGTGCCTAGCCCATAGTAAACATCCAATAATCTGTAAAGAGAGAAAAAGGGGACATGGGAAAAGAGAGAGGCAGAGACAGAAAAAGATTGGTGGGAAAGACAGCCAAGGAAAAAAGCCCACCGAAAAGCAGTGGACAAAGAGAAGGGGGCTATAAGAAAGCCTGGAAAGTTGCTAAAGGAGAAAAGAAATTAAAACCAGCAAGGAATGTAAGAATCTCAAGATGAAGTGTTAGTTCAAAAGTTGGATCTTGCTGGGTGCGGTGACTCAAGCCTGTAATCCCAGCACTTTGAGAGGCCAAGGCAGGCAAATCACTTGAGGTCAGGAGTTCGAGACCAGCCTGGCCAACATGGTGAAACCCTGTCTCTACTAAAAATACAAAAATTAGCCAGGCGTGGTGGCGTGTGCCTGTAATCCCAGCTACTCAGGAAGCTGAGGCGCGAGAACTGCTTGAACCCAGGAGGTGGAGGTTGCAGCGAGCAGAGATCCGGCCACTGCACTCTAGCCTGGGCGACAGAGTGAGATCCTGTCTCAAAAAAAAAAAAAAAAAAAAAAAAGACAAATGAAGAGTTCACAGGATCGGTATTTGGGTCAGTAGGAGCTCTGAGAGAGTGCAGCACAAAAGCAGAAGCAGGAGATGTGTGGGAGGCCACTGCACAACCTCCTCACTAGCTCCTGCTGTTTTTACCTACTTGTGTGTGTACCTAATAGAATTTTTCTTGATATGAAGGTGCAACATGAAGATTTAGCATTTTCTTTCAATTTAGTCAGCTTCCTGCTTTTCATGCAAATTGGTCTGGAGAGAGCGTTTTAAGTAGATAAAACAAATTCGCAAAAATTATATTATTTTGATCACCTTCCCCAGTTCCACCACTATCAATCAACATCGCCTGCTCTTTCTTTCACTAAGAAAACGCCAAAACAAAAATATTAGAAGGTACAGTAAGAGCCTGTCTCAATAACTCTACAGCGCTGGAGCGGGAACGTCGGTGTATATGAAAATGTGCTAGGGTATGTGTTTAACATACCGATTTTCAGGCCCTGCCTTCAGAGAGATCCGGGAATCTGGATTCTAACACACCTTCCATGTGATTCTGATGCACGCAGCCTAGGAAGCTGACTTTTCAAAATAATCACTCAGAAATGTGTAAATATATTGAGTAAATACACTTTGGTTAGAAGATCAGGGATATCACAAAAGCAAGGCAAGATATTTCATGGTACTTAGTCCCACACTTAAAGTATTCCTAAACAGAAGTGTTTCTCAAGCTTTAAGGATTGTTAAAATACAGATTGCTCAGCCCCACACTATTTCTGACTCCGAAGGTCTAGAATGTGGTCGGAGAATTAGCTGTAACACGCTCGCGGGTGACCGTATGTTAAAAACTCCTGCTCTTCAGCTTCACAGAATTGTAACACAGTCCTTGGGTGTGCGTGGCCTTAGGGGAGGCGGGGAAGAGGGATGAGTTCCAGGACACCGCTCCCTCCGTCCCCCACGCTCCCCCGTCTCCCCCGCACCCCCACCCCCGTCCCCCACCCTGCCTCCCACACCTCCCCCACGCCTCACCCCTCCGCCAGCACAACGCCAAATCCGCACACACACAAGTCCCGCAGTTGACCCTGCCCAAGCTGCGAATGTGAATGGCCCTCCATACACGCAGGGTTCCTAGCCCACCAATGCTGTTTTCCATCCATATTTGGTTGAAAAACAATCCGCGTATAAGTAAGCCTGCGCAGTTCAAACCCATGTTGTTCGGAGTCAATTTACTTTGCTCTCGTCTGTCAGCAACATGAAGAAAACCATGCTGGTCATTATATACATATATTTTAAAGCATTAAAAAATAGGCTGGGCATGGGGCTCACGCCTGTAATTACAGCAATTCGGGAGGCGAGGCGGGAGGATTGCTTGAGCCCAGGAGTTCCAGACCAGCCTGGGCAACATAGACACGTCTCTATTTTAGTAGAGATGGGGTTTCACCATATTGGCCAGGCTGGTCTTGAACTCCTGACCTCAAGTGATCCGCCGGCCTCGGCCTCCCAAAATGCTAGGATTGCTGGCGTGAGCCACCTCGCCGGCCGAAAAATAAAGTAATTCTGATCCATGGTGGCAAATGTCACACAGCCTTACATAGTAAAGCAGGAGAATGATTTCACATATCAATTATACCAGGTGGTCTCAAGGCCACCCCAGGGAGGTCAAAGTGCAGACGTGCAGACTTTGCTCCTTCAACTACATCGCAGTGGTTTTGCACAACCATCCTAAAACTTCCCTGAGAGGGTTTAAATGACACGTGTAAGGGTACTGGGTTCAGCCTTAGCAAAAGATGTTGTTTCAATTTGAGCATACGTCAGGAGAGAAATAGTTTGAGGATTATTTCTCCTCCCTAACACATGGATGTTGTGTAAGAACTCAAAATGAAGATTCAGTTAATGATGAAAATCAGCTTACTATTCTCGTAAATGACTTATTTTCTAACTATGATTCATAATTACATACTTGCATAGCGTGTGTTCAACATGACTGTGCTGTGATTCTTTCTAGCAACTAGTTTTAAATTCCTTTAAAATGAGAAACCTGAAAATGTTTTTGGATGATGCATTTATTGTAACAAATTTAAGTGTAGGATTCCTTCATAATTGTACATTTCATCCTTTTTTTATAGTAAGTACTTTTTCACAAACATATATTACATGCTGACTTTCAAATAAGAAAGGCTATCACAGGAAATAATACCTGCTAGGATTTTTCTTTTTTCTTTTTCTTTTTTTTTTTTTTTTTTTGAGACAGAGTTTTGCTCTTGTTGCCCAGGCTGAAATGCAAATGGCACAATCTCAGCTCACTGCAACCTCTGCCTCCGGGTTCAAGCGATTCTCCTGCCTCAGTCTCCCGAGTAGCTGGGATTACAGGCACCCACTACCACACCTGGCTAATTTTTTGTATTTTTAGTAGAGACGGGGTTTCACCATGTTGGCCAAGGTGGTCTTGAACTTGTGACCTCAGGTGATCTGCCTGTCTCAGCCTCCCAAAGTGCTGGGTTTACAAGCATGAGCTACCACACCCAGCCAGGTTTTCATATTCTTGTTGGAAGAGTATTACTTTAAATGTATATGCTCAAGTGGAAATTGTTAATTATGGAAAGAACAGGTGTTTCATGAGAGAGACAACATTTACAGTCTTTAATAAATTTATGACAATTAGAAATGAAGATTTGTGACCTCAATTACATAGTCACAAATTTTTTGTAGGTGAATTTAAGGCAAACAGATTTTTTTAAACAAATTACTGGTGATGAGAGTGGAAAATAAATACCATTTTATCCCTCCACTTTCACATTGGCTTAGAGAATAAGAGAGGTTTTACCTCACAGGTGTTTTAGATGCGAACCAAGTGGTTCTGATCTGATCACTCTAGTATAACGATGAGATTTCTGGAACCCCATGGGTGTCCAAAGGTGCTTCTGTCAAGGGAATAATGGCCACAGTGTGAGCTGCCAAATAGCTATAGTTTTTCAAGATGCCTTCTAAGCTGCAGTAGAAGGAAAAGAGAATTCCTTCTTTCTTGGAAAAAAAAAAAAATTGATTACCATTACAAAGAAAAACAAAAAAAAGAAAAAAGTTGTTTTTAAAATTAAAGTAATATACATATGGTTTTTAAAGTATTAAATAAAAGAAAAATGGTTTTCCTTTTTATAACACTCTCTCCTCAGAATTAACCAAAGTTAATAGTGGTTTGGTATATATACACATAAAAATACTTTGCATACATCCCAGGTTATACACCTTTCCTTTGTCTCATTAACACAAGTGCACTCATACTAAGAGGTGACACCATTCTAGCAGCCCTCGCTCACTCTGGGAGCAATCTTGGCTCACTGCAAGCTCCGCCTCCCGGGTTCACGCCAGTCTCCTGCCTCAGCCTCCTGAGTAGCTGGGACTACAGGTGCCCGCCACCATGCCAGGCTAATTTTTTGTATTTTTAGTAGAGATGGGGTTTCACCGTGTTAGCCAGGATGGTCTCGATTTCCTGACCTCGTGATCTGCCCACCTCGGCCTCCGAAAGTGCTGGAATTACAGGTGGTTTGCAGTTTTGATAGATATTGTTAAATTGGGTTCTTAAAGAGTTGCCAAGTTTCACTCCCACTAACAGTGAATAAAAGAGCACATCTTTTATTCACTGGTTCTTTTCTTAATCATTGCTTCCAGCTACAGTAAGAGAAGGGGCGTATTCCAAATACTGGCAAGAACCTGTCTACTGCCTGTAGAATTCTCCACTTGTCAGTGCACCAGAGGACTTGCTGAATTCTGGTGATAACTCTCAAAGGCATCTCTCTAATTTCACTAGTCAGTTTATCATATAAATACATATTTAGCATATTTATCAAAGGATAACCATCATATGCTAGTTTCCCTAGAGCTTACTGATAATCTGGAATTTTTGTATCTGTCCTATATTTTATTTTGTCCTTGGCAAATATATAGTCCCAGTATCTGGATGCTGATAATAAATAATAATAGCTGCCTCATATTGGATGATTGCTGTAGGAACTCAGAACATATTATACACATTATCTCATTAATCATAAAGCATCCCTTTAAGGATGGCATTTTCATCTGTATTTCAAAATAACATAAAGCTTGAGCCACAGACTGTTAAGAATTTCCCTTAAGGGTCTTCGTGAATTAATCGGTTTTATATGTTCTGGTCCTTCTGATTTGAGTTCAGCAAAGTTCATGACAGAGGCTCTCTGAGTTCTCTTCATTAAGGAAAGTCTCAATGCTTTTATAAAACCGTAACAAGCAAAATGGAGCAGAGGTCTCCAGAGGCAACAGGGAAGGTTGTGAACTACTTTTCTCAAAGGATTTTGCCTTCTTCCATTAAACAATTACAAAGGAACTAAAAATCAGGCCACAGGTAGGGAAGAAATCACATTGTAGATTATAGTTTACATTAATCTTAAGATCCAGGAGATTTTCATGCTGGTGATTTAAATGAGACAACAAAACCTATAAAATTTCATGAGACACTCTCAAGCTTTGATTAGATTGGAATAGAAGGCGATGAACTGGAAGTTTTGCTAGGTTGGTTAGACAAGATGTAGGGGAAAACCTGTTATATAGGCCATGTGAGGCCTAATAACAACCTTGGCAGAACTGTCTGACAATGACACCAAGTGAAACGTTCCATTCAGCACCACCACTGCGAAATCTAGGACTGGTTACATGGAATTCCTGGCCTGACACAGAGAGGGTTTCCTACAGAAGCCCCATGTGGGCCAAGAAAGACCCTGACAGGACTCCGTAGCATTTCCTTCACGTTTATTAAATTGCCAGCTACAGGTATACTGTGGATTGTTCCATTGTTGCATTTCTATTCTTCTCTCATGAAAGTTAAGATTCTGAAGATACACAAAAAGGCGAAAATGCCTTTCACACAGGAATCCCACTCAGGGATCCTCTTCCTGTAGTTCTGTTTCAGTAAGGGCTGCCATTGCCTCTTCCTGTTAGAATTTGCAGCAGAATCCTATGGCCTGGGAGGAGGAAATGTACTATAGTGAATAGAAAAAAAATAATACAAAAGCCCATAAATAAAATCCCCTCTCTTGCTTTATAACTTCAGTCAAGAGTGACTTCTGAACTAGTAGGAGAGATCAAAAGACAGTATACAGACTTTTTTCCAGAAAGAATGCTGGTACAGAATTTTTTAGCATTTCAAACACTAAAATAGACCGAAGGAATTAAAAAAAAATAATGTGCAAACTACCGTGGGCTTCAGTTAGCAGAACTGATTTGTTTTCTATAGCAGCAAAATTAGATGTGACTATCTTCAATGCTATGAACAATGGAGCTTAGCTACATAGCTCACATTTGTGCTAATTTCAGGGCATTAAATGGTTTTTCGTTGTTTTTATTGTTTCAGGCTACTCAAAAATATGCACACTCAAGTAGCTGTACTGAAAAATTATGCCATGTTTGACAAAAAAGCTCTTATGATAACATACAATTGGTATCTCCGACACTTGAAAGATTTCCTACATGTGAAGCAGTTGCTTTAAACACACACATGCACATACTAAGCTGTCCTCACTAAGAAGAGGCAAGGTCAGACTCCAAGGGGCTCCTGTCTCCTGTAGGGTTTGTCATTAGAGAACAAAGGCAAATTGCCAAAGCCTATGTACATGAATTTTCTTTATCCTCCTTTGTTTTGGTTATGAGGCCCAACCTAGTGATTTTACAAGATGCCTGCTGTGTTCCTGAGAAAATAAAATGTGCAAAGCATGCTTCCCTTCAGCTTGTCCATACCCATGGGAGACATCTTGAGTGATTAATTGCGGGATTCTTAACTGCTCCTCTCTCCATTCCTTTGGTAGTTTGGTGTTAATCACAACAAAGTTGTCCTTTCAAGTGAAAATGCTGGTAGGTCCCTTTAGGTTTTACTGGGCCCCAGAGACATTTGGCCTAATCTGAATCTGAAGCTTAATTTCCAAAATTTAATGGATCTGATTTTTTTTTAAGTCACTCATACTGCCAAAACTATAGATGACCTTTTTAAAGATTCTTTTAGGCAATTTCAGTGGTTTGGGAGAACATTCAGTGCGGAAATCTTTGTATTCTCTAAAACTGGGAAGCCTTTTTATAAACTCACACAATGAAATACATTTAGCACTAGAAGGGATCTCCAAATCATCTATTATAGGCCTATTGTTTTATCAGATAAAATTTCCATGATACAATTTTTTTGGTAAATATGTATATTTTGGATAAAGTAATATAAGCATATAGTTCAAATTTCAAAAGGTACAAAACACTGGACAATGAAAAATAAATGTCTCCCACTCCCAGTCACCCAGTTAGCATATTTGGAGGGAACCACTGTCACCAGAGATAGTCTATGCATGCTATGATATCCTTTCAGCAAGAGCTACAGACCTAGCAAGACCAAAGAGGTCATAAATGAGTTGTATTTGGAATTATCATAAAGTAATAGTAGACCTTTTAACTTCAGTCTCAACTCTCATTACGTACTAACTTGAGCAAGTTAACTAATCTCTCTTCCTCAATTTCCTCATCTGTATGATAGAATTAATGATACCCACCAGTCAGGACTGTCAGGATTATGTGAGGTAATGTACCAAAGTCCCAGATACGTATCTTAATTTTGACTATGGGAAAATGTAATCTTTTTTTTTTAATCTATCTGCATTCTAAATGTAGAGGACCACAGTTTCATTAAGGTAGGAATGAGGATAACCATACAAAATATATAATAAGGAAAAACGTGGTATGATGTCTGTTTGCATAGCACTCTCAGTTTATTTTTCCCAGCCTTGATGAAGTGGATTGGCTTCTTCCTCAATCACTTTCATTTCATTAATAGTTGTCTTTAATCTTCTCCAAGAGCACATCACACAACCTGAAAGTCAGAGGCCTCCCTGAAATCCACTACTTTCAAAGATTGTATGCTGATCATATTACTGAGAGCGTTCAAGAGGAGGGAACTTATCATTTAATAAATTTTGATGATGCAACTAATGTGTGCTAGATATTCTGCTAGGTGGTACAGAACCAAGCAAAACACAGTGGAGAAGATGGTACTAACAACTGTTCTACTTAGGGAGCCAGGAAATTGAAGGGATTGCTTTGTCTCCTAAGACCTAGAAAATCATTAGTCTCACTCAAATTTAAGAGCTCAATTGTAAGAAAATCCAATCAAACAATTTAAACAACTAAGGGAATGTACTGGCCGATGTGACTGACGAACCAAACACTGGGCAGATTTTAAGAAAACCAGTAGTCCCATAATGTCAATCAAGACCTACTTTCTTTCCACTGCTGCACTGTCTTCTGTGATGCAGTTTTCATCTTAGGCTGAATGGTAGTCAGAAGCAACCAGAGTTACACTCTTCCTAGTTCATATCTACAAAAGCAGAGAGTACCTTTGAAGCAACTCCCATGGATCAGACAGGAATTTTCTTTTCCAAAAACTGCAGCAATTGGCTGGCATTGGTGACTCGGGCTTTTTACCTTAGCACTTTGGGAGGCTGAAGTGGGCAGAACACTTGAGCTCTGGAGTTAGAGACTAGCCTGGGCAACATAGGGAGACCCTGTATCTACAAAACATCAGAAAAATTAGCCAGGTGTGGTGGCCCCCTCCTGTGGTCCCAACTACTTGGGAGGCTGAGGTGGGAGGATCACTTGAGCCCAGGAGGTTGAGACTGCAGTAAACCATGATCCCGCCATTGCCCATCTGCCTGGGTGACAGAGCAAAACCCAGTCTCAAACAAAAAGCAAAACAAAACTCCAGCAACTGTCTCCTTTATTGTCCATTAATGGTTCACATGCCTACTCTGAATCAGTCACATGGACAGAATGATGTGATAATGCTGATTAGTGTTAAGACAAACAGGTTCTCTGTAGGTGGGCAATCCAACCCAAGCCATGCTCAAAAACATACTGTTTGTTTAAAGTAGAAAAGGCTCTGGATTGTGAGAAGGGATTTTACAAATGTCAGTGTGAGCTCTTGCTACTGCTTCTCTCTGCATGTCTATTCTAGGTTGTTTTTGTAGGCTGGCTCCATGTGTAAGGATTTTACTTTGGGTTTCCTCATAATTTGATGTCCATGTAGCTGAAGCCTGCCATAGAGCTCTCACACTAAATACCCATGACCCTGCAACTCCAATTCTCATCACTTACCTATGACTTTTGTGTCTCAGTGAAATTTTTTCAAACAATATCATCTAGTTGGCCTGGCCTAACCTATGGATTGGCTCTCAGAGTAGGTCTCCCCACACTGGTCCAATCATCATAACCAGGGGAGTAAGGTCATATGATATAAACATAGATGACTAGGCCCATCTGTTCAGCAGAGGAACAGATCCTTTTAGAAGAGAATGTGGGCAGAGAGGCAATTATATACATCTCTCACCAGAAAAATCCCAGGGGTGGAAATGATGGGAAGAAATAGCACCAAATTTAAAGAAAAGAGAAAAGCTGCCACTGTAATTCAAAATTAGACAATGTAACTGATCATAGATTTTTGCTATAATCGCTATTTTGGCCTTATAATCTCTGAAATTTACTTTACAGAACACTGAAACACTTCTTTGAGGATAAACATTACATAAGAAAACAATCTTTGATCTAGAAATCTAAAAAGATATTTATGCTCATTATATCCCAGGTGCTGAAAAGTGTCAAAGCACAGCTAAATATTATGCCATTTTTGCAGACTCGGAATGAGTTTAAACACTGAAAGAGCTACCAGAATACCCCAGCAGAACATCTCAAGACAAAGCTTTCTTTCACTCTTAAGAATATTACCAGGCTGGCACGGTGGCTCACGCCTGTAATCCCAGCACTTTGGGAGGCCGAGGTGGGCGGATCTACCTGAGGTGAGGACTTCGAGACCAGCCTGCCCAACATGGTGAAACTCCATCTCTACTAAAACTAAAAAAATTAGCCGGGTGTGGTGGCGGGTGCCCAGCTACTCAGGAGACTGAAGCAGGGAGAATCGCTTGAACCCAGGAGGAGGTGGAGGTTGCAGTGAGCCGAGATTGCACCACTGCACTCCAGCCTGGGTGACAGAGCGAGACTCCATCTCAAAAAAAAAAAAAAAAAAAGGAAAATTACCTATTTGCACTTCTCGATTTCCAGGAAGGTGTTAGAGATCTTCATCCCATCCCCAGCCCAAATCTAGATGTGTTCACTGCAAAGGGAGAAGTTTTTGAGTTCTCAGCAGTAGCTGTGGCTCCAAGGAAAGCAGTGTTATATCAGTATTAGAGTACACAACCAAAGCTCTGCTGGAGCAAAAGAGGAACACAGAAAGCTAGGAATAACAAATGTTTTTCTTCACTCTCATATGATTCATTCAGGCTTTCTTTGACCTATATAGCCATCTGACTGGCTACTGTTTTCTTTCTTTTCTTTATTTAGAGATGGGGTCTTGCTGTATTGCCCAGGCCGGACTGAAACTCCTGGGCTCCGGTGATGCTCTCTCATGAGCTTCCCGAGCAGCTGGGACCACAGGCATATACCACTGCCCTGAACTTGATTAGGAATATTTTAAAATGTAAAATAATAGTGAAAGGATTCCCTAGTCCCCACAACCTGGGAATGGATCTAGTTGAGGACACCAAAACTTTCTCCTGAGACATGGAAATTGCACTGAAAGTTTTCTTGATGGTTCTAATGCATTAAGAATTAAGACTCTTGGGCCGGGCGCGGTGGCTCAAGCCTGTAATCCCTGCACTTTGGGAGGCCGAGACGGGCGGATCACGAGGTCAGGAAATTGAGACCATCCTGGCTAACATGGTGAAACCCCGTCTCTACTAAAAATACAAAAAAAACTAGCCAGGCGCGGTGGCGGGCGCCTGTTGTCCCGGCTACTCGGAGGCTGAGGCAGGAGAATGGCGTAAACCCGGGAGGCGGAGCTTGCAGTGAGCTGAGATCTGGCCACTGCACTTCAGCCTGGGCGACAGAGCGAGACTCCATCTCAAAAAAAAGAAAAAAAAAAAAAAAAGAATTAAGACACTTGGCCAGGCTCAGTGGCTCACGCCTGTAATGCCAGGACTTTGGGAGGCCGAGGTGGGCGCATCACGAGGTCAGGAGATCGAGACCATCCTGGCTAACAAGGTGAAACCCCTTCTGTACTAAAAATACAAAAAAAAAATTAGCCGGGCGTGGTGGCGGGCACCTGTAGTCCCAGCTACTCGGGAGGCTGAGGCAGGAGAACGGCATGAACCTGGGAGGCGGAGCTTGCAGTGAGCCGAGATTGCGCCACTGCACTCCAGCCTGGGCAACAGAAAGAGATTCCGTCTCAAAAATAAGAAAAAAACAATTAAGACTCTTTGCCTAGATTACCCCCAAAATATTAAAAATAACAAAATAAAGTGGAACTAAGGAAAAATATAAGACACATAGAGAAAATACTTTTCAAAAAATGTTATTTGACCTATGGCTAATTCTGATTTTAAAAGCAGTTAAACAAACGATACACATCCTAGCGACGCTTATGACTGAAGAAACCATTGATACTTAAAAGAAGGGAAGACTTTAGACATAAAGGCAGAGTGGAATTTTTTAAATCAACATTTCATGCAGCAGCTCCACATGGCCTTCCCATGTCTCAATAGCTTTGATTTGTGGAAATAATGGTTATGCAATTTCCGCACATTGTGCTCCAATCACAGCATGTAAGCAACAATAAAAAGAAAACAACTAAATGTACTTGAAGCTGGAGATTTTGATAAGGTTTTCTTTTCACTTCACAAAGTTTGTTAACTGGATATTTTTCTAAGGCAACTGAAATATTCCTGCTGAGTTTCAGACAGATATATGTAAAGACAGCAAAGTGTCTGATTTTCTTAAATGTATCTATGGCAGCAACACTAGTTAATTTAGTCATGAAAAATTAACCAAAAAGAAACTATCAGACTATAAGAATTCCACAGTTGGCAGATTGTTGGTCTTTCTCTCTCTCTCTCTCTCTCTCTCTCTCTCTCTCTCTCTCTCTATATATATATATATATATATATATATATATATATATGCCATCTGTTTACAGAAGATGAGAAATGTTGGAGAAAATTATTTCCCTTAGGGTATAATGTTATGGCCATTCAGAGAGAGGTCTCTGGTATTTTCAAGGAGGATTTGGTACAAGAACAAGACAGCATCAGGTCTGCACAGTCATTGGCTGAGAAAAACAAAGATGATTTCCTCTAGTCCATTTTAGTTTTACTCTTTGAACTTCCAAGTGTATTTATTGTTTTTATTTTTAATGTGGCACGGATTGTTTTAAGAATCAACTTGGTTCCCTGTTTTGAAGTCCTTTTTTTTTTCTTTTTTTTTTTTTTTTTTTTGGTTTGTTGAGACTGGTTTCTAAAGTGCTCCACCTCCAGTCATTAGATGGGGGGCTACAGCTTGGAGAACACACAGTTCTGAGTTCAACTGCGGACGGGATAATGAAGGGCAGCTGCAGAAGGAGGTAGAGCTGCAGATTTGGAGGTAGGTGGCAATACAGTATTTCAAAATAAAAACTACCAAGCTTCAGATCGGTGATAAATTGTCATGCACTAAGTGTACCTGGAGAAATAAAACTAATCTCTATCCATTTTAATTCTCTCAGAAGGACTTTCCCTCTTACACATAAAATCCTGGGAATTTCCCCCTCCTCATCCAGTCGTCTCTAGGTGATTAATCATACATTGGTCACTCGTCACTAGATGGCATTGTGCAATGTTTCTTGACAGCAGTAACTAAATTGGTAAAGTTACAGCTTGGGCTATTTTTTTGGTATTTTCTTCTTTGGGATGGATCTAGAGAATCTAAATCTGATCCTGGATATGTCATCATCTTTATATGTTTTATGAGTTTGGCTTTGTAAAATTTGTGTCTTCTTTGAGAGTCTTTTTCTTAGTATAACTTCCTAGTATATGAACCCAATAATTATTAGTCTTAAATGAACATAAATAAATTCTTCCTCTAATTTTCCTCCAAGTCACATGTACAAAAGTTTACTTACATTTGCAGAAATAAAATAAAGCTCAACATATCTAGGATCTCTACCTAGACATGAAGGTAGAAAAAAATATATATGGAAATATGCTTTATCTAAGCATGGCCAGTTGAAATATAGATGTGGATAAGCCATGAAGATAGAGTAATATAAAAAGATCAGTTAATGCTTTCATAAAACTGTGAAATTCACAAAGGAAATATAGTAGCCATAAGTAAGTAAAACTGATATAAATATGACATGAATTAGTGGTCACAGTCTTGTACTCTTCTGGACATGACAAATAATTGTGACCATTTTTATTTGTTGTGTTCCCATAAACCTTATGGTACTGAAGAATAAATTCTAAATTTCTGTGCTATCAATAAAATAGGACACATTTTCCCAAGTTATAATTATGACTTACTGACCTGAGAATTTGTAAATAATAATGGATGATAAAATGAATTATTTGGAGTGAAGCTAGCAAGATAAATTACAGATAGATAGATAGATAGATAGATAGATAGATAGATAGACAGATAGATAGATATGGTAGATAAATGCATAGCAGATAATACAGCATTTGACATTCCGAAGTTATATAAAAACTATAATATTGCTCTGCTCTTTTCATTTACTTATTTTAAAATCTGAAAAATTGTTTCTCTGTTTTAATTTGTTTTTTACTTTTTATTTCATTCATTTATCCATTCAAAAACATTAACCAAACACCAGCTTTGGATCTGTTCAATACCAGAGATGCAAAGATAAGTAGGATACCAAATTTGCCCTCAAAAAGCTTTTAGTCTTTTATGTTTAGCATCCATAAAGTAAATACCAGAATCATTCATGAAAGAAGGAGCAAGGGGGAAGGAAAGAGGGAGAGATGTAATGCAAAGAGTCTTAGACAAGGAAACAAGATGCAGGCCGGGTGTGGTGGCTCACACCTGCAATCCCAGCACTTTAGGAGGCCAAGGCAGGAGGATTGCTTGAACCCAGGAGTTTGAAACCAGCGTGGGCAACATAGCGAGACCCTGTCTCAAAAAAAGAACAAAGAAAAAAGGATGCATGGTTTATGGTCACAGCTCTGCCAGTAACTCATGCTTTAACCCTGGACCTCCCTCATTGTATGTTCAAATGAAATAATTTTATAGAAAAGTGCTTTGTAAACTGTAAAATGTTTTTAAAATATTAGTTTTTAAAGCTTTTTCCTATAAGAGACCCAGTTTTTTTGTTTGTTTGTTTGTTTGTTTTAATAGAACTTTGATCCTTCATGCCAGTGCATCTCCCTTTTAGTTTTCTATTTCAAAATTCCAGCTGCATACATAAAGCCCATTAAATTTCCAACTCATCTTGTAAAACAAAAATTGGACAGAAGCACCACAGTCTTCTAGAGAGAAAAGGCAAAAGGCTAACCTAAATGTCCAGTGATCACATCAAACTCTAAAACGTTGAGATGCTCTGATTATCCCCTTTCCCCCTTCTACTCTGCTGATTCTCGCTCCTTCTCTTAGTTTCTGCAGGTGCAAAATGTAATTTCAAGTAAATCTGTTACAATAAAACATGAAAGATGAAAGACCTCCATTCTGGTCCTAGGCCGTTACCTCTTCCACACTTAAATGGTAGGAAAAAACCAAAAAGGGTTTGAATAGATTGCTAGATTAGGAGATTCAGTACAATATCATCTATTCTTAGACTAGCTTAATAGTTCTGCAAAATGCCTATTTTTCGTTAAAGCCAGTCCTACCATAATCTACTATAGATAAGTCAGAAAATGTTTTGTTTTCCACAGATTGTATACAGAAATCATTATGTAAGGAATAAGAAACCCAAATGTATTTAAGACCACAAAGAAAGATACATAGGTGGGGGAGAGCATTAGGGAAAACAGCTAATGCATGCTGGCCTTAATACCTAGGTGTTGGGTTGGTAGGTACAGCAAACCACCATGGCACATGTTTACCTATGTAACAAACCTGCACATCCTGCATGGGTTCCTTGGAACTTAAAAAAAAATAAGTTAAATTTAAATTTAAAAATTATATATTTTTAAAAAGAAAGATACCAATAAAAGTGTCTTTAGTCAAGTACTTGGCTGGATCTAGGTGTGTGTAGAGAAGTGTTTTATCTTAATTTCCTGGTCCATTATGTCTTTTCCTGGTCCATTATGTCTTTTACTTTGTTACTACATTAAGCTGTTTGTAGTATGATGACAGCTTACTAATAAAAAAATGATTTCTAGCTGCCTTTCTAGCGGCCGGGCACGGTGGCTCATGCCTGTAATCCCAGCACTTTGGGAGGCCAAGGCGGGCGGATCATGAGGTCCGGAGATCGAGACCATCCTGGCTAACATGGTGAAATCCCATCTCTACTAAAAATACAAAAAATTAGCTGGGCGTGGTGGTGGGCGCCTGCAGTCCCAGCTACTCTGGAGGCTGAGGCAAGAGAATGGTGTGAACCTGGGAGGTGGAGCTTGCAGTGAGCTGAGATGGCGCCACTGCACTCCAGCCTGGGCGACAGAGCAAGACTCCGTTTCAAAGAAAAAAAAAAGTGATTTCTATTTTTTTAAGTTTTCAACAATTTTTAAATTCAATTAATTTTTTCCACCCTGCCCATCCCTCAAAACTAACTTCTAATTAAGCATTTTGGCTGAAAATGTTCCCTCAATACATTAGAATAACCCGGTTATTCCTGGGCTCAAGCTCCTGGGCTCAAGCAATTCTCCCACCTCAGCCTCCTGAGTAGCTTGGACAACAGGCATGTGCCATCACATGTGTCTAATTTTTATTTTTATTTTTTTTTGTAGAATGGAGGTCTCACTATGTTGCCCAGGTTGGTCTCAAACTCCTGGGCTCAAGGGATCCTCCTGCCTTGACCTCCCAAAAGTGCTGGAATTACAGGCCTGAGGCCTTGGGCCCAGCCTGAATGATTCGTTTCATCCTAGACTATTTGTTTACCTTCAGACATGGGCTATGAGAAAATCTAGAGGGTTAGAAATAAATGTTTAAAGACCAAGATACTTATTTAATATATTATTTCTTTCCTGACTTTTCCTTCATTTTTCAGGTTTATGACATTTTTGTCTTTATTTAAAATATTAATTCAAGCCAACAAGTATTATAAAAATGACATATTAGTTTTTGTGCACAAAGAACAGAGGAAATGGAATTTTACTTTGCCAGTTTCAGAGACCATAGCACTCAAGCTTCTCATCATCAGTATATTTGGATGAAAAGATAGTCTTTGTCATGAAAGTATATGCACCCACATTTAGCCATGGACAAAACTTTCCTGGAAGGAAGCAGAGATTTTTTTTTTTGTTATTATTTTGGGAAAGTGTACTGAGGCATATCTCTAAAAATAAAATAGCACTTCATCAGTACTGGTCATTTTTTAGCCACGTATGACAAATGATCACATATGCTCATAAAAATCTAAAAGGAACTGAATGTTGTTCTCTTCTGAAATGGCCAAGTATCTTTCCTTTAAACTGTATTTTAAAACAAAAACACATTTTACCACTTTGATTGAAGAAAATGCAGGAAGCCATATGGTCCCACCCAAAGTTCCTGCATGCAAAATATCATGGGGAGGAAGGTTCAAGGTGTTTTTAAGAACATAACTTTTATGTTTCTGCCCTTTAACAATGGCACTTCCTGTTTTGTCCTCTAACTATAATGAGGCTATCAAGAAAGATTATGAACTTCTCCTTTTTGCACAGTGAATAGCATATGTATACCATCTTACCAGGTGTGTAGAATTCAAACTAAGTATTGCCATTACTCAATTCTCCTGAGGTCCAACAAGTTGATCTAGGGTCTCCCAACAAAGGTTGGAATGTTCAGTAATTTATAGTTACCTAGTCATAAATCTGGTATTGAAGTCAACAGAATGTGCAGTATTCCTTGTCTCAAATACACATGAAGCTACATGTTGCAACTAAATGGCCCCCGTGTTTTACTAGAAGTTATTAACAACCCTTAACAGATTAGGATTCAGTGATTGCCTCCTTCTAAGGCAATTCTTTTTTCTTCTTTTTCCTTTCAAAAAAGAGAAAAAGAAAGGAAGAAAATAGGAAAAGAGGATAAAAGGAAGGAAAGAAGGAAGAAAGAAAGGAAGTGTGGAAGAGGGAGGAAACATGAAGGAAGGAAAGAAAAATAGAGTAGAATGGGAAGATCATGACTTCAAGTGAGAAAGAAGCTACTTTCAATAATCAGAGTACCTGTTGCTTCCCAAAATCAGAAAAAAAATGTGTTTTTAGGGCCGGGTGCGGTGGCTCATGCCTGTGATCCCAGCGCTTTGGAAGGCCAAGGCAGGCGAATCACTTGAGGCCAGGAGTTTGAGACCAGCCTGGCCAATATGTTAAAACCCCGTCTCTACTAAAAATACAAAAATTAGCTGGGCATGGTGGTGGGCGCCTGTAATCCCAGCTACTCTGGAGGCTGAGGCAGGAGAATCGCTTGAACCCGGGAGACAGAAGTTGCAGTGAGCCAAGAATGCACCACTGCACTCCAGCCTAGATGACAGTGAGATTCAGTCTCAAAAATAACTAACTAAATAAATAAAAATAAATTTCTTCAGGCATTTCTTATTATAATTAATGGTTTATGTTTGGTCTTTAAAAAAAAAAAACGAAAAAAGGACATGTTTTAGACGTAGATTCCAGATTGTTACCCATACCGAATGATACTAAAACAATAACACGTTTGCTAAAGCAAAAGATAAGAAAAACATTCACAAAGAATGCTATTGGTATAGCTAATACAGTGGCAAAGTTGTTAAGACTGCTAATCCCTTTTGGAAATCTGTGCAACTTGATGAGCAGATGCACAAAAGATAATAGTGGGAGATCTGAGATAACCAACGATAGTTAGAAAAGTCCATTTTTAGCAGAATGCATTCCAGGGCAGAAATAAGTGTAAATGCAGATTTTCTGGCATAAAAACTAAAGTGATTAGGCTTTCTTGACTAATATTTCTATGAATTTATAAAACTGAAATCAGACCAGCCTGGGCAACATAGGGAGACCTCGTTTCTACAAAAAAATTAAAAAATTAGCCAGGCCTTGTGGCATGAGCTTGTAGTCCCAGCTACTCGGTAGGCTGAGGCAGGAGGATTGCTTGAGCCCAGGAGGTCAAGGCTATAGTAACCCATGATTGTGCCATTGCACTCTAGCCTGGGCAGCAGAACAAGACCCTGTCTCAAAACAACAACAAACAACGAAAAAAGAAAAAAACCTGAAATCACCATAAACAATTGTCAAAAACAATTGTTTTCTCCTTTCATAAATAGTAAACACTTTGTAAAATAATTGTGCTCTAAAAATTATCACCAGTATGGCCGGGTGCGGTGGCTCACACCTGTAATCCCAGCACTTTGGGAGGCGAAGGCCGCCCCCCACCCCCCTGCCGCCGCTTTCTTTTAACATTATAAGCATTATATAAACATTTTAAACCAAATTATTCTTTTTGACCCAGGGTCGTGATAAGAACCATCCCGTTACAAAGTGGTGGTGTATCTATGCTTGCTTTTACTTTTTCTGGCCCCTCACAATCTCTGGCTGTTGCTTCTCTGTCCTCTCTTGGTTGTTCCTTAACAGTCTATTTTTATCTCAGTAAAGTACTCACTGAAAGTACCAACCTTATTGTTACATAGTTTAAAAGAAGCCCCAGCACTAAGCCAGGCTTTTTTTTTTTTTTTTTTTTTGAGACGGAGTCTGGCTCTGTCGCCCAGGCTGGAGTGCAGTGGCCGGATCTCAGCTCACTGCAAGCTCCGCCTCCCGGGTTTACGCCATTCTCCTGCCTCAGCCTCCCGAGTAGCTGGGACTACAGGCGCCGCCACCACGCCTGGCTAGTTTTTTGTATTTTTTAGTAGAGATGGGGTTTCACCGTGTTAGCCAGGATGGTCTCGATCTCCTGACCTCGTGATCCGCCCGTCTTGGCCTCCCAAAGTGCTGGGATTACAGGCTTGAGCCACCGCGCCCGGCCGCCAGGCTTTCAATAACATTCCAACTTCAACAGTTCCTCCTTGCCCTCGGATATAGCTCCTTCTCACCTGTCATGGACTCAGAAACCATTGAGCCTATAAACAAGCACATTGGTATAAGTCCATAGGCCAGGTGAAGACCTAGATGGTAAAGTACGTGGGCTTTGTGACCCCACTATTGACCTCCAGGCTAATGAAGGACTGACTTAGTGAGCAGTTCCAAGATCACTGAGCTCACGGTTCCCTGTGGCTGTCTCCATTATACCTCCATCATAACCAGGGCTTCAGGAGGGGCCTCTGAATTCCCCCTTCCACATTTGGAACAGTATGAGGGATGCAGCAGAGTCCAAAAACTGAGTGACCAGCTTCAGGGTGCCAATGGGGGACGCTGACAAACCAATCACAAAGTTGGTGCCATTTGCTCTTGGGCAGGAGAGGTGAGGCCCAGGTAAGAGTGGCAGCTGGAAAGTGAAGAGCAGACCTGGCTCTCAGTAACGGTAGGGATCAGACTCAAAGGGGCTGTCACGGGAATGCCCAGGTACAGGGCCTGCTTCTCAGTCAGTTGGTCAGCTTCTCATTCAGCTTGCTCCAGTGGGCTTCAAGCACTGCTTCATCCAGCTTCTTGGGCCCAAAGTGAACCCTAATGGGATACTTATCTGGGTGAGTCTACAGCTCAATCTGTGCCATCACCTGGTTGGTGAGGGAGTTATTCATCAAAGAGCTGGGTTGGCCCGTAACACAACCCAGGTTGACCAGCCAGCCCTCAGCCGGCAGGATGATGCAGCACCCGTTCTTTAACCAGGAACAGTCCACCTGGGCTTGACGTTCATCTTCCCAACAGCGTTCTTGCTGAGCCACTTGACATCAATCTCCATGTCAAAGTGCCAGTGTTACCATGATGGCATCATCCTTCATCTGCTTAAAGTGCCGATCGAGGATGCTGCCATTACAGCCTGTGGTGGCGACAAAGATGTCCTCCTGACAGGCCTTGTCCATGGTTGTCACCTCATAGCCCTCCATGGCAGCCTGCAGTGCACTGATGGGGTCAATCTCAGTGACAATGATGCGGGCCCCAAAACCCCTGAGGGCCTGGGCACAGTCCTTACCCACATTGTCATAGCCCACTATCACTACTACCTTGCTGGCAGTCACCACGTCTGTGGCCTGCATGATGCCATCTGTGAGGGATGCTGGCTTGCTCTTGGTGACAGAGCTGTTCACATTGATGACAGGCACCTTCAAGATCCCATTGGCCATCATCTTGTGTAAGTCGTGGACCCCAGTCGGGGTCTCTTGGGAGATGCCTCGATGCCCAACAGGAGCTGTGGGAACTTGGTGTGGAGGAATGACATTGAGGGGCCCGTCCTTTTAGTTTGCTGCCTGCTGGATGCACCACTGCTACTCCTAGTCTGTTTCTCCCTTCCAGGCGTACACTGGAATGCCAGCCTTGGCAATGGCAGTGCCTCATGGTCCTGGGTGGAGAACAGGTTGCAGCTGGACCACTGCCCCTCAGCAGCCAGGGAGATGAGGGTCTCAATGAGGACGGCGGTCTCCACAGTCCATGTGCAGACGGCCAGCGATGCGGGTGCCTTTCAGTGGTTTGGAGGTCGAGTACAACTCCTACCCGCACATCAGGTCCAGCATCTCCTCCTCTGCAGTGTCCAGGGTCTTGTGTCCCCAGGCAGCCAGATCCGTATCAATGACTTTGCAGGGCAGTTTGTCAGACATGCTGGAGGTGCTTCTGCATGGAGTGAGGGACACAGGCGAAGGGAGCCAGGCCTCTGACTAGGGACAGACATGGCACAGGCTGTGCCGGGCAGAGCAGTTTAGGTTTTTATATAATTTCTCATAAGTAAACAGTTCATAAATTGATACTTTTGATTCATTTACAATATCAGTCAGGTCAGAGAATTAGGGAGTAGATAAAAAATATGTATACACATATATATATATATTTTTTTGAGACAGGGTCTGGTTCTGTTGTCCAAGCAGGAGTTCAGTGGCACAATCTTGGCTCACTGCAGCCTCAACTCTAGCAATCCTCCTACCTCAGCCTCCCAAGTAGCTGGAACTACAGGCATGCCACCACATCGGGCTAGTTTTTTATTTTTTGTAGAGGGTTTACCAGAAGTAGATACATAATTTTTAAAAACCCTTTATAAGCTAAATATATAATGTGACCATGATAATTCATTAAGTTCACAAGACACTCAATGCCTAGATCATTTTATCATTAGAAATTAAGGCCAGGTGTGGTGGTTCACGACTGTAATCCCAGCACTTTGGGAGGCCACGTCTGAGAGGATCACTTGAGTTCAGGAGTTCAAGACCAGCATGGGCAACAGAGTGAGACCTCTTCTCTATTAATTTTAGAGAACAAAAAAATTAAAATTAAAAAAATTAATGTTTAAATTAATTTTTAACTGGATCTCAGCAAGTCCAGTTTTACATGATGAGAGTTATTCTCTATTTTAATTATAGTACCACTCATTAGTTAATAAATTCATTTTCCTCTTTGTTAAATAGAGATAATAGCCCCTACTTCATACGAGTGTTTGGAAGATTAGAATGATATAACACATGTGAAACGCTTAGTGCGATGTCTGGTGTCTTACTAGTGTACAGTAAGCCTGCTATAAAATTACTAGTTTTAGGCCAGGCACAGTGGCTGATGCCTGTAATCTCAGCACTTTGGGAGGCCGAGGCAGGTGGATCACCCAAGGTAAGGGGTTCGAGACCAGCCTGGCCAACATGGTGAAACCCCATCTCTACAAAAGTTAGCCAGGTATGGTGGCACATGCCTGTAGTCCCAGCTACTCGGGAGGCTGAGGCAGGAGAATTGCTTGAACCCAGGAGGCAGAGGTTGCAGTGAGCTGAGATCATGCCATTGCACTCCACCCTGGGCAACAGAGCAAGACTCCATCTCAAAAAAATAAATAAATGAAATGACCAGTTGCGATAGTGTTACTGATGATAGTAATGATGATGCCTGTTCTACAAGGGTTCTAAACTTCCTCCAGAGGTTTCTAGTTTTACCTAAACTAAAAGGTAAGCCCCACCCTCCCCACCTCTCTTGTTCTCCCTGAGAATGCAATTTTCATACAGAAATGAAATGCTAGAATTCCAACGTCCTGCAGAATTACAGGATGTCTACAGGACGCTGGAATTCTAACTTTATTCCTCAGTAATTCTTACTTACTTACAATAGTTCTTTTTTTTTTTTTTTTTTTTTGAGACAGAGTCTCGCTCTGTCGCCCAGGCTAGAGTGCAGTGGCTCAATCTCGGCTCACTGCAAGCTCCGCCTCCCGGGTTAACGCCATTCTCCTGCCTCAGCCTCCCTAGTAGCTGGGACTACAGGCGCCTGCCAGCAGGCCCGGCTTATTATTATTATTATTATTTTGTATTTTTAGTAGAGACGAGGTTTCACCGTGGTTGGCCAGGATGGTCTCGATCTCCTGACCTTGTGATCCGCCCGCGTCGGCCTCCCAAAGTGCTGGGATTACAGGCGTGAGCCACCGCGCCCGGCATACTTACAGTAGTTCTAACATTGTTCCTCAGTAATTCTTACTTAAGGTGTGTGTAGACTTGAAGAATGACAAAGCCATCCTTGGCTTGGTGCGGTAGCTCATGCCTGTAATCCCAGCACTTTGGGAGGCTGAGACGAGCAGATCACTTGAGGTCAGAAGTTTGGGACCAGCCTGGCCAATATAGTGAAACCTTGTCTCTACTAAAAGTACAAAAATTAGCCGGGAGTGACAGGGGCCTGTAGTGCCAGCTACTTGGGAGGTTGAGACAGGAGAATCGCTTGAACCCGGGAGGCGGAGGTTGCAAGTAGGCACCACTGCACTTTAGCCTGGGCAGCAGAGTGAGGCTCAGTAAAAATTAAAAAGAAAAGAAAAGAAAAAGCCACCCTTGAATTATTTGGAAGCTGCTTCTGAAGAGAGAGAACTCACAAAGTCAGCACTGTTTTTTATTTGACATTTGCTCATTTTGCAGTGAAAACCACACAGCAAAGTCCTTAGAATCATCACTTCAAAGGTCTAAGTTTTAATGTCAGTTATATCTCAAGTGTAAAATTGTAGCCCTACAGAGTTTGATAAAATTGTAAAATGCAGTTTGTATGTTTAGGGACAAATTATCTGTGCTAAGAAACACAGAGAGAATTAACAAGCTATAAAAATTACAATAGCTAGAAATTTGCAGTAGATTAGGATTTGATGGGGATCCATGGTGATGCTAATTAGGAACAGCAAGCCCCTCCCACAAGCTCATCACAGGAATACCTTAGATTGAGGCAGGCTCGGACCATTTTGACCTTTCATCCTATCTCTTCCTACGAAGACAGAGGGAGATTTATTTAAGGGAAAGCAACTCTGGTATTCTTCTTTGGACCTAGAGCACCTTGAAGAGCTGTTGCCAGGGTAAGTCTTCTTATGCTCCACCCACCCTGGGTTTAAGGCGTATCATTACTGGTTTAAGGCTGGGGAAAGGCTATTTAGTGCCTCTCTGACGTGACTGTGTATTTCTGTACTATTTAAGCACTTGAACTTGATGTTGTGGGGCTGGCACCCAACCAAGATTCAAGGATGGTAGAGCGCTTCTGGTGTATTAATGAACTATTTTGTCGAAGATGCAAATTTCTACAGAATAGAAACTGATAATCCAAAGAAAAATTTTGTCAACTTTGAATCAAAGATTCATGTACCTTGTCCACATCCTCTCATCCAACCTCCTTTCTCATTAGCAGAGAAATAAATCTAGGAATGACTAAATCTAGTAACAAAATAAGTGTTTGGCACATAGAAAACTAAATTACAGATATTAATATATACACAGGAGATCATTTATTTTAAACTTAAATTATTAGATCTATGTTTTTAAAAGCAATTCAATGTGAGATGAAACAAAACTGAGGTGACTGATTTCTTTGCCATCTCTAAGCGATGTGGTGTTCCGTCTAATAGCTTATGAGTCAGTAGTGTGGTCCACATAATTTAATTGTGAGAAATCAAGTAAGACAAAGACTATAGATTTGATTTGTTCCTCTCAATGTTGCTTTCAATTATGAGGGTCTAGATTCTAGGATCATGCAGAATATTGGATATATGACACAATTCTCAGGCAACATTATTTGAGGCAATAAACAAAAGTGCAAAAAACTTGTGTCTGTTTTAACTTTCCTGATAAACTTTTTGTTTTTTTTGTTTTGAGACACAGCCTTGCTGTGTCATCCAGGCTGGAGTGCAGCGGCACAATCTTGGCTCACTGCAACCTCAGCATACCAGGTTCAAGCAATTCTTGTGCCTCAGCCTCCCAAGTAGCTGAGACTGTAGGCACACACCACCATGCCTGGCTAATTTTTGTATTTTTATTACAGATGGGGTTTCACCATGTTTATCAGACTGGTCTTGAACTCCTGGCCTCCCTCAAGTGATCCGCCCGCCTCAGCCTCCCAAAGTGCTGGGATTACAGGCAACTTTACATAAACTTTTGAATTCAGAGAAAAAGGAAACAATAACAAAAACATTTTAGCTCCTTCTGTGTGAAATATATAATTTTGACACAGATAGTAGTGCATATGTCTATGCTGATGGTTCATAACATCACAGTAATTTGCACAGTGGATGATACACTAAAGTCCTTTGGTTAGCAGCTTATAAATAGTTTGAGGCTTATGTGAGGCTTGTGTGTAATTCTGTAAAAAAAAAAAAAAAAAGGCAATTTAATCAAGAAAGATTTTCAGGCTGATAAGAAAATGGAACTAGTAAAATATTAAATCAGTAAAATGCATAAAATCATAATGAAAAAGATATACTGCTAGCATGACCTCATGTCTTTAAAGTGATCATGAAACCTCAAATACCTAAATTATGTGATGAGGGAATATATTCAGAAAAATTAAGGGTTAAACTGAACACTAAAAATTTTTCTAGGCCAGGAGCAGTGGCTCACACCTGTAGCCCCAGCACTTAGGCAAGGAGGCTGGATCGCTTGAGCTCAGGAGTTCAAAACAAGCTTGGCCAACTTGGTGAAACCCAGGCTGTACAGAAAGAAAAAAAAAAAAAATTAGCTGGATGTGGTGGTGTAGGCCTGTAGTCCTACTTGGGAACCTGAGGCAGAAGGATCACTTGAGCCCAGGAGTCCGAGGTTGCAGTGAGCCGTGATCATACCACTGCACTCCAGCCTGGACAGCAGAGCCAAAACCTGTCTCAGAAAAATTTTTTTTTCTACTCTAAACGAGTCCTTTAGAAGCACTGATTCAAACTGCAAAACCCTTTTATGAAATGGTGAAACAGAATAATATTACATGAATGTAAAAGGACATTAGGAAGGACAAGAGATGATGAAAATAAATGCAGATAAATTTCCATACAATGTAAAGTATGCACATTAAAACTTTTAAAAAGCATGTGCAGTTTTCATAATGCTGGTCTTAAAAGTTGAAGAATCAAAGGTAATACAAAGAGAAGTTGTACAATACAGAGACAAAGCTGTGGTCATTAAATAGTACTTAATACCTTCTGGGAATTTTACATTGAACACTGAATATGGGTAAAAAATGTTCAAATCCTGGTTTATATTATATATCCTCCACTGGAATTGCTTTGTAGTCTTAAAAAAAAAAGTTAATATGTTGCACCTTGAGATTAGCTGTGGCAAGGGTATAATTTTAAAAATAAAAGAAAATTACTTACAGGCCCAGACAGTTCTGTAGGCATTTTAGGTCAGTGCCAACTTTTAAGTGTACTGGGAGGTGTCCAGTCCCATAGAAGCACAGATTCCAGGCTATTGGAATGGCTGAAGTGTGAATTAACTCTGTTGGTGCAAACTCTCTTCCAGCTCAAAATATTCTCAGCTCCCCAAAGCAGCAGGCCTATCCCAAGTTTAGATTTCTGAAAACTTCTCTCTTGTAAAGTATGTTATTTATACTTCTTGTTGAATGCCTTGAAAATTAAAAAAAAACAAAAAACAAACAAACAAACAGAAAACTAACAAAAAAAGTATGTTATTTATTTATTTTTAATTATTAAAAAACATTTTTTTTTGAGAGAGTCTCCCTCTGTCTCCCAGGCTGGAGTACAATGGCATAATCTCAGCTCACTGCAACCCCTGCCTCTAGGGTTCAAGAGATTCTCATGCCTCAGCCTCCCAAATAGCTGGGACCACAGGTGCACATCACCATGCCCTGCTAATTTTTTTGTATTTTTAGTAGAGACGGGGTTTCGCTATGCTGACCAGGCTGGTCTTGAACTCCTGACCTCAGGTGATCCACCTGCCTCAGCCTCCCAAAGTGCTAGGATTACAGGAGTGAGCTACCATGCCCGGCCCTAAAGTATGTTATTTAGAAGGGCAAAACCTCTGGAAGAAATAATATTCTGGAAACGAAGGTCAAGAGTAGCTTTAGAGAAATTCTGGTGATTATCCATTCACTGAAACAAGTCAGTGAAATGAGCACACTAAGTAAAACTGTGACACATCAGTAATGTAAAACTGGAAGAGTTTTGTTTTGTTTTTCTTCTGTTGTCATGGGTGATGGTGGTGGTGTTTGCATTTTTTGTCTTTGATTCAATCTTCAGGTAGTTTGTCATACAATAATTTTAATAAATAAAAAATAAATTTCAGATTATCCTTTTTTTTTTTTTTTTTTTTTGAGACAATGTCTCACTCTGTCACCCAGGCTGGAGTGCAGTGGCACAATCTCTGTTCACTGCAACCTCCACCTCCCCAGTTCAAGCAATTTTCCAGACTCAGCCTCTCCAAGTAGCTGGAATTACAGGCATGCATATCCACCTCGGCCTCTCAAAGTGCTGGGATTACAGGCATGAACCACCATGCCCGACCCAGTTTCAGATTGTCTTTATTTGACATACTGTATATAGCCAAGTAGATATTTCTCAATCCTGTCTAAAACCTGTGCTGATCTAGTCTTAAACTCTCTTCTTAACCTCACACTGAGGCTTCGGCCATTAGATTATCCACTCAAGTCTCAGTTGCCTTTTTCCTTAGGATGCGATTCACATGCACCTCAGAGACCTGGAATGCCCACCTCTCAGCTTCCTTTCTCTTTGCTAATCCTCTTCAACTCTGTTTTCCATCCCCAACCTCCCATATTCCTCTTTTCTGATTACCACAAACTGTAGTACTTCTTGTTTCTCAATGTCCAACACTGAAATGTTCAAAGTTTAGGAAACTGTATCCAGAAATAAAGCTGTATGTAGTAGAATTTCTCATAAGGGTACCTCAGGTAGGCAAAGCATTACTTTGCTATAAGTAAATAATCCATCATTTGCTGTGAAACTCTAAGATTGAAGTTTCAAGAACTGAAGAGAGGGCTAGGTGAGCCTCAGACACAGCACTCACTACGCACAGGGCCTGAAGGGTAACAATGACCTGTAATGTCAGGCCGCTGTCAGCAGGTCCCTGATTGCAGCTGTAATACTTGCAGACCAAGAGGTATTTTGCGCCGTTTGAATCTCTAAATTTCAAAAACTACTATATGCCCCTATAAAATGGAATATTTGCAGGCTGCCCAGATCTTATAGTGTGTAGTACTTAATTCTAAAAGCCTTTCAACGGAGCCAACATTAGCATTTTATTATTTTTTTCTTATGAAAATAACAAATTAAGGCTAAACCCTGGCTTAGAGATGAACTATTTCTGGCTCACTATCCTTTGGCCAAATGCCTTAACCACTCAGCACACTTTTAGGTGTGCCAACTAAAGAGTTGGCACATCAAGAGATGGGAGAAGGGAGAAGGGCATGACTTTGCTTTTGTCTGGAAACCTGGTTTGTGTACAAATAAAACCAAAGGAAACCAATAATGTTTTTAAATAAGGGTATATTCTGGAATTGTGTAGGAGAAAGATGAAGGCCTCTTAAATGTCAAGGAACCCTTGAACAGAAACCCTGGCATCAAAGGCTGTGCATAAGGAGTAACAGTTCAGAGTAAAGGGAAGCTTGGCAACCTACCAAACCAGCGCAGTTTCTGCTTATTCTTCCTATACTTTAGACATGCAAGTGGGATAGTGTCTCTTGTGCAACTGCTAAGAGGAAGTGACCTTTGGATCGAAGGAAGTAGAAAGATTAAATCAGAAAGAATCAAAGTTCAGAGTCTGCAAAGCCATAAGCCCTCTATTTGGGCCAGCAAGGTCAGTCTCTTTTATTTTTTGTTTTGAGGCAGGGTCTCACTCTGTCACCAAGGCTGGAGTACGGTGGTGCAGTCACAGCTCATTGTAGCCTCAACATCCTCGGCTCAAGTGATCCGCCCAGCTTAGCCTCCCAGCTCAGCCTCTCGCATAGCTGAGGACACAGGTGTGCTCCACCATGCCTGGCTAATTGTTTTATTTTTATTTTTATTTATTGATTGATTGATTTTTTTGAGACAGAGTCTCACTCTTGTTGCCCAGGCTGGCGTGCAATGGTGCGATCTCGGCTTACTGCAAACTCCACCTCCCGGTTCAAGTGATTCTCCTGTCTCAGCCTCTCAAGTAGCTGGGATTACAGGCACATGCCACCATGCCCGGCTAATTTTGTATTTTTAGTGGAGATGGGGGTTTCTCAGTGTTGGTCAGGCTAGTCTGGAACTCCCGACCTCAGGTGATCTGCCCACGTCGGCCTCCCAGAGTGCTGGGATTACAGGCGTGAGCCTTTATCCCAGCCTTTATTTTCATTTTTTTGTGGAGATGGGGTCTCACTGTGTTGCCCATGCTGGTCTCCAACTCCTAGGCTTGTGCCTCCTCCCAAAGTGCTGGGATTATAGACATGAGCCACTATACTTGGATAGTCTTTATTCTAGCTCCGCTATGCTTTCCCTTGCTTCCTTTAGCCACTAAAGTCTTGTGGAAAAGCAATGTATATCATCAGATTCCAAATTCTTCTCAAGTTAAGACAGCGACTTTCTGGAGTTAATGGGTTGTGGCTTCATTTGTAAATCCTTGAAGGTAGGGTGCCCAATATTGTAAAACGTAACTCTAGATTTAGCTTACTCATCCATTGGGTTAAAATAAAAAGTATTTAATACCAAAAATTCAAAAGCCAAGTCAAAACTATCTTTTAAAGCAAAATGCTGACTCCAGTATTTTGGCAAAGTTTCTTTCCTTGATTGTAGTCATTTCAAGGAGAGAGAGGTTAACCTCTTCCCCTAATCTCACCTCTTCAAAGAAAAGAAGTTGAAGCAGAAAAATTAGCGCTGATCTCATGTTAGGATTCAAAGGGCAGGATGGGGCTGTATAATGTAGTGATGGAAATAAGATAAAACCCTTGTTACTGTTTTCCAGAAGCTAATCTGAGGGTTGCCATGGTAACTCACCAGGGTACAAGACTGTTGTGAGCTTTAGGGAACAATTTTGGGATACATTCTTAAAAGAGAATGTCAACTGCTTTCATCAAATGGGTGAGAAGTGGGGCACAGTGGCGCACATCTGTAGTACCACCTAATCTGAAGGCTGAGGCGGAAGGATAGATTGAGCCCAGGGGTTTGAGACCAGCCCAGGAAACATAGCGAGATCCTGTCTCTCTCTTACACACACACACAGCCACACACACATACACACACACACACACACACAAGTAACAGAAGAGGCCTTTGGAAGTGGATCAAAACTGATTTAAGATTTTGGTTCGAATTTTTGAAAAAGTACGTGTCTTGCGAGAAAAACAACAGTAAAAAGTCAACTGGTAAGTCTTGCCAAGTCTGTAGGGGAAGACACACCAAATTGCAGGGCTAAAAGAAAGAACCTAAAAGTCAAAAGCAATTGGAGCTATTTGGTAATTTAAATAAGTACATTCTGTAAGAATCGAAGCTATCTGCTATTAGCTTCTTTGTTGTCCTCTTGGTATTACTTATAGAAGACTCCAATTCAGTGCATTTGATCCTACTGTTTTCCCACATTCGTTTTCATTCTGAAGTCATTGTTTCTATACATATTAATTGCTTTATACTTCTTTTTCCCTTTTACAGAAAAGCTAAATGTAAAAAGGGTATCATTGCAGCAGTTTACCAGGAACAATTATTCCTGGTAGAAACTATTTAACTAAATACATAGGACCCTGCAACTAGATTTTTACCTTCCTTTTAATTTTATTTGAGTATGGTATTATCTAAGCTTGCCTCTTTGGCTTTTCACATTAAAGTACCATATCTCTCTGTAAGCATAAGAATCTGTACAAACAGGCTTTTTTTTTTTTTTAGCTTTTCTAGAAAATTTGGGGGGAAATGTTGTGGAATAGAATGCAAAATTCACAACATTTGAGACAAAACATAGAACTTGAAGGAAATTTTATATTTGCGGCAGGCCGGTTTCATGACAACTATACCCTCTTAGACTTCCCTATGATTCTCACGATTAGTACTTTATGGAAAATTATTAAAAGCCACAGTTCAAATAGTCTCCCGGGGATTCCTGAGGACCAATACAGTGCAATACAGTGCAATATGAAAACCCCAAATTACTATTTAATTATTTAGACTTAGTTTATGACATTTTGATTGGTTTTCTTTCTTTCTCTTTCTCTTTTTCTCTCTTTCTTTCTTTCTTTCTTTCTTGCTTTCTTTCTTGCTTTCTTTCTTGCTTTCTTTCTTTCCTCTGTCTCTCTCTCTCTTTCTTTCTTCTTTTTCTATAGCAATTGCAGGGTGGAGTATAGGTTAGTGTGATTCTAAGTCAAACGTCAGCAAACTACTTCCCACATACCAAATCAGGTCCATCGCCTGTTTTTCTACAACTTGCAAGCTAACAATGTTTTGTATGCTTTTCAGTGGTTGAAGAAAATCAAAAGGATATTTTATGACATATAAAAATTATATGGAATTTGAGTTTTAGCTATAAGTACAGTTTTATTGGAACACAGCCTTATTCATTTGTCTACACATTGTCTAGGACTGCTTGTGTGACAAGGTCAGAGTTGCGTAGGTGCCACAGAGACCATATGACTGGCAAAGCCTAAATATTTATTACCTGGGGTGGGCGCGGTGGCTCATGCCTGTAATCCCAGCACTTTGGGAGGCCAAGGAGGGCAGATCACCTGAGGTCAGGAGTTCAAGATCACCCTGGCCAACATGGTGAAACCCCATCTCTGCTAAACATACAAAAAATTAGCTAGGCATGGTGGCAGGTGTCTGTAATCCCAGCTACTCGGGAGGCTGAGGCAGGAGAATTGCTTGAACCTGAGAAGCAGAGTTTGCAGTGAGCCGAGATCGTGCCATTGTACTCTAGCCTGGACAACAAAGAGTTAAACTCCATCTTTAAAAAAAAAATATATATATATATATAGCTTTTTCTCTAAAGGATCAGGCTGACCCTTTAGAGAAAAAGCTAGTCGACCTCTTATCTAAATCATTATTTCCACTATTGATTGTCAAGTTATAGCCTGAGTTGTCTAAAGATAAAACATTAATCAAATTACATTAATACTCCACTAATGAAAGCTATTCTTATGTAAGTTCATTGTCTTGATATAGAAACTGAAAGGGTAGAGACCAGAGTTGATAGGTTTGACAAGAAGGAAGATAAGATACTGAAAGAGAAAACAAGAGTAATGTCTTCCAAAAACAATGGAAAACTTTCCAGTGATATTTGCTGATAGGTGTCCTTTTTCATATCAGAAACCAAAATGCCTTGTTTTCCACAATATGTAAACTCTAAAGACACTGTCACTTCATTAGCGATTTTCTTTCAGAAGAATTAATGATCAGTATGTGCAAGTTCAAGTTCTGACCTTATTTGTCAAACTGTCTGAGGTTGAATGTTCTGGGAAAATGACAAAAGGAAGGAAGCATTTAGATATGTGTCTCCTGAGACTTAATTCATCTTTGATTAACTGAAGAAGCCATAAGAATATCTTTCTGGGCAAATAATAACCAGCTTCCTTTAAACAGAGGAAAGGTACTCTTTTGAATTAAAAATCTAGTTGTAATTCTAATTTAGCCAAGTTTATTATCTCACTATTAAGAGCCTAAAGAGTGCAGTACTTTTTCTTGGGTCCTAGGAAATCTTTAAAACAAACAAACAAAACAGAACAATTGAATTTACAGTTGTACCACAGCTTTATCGGAGTGCTTTTCAATTATCTCGCTGATGCACATAGTGGGTGATGTTGATAGGGGGTAAATGCTTGCTTGGGTGTGCCCAAGATTATACACAATTCCAGGAATCCCTAGTTGTATTGAAATCCCTCATTTCACACTCAGAATTGTAGAATGCAAATGAATATAAGGAAAGCTATGAATCCACCCTTGTGTATGTATTAAATAAACTTCAAACATTTATGCCAATTTTACAACTTGTGAACAACAAATTACTTGACATGTCTCGTATTTTCTTCAAATTTGGTTTTGAGGTGTCTGTCTGGAGAATGACTATAAATTCTAGTCCTGCCCTGATGGGGCTTCATGGAAGGTGGTTGTGGATGCTTACAGTGTGCTTTTCACAGGATACTTCTTTATGATAGTGGACAGCCTAATGTCTAAGTGTCCAACCTCTGACCAGCTGTTCCTCTCACAGGAAACTTGTTTATATTGGCAGACAAACTTGTGGCTCTCATCTGACCTGTGTCCTGTTTAATCCTACAAGAAAGCCAATCTCTAGGAGAGCTCTGACCAGGAAAGAAGTTAGGTTCAGCTGTATCAGTCAGGTGAGACACAGAGGAGAACATTTAACAAAACACATGAAATAAAAGCAGTTTATTACTTACAGGTCCCAGAGATAAGAGGGCTGCATGCCTGGAAGGGGAAATGCAAAGTGGCGGCCCATCCAGGACACACATGCTTGATGGCGAGCAAGAGAGAGGGAGAAAGAAAGCCATGTGGGCTAAAGCCTTTATTGGGGTCCAGGGTGTTACCTGAGCAGGTTTCCAGTGGGGCATTCTAATCGGCGAGTCTAGAGCAAGCAGGCATGAGTTCAATGGAGGCACTTGTGGACTAAGATGGTCTCTGAGGCATATCTGTGAAGTCCATACAGGGTGTGGGGTCAGTGGGGTGAGTCAAGTAGATTGTATTTTGCTCTACCATAGGGAGGTGGACAGCAAGAGGCTGATAATACATCTGGATCAAGCACACTGAGGAACTAGGAAGAGACAGAGAACCGAAAACTGTCAAGGATGAGGAAGCCCTGCTTCTGGTATGAGAAAACCCAACTTATACTCAAAATGGGTGTCAAGGCAACATGAAATTATAAGAATATGCTATAACCTCACACAAACTAGTCACAACAACTCAGCTGAATGCAAATGATGACCTTAGAACACATTTAAGTTCAGCAATGTAGCTTAGCCAAAATATTGGATGGCTTGGTTCTTCAGCCCCTTTGAAGCATTCTTTGGGCAGTAACTTTGGTAACAGTGGAGTTAGTTGATGGCTTCAGCATCAGCGTCACAGTCGTTTGGTGAGATGAGGCTCCTGGTAGTGAGTTTAACAGTCTCTTATGGCTCTGCATTTGGCTCCACCTCTTGCACACATAACCCCTTTGAAACCCGTTGCCCACAAGTGCTGTGGGCTGTTCAGTCCCACTGGATGCAGATACAGGTAAAGGATCGATCTTCATCTCTGTGCCATTCCCCACAAGCTGCCAATGCTTTCCAGAAATCTCACTTGCCTCACAAACTGCTGAGGGAAATATTTCATTGCATCAGAATTACTTACTTCTGTGCACGCTCTGTAGCATTTTCAAGAATGTGCTCATTTTCATTAGGCTTGAACGACGTTCTTCCAAGGTCGTACCTTCTCAGAATCTTTTGCCCTTAAATATTTAAGACAGCAGGTACTTCAGGAATGAGCGTCTATCAAAATCATTTGGTATGAAAAGTCATTCAATACATGGTGCCTTTGTTTAACAAGTTACAGAAATAGAAGGAAAAGTTATAGTACGATGGGCGTAGATTACAAGGATATCTACTTTTAAAGAGAAAATGAAATGTCCTAAGTCAACACACTGGGCTTCTCCATTTCTTCTGTCTTTTACAATAACTTCATCAGACATGAGTAGCAGAACTGACCAGCAGATCAATGGGAGCAGTACCAAGCAGCAGTAAAGCAGTACAAGGCAAGTTAGGGTAATTGTTGCAAATCTGCAAAGAGTCTTCATTCCCCAGAGAGTTAAAAGTCTAATTGCCAAAGAGGAATGCAGCTGTCATTTTGAAATAGAAGAAATACCCCTCAACTATTAATATGGTGGCTGGAAGTGTGTTCTGCAGAAGCTAGGGAGTCTCTCTGAATATAGGGCTTGTTGCAAAAACTGAGATTTAATTACTGTCACATCTCTAGATACTAAATTCTTACAATATAGAACCCAATTTCTGGAAATGGCCTGCACTATTTGGCAGCCACAAATCCAACAGTAAGGCTGCCCACAGAGCCCTGTCCATCTGGTTGGATTTTTTCTCTATTTCTGCCTCCTAATTAGGAGATTAAAGCTTTTTTCCCCTCTTGATTTATATATGTCTTTCTTTTTTACTTTTGAACAATATCATTTCTCTTGGTTTATTTTTCTGATTCTCTTAAGTGTTTTTACCAATCAATAAAGCCTTTCAATTTGTTCCTTTTTTTTTGTTTGCTTCTTCCATTTTATTTTTTTGTGACTATGTTACTTCAATTTTAAACATGAATATGCTGCTGCTTTCAAACATCCTCTTTCGAAAGAAATGATAGGATTTTATAGATTTTCTTAGTAAGTGAGAAATCGATTTAGCAACACGTTGCAAACAAATTTTACCCTTAATTAGATTGAAGTTTTTGGTCATGTATATAGCTTCTATTTTTTTTCAAATTGTATTATTATGATCCATTTTCTGATTCATTAATTTCTACTCTTCTTCATTTTTCATCCTTCTGTTTACCTTAAGTTTAATTTGTTCTAGTCGCTTAATGTGAAAGCTTAGTGCATTCATTTTAAACCTTTCTTCTTTTCTAAAATACGCATTTAGCGTTATAAATTTCTCACCAAACACTGCTTTGGCAGCATACTGTAACTTTTTTTTTTTTTTTTTTTTTTTTTGAGATGTGGTCTTGCTGTATCACCTACTCTGGAGTGCAGTGGTGTGATCACGGCTCACCGCAGCCATGATTTCCCAGGTGTAACTGATCCTCCTACCTCCATCTCCCAAGTAGCTGGGACTACAGGCTTCTGCCACCACACCCAGCTCATTTTTATATTTTTTGTAGAGATGGAGTTTCACTATGTTGCCCAGGTTTGTCTTGAACTCCTGGGCTCAAGTGAGCCACCAACCTCAGCCTCCAAAAGTGCTTTACTGGTGTAAGCGACCACACCAGGCCCAATATGTTGTATTTGAAATTTGTACTCACATCGAAGTATTTTCTTCTTATTACCATGTGCTATTTAGAAGTACATTGCTTAATTCAAATATCTGAGGATTTTCCATGCATCTTGAAAATTATTGATACCTTGTTTCTGTGGAGAAGGAAAGAATTCTTATCCACTGCTAGGTTCATAGCTGAGACCCCTATAACAAAAGACATTAACAGCCAGGTGTGTTGGCAAGGCAGAGGATCCCTTGAGCCCAGGAGTTCAAAACCAGCTTGGGCTATATAGTGAGACCCTGTCCCTACAAAAAATAAAAAAATTAGCCAGGCATGGTGGTGCGTGCCGACAGTCCCAGCTACTCAGGAAACCGAGGTGGGAGGATTGCTTGACCCCAAGAGGTCAAGGCTGCAGTGAGCCAAGATTGTACCACTGCACTCCAGCCTAGGTGACAGAGGGAGACCCCGTCTCCAAAAAGTAAAATAAAATAAAAGACATTAACAAGAACAGCATACACATTTATTTAATATAAGTGTTGGGTGACATGAGTACATTCATTACAGAAACAAGGAAACAGGGAAACCTGTATATTTTCATGCTTAGGTTTGATGAAAAGTGAACAGTTGTGGGAAAATATGATTGGAGGAAAAAAGGAGTATGAACTAATATTAATAAACTGGGAGAACTTAGCAAGAGAGGGCGCTTGTAATGAGAGTCTTATGAACTGCCTCAGAGGAGAAGAGCGACCGGAAGAGAAGGCTTCCTGCTTCTGCTGTTTTCTCAAATGTCAAGGTACCATATTTTGGGCTAACATGTCTTGAACCCTATAATTTCGTTCTGTTATGGCCAGGAACATCTTTTTAAAATTTTCAATTCCTACAAATTTATTGATGTCTGTTTAAGTCCAAAATTTGATGTAATTTCTTGAATGTTCTATTTATACTGAAAAAAATGTGAGTTATTATTTTTGGATGGAATGTTCTATGTATGTCATCTAGTTCAAGTTGCTTGATGGTATTGATACAGTTTGTTCATTGCTGTATCCCAAGTACCTAGAACTGTAGGTTCTTTGCAAATATCTGTTGTGTGAATGAATGAATGAATGATCTATATTATGGTGATGATTTTCATTTTCACCCTCGCCCAGAGTTCTAAAGATTAGGCTGGTTGAAGAATAATTGGAATCTAACTAGTGTATCTACACAAGCACCCAAGCAATTGCATATGAGTATTAAGCTGAAAGGCCATGTAGGTTGCATTTCTAGGTCTATCACCGCAGCGTTTACTGTATTTCTGATTATTTAAACTTCAAGAGATTGCTGCCTTTCAATACTGTTCTAAAAGAAAACATACCAGAGAAAAATACCTCAAAGCTATATATGGCAAGTCAGTACAAATTTGATTTCATGGTAAACAGCTGGGGATGGGTAGGGACTGAGACCAGAAAAAAATAAAAAAAGCAAAAAGAGAGAGATGGCGCTGATTTTTTTTTCACTTTAAGTTCTGGAATACATGTGCAGAACGTGCAAGTTTGTTAGATAGGTATACATGTGCCATGGTGCTTTGCTGCACCTATCAACCAGTTGTCTAGGTTTTAAGCCCTGCATGCATCAGGAATTTGTCCTAATGCTCTCCCTCCCTTTGCCCTCCACCCACTGACAGGCCCTGTTGTATAATGTTCCCCTCCCTGTGTCCATGTGTTCTCATTGTTCAATTCCCACTTATGAGTGAGAACATGTGGTGTTTGGTTTTCTGTTCCTGTGTTAGTTTGCTGAGAATGATCGTTTCTAGCTTCATCCATGTTCCTGCAAAGGACAGGATCTCATTCTTTTTTATGGCTGCATGGCCCTGAAATTTTTATATCATAAGTACATTCTTGAATGATTGTACATTTCTTATTGCACTCTCTCTTTACAAAACTTTTGTTTCTTTGCATAACTCTTTGCAAAAGAGCTATCAGCCATGTTTGTAGCCCAGGAATAAAAATGGTAGTTCTTGCAATAGAGATTATTAGTCTTTTTAGAGTAGTCTCACCATCCCCCCACACAGTCATATTTCATGTTTATTTCTTTTTAAAATTCAGGCAAATCAAATTAATTTTATTCTGAGATTTTTACAACACCCTTGAAATTACTATAAATATATTAGCTTGCTAGGAAAACCAGGATTTCTGGATTGGAATTGTGACTAATTTAGAAATTTAAAACGTATTAACTAGAGTTACAATTTTTGCAGTCTTCAAATGTGGTGGGAGGGTTATATTTTTTCTTTTCTTTTTTTCTCTTTCCTTTCCTTTCTTTTCTTTTCTTTTTTTGAGACGGAATCTCGCTCTTATTGCCCAGGCTGGAGTGCAGTGGCACGATCTCAGCTCACTGCAACCTCCACCTCCCAGGTTCAAACGATTCTCCTGCCTCAATTTCCTGAGTAGCCAGAATTACAGGCATGTGCCACCACACCCAGCTAATTTTTGTATTTTGGGTAGAGGTGGGGTTTCACTATGTTGATCAGGCTGGTCTCAAATTCCTGATCTCAGATGATCCACCCACCTTGGCCTCCCAAAGTGCTGGGATTACAGGTGTGAGCCACTACACCTGGCCAGGGTTATATTTTTCTTATTTGGTGCATCAAAATTAATCCATGTCAAGTTTGCACACTATTGATGTCCAGCTCTGCTGTCATTTCACTTCTCTAAGAGACTAATACCTTCTTCTTCTTTATCTTTCTTAACTTCCTCCAAGGAAACCTTGCTAGAAATCAAGTCTGGCCAGTTTTGCTAGTTCTTGCCTTAAGTATAAGTGCTATCTTTAAAATCATAGAATCCTGCATGCTAGTCTGAGATGTTTTTAATTAGGCCAAAACATGTCTTAGCCTGAGAATGTATCTGCATAATTCTAGGTTTTAATATATAAGACAGCTAGCCAAGAGAATATTATATGTGGATTTTTGTTGTTAAACCTATTGAAACTAACTTAACTTGATTCTCTATAAAAATCTTTCCTCTACCTCCTGAAATCTTTTAATTAGATACTGCTCTGAGTATGCCAACAATCACTTGACATTCTGTTGTTTTTAGCTCATGGTTACCTACATTTCTCTCCTATTTCTTCTCTTGTTACTCCCACCACTTACTACAACCCCAAAGAGCTTCTTTGTGCCTTGTTTTATGTAATCAGGAAGAATGACTCTGCTCTGGTATGAAGGAGAATCATTCCAAATCTAACAAGAACCGTTCAGTTTTCAGAATCTGAGAAGGAGACCATTAGTCATAGTTTTGAGGGCCATCACTGCCAGAGGCCTCTTGCAGTAGCCCTTGCTGAAAGAAGGAAGGGCTTGTGTGAGGACTCAGGCAAGGGGGCGCCCAGGTTGCCCTTCCCTTGGCCAGATGTGCCCACACCGTGCCACTGAGCTAGAAAGCCAGCACAGACCCTCTGTCTTCCTTAAGATGCCAAGAGGAGGAAACACACACTTTTCCTGAACAGAAAAAAAAAGGTGGGGGGGTGGTTATAGGCCAGGTGCAGTGGCTCATGCCTGTAATCCCAGCACTCTGGGAGGCCGAGGCAGGCAGATCACCAGAGGTCAGGAATTTGAGACCAGCCTGGCCAACATGGTAAAACTCTGTCTCTACTAAAAATACAAAAATTTGCTGAGTGTGCTGGTGGGAGCCTGTAATCCCAGGTACTTGGGAGGCTGAGGCAGGAGAATTGCTTGAGCCTGAGAGGCACAGGTTGCAGTGAGCCGAGACTGTGCCATTGCACTCCAGCCTGGGCAACAAGAGCGAGACTCTGTCTCAAAAAAAAAAAAAAAAAATGGGTTGTAAATCATGGTGCAAGTCTATAGTACTATGGGTTCTCTATAACTCCTGTACTTAGGTATTATGTTGGGTTGTCCTGGGAGGGAGGACACTTCAGTGCCAGCCTTCTTTTTTTTTTTTTTTTTTCTGCGATGGAGTCTAGCTCTGTCTCCCAGGCTGGAGGGCAATGGCGCGATCTCGGCTCACTGCAACATCCACCTCCCAAGTTCAAGTGATTCTCCTGCCTCTCAGCCTCCCGAGTAGCTGGGATTACCCACCACACCCAGCTAATTTTTGTATTTTGGGTAGAAACGGGGTTTCACTGTGTTGACCAGGCTGGTCTTGAACCCCTGACCTCGAGTGATCCACCAGCCTTAGCCTCCTAAAGCATTGGGATTACAGGTATGAGCCACTGCGCCTGGTCTGCCAGCCTTCTTTTGAAAACCTTTAACTCAGCCAGGCATCGTGGCTTATGCCTGTAATCCCTGTGCTCAAGCACTTTGGGAGGCTGACCCCAGGAGTTCAAGACCAGCCTAAGCAACATAATGAAACCTCATCTGTTAAAGAAATGTAAAACCTGTCACTGGTTTCTGAGTATGCTTTTATTTTGAAGATGTCCAGGGCCACTGGCCAGCTCTACCTGTGTGAAGTAGAAAAAGCCACCCTTCCCCATAGGCAGGGGAATACAGTCTCATGCCAGGGCACTTGGCTTGTCTGGCGTGCTTACGTAGTAACAGCCAGCGCAAGTGTGTGTGTGTGGCTGCCTGGTGGCTATATCGGTGAATGTGGCTGCAGGGTCACTATAGTTTAGGAAATAGTTTGTCCTTGATGCCTCTTGATATTACTTCCAGACAATGATAGCCAGGGAGTGCAAGGAAGTTACAGAGAGATAAGGCTGGTGATTATCACAAATTCTTCAGAGAAAGGCAATAATGGGTGGAGAAAAACAAAGGCTGCTCTGATCTTTGGTGTTGTCTCAGCTTAAATTTCCCTTCCTCACAGAGATCTTCTTTTGTCAACCCACCTAGAGTGAAATGCTGGTTTTTTTGTCGTCTTACAAGTGACACTTACTTGTATTTGTGTGGTTATCTTATTTATTAACTATCTTTTCAAATATTTCTGTGAGGTGTTTACCAATATATCCCCAACCCATAGCTAACTACTTGACACAGAGTTGGCACTTATTAGACATTTGTCAAATGAAGAAATGTCTTTAGCAGCGTCTGGCCATGGCAAGGCAGGGAAGTATGAAGGGAATCTAAAATCACAAGAAGGCAGAGGACGCATGACAGCCCTTGTTCAGAGGGATGCAGTCTATTTGATTTCTCGTGCCACAGGCTTTCTTCAATCCTGTCACCTTTTTCCAGATAGGAGTTGGTGGGCAGTTGATGTTTCATTGTTTGTTTTTAGCTACCATCCACTGAGAATGTCAGGCACTGTGCTAAGGACTTCATTTACATACATTAAGTCATCCAACCTGCACAACAAGTACTCTGTGAAGTATGTTTAATTATTATCCTATTTTACAAATAAAGAAACAGACTTGGAGGGTATGGCAGGGGTGGTGTTTGTGTGTGTGGTTATGTAACTAACACAATAAATGGCAATGCTAAGACTCAAACCCAGATCTATCTAACCCCAAATAATGCACTCTTATCTCGTCAGGTCTTGTTTACTTTGTAAAATATGTGCTTTGGTTTCAGACCCTGAATTAATGCATTCTTAAACATTATATTGCCTTCACTTTGAACAAAGTGATATGAGGCAAGAGATTCATAATGCAAATGCCTATGACCAACTTGCTTACCCTGCATCTAATGGCCCATCTACATTTGGTCTTTCTGGATTGTGACCTAATCTAGTAAGTCTTGGCCTCCATATTCATTTCCTTATTTTGCTCCCTTCATTGGTGCTTACTCCCCATATTTCAGGCAAAGAGCCACTGCACAGTGACTACAGCCCCCGGACAGATGTAGGCTGTTTTTGTAGGCTGTTTCTTACCCTAAGCCAGGAACACGGGGGTCTGGTTATGTAGTTTAACAGGGAACAATGCTTAGTCTTCCAAGTTGAGGAGTTCCTCTTTTTTTTTTTTCACTTTAGAATTTAACTGGCCAGGCATGGTGGCTCACTCCTGTAATTCCAGCACTTTGAGAGGCTGAGACGAGTGGATTGCTTGAGGTCAGGAGTTCTAGACCAGCCTGGGCAACATGGCAAAACCCTGTCTCTACAAACAATATAAAAATTAGCTGAGCATGGTGGCCCCTGTAGTCCCAGCTACTGGGGAGGCTGAGGTAGGAGGATCACCTGAGCCTGGGGAGGTTAAGTCTGCAGTGGACCATGATTGTGCTACTGCACTCTAGACTGGGTCACAGAGTGAGACCCTGTCTCAAAATATACATACTCTCTCTATATATATATACATTCTATATATATACTATATATATACTCTATATATACACACACGTATGTTTATATATTACACATATATATATTCTGCAATGAACATGGGAATGCAGACACTTCTTTTACATATTGATTTCATTTTCTTTGAATATGCACTCACCCAGTAGTGGGATTGCTGAATCACATGGTAATTCTAGTTTCAGTTTTCTGAGGAACCTCTATACTGTTTTCCATCGTGGCTGTATTCATTTACATTTCCACTATCAGCACACCAGGGTTCCCTTTTCACCACACCCTTGCCAACACTTATTACCTTTCATCTTTTTGATAATAGCAATTCTAAAACGTGTGAGGTGATATATTATTGTGGTTTTAATTTTCATTTCCCTGAGGTTTAATGATGCTGAGTATTTTTTTATGTATCTGTTGGCTATCTGCTTGTTTTCTTTTGATAAATATGTATTTTGGTCTTTTTGCTGGTTTTTTGATTGGGTTAATTGTTTTCTTGCTATTGAGTTGTTTGAGTTAGGAGGTGGTATCTGATATCATTTCAATTAAGAATCCTTCCAGACCATACCCTCCTTGAAGGTGCCACATACAGTTGTATCAGGCTTCAGTGGTTTCTCTTTTGGGCATTACTTCTCTCTCATCCACCCTCTCATCCCAGTTTCCTTGCCAAAAGAAGAAAGAAATGGGAAGAAAAACACTTTTCTTTGTCTTCAAATGCAAAATATACTTTTTGTCCTAGGGCCAATAAGGTCAACAAAGTAAGCATGAAATATTATACTCAAGGTAGGAGCATAATGCATGCTATGAGAAAGTGATACAAACCCTGCAAGATTTCAAAGGGATCTTTCACTGGGAGAAAAAGAAAAAAGTTGATATTGGGTGGGTGGGAATATGATTTAAAGAAGAGGAAAAGCCAGACTGTGTGTTGGGTGCGCTGCCAGTTTGCTATAGTCATGGTGTTGTAAAACAAATCAGTCCATAAGACCTTGTTTTATTTATTTAATCAAGTAATCACAGTGTCTCTGAAACTGTTAGATGCAAGCACAGAAATAGAAGTATTTATGAAGTCAGACTTGCAATTGCCAGGAAGTAGTAAAGAATGCCAATGTAATCTCTGCTACCTGTGTAAGTCCTAAGGGAAAGATGAGCTCATGAATGCATATATAGAGATTATTACAAGGTTGAATTAAAATACATTAAATATAGAAGTGGGTATAATCCCCTGAGGATATTCAACATAAAAAGAACAGCTGAAGAACAACCTGAAGCTTTAAAAGTAGGGGAATCTAAGATCCTCACTGGCTGGAGAAAACAGTTACTACACACCCTTCCAGGAAAACACTTTATATAAAGTTTAGTGTTTGAAAGCCTTAGCTGATCTAAGTGAATACAAATTTAAGAGAAGGGACTTGCTTTATCCTTCTATTTGTGGTCTCCACAGTCCCTGGACCTGAGAGGCTTCAATAATTGTCACCTGAGTTGGATTGAATTGAAATAAAGAAGCAAAGATCCTACATCATCTATTGAAATCTTTAAAGGGTAAGTTTCTTTTTTTTTTTTCTTAACCATTTGTTAAATGGTATAGTATATACTATTGGTTAAACAGTTGGACATTTCTTTTAGTATTTGATTTTTGGGTAACAATGTCTTCACTCATCCTGGAGTCAGTGCAAAGAGTGACAGACATGCTTTCCATCCACACACCAGAAGTGTCATATTTAGGTAGTGTGCCATTCAGTAAATATTTGGTGTGTTACTCAATTGACATCAACAGGGGACTCAATGGGGACCAAAAGTAAATTTTAAAGACCTTAAAACAGAATGAAGTGGCTACCAATTAAAAGGAAGAAATATGTAGATTCACACAAAGGAATAGAAAAAGAAAATGTGACTTAAAACTGAGAGAATGCTGAGACAATGACTAGCATTAAAAATGGAGAATCGGGAACAAGAAGGAAATTTATGTGCCCAAACAGACTGGTTTAAGCAGCATAATGTGGAGCAAAGGCTGTATGCAAAAGTAAGTCAAAATGATTGAAAAGAGATGGCCCCTCTCCAAATTTAGCCAACATAAGACATTCCTTTTGATAGAAAATGACCACTCTAAAAACTGTTGAAAGGAGAATCACAAAAGTAAACAATAAGAGAAAACACTTTAGAATAATGGAGGAAAAAAATTACAGTGCATAGGTATACATTATTAAAATTTCAGGAATGTCTATTTACTGCAATAACATATCATGAACAAAGTAATGAAGACAAGGTCTTGAAAGAAAGAAATATTGGGTGTTGTTTTTCTTTTTGTTATAATCTCTGGACCTAACCAAACATATATGGATGGAGATTAACTGCTTATGAGTACATTTAGAATCACAACCAAACTCATCCTTACATAATTCTGAAGCACAAATACAACCAGCACAAACTTGAAAACCTGGATAATTCTACTGGAAAGTCAAATGAGCCTTCATTATTGAAAGAAGCCATTTTCATTCTATGAAATAATTTAAAATTCTGAGTTAGTTACCCTCAGGCAAACTCAGAATTTTAATAGTAAGAAGAAAATAACAAAGCACACCACCTTGGAAATCTGCATATCTTTAACTACAAAGAATCATTGACAATACAGACATGAAAGGCCTAGGCACAGTTCTTTGAGTGATAAATTATGATTTAATTTAAAAGTAAATAGACTAATTTCAGACTATAATTTTCATGAAAAAATAAGGCACCAAAAATTTAAATCTTTTTCAGAACTTTTCTTCCACACAAAGAAAATAAAATAAGGGGGAAGCCCAGTAAAGAAAGTTTTTAGTCAGCTTTTGGATTTTTTGGTGTAAAGAACTGGTTATGAGGGTATAAATTTACTAACAGTTGGATTTTAGTCTGCTCATTTAGGTTTCATCTTGTATAAGCAGAACATCTTGTATTTGCAGGTTTTTGTTTTTTGTTTGTTTTTCAAGTGATTCTGTATTTAGGATCAGTTAGGCCATGAAAGGCTTTATTCTTGCTTTCTTGTTAATTGTGAAATAACAAACATTAACCAATTTGCCCTTAGGCTAAAGACAAGCAAATGTAATTCAGTACCCAGCTTTAAAAATTCTTTTGGTTATGTTATCATTTGGCATTCTAACCATCCTTTTCACTGACTTTACTTTTTACTGCATCGTCTTAAATGTGTAAATTTTATTTTTTTGCATATTTGAATCCATATTGACAATGATGTAGATGCTTATACATGCTTTGAGAAAATTTATGTATTGTGTGTGTGTGTGTGTAATTTATTTTAAAAATCAACATCTATCTCATGTGCACCTATTTGGAAGTATGCATCTAATACATCGAGGCATACTCTGTGCTACACTAAAAGAAGAGTAATCAACCTTTGCCCTCAAGGAGGTTACTATCTATTTTAGCTGATTTAATATATCATGTATGTTCTGTCATAGGATAAAAGAACAATTTAGCTTTGTGTGTGTTGAGTAAGAATCTTGTCTGAGCAACAGTAAGATAAAATGGTTTTGGAGTTAGGTGAATCTGAGCTTGAAACCTAGCTGTGCACACTTAGTACCTTTGTTCCTTCATTTTTTATTTTATTTTTCGAGATAAGATCTCACTCTGTCACCCAGGTTGGAGTGCAGTCGTGTGATCTTGGCTCACTGCAGCCCCAATCTCCCAGGCTCAAGCGGTCCTCTCACCTCAGCCTCCTCAGTAGCTGCAATTACAGGTGTGTGCCACCACATCTGGCTAAGTTTTTGTGGTTTTTGTAGAGATGGGTTTTTGCCATGTTGCCCAGGCTGGTCTAAAACTCTTGGGCTCAAGTAATCTACTCGCCTCAGCCTCCCAAAGTGCTGGGCTTACAGGTGTGAGCAGTCATACATACCTGGCCAACTTTTGTTCTTTGAAGTCTGAGATTTCCACTTATAAAATGAAGATACCAACTTTTAGCTTATAGAGGTGTCATGAGGGCTAAGTGCAGTAATGTATACAAAACACCTAATACATAGGCCCTAAGTTTTAAATTCTCTTCCCCCATACATATTATTTAAATGAAATGTTCAGGTTTAGCACTGTCCATTATTGTCTCTATTCATTTTGGTCTAGGATTTCTAAATCGATTTCATAAAAGCAGCCAGGCCATAATTGGCAGCACTTTTGAGGGGTGAATGGACAGTGAGCTAGTGTTAACATTTCAGACAGGAGGTAGGAACACCAGAGCATGAAGCTCAAGGCCCAAGCTGAAGCCTTCTAAGCATTCATCACCAGCCACAGCCTCTACTGTCTGAAATAACCTCCCACGGCTGGGGGGTGCCCAGTGGGAGAATAGGAGAAAAGCCTTCATCGTGTGCCTAAAAAGCCTGGAAAGAAGAAAAGGCAGGGATTTGTTTTGCAATAGCTTTTTGAAAAAGAAGAGCACATAAATTATATCAAAAGAGTTTCACTAGAAATAAACACTACGGCTTCTTATCCTTCTACTCCCGATCTACCAGATTAAGCTGTTGGTTTTTCCCAGAAAGAACACAAAAGAAAGTCTAACCAAATGTACGTCGTTCATACCTGAATGGCACTTCTGCCCACAGTCTTCTCTCTTGTTGAGCAATATAGAAAGTGAGCTTGAGGCCAAACTGTAATTCTCTACTTGAAACCCAGATCATCGATTTCCTCTTTGTCTTCTTGGTCACTCTGCAGCCATCTCCCTCAAAAGAAAATCAGAGTACCCCCTACAACTTCTGAGGAGACACCAAGCAATTCTAAAATGTAACTGAAGTCCCCCAAACCTCCTAGTTTTGGGGGTGTTTTGTCATTCTTTAGTTTCCCTCCTATGCCTATGAGAGAGGGAACTTTAAAAGAAAAACAAGTTGCCCATTCTTTCGTCCCCTGGGGAAGGAGTTGTTTTCTGTATTTTTTATTTATTTATTTATTTTTTAATTTTATTTTATTTTTTTTTTTTTGAGACGGAGTCATGCTCTGACGCCCGGGCTGGAGTGCTGTGGCCGGATCTCAGCTCACTGCAAGCTCCGCCTCCCAGGTTTACGCCGTTCTCCTGCCTCAGCCTCCAGAGTAGCTGGGACTACAGGCGCCCGCCACCTCGCCCAGCTAGTTTTTTGTATTTTTTAGTAGAGACAGGGTTTCACCGTGTTAGCCAGGATGGTCTCGATCTCCTGACCTCGTGATCCGCCCGTCTCGGCCTCCCAAAGTGCTGGGATTACAGGCTTGAGCCACCGCGCCCGGCCGTTTTCTGTATTTTTTAAAGTGAGAATTCTCTTTCTTAAGAATTCCACTTTTGTTGAACCGGTTGACATTTTGGTGGCGGCTTTCTAACTTGGACTTTTTTCCCTCTACTGTGAATTTTCTTTTAATTTCATTATTGAAATTTTAAATTGTGGAACAATCTAGATATAGGAAAGTATGCAAATCATATTATACCTCAGTGAATGTTTATGCATTGATATACCTGTATACTTCACTCAACTCAAGATCTAGCACATTTTTAGCCCACAGAAGGCTCCTGGGGCCCTTTCCCAACCAATAACTCCTCCCTGGTAAGCTCTGCTATTACCTTCATGTGAGTGGAACCATAAACTACGTACTTTCATGTGTCAGTAATTTGTTCCTTTGTAGCATAGTATTCCATTGCATGAATGTACCACAACATATCCTTCCCTTTTGATGAAGCTTATTGCTGAATATTGCTGTTATAGGTGAAGATGCCTTGAACATCTCCACTGTGGATTCTTAATTTTTTTCATGCCACTCTCTGTAGAAATTGTGAGAAATAAAATTCTGCAAAGGGTTTACATGTTCCCAGCTAATCTTGCTCCACGTCGGTTTGGTTACTCTGGCACCAGAATTTAAAGGAAGATGAAAATTCTCTGTGCATGCCCCTGTAGTCCCAGCTACTCGGGAGGCTGAGGCAGGAGAATCGCTTGAACCCGGGAGGCGGAGGTTGCAGTGAGCAGAGATGGCGCCACTGCACTCCAGCCTGGGCAGAGCAAGACTCTGTCTCAAAACAGACAAACAAACAAACTCCTCTGTAGTCCCAAATTTTAGAAAAGAGAGAGAAAGAGAGGGAGGGAGGGAGAAAATGTGGGAGGGAGGAAGGATGGGAAAATGTATAGGCATGTTAATACAAAACTTTAAATTCATAAATTCCCATTTTATGGAGATATCTGATCATCTTAATCTGCAATGACTAAGTAATGCTTACATGATTATAGACTTCTTTTCCTCACTTTTGGAAATACTTCATGCCCTCTGGAAATTCTTTAAAAAAGCTTTGTTGTATCCCTTTAAAAAGTGATAAAATCATAGTGTCTAGTGCAAATTTTAGGGCAAAGTTCAGTAGGTAATTTGGTTGACTTTGAGTATTTTTCTCAAAGTCTTTTTTTGTTGTTGTTTAACTTGATGGAGACTTCAAACTGTTGAATGAATCTCAGGGAGGCTGAGAAACACAGTAAAATGTATCTTTAAGTATTCACTGTGGTTTGTGCACTATGACAAGTCATCTCCATTGCTGACTCTTATCTTTTGATTCCTTATTTCATTTCCTTAAACGTCTCTGCTTTTGTTGTTACTTTATTTTGCTTCCTCAAATGCAGAGTAATTAGACATTCAAGTTTTTTGTTGAGCCCTAGAATCTATTACATTAATAAATTAACCAGTTACCTAGACATTGTCCCTTTTTTTTTTCTTTTTTTCTTTTTCTAATTTTTTGTAGAGATGGGGTCTCAGGCCAGGTGCCATGGCTCATGCCTATAATTCTAGCACTTTGTGAGGCCGAGGTGGGAGGATTGCCTGAGCTCAGGAGTTTGAGACCAGCCTGGGCAACATGTGAAACCCCCTCTCTACTAAAATACAAAAAATTAGCTGGAAGTGGTAGTGCACACTGGTAGTCCCAGCTACCTGGGAGGCTGAGGCATGAGAATTGCTTGAACTCAGGCTGTAGAGGTTGCAGTGAGCCGAGATCATGCCACTGCACTCCAACCTGGGTGACAGAGCAAGACTCTGTCTCAAAAGAAAAAAAAAAAAAAGAGATGGGATCTCACTGTGTTTCCCTGGCTGGTCTTGAACTCCTGGGCTCAAGGAATCCTCCTGCCTCGGCCTCCCAAAGTGCTGGGATTACAGGCATGAGGCACTGCACCCAACCGACACTGTCCCTTTTAAATTTTTGTATATAGATCATCTAGGGAACTAGTTAAAATAATCTGTACATAGCAAGGTATTTGCTCAGTAGTTTATTTTTTTATTACAGAGATATTAATTTATTTCATTAAAATTAAGGATAGTCTTTTAAACTGTGTGTTCATTTTGGAATGTTAGCTTATTTTTAATTGTGTTCTTGTTTGTTTACTTATAATAAAAATGCATATTCTTTATCACATCACTGTTCAATGTTTGATATCATAGTACAGTCATTTCCAATAAAGTTTATGCCAAATGAAGTTTGAGAAGCCTCATGATAAATCAAATTATATCAAGCCACAGAACCTGTTAAAAGTAGCCACTCGGTAGTGCAAAATAAATTGAAAATGTATGAAAATAGTGACAAATGGCTGTGCAAACATGGCACGCCAAGTTCTGGACACTAGCCCTTCAACCAAAAACAAAAAAGGTTAATCTAAGGAAACAATACAAGTGACTTTTCAATTTTCAATTTCAATTTCTAGTTTTTAACATTCATATTAGAAGATTAAAATATGGTTCGAGTTTGTCTATGACTTTCCCTCTAGCATTTAGAGCTGGAAGAGTGAAGCTTCTATGATGAGTATTTTGCCCCATCACCCAAGTACTGGAAGCAGTTTTGTTTCAAGATAGAATGGAAACTCTATAGGCCAAAGTTGAGAGGGAAAAGATAAATATTTACGTTGATGAGTGGTGACCATAGAAATACTTCTATATAATAAGCATATGGCCGGGCGCGATGGCTCATGCCTGTAATCCCAGCACTTCGGGCGGCTGAGGCGGGTGGATCACGAGGCCAAGAGATCGAGACCATCCTGGCCAACATGGTGAAACCTCGTCTCTAAAAATACAAAAATTAGCTGGGCGTGGTGGCGCACGCTTGTAATCCCAGCTACTAGAGAGACTGAGGCAGGAGAATCGCTTGAACCTGGGAGGCAGAGGTTGCCGTGAGCCGAGATCATGCCACTGCACTCCAGCCTGATGACAGAGCAAGAGACGCCATCTCTAAAATAAAAATAAGCATATAAGGGCTTGGAATTTGTTACGTTGCTGGGAAAGACATTTTTGGCTATTTTGAGTTTTCTTGACACACATTAGCAGCTCCATCTGGGAAGTCACATTTCTCTGTCTCAACTAAATTCCAAGGCCAACTTTCAGGCTTTCCTTAAAATGTGCTTTGTATTATACTGCCAGGAAACAGTCCTTTTTTGGCTCTATAGCCCTCCCTCAGAAAGGTTGAAGTGATAAATTGTAAATTGAGATTCTACTGGTGGCGGGAACCCTAGCTAGAGCTGGTTTTGAATTCCTGCAATAGTGTTTAACCTGTTCAAGGTTCTCATTCAACATTTACAATTGGCTCAGTGTGAGGGAGAAGGAAAAACCTGTTGATACAGCTCCTTTAAGTGCTATGGGTTTCAAAACAACTCTCCAGATAGCAAGCATTCCTGTGGTGGGAGGCAGTGGCTGAGAGGAAAACCTTTCCCATTCATTCAAAGAAGGGAAAGAGACTGAACTTACCTCCCAACAGGTGAAGTTAAGCACGTCCTGTAAGTGGATTGATTTGTTGTATAATTCAAAGTTCTGTTCATAGGGACCATCAACAATGTTCTCTGACCTGGTACCCTTCTCTTCACCCACCCCACTCCTCTATCCTCCTAGTTAACTGCTGGGAAAATATTTCTTTCTCAGAGATGCCTTTCTTCCTCCTTGATGATAGTAATCGTTTTTCTCTTTTTAGCTCAAAAGGAGAACTTTTTTTTCCTTTGTCATGTCTGTGTGCCTTGCCTATCTAATATAGTACATTGTTCCTCATTTCCTTTGTTACTATGCTTGTGCATGTCTCAAAAACAAATGTGAACTTTTTGTCAAAACAAAGTGAGTACATGCTTTATAAAATTACAAAGGGATGGTACAGCTGTTCTCTGATTATATTCTTAGAGTGTTTAAAATTTTGAAAGTGCTTAGGAGTTTCTTTTAAGAAATCTATCAAACTTCTTACAGAAACCTATTTGGTGAAGTGTTTTATTTTTGATCTTATGAATTGTGTACAAAAATACCTAGTGTGTTTTAGTAGTAATAATGCATAGTTTAATAAAGTGTAAGTTCAACAGATTAAAGCTTAGACTATCTTTTTCATTTGTAGTTAATCAATTATATTTAACCACAGAAGTGATTTTATATAGTATTTCAGCAGAGGTAGATAAAAACATTACCCAGTGCAACAAATTAACCTAAAAAATAATAATAGATCATATAAGGAATATAGAAGCAAGAGAAAATTGTTGCTAATATATATTATTCTTTAAAAGCCACATCCTACTATTTTCCTTTTCAAATTTGGTAACTGTTGTCAAACTTATTAGCAGTGTGGAGAAAGGAATCTTCTGTGGTGTATTTTCACTGTCCCTACCTTTGTTCTGTCTCCAATCTCAGTGGTCCTTTGGGTCCTTCGTATTCAAAGACGAAGTTACGGAGCTGTTGACAGTCTCCAGTCTCTAGTTGGATGGATGAGCTGCTCTGAGTCATCCACACTTTTATCTTGTGAGATCATTCATTCTATGAGCAATTACATCAATTTTCCAGAAGGCTGGCTGGCTAGGAATAAAGATAAAGGCCATGACTACAGAAGGAATTAAGTTAAAGGGCTTGAAATAGCATCTGATACATAGTAAGAGCTTGAGAAGTATTTGCTGCTTAAAAGCCTTCAACTGTTTTCCTTCGCGCCAGTTATGTATCTAACCAGATCATGATGGAGCAAGTTTTCATTTTTGTTTGTATTGTAATTATAATCCTGGCTTTAAAAATATTGAGTGAATTTTTGGTGCCAAAATTAAGCATGTAAGCTCTACTTTTGCATTCCAAGCCCTCCAAACTTTTATAGATTCATTTCCAATATTCAATTTCCTTTACATTTTGCTTAAGGAACTTGTAGAGAACAATTGCTCATCTGGTAGTGCTCCACAACCCCTACCCATTTTGACCAGTGTCACATACTAAACTTTGACATAAAATATTGCTGGCAGAGATGTTTGGCTTTTGGTATTAATGTTAATATCAAAAACCCCCTTCAAAAACTTCCACTCTAAAAGAACTTAAGCTTTAGACAAACTCCACTAATTTACCGTTTTCTCCCCCCCACAAACTGGGAAGCCTCAGTTATCTTTTGATGGCTTGAAACTGATTTCAATTATTTGTGTTATTGCCAGCAATATAAATGAATAAAAACAGTCAGGCATGGTGGTTCAAGACTGTTATCCCGGTACTTTGGGAGGCTGAGGTGGCAGGATCACCTGAGTCTAGGAGTTTGAGACTAACCTAGGCAACATAGCAAGACCCTGCTACAAAAAAATAAAATATTAGCCAGACATGGTGGTGCGTGCCTTATGGTCCTCGCTACTCGGGAGGCTGAGGTGGGAGGATCACCTGTGCCTAGGAGGTCAAAGCTACAGTGAGCCGTGATCCTGTCAGTATACTCAGCCCAGGGAACAATGAGACCTTGCCTCAATAAACAACAAAAAAAGGGAAAAATAGACGGGGTCTGATTTCCCTCATAAAAGTACTAGATAGATAATGGATAGTGAATGTTTGTTCCCTCAGAAGAGGATAAAGTTCTCTAGAGCAGAACTTCACAAACTGTAGTGTAGGTGAGAATCACTGCAGATAATGCCACAATGCAATTTCTGATTGGGTAGATTCAGAGTCAGGCTTGGGAATCTGCATTTTTAACAAATCTCCAGGTGATGAGGATGTTGCTGGTCCACACTGAAATCACCTGGGGCAGTTTTTGTTTGTTTTATAGAGACAGGGTCTGGCTGTTGCTGCTCAGGCTGGTTTCTAACTCCTATCTTCAGACAATCCTCCCACCTCAACCTCCCAAAGTGCTGGGAGTACAGGTGTGAGCCACTATGACCGGCCATCTGGCCAGTTTTTTAAAAACATACAGATGCTTAGGTTCCACTCTCACCCCGTCCCACCTCCCTGGATTCTGATTTAGTTGGCTTGGGTTATGGCCTGAGTATAGGGACTTTTTAAATCTCCCAGGTGATGGTAATGTGCAGTCAAGTTTGAGAACCTCTAGATTCATTTATCTCAGTTTCCACTTGGCAGTCCATTCACTTACAGACATGACTTCCCTGGCCTCTAGAGACATGTGATTTTCTGAATTAAATACCTTGCCCTTTCTTGAGGGAATCACACTAGTCTTTCAAAACCCTTTTCCAAATACCACTGCATTCTTCAGATATATAATACATTAAAAAAATTATTCTAATATTACAAAATTCTACTTTGCTCTAAATCCTGTACAACTTTGCTTATAATTCCTACGGCAGTGACCACATTCTGCTTTCTAATTATGCGTATTTATCTTAACCTCCTTGACTGATAAACTACCTAAAGGCAGAGATTGTCTCGCCTCTTTTTATCTTTCCTAGCAGTTTCCCCCACCCCCGACACAGTGCCCTGGGCCTGCATTTGTTCATTCAACAAACATTTGCATAGCGTCCCCATCAAAACAGGTTGAGCTCTGGTGAGGTGTGCAAAAACAGACGCCTTCCCTCCCAGTCTTTAGGAGCTTCGCATTCAGATGAGGGAGACCAATATTCACAAATGACTCACAAAAGCAAATGTAAGATCTCAACAGAGGCATGGGGGAATGAATCTGAACTTTTCCACACTGGGAAAAAAATCATTTTGAGGAAATCATTGGGATCTGAAGAATGTGAAACTAGGAGAAGGTGAAGAATGAGGATGAAGATCATTCAGAAAGATTAATCTGTCTATACAAATTCCCCATGTTGGGAAGGAGTGTGCACTAAACTGGAGGAAAGGCATTGTGGCTGAATTTAATCAAGAGGATTCAGGTTAAAAGATGTTTTAGAATACCAAGGAAAGTTAAGAAATTTAGTAAATATTAATGACAGAATAATGAAACCCACAAAAGTAAAGAGTGGTATAGTAAATTTCATTATTTACTTACATAATAATTGAAGCAGGAGGCTACAGAATTGATATAGACATAGCATTTGGAATTAACAGTAAAACCAGCTGACTCGATTGCATTGATTGCTTACAGTTGGAATGTATCAGTGGCCTTAAAAAATTATACATTATTCTCAGACAATATTATGATGCCTGGAAAAATCACACTGAAGTATTTTCTTTTTATCTCTTGTTTTAAGTTTTTAATTAGTAATGCATTCACAAGATGCTTTAAAGAAATTTTAAAGTTTTCAGTAAAAAATCTCTTTCCCACCCCTACCACCCATTCAGCCAGATCCCCATTGAGGTGCCAACTATTACTAGTTTCTTGTGTATCCTTTCAGTCTCCTTAAACATGTTCAAGCAAATGCATATGAGCACTGTATTCTCACCTCTGAACCATGCTTTACCCCCTTTACAATTTATTCTGTGTTTCTTTTCATTTTATTAGAGAACTTCCACATATTTTCTAATAAAAATTGCTGAATATTATTTTACTATATGGATGTATTAACTGGTATATATTCCTTATAATTACTTGTGCTTCCAATATTTTGCTATTGCAAGCAATGCCACAATAATTTTCCAGAAGAGAAATTGCTGAATTATGAGTATATGCATTTGTAATTTTGACAGATATTCCTAAATTACCTTCCATAAGTATCATATCATATTAAGATACCACTAGAAATATGCATCTCTTTTTTCCTACAGGTTCTCCAATAGCGTATGATCAATCTTTTGGGAGGGGGTTTCAGATTTTATTTTATTTTATTTTTTGAGACAGAGTCTCGCTCTGTCGCCCAGGCTGGAGTGCGGTGGCACAGTCTCAGCTCACTGCAAACTCTACCGCCTGGGTTCAAGTGATTCTCCTGCCTCAGCCTCCCGAGTAACTGGGATTACAGGCACATGCCACCAGCCCGGCTGATTTTTCTATTTTCAGTAGAGACGGGTTTTCACCGTGTTGGCCAGGCTGGCCTTGAACTCTTGGCCTCATGTAATCTGCCTGCGTTGACCTCCCAAAGTGTTAGGATTACAGGCGTGAGCCACCGTGCCCAGCTGGATCTAGTAAATTTTAAACTGATATTTTAATATTTTAACTTGGATTTATTTTTTATTTTATTTTATTTTATTTTTGAGACAGAGTCTCACTCTGTCACCAGGCTGGAGTGCAATGATGCAATCTTGGCTCACTGCAACCTCTACCTCCCCGGTTCAAGTGATTCTTCTGCCTCAGCCTCCTGAGTAGCTGGGACTACAGGCGTGCCCCACCACGCCTGGCTAATTTTTGTATTTTTAGTAGAGACAGGGTTTCACCGTGTTGGCCAGGATGATCTCTTGACCTCATGATCGGCCCACCTCGGCCTCCCAAAGTACTGGGGTTACAGGTGTGAGCCACCATGCCCCGCCTGGATTTATCTTGTTATGAGTGAAGTTGAACATCTTTTGTTAAAGAGCCATTGATGTTTTCTTTCTGTAAACTACCTGTTTTGTTGTTGTGTTGTTAGTTGTTTGCCTATTAGTTTTGTCTTATACGAAGTTTTGCTTTTGATAGTTAAACTTACCAATATTTTACATTATGATTTCAAGATTTTGAGACATAGTTACAAAGTCCTTTTTTACTCCAAGACTATAAATGAATTCTTCGATAGTACATTATAGGACATTTACAGCTCCACCTTTTTCCTTTTTTTTTTTTTTTTTGAGACGGAGTCTCACTCTGTCTCCCAGGCTGGAGTGCAGTGGCGCGATCTCGGCTCACTGCAAGCTCCGCCTCCTAGGTTCACACCATTCTCCGGCCTCAGCCTCCCGAGTAGCTGGGACTACAGGCACCCGCCACCACACTCGGCTAAGTTTTTGTATTTTTTAGTAGAGACGGGGTTTCACCGTGTTAGCCAGGATGGTCTCGATCTCCTGACCTCGTGATCCGCCTGCCTCAGCCTCCCAAAGTGCTGGGATTACAGCCGTGAGCCACTGTGCCCAGCTCACCTTTTTACTTTCAAGTATCTGATCTTTCATATATATTTGGTATATGATATAAGGCATGGATCAAAAAAAATTTTTTTGCATGCCCATTTGCTGTCCAAATATCTTTTTTAAAATTATTTTTTAAAGTTAACTGAGCCAGGCGTAGTGGCTCATGCCTGTAATCCCAGCACTTTGGGAGGTGGAGGTGGGCAGATCATGAGGTCAGGAGTTTGAGAACAGTCTGGCCAACATGGTGAAACCGTATCTCTACTAAAAATACAAAAATTAGCAGGGCATGGTGGCACATGCCTGTAAATCCCAGCTACTCAGGAGGCTGAAGCAGGAGAATTCCTTGAGCCTGGGAGGTGGAGGTTGCAGTGAGCTGAGATCATACCATTGCACTTCAGCCTGGGCATCTGAATGAGACTCCGTCTCACCAAAAAAGATAAAAAAACAAAAAGGAAAAAGAAAAGAGAAAGAGCTAACTGAGGGTATTGAGAAAGAAAAGCAAGATTCAAATCTATGAGATCAGTTCTAGAAAAGTAAGTTATAGAGTACCAAAGCAAATGAAGTGTTGGGGAAATTTAAATATTCAATCTGTGTAGCTAGAAGGATAGCAAGTATTTTACAAAGGTGTTGTCATTACCTCCGCTTCATGGTAGGCACGGCCAATTTGTCATGGCACTTTTCCTTACAATATATTGTTTTACGCAGCAACTTTCAATTAATAAAAATAAACACATTTACCATCCTGGTGTAGAATTTGGTTTGCAAAGAATGACAGCAAGAGATATGTCTGAAATGGCAGGTGATGTCAGCGTCCTGAATGCATATTAAGCAATAGAGACAGTGTGAATTTTTTTTTAAGGTAAAAAAATGGCATGATAATATATGTGTTAAGAGAAAAGAAAGAGCTCAGGTGCGGTGGCTCACACCTGTAATCACAGCACTTTGGGAGTCTGAGATGGGAGGATCGCTTGAGGTCAGGAGTTCAAGACCAGCCTGGTCAACATGGTGAAACTCTATCTCTTCTAAAAATACAAAAATTAGCCGGGCACGATGGCAGGTGCCTGTAATCCCAACTACTCAGGAGGCTGAGGCAGAATCGCTTGAAACCGGGAGGCGGAGGTTGCAGTGAGCCAAGATTGCACCATTGCACTCCAGCCTGGGCAAGAGAGCGAGACTCTGTCTCAAAAAAAAAAAAAAAAAAGAAAGAAAAAAAAAAGAAAAAGAAAAAGAGAGAAAGTAAAGAATAATGTATTGAATGAGAGAAAGCAAAGGCTTCTAATATGAGTAGACCAATCCAGGGATGCTGAAGACCTGAACTTAGGTAGTAGAGTGAAATAAAGGGGAAGGGCCATCTTCAAGAGCGAACTCAACAGGACATGTCAGAATTAAACTCAGCAGGACTTGGGAACCAATTAGCTATGGTAGTAAAAGAGAGTATAATAAAATTGATCGACCTCTCTAGCTTGTGCAGGTGGTGCTGCTGAGAATCCAGACTGAGGAGTTAGCAGAAGAAACAAGTTTGGGGATGGAAAGATATTGATAAAAAGAATGAGTGTGGTTTTCAATTTCAGATATCAATACTATATTTGGAATGCTTGCATTTGCCTAACACAGGGCTGAGGTGTGATGTGCCTAGCTATGATGTGTTTAGAAATAAAGAGAAAATGTAATGCTAATGCACACGAGGAATGTACTCAAGGAAGGAAATTGCAAATGCAGAAGCTATAGAATGACAAACTAGATCTACGAATTCCCAATATAAAAGATAACTGCCTCAGCAATGGTGAGAAAGGATGAACTTACAAATGGAGCATGTAATGAAAAAAAAAAAAAAACTAAACTAAATCTGACACGAGTCTGAGTAAGATGGAATAGGAAGTAGGAGGTGGTCTTAGAATAATAATTTAGCGTTTGCCTCCACCTGCCAGTCCCAGCATACTGTGTCCAAGTGTGGCCTCCAGGACTCCAGGACTTTATTTATTTATTTATTTATTTATTTATTTAGAGACAGAGTCTCCAGGACTTTACTATTTATTTATTTATCTCGACACAGAGCCTTGCTCCATCACCCAGACTGGAGTGCAGTGGCACTATCTTGACTCATTGAAACCTCTGCCTCCCAGGCTCAAGCGATTATCTTACCTCAGCCTCCCAAGTAGCTGGGATTACAGGCACCCACCACCATGCCCAGCTAATTTTGTATTTTTGGTAGAGACAGGATTTCACCATGTTAGCCAGGCTGGTCTCAAACTCCTGACCTCAAGTGATCCACCCGCCTTGGCTTCCCAAAGTGCTGGGATTACAGGCATGAGCCACCGTGCCCAGCCTGCTTCCAGGACTTTAGACATTAAAATACTGGAGAACATTCAAAGAGCAACCAAGATCATTAAAGGGTTAGAAAAATATAGCTGAGGTATAAAAGTATATTTGAGTTAGCCTGGAGAAAAGAAGAACCAATGGTGACTCCATTGACAATAAATAAATGAAGGCACAGTAGAAATACTTCCCCAGAGTTCAGAGAAAGAGAGGGGATTACATTATAAACTGGTATGCATGAAATATAGGGCAAAACTTCCTGAGGTGAAAGTTAAATATTAGAGTTACATTTGGTAGTTCAAGTTGTCTAGACCTTGTGAAATCTTCTGCTTGTGAATCTTTAAAGTCTGGAGAACTACATAGGAAATCCTCTATTTAGCAAGCACTCTGTAGGTAAAGGATTGAAGTTCCTGATCCCCAGGAAAAGCCTACCACAAATACTACCATAAAATGCCCACTCTAAGTCATCTACACTATCAGCGCCCCTTCAAGAGCCATTCATTAATCGAATAACTATTTATAAACAATATACGGGAGTTGTTATTTTAGATGTCAAAGATATGGAGTGAACAAAACAGAAGAAAGGAATGTATCCAATCAAAGTTCACTGAGTGTTGCTCCATTTCAGATACTGGGCAACTAGCAGCTCAGCTCTTGTAAAACCTACATTCTTGAAAACCTATCTCTTGCCATAGTTCCCACTTCTTGGATCGCTCATCCATTTCCTCTCATATCTCTGCCTGACTCTGATATCTCAGAGATCAATGCAGGGGACAGAGAACCCTTGCTCCAAAAATAAGTAGAGGGTTCAAGAGTCTGGATCAAATATTTTTCAAATAGAACATAAATTTTCTATAGTTTTAATTTATCTCAAATTTATCTAAGATATGATTTATTCATTGAGTTTACTCATTTCCTTTCGACTGTCTGCTGTCTGACTGCCAGTAGTGTATGAGACAGCAGGATGGTCAATGATGGTGCTTTTTGGAATCATAGTGAATTATATTAATTGTTGAGACAGGCAAAATTTGAATATACATTATTTAGGTTGTTTATGTAGTACATGTAGATATACTGTGTATTTCTAGATGTTTAATAACAAAATATTTGGAAAGAAGGCTAACACAAAAGTACATGTTGAAAAATCAGCTGAATGTCCTTAAGTGCATATTTAGAATTGGAAATGTAATGCCATACTGATTGTGAGTTCTTTGATTTCTTTGAAGGAAGTGTTTGATGGAGTTTGCTTTCTTGGTACTGAATTCAGCATAGGGATAAGGACTGTTTTTATCTTTGTAGACGTCAACTGTGGTGACTTAGAAGCTACCCGTAGGATAGGTTGTCATTTTCCTGCAAATACTTTGAAGCATCCCTGTATCATTTGATCTGATTCTCAGAAAGAGCTGGCAGTGGCAGAAGATAGAATTAGGGAGGAAAGGTCCAGAGCCAGCACTGTTGGAACAGATCATTTCACTGGAAGAATTTTTACCAATTCAGAGATGTGCAAACTAATCAGAATAAATTTGTAGTAATTATAGCATGAAGTAAGCATTCTGAAATTAATTCTTTGTGTTTTTATAGAGAAGTTACCTATGATCATAATAAATACAGTGATCAACATACCACACATAGGAAATATGTTAGGTGCTTCATAAAAATTTTCCCTGTTAACTCTTCATAAACACCTTGTAAAGTAAGGCATATTTTGCAGATTAAAAACAAAAACAAAAACAAACCGAGGCCCAGATGGTAAACAGTTGTGCTGGGATTTAGACTTAAATCTGTCTGATTCTAAGTCTGTATCTTTTTCATTATATCACATCATGTCTTGCTATTGTGCCTATTGTTGTACTTTTTTAAGAAAACAAGTGATTTAGGGCTGGGTGCCGTGGCTTATGCCTATAATCCCAGCATTTTGGGAAGCCGAGGTGGGTGGATTGCTTGAGCCCAGGAGTTTGAGACCAGCCTGGCCAACATGGGGAAACCGTGTCTCTACAAAAAACACAAAAAATAGTTGGGCATGGTGGTGAGTGCCTGTAGTCCCAGCTATTTGGGAGGCTGAGATGGGGGAATGGCTTGAGCCCCGGAGGTCAAGGCTGCGGTGAGCCATGATCATGCCACTGCACTCTAGCCTGGGCAACAGGAGTGAGACCCTGTCTCTAAAAAATAAAATAAATAAAAGAGAGAGAAGATGAAGAAAGAAAATGAGTGATTTAGAATTTACACTTTTAAGTTCAAAGATTTCAACATTCCGGGAAGTGTTTTTGGGTTAAGTAGGTCTTCTGAAGTGAGTATTTTCTATTTGAGGCCAAAGATTAACAGCAGTTAGATGACAATACCAACACTGTTGCTAGTCAGCCATACCTTCCAGGCATAAGTCAAGGTAATTTTTTAAGGTCAGGGAGTTTAAAGAGAGCTCAAATGTTTGAAGGAGAAATAGTGGTGAATGTGATAGTGACTTGTGAATTAAAACCAAGTTTGAGGGCTGGGCACTGTAGCTCACGCCTGTAATTCCAGCACTTTGGGAGGCTGAGGCAGGCGGATCACAAGGTCAGGAATTAAAGACCAGCCTGGCCAAGATGGTGAAACCCTGTCTCTACTAAAATTACAAAAGAATTAGCCAGGCGTGCTGGCGGGCACCTGTAATCCTAGCTACTCAGGAGGCTGAGACGGACAGTTGCTTGAACCTCAGAGGCAGAGGTTGCAGTGAGCCCAGATGGTGCCACTGCACTCCAGCCTGGGCAATACAGTGAGACTCTGTCTCAAAAAAAAAAAAAAAAAAAAAGAACCAAGTTTGAACATCATTCATTTCTGGGCTTGAAGAATAGACAGAAAGAAGGACAACAGCTAGAGATGCCACAGAGATAATGTCACCAAGCAATGATTATCCAGGCTAAGTCAGCCAAGCCTAGAGAGTATGATTGAAAGGGGTATGAGGAAAGTGAGTGTGAAAGCTTGTATGTAAATGAATCATGTCCCTTCAAAGTAAAATTTTAGATCCGTTTAATAAAAAGATCCATTGTATTCAAGGTTATCCTGCCAAATTACCAAAGGGCATGTATTTTCATGACATTATTGGTCTTATGTATGTTGTTTTCTCGATAATAGGAGTTTCCTTCCTAAGTGTAAGTAGTAATACTTAAATATTAATATTTCTGTTTTAAGATCCATTTAGAATTGCATTAGTGACCCTGTACGTTTTTATAAGAACACAGAATTTCCTTGTCCCCTACTACCCATCCTTACCCAGTGTTATATAATTTATTGTAAATAAATTGTTAATGATACATTCTTGTACTAGAAGAGCACACTTTTCGGGTTCAGTATGTTTCTTTTTTCTTTTTTTTTTTTTTTTGAGATGGAGTCTTGCTCTGTTGCCCAGACTAGAGTGCAGTAACACTATCTCGGCTCATTGCAACCTCTGCCTCCTGGTTCAAATGATTCTCCTGCCTCAGCCTCCTGGGTAGCTGGGACTACAGGAGCCCACCACCACGCCCGGCTAATTTTTTGTATTTTTAGTAGAGACGGGGTTTCACCATGTTAGCCAGGATGGTCTTGATCTCCTGACCTCGTGATCCACCGGCCTCGGCTTCCCAAAGTGCTGGGATTATAGTCGTAAGCCACTGTGCCCAGCCAGGGTTCAGTATGTTTCTTAAATAAGATGTCACAGTAAACTAAATACTTACTATGAAACAAATAACTGGTACTACACATTTACAGTCTTAAGGAGATTTTTACCTTGAGTTCATAGCTGAAGTTTGAAGCAATCCATTAATTGGATGCTTCAGCACTAAAACAGAAATTTGTCTCAGAAAAGAAAACACTTTTTGTTTCGTAAACTTGCTTATTTTTGAATTTTAAATAGAGCAAAATGAATTTACCATATTATACACTTTTATGTGTATTCTTTTTTCTCAGCAACTTGCTTTTTAACCCTTTGAAATTGAAAACCTGAAAATACTGTGAATATGCTTGTAACATCACAAAAATATTCCATCTAAGTAAGGAGGTTTTTGGTCATTTGGTAAAAAAATGACAATACAATCAACTAAACAAAAAACTACACACACACACCCTCTTAGATATATAGATTGGGAAAAATTAGATTAATGATTCAAAAGTTAAAGACTTGGTCATTTCCTAAAAATTTGTACTCAGGAATAAAATAAGAGAAAGATCATTTACCAGTCAAAATCTTGTGATCCCGTCAGCTGTATTTGTATATAAAGAAGGCCTTTCCGGGTGCGGTGGTTCACACCTATAATTCCAACACTTTGGGAGGCCGAGGCAGGCGGATCACCTAAGGTCAGGAGTTTGAGACTAGCCTGACCAACATGGAGAAATCCCAGCTCTACTAAAAATACAAAAACTTAACTGGGTGTGTTGGCGGGCACCTGTAATCGCAGCTACTCGGGAGGCTGAGGCAGGGGAATCACATGAACCTGGGAGATGGAGGTTGCCGTGAGCTGAGATCGTACCATTGCACTCCAGCCTGGGCAACAAGAGCAAAACTCCATCTCAAATAAGAAAAAAAAAAAAAAAAGCCTAAAAATAAGACAAAAAAAAATCACTAAAAAATAAAAAATAACTTTAAAAATAAAGAAGAAAAAAATTAATAAAAGAAGGCCTGTTGTTTCCAGGTATTAAAGATACAAGATGGTGATTGTCCACTCAGAAGCAGGGAGCGGGAACATTTTATTCAAAAGTTAGTAAACTTCAAGCAGGGCGCGGTAGTTCACTTCTGTAAACCCAGCACTTTGGGAAGCGGAGGCGGGCGGATCACCTGAGGTCAAGAGTTCGAGACCAGCCTGGCCAGCATAGCGAAACCCCATCTCTACCAAAAGTACAAATATTAGCAGGGTGTGGTGGATGGCGGGCACCTGTAATCCCGGCTACTCAGGAGCCTGAGGCAGGAGAATCACTTGAACCCAGAAGGCGGAGGTTGCAGTGAGCTGAGATTGCACTACTTCACTCCAGCCTGGGCAAAAAGAGCGAGACTCCGTCTCAAAAAAACAAATGAAAAAAATTCAGTAAACTTCAAAAAGGGGCTGGGCGCTGTGACTCACGCCTGTCATCCCAGCACTTTGAAAGACCAAGGCGGGTGGATCGATCACCTGACGTCAGGAATTCAAGACCAGCCTGGACTACATGGTGAAAGCCCATCTCTACTAAAAATACAAAAATTACCCAGGCATGGTGATGGGGTGCCTGTAATCCCAGCTACTTGGGAAGCTGAGGCACGAGAATCGCTTGAACTCGGGAGGTGGAGGTTGCAGTGAGCTGAAAATGTACCATTGCACTCCAGTCTGTGCGACAGAGGGATACTCTGTCTCAAAAAAAAAAAAAAAAAAAAAAAAAAAAAAAAAGATTTAAAACTCTGTTGACAACTTTTTGTTTTTTTGAGATGGAGTTTTGCTCTTGTTGCCCAGACTGGAGTGCAATGGCACGATCTTGGCTCACCACCCGAGTAGCCTCCTGAGTAGCTGGCATTACAGGCATGCACCACCATGCCTGGCTAATTTTTTGTATTTTTAGTAGAGACAGGGTTTCTCCATGTTGGTCAGGCTGATCTCAAACTCCCGACCTCAGGTGATCTGCCCGCCTCGGCCTCCCAAAGTGCTGAAATTACAGGCATGAGCCACCGCGCCCAGCCTGACAACTTATTTTAATTAGCCAGTTATATAAGGAGTCCATTTTCACCATTATATGTCCCCACCCTCAGTCCATTCATTAAATACCTAATTGTGTGCAAGGAATTGCTATGGAAGATGAGCCAGGAAAATGACTGTTTAAGATAAGATCTTTGTTCATTCTGGATTGCTCAGCGACACCAGCAAGGCAGTGATACCAAAAATGGAGGAAAGCTCAGTGATGATAAACCTAACCACTTTTTTTTTTTTTTTGAGAACAGAGTCTCGTGCTGTTACCCGGGCAGGAGAGCAGTGGCACAATCTCCAGGGATCAAGCATTTCTCCCATGTTAGCCTCCTGAATAGCTGGGACTCCAGTTGCCTGTGCCATACCTGGCTAATTTTTGTATTTCCTGTAGAGACAGAGTTTCACCACATTGCCCATGCTGGTTTCGAGCTCCTGGGCTTAAATGATCTGCCCTCCTCGGCCTCCCAAAGTGCTGGGATTATAGCAGTGAGCCACTGTACCTGGCCGGCCAAATTTTTATCAGCAAAGAGAAGTTATTAATTTAAGTATAAATGTACATTTTCTAGTTTAAAACTGGGTACTGATTTTATTTGAAAAATAGATGAGGAATCACAATCTCTTCAAAGCTTCAGGCCTCCTCTAAATGAGGCCTTCCCTTGCACTCTTAGTCTTGAGGAGATTACAAGTATCTGAGATCTTCTTCTGTTTTATGCACTTTATTATTCCCCTACAAATAGCAGTCTTATGACCAGAAACCCTAAAATGTGTCAGATTCCCCTTGTGATAAGGTCTTGCTCAGATTCAGATAGTCAGACCCTGACAGCAATGAATTCAATTCTGTCTCGATGGTCTGACTGTATACTAGGGCTCCTTTCAGATTCCTCTTTTTCTCTTGATGGCTCTGTTCCTGTAGACTTGAGATGACAGTAACAAAATTTTAATTAGACATATAATGGAGAAATAACACGAGTACTTTTTTTCAGGGTTGTAAGATATGCGTTACTAATCTATCTATTATCTTAAAAACAAAAAACAAAAAACAAGACTTACATAATTATGTGGAAATGAAAGTAGAAGAGTTTCCTTTTAAAAACCAAATCACCTATCTAGATTTTAGGGAAGACCTCAGGCATTTCTATTGCAGAGGATAGGCTATAGTTAGAGTCAGCTGGAAAGTATTTGTGCTAGGTAGAGATGAGGGTAAAAAGAATGTCAGGTAAAATAATATCAATGGGTAGTAATTTTCCTGAGCAAATTTCCCCAAAAGACATGATTTTTCTATATAGAGTTACTCAGCTGTATCCCAGGCTCACAAACTGGCTGGCAAGTTTTATTGCCAGGAAAATTGATAAATAGTTATAGCCTGGAGATACAGTTTCTCTCCTTGCACATAAATGTCTTCCCATATCCCTTGGCTGTTTTTATCTCAAAGCATTAATCTGTATTTCTGGGGGAAAATATATTCATGATGATGCATTAGTAAATTCTCAACAGCTCAAAGATTTGCCTTAAAATTGTATTTTAAAATATTACTTTTCTGAATTAAATGAAGAGTTCACTATTACCTAGATCTGGAGTTTTGAAGCAGAGATATGCAAGTTCTAATTTGCTATAATGACTCTAGAGAGTTTAGTCCTGAGCCATTTTTCAAAACATTTTGAAACAGTAGTTCTAGAAATCTACACTGAAACAAAACAAAATGACACCCCCATCCCCAGCCCAATGACTCACATCTACCTCAGTGATTAAAGCAAAATAGCTATAACTTCAATAATTATCCATTCTTCCATTTTAAAATGTAATAAGCTATGAAGATGCCCATTTAAATTGTGCCAAATTTATGCCATTCCGTATACAAGAGGGCTGGTGATGTGATTCGAGTCACACCAGCTTCCCACCATTAGCAACACTCCCTAAAGGCAATTATCTTATCCAAATTAACATAACCCAGAAGACCTGAGTAGCTGAAAAATGAGGATGAGCGACTTCTCTTTCACTCTCCATGGAGCAACTGTATGAGGATGAGCAACTTCTAAGGATCTGCCAGTTCTAATATGCCATATATGTTTCTTAATTTTTTTTTATTAACCCATAGTCAGACATTTTCTTATATAATACAAAGTGAGACTAGGAAGGAATTGGAAACAAGTCAGGTAAATCTGAGGGAAGGAAGATATGCATAGTATACTGAATGGCCAGGAGCTGCATTGAGAATCTCTAAATACTGAGGGGCAGCCAAAACGCACTGAAATGGAGGAAAAATTCCAAAGACGGGAAAGGATGGCTATCTCATGCTTCCAGGAGTGTCTACTGTGTGGACAATTTATTAAGTCCTTTGGGGAAGAGATCTCTCTTTAAAGAGACATTAAAATGCTTTTTAGAAATATGGACCTCTGGTATAAGGAACAATTTACAAAGATAACGGCTTTACATTAGATCAGCAAAATCAATGTCTTTTCTACCGTCTTTACTAATGCTACAATCAAAACATGTAAGTAACTACTTTAATGTTATAATTAAAGCATACATTGAAACAGTAAACATTTATGGACTATTCATCATCTACAAGAAAACTGTGAGAAAGATTTAGTGTTCCCTCTACCCTGGGAGCTTATGAGATAACACTTGTAGGGTTGATGAATTGTCTGTACTTTGAACATATAAAATTCCCCAAAAACATTCATATATCACAGTTGCTCCATGGAGAGTGAAACAGTAAACTAAAATGCTTGAATCTTTTGCTTCTTAATTTACTTTTCCCTTAGGAAAATTTAAGATAAATGAACTTTTAACATCTGGCTAACATCTTAAATTTTTACATATATTAATGATTGTTAAATTGCTTTATCACCTTAGCAGGCTCATCTTAACATCAACCAACATCCACATCCACTTTAATTCATTACTGAATACATATTTAGCATATGTTATATGCCTGGCACTGTGCTAGGCACTAGGATACAGATGGAAACAAAACCCTTTGTCCTCATGAAGCGTACATTCTAGTGGAAAGACAAATATAAAACAAATAATCACAAGTAATTGCAAATGTGATAAGCACTTTGAAGAAAAAGGATGAGGATGAATGGGAAGGTGCTCAGAAAATTTCTTTCAACAAAAATAAAAATTAAGCAGGTACCTGAAAATATGAGAAGTTAGCCTGGAAGAGATAGGGTGGACCAGTTCCTCTCATTTTCCAGGCAGAGATCTTGAATCTTCTTTACATTCTAACCCATTATTCTTAGGCAATGCTATCCAGTCCTATAATTTCAAATGTAATCTAAAATGCTGACAATTCCAAAATGTGTTATCTGACTCAAACTTCTCTTCAGAGCTTGACCTGCATAGTCCATTACCTACTTGGCATCTCCACTGATGTCTCTTGTGTATTAATATCTCAAACTTGAAATATCTCAATTATTAAGTCTTCATTCCTGATCGCCACTTCCATATCTGCCCCTCCTCCAATTTTCTCCTTTTTGGTAAAAGATACCTCCATCCACATAGTTGTTCATGTCAGAAACTCAAGAGTTATGCTTGCCAGGCACAGTGGCTTACTCCTGTAATCCCAGCACTTTGGGAGGCCGAGGTGAGCAGATCACAAGGTCAAGAGATCGAGACCATCCTGGTTAACACGGTGAAACCCCGTCTCTACTAAAAAAAAGTAGCCGGGCGTGGTGGCGGGTGCCTGTAGTCCCAGCTACTCAGGAGGCTGAGGCAGGAGAATCGCTTGAACCTGAGAGGCAGAGGTTACAGTGAGCTATCACACCACTGCACTCTAGCCTGGATGACAGAGTGAGATTCCTCTCAAAAAAAAAAGAGTTATCCTTGACCTTCAACCCCCCCTCCCCCCACATCTTAAACAGTTTATAGCCAAGTCCTGTCAGTTCTACCTCCAAAATATATCTCAAGTCTGTCTCCTCTCCTAGACACTGCTTCTACGCCAGCATATTTTGCTTGGATTACTGCAGTAGCACCAATGAACACAAACTCAATATTGTCTGAATACAACCACAGCTCTGGAGCCATAGCCACATTCTGGAGGTGATTCTTTTATCTCAGTATATGTCACAGCAATTGCTTTGCTCTTACATTGTACAAATGACTCAGCAAAATTTCTTTTCTGATGGTTAATAAGGCTATCAATAACTTTCTTTTAAGACAATCTTGCTCTTGTCATCCAGTCTAAAGTAAAGTGGTGATTGTAGCTCACTGCAGTCTTGAATTCCTGGGATCAAGCAATCCTGCTTCAATCTCTCTAGTAGCTGGGACCACAGGTGCGTGCCACCATGCCTGGCTAATCTTTTTGATTTTTTTATAGAGATGGGGGATCTCACCATGTTGCCTAAGTTGGTCTCAAAGTCCTAGGTTCAAATGACCTGCCCACTTTGGCCTCCCAAAGTGCTGGGATTACAGGCATGAGCCACTGTGCCCTGCCAAGGCTAACTTAAAATTAATTTTTCCCTGTGGTACTGTATACAGAAACCCATTTTGTGTGTGTGTGTGTGTGTGTGTGTGTGTGTGTGTGTGTACGGTTTGGGTTTTGTTTTTTTTTTTAATAAACTGAGACAAGTTTAATAAACTGAGACAAACTCCTCGGTTTCTGACTCAATGCATTCAAGTTGGGGTTCCCACAACCCCTCGTAGGGTTCGATTAATTTACTGGATTGTCTCACAGAACTCAGTGAAGCATGTTTGTTGGTTTATTATAAAGGATACAGATGAAGAGATGTGTAGGTGAAGGATGGGGGAATGGACGCAGGGCTTCCATGCCCTCCCTGGGCACACTACCCTCCAAGAACCTCCAAATATTCCGCTATTCGGAAGCTCTCTGAATCCTGTCCTCTTGGTTTTTTAGGGAAGTTTCAGGACATCAGCATTCCTTTGCCCGTAGGGTGGGAACCTTTCAGAGAAGGGTCTTAAGACCATTGATCAGAAAGTCAGGGAAACACTGGAGTAGAAGGAGGGCAAGAGAAGGTCAGAGGCCTGCCAGAGAGGCCTAACACACCCAACAGCGTAACAAAAGACTGCAACAAGGGCAATGGTAGTTATGAACCGGGAACCATGGACGAAAACCATTACGTATCATAACACCAAAGGCACCTAACCAAAAGGAAGAATTTGAGGAAGAAATTATTTTCACACTACTACTGGAAGAATTGAACTGGTTATTTCGCTTGACACCTGTGTTTAAAATGTCAAGTCAAATATCCTATTAAAAAATTGAATCTCTAATTAAAACACCAAACATATTTTGGCCCCAAGCTGTACAGTTATTTAAAAAATATATCAGCATTTGGCCTGTTGCGGTGGCTCATGCCTGTAATCCCAGCACTTTGGGAGGCCGAGGCAGGCGGATCACTTGAGATCAGGAGTTTGAGACCAGCCTGGCCAACATGGTAAAATCCTGTCTTTACTAAAAATACAGAAATTAGCCAGGCGTGGTGGCAGGCACCTGTAATCCCAGCTACTCAGGAGGCTGAGCAGAAGAATCGATCGAACCTGGGAGGTGGAAGTCGCAATGAGCTGAGATCACGCCACTGCACTCCAGCCTGGGCGACAGAGTGAGACTCTGTTTTAAATATATATATATATATATATATATTCAGCTTTATGACATAGAGCTAGAGAGTTACAAATATAAAAATAAAAATAGAATATATACAGCTAATTTTTATAACACCCTCAAAATACAGTATTACTTCAAAGTTTAAATAACTTGTACTTAAAAAAAAAAGAGGCCGGGCGCGGTGGCTCAAGCCTGTAATCCCAGCACTTTGGGAGGCCAAGACAGGCGGATCACGAGGTCAGGAGATCGAGACCTTCCTGGCTAACACGGTGAAACCCCGTCTCTACTAAAAAATACAAAAAAAAAAACCAGCCGGGCGAGGTGGCGGGCGCCTGTAGTCCCAGCTACTGGGGAGGCCGAGGCAGGAGAATGGCGTAAACCCGGCAGGCGGAGCTTGCAGTGAGTTGAGATCTGGCCACTGCACTCCAGCCTGGGCAACAGAGTGAGACTCCATCTCAAAAAAAAAAAAAAAAAGAAAAAGAAAGATCAAATTATTCAACGAAATTGTAACAATTCATTTAACCATAACGTAGAGTTATTGATAACCTATCATTTTTTTCTGTTAGTGCTTCAAAATAGTTAAAAAAAAAAACAAAACAAAAAACATGCTATTGAATGAAAATATATTAATCCTTGCTGGGTCTTTAAAGTGTTTCCAAAAAATATCCTTAAAAGCAATCTCAATTTGTGATCAAGAATATTGACCAGTATATAACATCTGTGTTCATTTGCAACAGAGATGTGGGAAAAGTACTGGTATTTGCACAAGATCAGTTTTATTCCGTTCTAAGGTAGAAAGCAATGCAAACTTTTATGGATATGCTGATCATTATAAAGGACAAAGCAACTAGATTATATTTATGACATAGGGTGAAAAATTTCAGTAAATGCACAACTACTATATGTACTGTCACTTATTATCTTTATAGCACAATTGCTATAGCTGCTTCATCTTACCACGACTGTAACTCTTTGGGTAACATAATATTTATTGCTGAGGCTCTCTGTTCAAGGATTTTATTTTATTTTATTTTATGTATTTATTTACTGAGACAGGATCTTGCTCTGTCATCCAGGCTGGAGTGCAGTAGCATGATGATGGCTCACTGCTGCCTCAGCCTCCTGGGCTCAAGCAATCTCCCACCTCAGCCTCCCGAGTAGCTGGGGCTACAGGTGTATGCCACAATGCCTGGCCAATTTAAAAAAAAAAAAAATGTAAAGATGGGATCTCACTAAGTTGCCCAGGCTGATCTCAAACTCTTGGACTCAAGTGATCCTCCCACCCTGGCCTCCCAAAGTTCTGGGATTATAAGCATGATCCACCACACCCGCCATTATGCCCAGCCTGTTTTGTTATTCTTATCAAAGCTTTTTCTGTGAAGTTAAATTTGAGTGGTAATGTCAAATACAAAGGTCACCAGCTCTCATTCTACTTCCCTTTTTTTGAGATGGAGTCTCCTTCTATTGCCCAGGCTGGAGTGCAGTGGTGCCATCTCGGTTCACTGCAACCTCCACCTCCCAGGTTCAAGCGATTCTCTTGCCTCAACCTCCTGAGTAGCTGGGACTACAGGTGCGTGCCACCACGCCTGACTAATTTTTGTATTTTAGTAGAGACAGGGTTTCACTATGTTGACCAGGCTAGTTTCAAACTCCTCAAACTCCTGACCTCAGGTGATCCACCAGCCTTGGCCTCCCAAAGTGCTGGGATTACAGGCATAAGCCACCATGCCTCACTCTACTTCTTTTTAAACAATTGTAGTACCTGATCTACTGATGTGAATTAAGATTCATGGTTTCATCCATTTCTCTTAGAGTCTAGACCCATTTCTACCCATGAATTTGGTTTCTTCATCTGGTGATGAAAAGATAGCACTTATTTATTTTGAAACCTCTAAAATAATCAATTCTGATGTGGCAATTTCTACTCATTTCAGAGCTCCTTTAAATTAAAATATGCAATTCAATGATATTTAATGTTTGAGTTCAAAACATCTTTGTCATTCAGTTTTAGAATTATTATACATTGGAGGAGCTGAAAGTTGATTAATAGAGATTGTTATTTTCCTAAAACCATCCTTTATACCGTGGACTAGATTCTCCTTGTAGAGATAGGAACTTGGATCTTGCAAGGCACAATTTGCTGTGAACCATTTCTGCTTTTCTGTGTGCTTGTCACACAGAGGGGAAATGGATAAGAGAACTAAAAAAATAATTTTTTCTATCAACAAGACCAGTTTTTTCTCTTGTATTTCTCTGATGTAATCATTTTGTCTTCTGAATCTCACAGTGAAATGGGAAATTTTCTCTGACCCCTTCATGGGCAGGAACTAGAGTGTGGGCACTAGAACTAGTCAGCCATTTCAGTGGTAGCAGCAAGCTCCACTCACTCAAACCTGTTGCATTGCGCTCAAGCCCCCGCAGCAGGGAGCACGCAGGTGAGCGGGTGTAGGAGGTGAGGCTAGTGTTTTCAGCACCAGCTGGAGCAAAACTCCATGTGGGACCGAGGCAGCGTCTAAGAGGGAATACCCGTGACCCCTAAGGCCCCAGAAGAGTGGTACAGTGAGGCTCTTTTAGCTTTTGCCATCTGCGGACAGGCTCAGTGGGCCCTCTGCCTTTTTGCATGAGATAGTTGCTCTCTGCCAGTGAGGGCAGAGGGTCAAGTGTGACAGCAGGCATGCTGTATGCCGAGCTCTTGTCTGGTGTCCAGGAAAAATCGGGTCACAGGAACGAATTGAAGGATAGTAAATGTGGGGGATTTTATTGCCAATGGAAGTGCCTCTCAGCGGGAAGAGGAGCTGGAAAGGGGATAGAGCAGGAAAGTGTTCTTCCCCTGAAGTCCGGCCATCTTTGGCTGGACTCTACTCTGAAGTCCCGCTGTCAAGCTGTCCCTCTGAAGTCAAACTGCTTCTCTCCAACATTCAGCTGCTTTTTCTCCTCTTGATGTTTAGCTGCTTCTGCAGTCTTTAGAGACACAGGGTGGGGTGGGGTGAGGCCATGGGTAGGAAAACAGAGATATCAGTTCTCACTTTGGGTCACAGTCTCAGGCTTTTTGACTTGAGGATGGGGTTTCGCCAGGGACCCTGCCCTTTTCTGCCTAGAATTTCTCTGCCTCCTGTCCCTATCAACAGTGTGGTATAAAAAGGTTAAAGAAGAAATTCAGATTCAAAATCTTTAAACTCACATGCAGGTTTCAAAAGATAGAGCAATTTTATTTTGAAAAGAACTCTGCTGTAACCTGAAAATTTACAAACACAAATATGTCTTACTTATAAAGACCACACCCCCAACTTTGGTGGTAGAACACTGGTTGTGTTAACACAGAATAATGAATACTTTTCTATTGATCTACATAATCTGATTTCATTTCCTGACACTGGATATATGCCAAGGGTTTTGCTCCTAAACACCTGGTTACTTTCTGATCCTGATTACTATATAACAGAGGAATAATGCTTTATAGTCCTTGAATTTTTAGTGTTATATTCTCATCCCCTTAAGAGTTCTCATTATGTTTTTATTAAAATTTAATTTTTTTCTCTTTTATTTGATTTACCTTCATATATGCCACCTGTTTTAGTTGTTCAACTTGATGTGCCTCCTTCCAGCTACCGTGCCTTGTTAAATGACTTATAATAATTTTATTTTGCTTGCTTATTTCAGGGCGTTTAGAATGTATCAAACTCTGGTGATCAGGATTTTGGGTCTTTTAAATATTGATGTATTAACAGAAATATAAGAATATGTATGAGTAAAGATGCTTTCAACTGTAAGGAACAAAACATTCTTCTAAAATCACTTGATAAGGAACATTTTTATCTCACATAATAAAAATTCTAGTGTTAGGACAGTTTCCGTGTTGAATAATTCAGTGGTTCAACACTGACATCAGGCCAGGTGCAGTGGCTCATGTCTGTAATACCAGAACTTTGGGAGGCTAAGGTGGGTGGATCACTTGAGGTCAGGAGTTCAAGACCAGCCAGACCAACATGGTGCAATGCTGTCTCTACTAAAAATACAAAAATTGGCCAGGCATGATGGTGGGTGCCTGTAATCCTAGCTACTTGGGAGGCTAAGGCAGAAGGATTGCTTGAACCTGGGAGGTAAAAGTTGCAGTGAGCCGAGACTGCACCACTGCTACTCCAGCCTGGGCAACAGAGCAAGACTCTGTCTTCAAAAAACAAAAACAAAAAAGAAAACAAAAGAACACTGACATCAATTTGCCCAGATGTTTTTCATTTTTCCACTTTCCCAAATTCAGTGTGTTGCAGTGTGTTGTTTGTTCTCTTGGGCAGGTTATTTCTAGGCTTCCCATATAGATGCCAAAGGCAGAAAAGAGAAATTTGTTTTCACTTCCACGTATCTTGTTAAAAGAAGAACCTTTCCTGGAGGCCCCTCTGAGTTATGGCCAGACTTGTGTCATATATCTATTCCAGAACTAACTGGTAAGTAAAATGGAATATCAATTGGCTTAACTCAGCAGTGGTCCATGGAACCTGGGAGCCCTGAGATCATTTCAGGGAGTTCACAAGGTTAAAATCATTTCCCCTAATAATGCTAAGATATTATTTGCCTTTTTCACTGCGTTGATGGTGCAGAAGCAGCAATAGTGGATAGCACTGCCAGTAGTTTAGCACAAATCAAAGTGGCACATACTAGAAGTAGTCTTCTTCACAGGCACCATATGAAGTTTCATGTTTTCATTGTTTGCTTGCTTTCCTGGCACATGCTGAAGTGCTTTAGTTATCTCAAGTCACAGTATCCCTTAAGTAATTGAATTGTGAGCTGAAATGATTGCTTTTTTTGTGGAACCTCCCCTACCTTTTTTTTTTTTTTTTTTTTAACTTGAAAGGCTGGCAAAGAAAATATGGTTATTTAGATTTGGATATTTTGCAGACATTTTCTTGAAAATGAAAAAAGTGAGCTTGTCATTTCAAGGAAAACAAAAGGCAGTATTTGTTGCAAATGATAAAAGGATTTGTCTGAGATTGGTGTTGATATTAACAAAAGTGATTTTTTTTACATGGTATGATGAAATTTATTTGAAAGATATGCATAACTCAGTGAACCAGTATGATCAATGCATGATACAAAATCACAGGTAGGTTAGATCCATTCAAAATGCGTACTAGGCCAAAAGATCTAAGGGGAACAGAGTACAAAATTTCACTCATAGGTTTTCTGATTTCACTTTGTAATTAACCTTCAACAAACTACCACTTTTTTGAGTTTTAATGTAGTATTAAAGAAGAATATTCAAACTTATCTGAGATAGCTATTAAAATATTTCTTTCTCTTTCAACCACATATTTGTATGAGACTCAATATACATTTCAGCAAAGACAACAGACTAATGCAGAAGCAGATATGAGAATCCATGTCTTCTATTAGGCCAGGCTTCTTGACATTTTTTTTTCTTACTTTAAAAACTTGTTATTTTTCTGTAAAATATTGTTGTGTCATATGTAATAGGTTTATTTTTACATGAAATAGTATTTTTAAATTTTTTTATTTTTAGTTTCTAAAATGGTAATTATTGATAGATGTGACTCACATAAACAAACACACTTTGTAGTCCTCAATAGTTTTAAATAATCCCAGCACTTTGGGAGGCCAAGGTGGGAAGATCGTTTGAGCCCAGGAGTTCAAGACCAGCCTAGGCAACATGGCGAAATCCCATCTCCATAAAAAATTTAAAAATATATTTTTGAAGAGTATAAAAGGGCCCTGAAACCAGAAATTTGAGAACCATTTGGTTTAGACTAATCAAAGATTTACCATTTGGGGCTTGGTTTTGTCCTCCCCTATATACATAATTTCCTCTAGTCTCAGTAAAAGCAGGATATTATTAACAAAGAAAAACGGGAGGGAGTTGCTAATGGCTTGATGAGTCAGCAGTGGTCTGCCACAGTTAAGGTGAATGAGAATTGTTCCAGTGGCATGTGGCGATCAGCAAGCTGTAACCTCTTGGAAAATGTTGAGAGAAGATTTTCAGTTCTCAGGGACAGAGGCCTCACACTGCAATGCTCCTGGGCTGCCAAATTTTAGGGGATAGCTTTCTCCATAAGAGAATTGTTCCAGTGGCATGTGGCGATCAGCAAGCTGTAACCTCTTGGAAAATGTTGAGAGAAGATTTTCAGTTCTCAGGGACAGAGGCCTCACACTGCAATGCTCCTGGGCTGCCAAATTATAGGGGATAGCTTTCTCCATAAGCTGTGCATAGAAAGTGGACAGAGGCAGTTAGTTGGGGGATCAACTTGAGTCTCTGGTCTGCCTACCAGAAGCAATGGTGGTCTTTGCCCCGAGAGAGGTATTTTGGTTCTTTCCCAGGGAACACAAAACATCTCATGTATTTGTCTCTTACCAGGACTGTAGGGGTTCACTCAGCTTTACTGGGGCTCACTTCCAGGTTCCACAGTCAGCCAACACTGTTTTGAATGATGGATTAGTAATTATTATTAGTAATTATGCAAGTAATTTTGAAGAAAATTTGGTAGCCCAGGAGCATTGCAGTGTGAGGCCTCTGTCCCTGAGATCTGAGAGTATTCTCTCAACATTTTCCAAGAGGTTACAGCTTGCTGATTGCCACATGCCACTGGAACAATTCTCATTCACCTTAACTGTGGCAGACCATTGCTGACTCCCTTTACAGTGACAGTAAAGGGAGCAGGTAGAAATACAGTCAAACAATATTTGTATGAGATCAGAGAATAATGGTGGTCAAGAAAACAGTAATGGGTATATCTATGGTTCCTGTTGGATGAATAGAGAAGTTATAATGCTCATTCTTAATCATGATTGAGGCACAACAGGAGCCAGAGGATTCGGGTTTTAAATAAGGGTTTCTTCTTTGCACATATTGAGTTTAACATTCCTGAAGGTCTGTGTAGGTAGAAATGTCCACCAGGTAGTTGGAACTACGATTTGACCTTTAAAAAAGATTGGGCTTAGAATCTCGGAATGTGCAAACATAAAGGCCATAGTTGAAGCTGTTGGAGTTGATGAGATTTCTTTCCCCATGTGAGATAATATGAAGTGATAAGACAAGTTAGTCAAAGTTAGAAACTTAGGAAATACCACTTAAGAGATGGGAAGAAGAATAATCCAGTATTGGAGACTAGAAAAGGTGTTAGGAAGGAAGAGATCCTAAAGAAGATATTATCAAAGATGCTAAAGGAAGAGAGCTCCCATAAGGAGATTGTTCTCAGTATAGTACAGGAAAAGGACTGTGAAAAGTCAGTAAAATTTGCCAAGTAAGGGGTCAGCAATAATTTTATTTATTTTATTTTCTAATTTTTTATAAATAATAGAGACGGGACCTTGTTATGTTGTCCAGGCTGATCTCAAACTCCTGGACTCGAGCAATCCTCCTGCCTCAGCCACCCAAAGTGCTAGGATAACAGGTATGAGCTATTGTACCCAGCCTCAAAAATAACTTTAAAAAAATAAATAAGCTATTTCTTTAAACTGCTTTTTATTTTAATTTGTTTGTTTTTGTTTTGAGGCAGTCTCACTCTGTTGCCCAGGCCGGAGTGCAATGATGCAATCTGGGCTCACTGCAGCCTCCACCTCCCAGGTTCAAGCGATTCTCCTGCCTTAGCCTCCTGAGTAGCTGGGACTACAGGTGCCTGCCACCATGCCCAGCTAATTTTTTTTTTTTTTTTTTTTTTTTTAGTAGAGATGGGGTTTCACCATGTTGACCAGGCTGATCTCAAGACTAACTCCTAACCTCAAGTGATCCACCCACCTCAGCCTCCCAAAGTGCTGGGATTATAGGCATGAGCCACTGTGCCCAGCCTAAAATGGTTTTAAATTTACAGAAACATTGCAAAGATAATACAGAGAGTTTCTATATACTACCCATCCAGTTTCTCTTCTTATTATCATTTTCTGTTAGTATATGTTACATTTTCTGTTAGTACATACCATTTTCTGTTAGTATATTGTTACAATTATGAACCAATATTGATATACATTTATTAACTAAAGACTGTAGTTTATTCAGATTTTATTAGTTTTTACCAAAGTTCATTTTTCTGTCCTAGAATCCTATCTTAAGTTACCACTTTACATTTAGTCATTATGAGTCCCTGGGCTCCTCTTGCTTATGACAGTTTCTCAAATTTTTCTTGTTTTTTGATGACCTTGGCAGTTTTCTTTGTTTTTGTTTTTGAGACAGGGTCATGCTGGTGCCCTGGCTGGAGTGCAGTGGCACCATCATAGCTTACTATCACCTCTGACTCCTGGACTCAAGTGATCCTCCTGCCTCTGCCTCCTATGTAGCTGGGACTACAGGCGCACACCACCACGCTTGGCCAATTTTTAGATTTGTAAAGATGAGTCTTGCTATGTTGCCCAGGCTGGTGGTGAACTTCTGGCCTCAAACGATCCTTCCACCTTGGTCTCCCAAAGTGTTGGAATTACAGGCGTGAGCCACTGTATCTGACCGACTTTGACAGTTTAAGGAGGTACTGGTCAGGTATTTTGTAGAATGTCGCTGATGTTTTTCTCATGATCAAACGGGGGTTAAGGGTTTTGAGGAGGAAGACCACAGGGTTAAAGTGCCATTTTCATCACATTGTATCAGAGGTATCTCCTAGCAACATGATTTATCACTGTTGATATTGACCTTGATCTTTTGGCTGAGTTAGCATTTGTCAGGTTTTTCCACTTTAAAGTTACCCTTTTTCCCCATTTCCAGACTGTACTTTTTCAAAGGAAGTCGCTATGGATAGCCCACATTTAATGAGTGGGAAGTTATGCTCTGAATTCTTATTTTATTTTATTTTTTTGAGATGGAGTTTTGCTTTGTCACCCAGGCTGGAGCCCAGTGGCGCAATGTCTGCTCACTGCAACCTTCACCTCCTGGGTTCCAGCAATTCTCAGCCTCCTGAGTAGGTGGGATTACAGGCGAGTGTCACCACAGCCGGCTACTTTTTGATTTTTTATACAGACGGGTTTTGCCATGTTGCCCACGCTGGCCTTGAACTCCTGATCACCCGCCTCAGCCTCCCAAAGCACTGGGATTACAGGCATAAGCCACAGTGCCCGGCTGCTCCTAATCCTTAAAGATGGAAAATCCACATAAATGATTTGGAATTCTTCTGCAGGAGATATTTGTCTGTTCTCTGCCATTGTTAATTAATTAATTAATATCAGTGTGGGGTCATGGATTTTGTTTTATAGTTTGGATTATAATCCAAAACCATTTATTTTGTTGCTCAAATTATGTCAGATTTGGCTTTTGGGAGCTGTTTCAATTGGCTCCTGTGACTCTTTCACATACCCTCATTCAATGATGACTCTTGGGAGAGCAGTTTCACCACAGTGGTAAACACAGGCATAACAGTACGTTGAGAAGTAAATAAGTGTTGAAGAAGTGAAAGCACAAGGCAGTTAAGTAGCACCTTAAATCAAGGTGAGGCTTAATATTTGTCTTTATAAGTCCTTAAGACATTTTAATCTCATAAAACACACAAAGCCCTGCCTATGTCATGAAAAGCCCTGAAGCATTAAAAGAAAGAAAGAAAAAAAACCCTAAAAATCCCACAGTGATCAAATTGGATGAACACTGAGGACACCACTAAAAGTTTATATCTGATGAGGTTGAGCCAAAAAAACAAAAGAAAAGAAAATAGTTACTGTTTGTTCTTATGGCTTTGATACTTGGCATACACTAATTTTTTTTTTTTTTAAAACAGGGAGTAATGTAAACGTTAATTATAATGTGAGTATGCCAGAATATTTGATGTACTTAAAGCTTCTCTATGAATGCCAACAGTGCAGGATTATAGAGAAAATGATTTGATTTTTGGTCTCATTTAAATTCCTGCAAAGACTTGATCTTCAGAAATGCTATAAAAATGTTTTCCAATGAATAGGTAATTTTTCTCACAGTGAATGTGTTCTAGCAGTAAAGCAATTTTAAAATATTTAGAAAACAGAAGTTGTGTTCATTTTGTTATCTGATCATTTCCTGAAATTAACTGATGAAGTTTTAAAATGTTACTGGCGGCAAAAGAAGAGAGAGAGAGTTGGGGTGTTACTTGATAGGGTGTGGACAGGTTAAGGATAAAAAGAAAATATTAATTTATAACTCCTCCCACACACACTATTATCAGCTATGTTTCATGTGTTGGGTCGAGGGAAGCCATTTCCAGCAGTCATTCTAGTAGTATTCACCTAGTACCTACTTTGCACCAAGCAATGTGCCAGATGCTGAAGATAATACATTGAACAAGGAACAGTCCCTGCTCTCAAGGAATCGGTGAGTATAGGAGACATCCTGGTGCAGGAAGGGAGTAGATAAGTGAGCCACAAATGCAGCATAGTGCAAACCTTGTGCTGTGGTGGAAGATACATGTGTAAGTGTATAGGAGGACACCTAACCAAGAGAGGGACAGGGAAGTTCATAGTGATGTATAAACTGAAACCTGAAGGACAAATAGGAGGTAATCAGACGGTGCAAGGGGAAGGGGTGCCGAGGAGATGAGGCACTTTAAGCAAGGAAAAGCATGATAGCTGAGGAAGTAACAAGTCTTTCAGTATGGCTGGATTGTAGAGTTTTAGAGTTGCATTGTTCAATAACAGTGTAATGTGAACCACATACAATTTAAAATTTTTAGTAGTCATATTAAGAAAGTAAAAGGAATCAACAGAAATTTTAATAATATTCTTGTTTAGCCCAATGTACTTAAAATCTTAGCATGTAATCAATATGAAGAATTATTAATGGGACTTTTTATATTCTTTGTACCAAGTTTTAGAAATCCAGCATATGTTTTATACTTATATCACATGTCAATTTAGACTAGCCAGATTTCATATGCTCAATAGCTACATGTGACTAGTGGCTACCACATCAGATAGAATAGTTCTTTTTTTTTTTTGAGATGGAGTCTCGCTCTGGGAGTCTTGCCCAGGCTGGAGTGCAGTGGTGCAATCTCTGCTCACTGCAGCCTCCGCATCCCAGGTTCAAGCGATTCTCCTTTCTCAGCCTCCCGAGTAGCTGAGATTACAGGCGTGCACCACCACACCTGGCTAATGTTTGTATTTTTAGTAGAGACGGGTTTTCACCATGTTGACCAGGCTGGTTTTGAACCCCTGACCTCAGATGATCCACCTGCCTTGGCCTCCCAAAGTGCTGGGATTACAGCCACTGTGCCTGGCCTGATAGTTAGTTCTAGTGTGAAGTCACGAGCAATTAATCTGCAGAGATAATATGGGAGCAGATTAGGGCAGATATTGTTTGTCAGCGAAATTGTTTAACCCGAGGGTTATGGGAAGCTGTGAAAGGTCTATGCATGGGAGGATCTGATCAAATTAGTGATGACTCTAACTTTCACGGTAGAGAATGGATTATAGGTGGACTTGATCAAAAGCCAACTAGGCCATAGATGATAGTGACCTTAACCAGCGGAGTAACTTGGGTGTGGTGAGAAGTAGAAGTCTGGACACAAGGAATCTGTAAGAATTGTAAGGAATCTATAACAGAATTGTAAGAGAATTGTAATTGTAAGAGGATCTGTAAGGATTGGAAGTGTGTTGAGAAGACAGGAATGCCCCCTCACTTCTGCTTTCTCGGTCAAACCCCTGAGGAACACAGCAGAACCATTTTAAGAAGTGGGGGAAACAAGAGGAAGAATGGCAGGATTGAGAAACAATGTGTTCTGCTTGGGACATTTTAAATTATCTGAGTGTAATGTTTGCATGTGAAACAGAGAAATCGATGTCACCAGTATACAGACAGTAACCGAAGCTCTGGGATTGGATAAAATTACCCAGGATGAGTAGATTAAACAGTATTTCTCATACCTGAATTAAAAACAAAAAGTACCTGGGAGCTGATTTAAAATGCGGATTTTTGGTCTTTATCCCCAAGTTACTGGTTCAGTAGCTGTTGGGAGAGGACTAGAAATTGCATTTTTAATAAGAGCCCCTAGGAACTGATGCAAGTGGTGCTTAAAACACTCCTTTACACACACTAGTGTAGAATAATACATAAGAGGACCCAGAAGGAGATTGCCTGCATGTATGGAAGCTTAGAGAACAAAAGCCGTTGAAGAAGTTAGGAAATGAGTCACTAGAGAGGTTAATGAAAAACCAAGAGTCCTGTCTGCTATCAAAGTAGAGAGGAGTGGCAGATTCTTATTTAAAGGGAACAAGACTGAAGGTGGGACAACTCGGTAGGTACCTTACTTGGTGGACAATCAGCATGAGAAAAAAGCACTATTCTTTGCCTACTGTTCAAAGTGTCTGTCCTGGGGATGTCATCTCACCATACCACCAAATTTATCAAATTCCTTGAGGATTTGGAGGAAGTCACTGCCTCAAAGTAACAAAGAAATTAAATAGAAGACCAGTTGAAAGTGGCAATTGGATTTAGTTACTAAGGCCATTGGGTGGCAATTTGGATGACCTAGTAGGAATGGAAGCCCAACTGCAATAGGTGAGTTGAACAAGTGGGTCAAATTAGTGTAGAAAAGTCTTCTTGGCAGAGAAAAGGAGGAGAGAGAAGGCAGAGTGCATACAAAGATGTTCACTTAGGAAATGCTAAGGGATGTGTGCCCTTCTTTCACAGTGTTCATCTTATTTCATTTCTATTGTGTAGGTTGAGTCAATACTGTGAAACCATAGAATCTCTGTCTCTGCTTCATAAACATACTTATTAAATAATTTATGTTTATATATTTAAATCAGTCAAATGATCTCCAGTCATACTGTCACTTCTACTAGTAACTGAATGGATAAACCATTTTGCAGAATAACTATAGCTGATTACTGATGGCTTGAAAGAAGTGCCAAGCTGCAGTAGTTTGGGGTTGGATGAGGGAGGTGAGAAAGGAGGAGGAACTGAAACCTTGAACCTGAATTTCTCAGTCTCCTTCTTACCTGTGCTCTACTGCCCAATAATCTGTAAATTAGCCCCAAACTGGTAAAATTCTGCCATCACTAATACCCATCACCATGGGTAACCCACAAATAAGTTGATGTATCTCTGCTAAATAAGAGATTGTCAGAACTTCATTGTTACAGTAGTTTTGTATTTGTTGTTTCCTCCTTTCTACTCAACATCATCCCCATTACCTGGTTAATCTAAAATTGGCTGATTATCAGCCACCAAACTTGTTAGTTAACATTGTTAACTAACATTGTTAACACCACACATTGTTGAGTACTAGCTTAGATATTGCACATATGCAGTAAATATTTAAAAGATGTGTTTTGCTTTCAGTATGAATGTGGAGTGCTACAAAGTATCAAAACAAATAAAAGGAGATATAAATAGGAGTTTTAGAGCTTCAGTTCTAAACAGAGTTGAACATTTCATTAGGTTAAATGTAAATTAGTTTGTTTTATTTTAAACTTCCTCCAAAGAGGATTTGTTTTGGAATGGAGCCAATTAATTTGAAAATCACATTTGTGTCTGGGTTTGGTGGCTCACGCCTGTGATCCCAGCACTTTGGGAGGCTGAAGTGGGAGGATTGCTTGAACTCAGGAGTTCAGTACCAGCCTGAACAACATAGCAAGAGCCTGTCTCAATTAAAAAAAAAATTTTTTTTTTGAGACGGAGTCTCACTCTGTTGCCCAGGCTGGAGTGCAGTGGCACGATCTCGGCTCGCTGCAACCTCTGCCTCCTGGGTTCAAGTGATTCTCCTGCCTCAGCTTCCTGAGTATCTGGGATTACAGGCATGCGCCACCACGCCTGGCTAATTTTTGTATTTTCAGTAGAGATAGGGTTTCACCATGTTGGTCAGGCTGGTCTTGAACTCCTGACCTTGTGATCCACCTGCTTCGGCCTCCCAAAGTGTTGGGATTACAGGCGTGAGCCACCAGCCCCTCAAGTAAAAATTTTAAAAAATAGCTGTATGTGGTGGCACTCACCTGTAGTCCCAGCTATTCAGGAGGCTGAGGTGGAAGGATCACTTGGCCCCAGGAGGTCATGGCTGCGCTGAGCTTTATCGCGCCACTGCACTCCAGCCTGGGTAACAGAGAGACATCCTTAAAAAAAAAAAAAAAAAAAAAAAAAAGAAACGAAAGAAAATCACATTTGCATTATATTCAAGGTTTGCCCAGTTGCTCACCCGTGACCCACCTAACTACTTTATTTATTTATTTATTTATTTATTTATTTATTTATTTATTTATTTATTTTGAGACAGAATTTCACTCTTGTTGCCCAGGCTGGAGTGCAATGGCATGATCTTGGCTCACCACAACCTCCGCCTCCCAGGTTCAAGCGAGTCTCCTGCCTCAGTCTCCCTAGTAGCTGGGTTTACAGGCAAGTGCCACCACACCCGGCTAATTCTGTATTTTTAATAAAGACAGGGTTTCTCCATGTTGGCCAGGCTAGTCTCGAACTCCTAATCTCAGGTGATCTTCCAGCCTCAGCCTCCCAAAGTGCTGGGATTACAGGCGTGAGCCACCGCACCCGGCCATCTAACTACTTTATTTAAAAAAAAAAAATGAGTTCTGGGCAGAGGTATAACAGCATCATACTTGCTAATGTCATTGCCTATACATTTTGGTAATCTCAAAACTGTTCCAGCTACAAAGCTACCGTTTGTATTTGAAATTCGTATTTAAAATATAGGGAGAATATTACAAACTAATTCTGGAAACATATTCTCAAAATTACATTGAAAAATTCTAGGTTTATGAAATCATTTATGTACTATAACATGGTTCAATTCGTTGAACATTATAAACATTAGATAGTATATTTGTTTAATTTGTATTTATTGCAGTGCTTGATTTTTTACTTTCATTATTCCAAACAGAAACACTACCAATTAAACATTAACTTCTCATTCCCTCTTTCTTTCCACCCAACCCTTTGGTAACCTCTATTCTACTTTCTTGTCTCTATAAATTTTCCTATTCCAAGTACCTCATAGAAGTGAAATCATATAATATCTGTGTTTTTGGGTCTGGCTTCTTTCACTTAGCATAGTGTTTTTAAGGTTAATTCATGTTGTAGCATGTATTTCTATTTGAATTCCAAAGCTAATGTTAATGATTACCTTGATCAAAAAAATAAAAATTAAAATAAACAATATCTCGCAAAGTACTAGAACATTCTGCAGGTATTGAAAATGAAGCTTAATGTTCACGTTAAAGCCACAGGTAATAATTTAGAAGAGCTGGTGTTCAGATTTGGTTCTACCTTTTTTTCTTCATTTTTGAGATGGGGGTCTCACTTTGTCTCAAAAAAAAAAAAAGGCTGGAGTGCAATGGCACAGTCACAGCTCACTGCAGCCTCAACCTCCCAGGCTCAAGCGATCTTCCCACCTCAGCTCCTGAGTAGCTGGGACTACAAGTGTGCACCACCACGCCTGGCTAATTTTTGAGTTTTTTGTAGAGATGGGATTTCGCCATGTTGCCCAAGCTGGTCTTGAACTCCTGGGCTCAAGCGATCCACCCACCTCAGCCTCCCAAAGTGTTGGGATTACAGACGTGAGCCAGCATACTCAACAATTCTTTTTATTTATTATTTTTTATTTACTTAAGCGTACCGTGATGTGCCCAGCAATTCTATCTTCTTGAAACTCCTCCAATTCAGCAATTTCTCTTTATCCACTGTCACTTCTCACGTGGGTTGTCCCTGTCACAGCTTCCTAATTGTTTTAGTTTCCTATTGTTGCTGTAACACATTACCACATATTTGGTGGCTTCAAACAATACAAATTTGTTATCATGCAGCTCTGTAGGTCTGACATGAATTTCACTGAGCCAAAACCAGGGTGTCAGCAGGGCACATTTCTTCTGGAGGCTCTAAGGAGGAATCCATTTCCTGTTTTTCTAGCTTTAGAGGCTACCCACATTCCTTAGTTCGGGGGTCCTCACCCCCTACCCCCCTCTCTCCAGCCCCCTCCCCCCACCACCAACCCCCTACAGACTCAGTAAGGCCTGTGGGGCCTTTTAGGAACACTGCTGCACAGCAGGAGGTGAGCGGAGGGTGAGGGAGCACTACCGCCTGAGCTTTGCCTCCTATCAGATAAGCAGCAGCATTCAATTCTCAAGGGAGCATGAACCCTATTGTGAACAGTGCCTGTGAGGGATCTAGGTTGCACACTGCTTATAAGAATCTAATGCCTGATCATCTCAGGTGGAGCAGTTTCATCCTGAAACCATCCCCCTGCCATCTGTGGAAAAAGTGTCTTCTACGAGACGAGTCCCTGGCACCAAAAAGGTTGGGGGACTTCTACCTTACCTTGTGGCTCCCTTTACTCAGCAACGTTGTATCTCTCTAAGCATCATTTCTCTTCCTTAATCCTGTCTTCCTCTGAATCTCTCCTTCTTCCCTCTTCCATTTTTAGAGTCTCTTATGATTAAATTGGGTCCATTTGGATAATTGAAACTAATGTGTTCATTTCGAGGTCAGTTGGTTAGCAACCTTAATTCCATTTCCAGCCTTTGTACCCTTTGCCATGTAATCTACATGTTCATAGGATCCAGGGATTAGCACGAGGATGTCTTTATGGGGGAGGCATTATTCTGCCTACCACACTAGTCATATGATAATATGATTTCCCTTCTTGCCTATGATCATGTCACTTGCCTACTGAAAATTCTTCAGTGGCCCTTATTGCCCTCAGGGTAGCATTCAGACTCTTTCAGATTCCTTAATGTGATACACAAAGGCTTTCCTTACCAGTCCTGTCTCATCTCTCCCAACTCCCCACGCCCAAAACACACAAGATTGTGTGTTTCACTTCCCCAAACCGAAAACCAGGCATTCACTCATCTCATTTTCATTTGTTTGCTCTTTCCCCAGCCTTTTATCTGACTTTACTATTCATTCTTAAGTCAGACTTCAGATGTGACTTCCTTTGGGAAGCCTGAGTGTATCCCCAAATTTTGGCCTTTGCTGCCGTTGCAAGCTATACCTATATGTAACATAGCACTTGCCACATGATACTGTAATTATCTCTTTAATTACCATCCACCACCACCACCACCACCACAAGACTGCAAGCAACTTAAGGGTCAGCCTCTCATTTTGTTCACCCTTGTATCGGCTACTTAACAGAGTGGCTTGCAATAGTAAAATAGTAAAATAGTGGCTTGCAAAAATAAAAGCACAAACTTTTCTATTTTTTAAAGCAACCCTATTAACTGAGAAGCACAAACTTTTGCTTAAAGATATATCCCTTAATATTTATGTGTCTTTTTTTCCAAGGTAGACTTGCAGAGGATGTAGAGTCATATAAATCTAAAGACTGAAAAGTAAATGTACCTTTAATCCTCCAAATGGATTTCATTTAATTAATTAATTTACTGAGGCAGGGTCCCACTCGGTCACCCAGGCTGGAATGCAGTCACACAATCATGGCTCCCTGCCGCCTCCACCTCCTGGGCTCCAGTGATCCTCTTGCTTCACCCTCCCGAGTAGTGGGACCACAGGTGTGTAACACCATGCCCATCTAATTTTTAAAACAAATTTTTTGTAGAGAAGAGGTCTCGCTATGTTGTCCAGACTGGTCTTGAACTCCTGGGCTCAAGGGATCCTCCCATCTTGGCCTCCGCCTATGCTGGAATTACAGGTGAGCCACTGAACCCCACCCTTATCTGGCTTCTTATATCAAGACTGTGCACAAGTCACTATTTTTGCAAGAACATCTATATCACTTCCTCTGAAAATGTTGGCAATTAAAAAAAAAATAGACAGACATGGTGGCTTATACCTGTAATTCCAACACTTTGGGAGATGGAGGTCAGCCAATTGCTTGAGCCCAGGAGTTCAAGACCAGCCTGGGCAACATGATGAAACTCTGTCTCTACAAAAAATTCAAAAATTATCAAGGCGTGGTGGCGTATGCCTGTGGTCCCAGTTGAGGTGGGAGGATCACTTGAGTTTGGGAGGGCGAGGCTGCAGTGAGCTAAGACAGTGACACTGTACTCCAGCCTGGGCAACAGAGCTAGATCCTATCTCAAAAAAATAAAAATAAAAATAGGTTGGATAATGTAAGCGTTAAGAACAGAGCCTCCAGAGCCAGCCTGGGATCCTGGCTCTGGCATATTTTACGTAACCATCTCAGTTTTCTTCATTTGTGAAATGGGCACAGTAATATCCACCTCAGAGGGTTATTGTAGAATTAAATGAGTTCCATTTAGAGCATTTAAATGGTGCCTGGCACATTTTAAATAATACAGCTTCATGTGGTTAGGGTGGGAAGGAAAATTGTAAAACATAAATGCTTAGGGAAAGCAACTGTCATTGTAATTAAAATGAAACTTGGGTGTGATGAAATCGTTGGAGGCTGTAGGTGAGATCATCTTTAAGAAAGAAAAAGCCACGCATGATGGGTCGCTAACTACTGGGCACTGCCAGAAGCACTTCTCATGAAACGTTAGGAAGTTTCCAAATCTTCTCTAAAGACGTGTGATTGAAAAAACAAACCAAAAAAAGAATGGCAACAACAACAAAAAGATGTTTGCTGGAAAGAAGAGATGGGATTCTATGAAGAATGTGAAAGTGGCTTATTGTATGAAATACAAAATATAATCCAAGCTTTACCTAGAAATAGTACAAGAAAAATTCAGAAATCCCTACAAGCTATTCTTGTTTTGACAATTCATTTCTTGCCTTCCCTAGTATTTAGAATTTTGCTGCATTGTTGCCGTCAAAAAAAGGTAAGCAGTATTTGCTAAGACAGAACACGGGTGTCTTGATTTTAGAAGATGTACTTGATTATCTTCATAAATACCAGGTGTGAAATTGGTCGCCTTATTAATTAAAGCCTTAGGCAAAATTTGAAATTTGATCCATGTGATGACATTTTAAAATGAATTTTAAAATGGATGTATTAATTTCAACCAGTTTAACAAATGAGCCTTTAAAAAAAATTTACATGGTAACTTACTGTTAATTCATTTATTTGCACGTTGACAATTTTCCTTAAATTGAAGTGTAATCACCCACAAATACTTTTGAAGTTTGCCATATTCATGTGGATATTTATGTCACTTTTTTCCAATTCCTTTGGAGTAGAAGTTATGTTTTGAAAAGTCAATTTCTGCTGTGCCGGTAGGGTTGCAAACGACCTAAAATGGCTACCTACCACACCTACTGTTTTTCTTCATCTTACTATTCTGTGAGTGAATGAGCTTGCCTGGAAGCAAGATTAAGAAGTTAGCAATCTGTCTACAGTTTTTCTTCTTTCCCTTTGCACCACACTACCCTCGAGAATCTAGACAACTGTATTTTCTCTTTTCTTAGAACTTCCTCTTTAGAAAAGACCTAAAGAAAATATATTCCCACAGAGGTATAAATAGGTAATACAACTGTAGCAATTTCCCTCAGAGTCCTTTTGGTTTCAAGGCCCAGGGATGAAATGCTAACTGTGGAATTGTAGGAATTGGTAAGTACACTAAAAATACAAAAAATTAGCTGGGGGTGGTGGCGGGCGCCTGTAGTCCCAGCTACTTGGGAGGCTGAGGCAGGAGAATGACGTGAACCCGGGAGGCGGAGCTTGCAGTGAGCCGAGATCGCGCCACCGCACTCCAGCCTGGGCGACAGAGCGAGACTCCGTCTCAAAAAAAAAAATAGGTTTAGGGTGAGAAGTCTTCATGGCACTATGACATGGGCAAATGTGTGGTCAGCGTGTTAGTCTGGCTTTCGCTCTGAGTTTTTTGCTTTTGTTCATTCTTCTGAGTAGGTATTTCCCTTTCTCTTGAGCCTGGTCTCATTTGTATTTTCAAAGGACTTGCCATGATCAATCAGAAACTTTAAGCTTCTCTGTTATTGTCTGTTTTCCAGGAGAGATGCCTAATGCTAAACGCCTTTTGTTTGTATTGCCATGGCGATGCAAACCTTTAAACTAAGGGTTCTGATTATTCTAAGGTTAGGATCATGTAGGCAAATCATAAAAAAGTTAATTTTTCTCCCCTGGGTGAGAAGTTGCTTAAATTTTTGTGTCAATTGTTTCATTTCTCCAATCTATTTTTGTCTCTGCAGATAGCCTGGAACTCAGTTTTATTGCATAAGCCTACCAATTCAGAATGATCTCAGGTGTATCAGACAAGTTTGTCCCTCACCAGAGTTGTATAGGTTTATTTCTCCCTGCCTTAGTGTGCCCATCTCAAAATGGTGGGGTCTGTGGAAGAGGATGGCCTTCTCAGATATGCAATTTTTGCTCTTTAGAAAGGAGTTAAAAAAAAAAAAATCCCAGCTACTGTGGGTGGGGAAGGCGAGGGAGGTGGGAGGTAGGAGGATTTTGCTTGAGCCTGGGAGGTTGAGCCTGCAGTGAGCTGTGATTGCACCACTGCACTCTAGCCTGGGAGACAGAATGAGACCCTGTCTCAAAAAAATTTTATTTATTTATTTTTTATTTAGAAAGGAGTATAAGGGCAGCTGTGCTCCTCTAGTGAGAACTCCCATGAACTTCTCAAGGCCCATTTATCCTACCTTAGTCTTTAGAGTCTACAAAAAATGAGACGGTAGAGCCATAATTTCTCAGGGATCAGAAAAAGACTACGGCATGGGTCCAACTTCCCCATTCTGACAGTGTGTTTGCGGTGTTAGATGTTACACAGTGCCACAGGTCTCGAATAATGGAAATAATTTGTATCCTTTAAATTTCTCTGGCATCAGTTTTAGAGCTGGAGCTTCAATCCCCAGGCTGAAATAGTCTCTAAAAATGAATAGTAGCTATTAATTTTGAGGCCTCAGTTTGGAATTTTACCTACATGTTGCTGACATCTTCCTTTCCCAAATCTCTCTTTTTTTTTTTTTTTTTTGTTTTTGAGACAGAGTCTTGCCATGTCACCCACGCTGGAAAGCAGGGGCGTGATCTCGGCTCACTGCAAACTTTACCTCCCAGGATCAAGTGATTCTCCTTCTTCAGCCTCCTAAGTAGCTGGGATTACAGGCACGTGCCACCATATCCAGCTTATTTTTGCATTTTTAGTAGAGATGGGTTTTCATCATGGTGGCCAGGCTGGTCTTGAACTCTTGACCTCAAGTGATCCACCTGCTTTGGCCTCCCAAAGTGCTGGGATTACAGGTGTGAGCCACTGCGCATGGCCCCCTTTTCCAAATCTTAACACCTGTTCTGGTACTTAATATCCCCACACCCCACCACATTGATATAGCAATATAATTTAGTCTTCTTTGTACTCCTGACTAATTTCTTCATCAATGAAAAGAGTCAAATTCTGTAACTTATTTGAAGATATTTTTTCTGAGCCAAACATGAGTGACCAATGGCCTGTCACACAACTCCAGGAAATCCTTAGAATATATGCCCAAGGTGGTAGTTGAGCAACAGCTTGGTTTTATACATTTTAGGGACACATAAGACATAATACATGTACGATGTACATTGGTTTGGCCCAGAAAAGTGGGAAAACTGGAAGCAGGAGCTGGTTCCAGGTCATAGGTGAATTTGAAAATTTTCTGATTGGCAGTTGGTTGAAATAGTTTATCTAAAGACCTGAAATCAATAGGAGGAAGTGTTTGGGTTAAGATAAGGAGCCATGTATAACTTAGGGATAAGCAGTCAGAAAAGAAATAAAATTTAGCCCAGGCATGGTGGCTCATACTTGTAATACCAGCACTTTGGGAGGCCGAGGCAGGTGGATCACCTGAGGTCAGGAGTTTGAAAACAGCCTGGCCAACATGGAGGAAACCTGTCTCTCCCCAAAAATACAAAAACTAGCTGGGAGTGGTGGTGGGTGCCTGTAATCCCAGCTACTCATGAGGCTGAGGCAGGAAAATCGCCTGAGCCTGGGAAGGCAGAGGTTGCAGTGAGCCGAGATCTCGCCACTGCACTCTGGCCTGGGCAACAGAGTGAGACTCGTCTTAAGAAAAGAAAAAAAAAAGGAATATTTTTAAAAACGGATAATGAGTTATGGAGACCAAGGTTCTTACTATGTAGATGAAGCCTCCAGGTAGCAGGCTTCAGAAAGAATACATGGTAAATGTTTTTTTATCAGACTTTAAAAGATGCCAGACTCTTAATTAATTCTTTCCTGGATCAGGGAAGAGACTTGGAAAGGGAAAGGGATTCTCTACAGCAGGGGTCCCCCAACCCCTAGACTGTTTTGGGTGCTTGGCCTGTTAGGAATGGGGCCACAAAGCAGGAGGTGAGTGTCAGGCAGTGAGCATTACTGCCTGAGTTCCACCTCCTGTCAGATCAACGGTGGCATTAGATTCTCATAGGAGTGCAAACCCTATTGTGAACTGTATATGTGAGGGATCTAGGTTGTGCAGTCCTTATGAGAATCTAACTAATGCCTGATAATCTGAGGTGGAACAGTTTCATCCCAAAACCGTCCCCACCCACCCCCATCTGTGGAAAAGCTGTCTTCCAGGAAACCAGTCTCTGGTGCCAAAAAAGTTGGGGACTGCTGCTCTACAGAATGTAGATGTTCCCCACAAGAGACAGTTTTGCAAGGCCATTTCTAAACATGTCAAAGAAATATATTTTGGAGAAAAAGTACTTTGAATTCTTTCAGAGCCTGCTATCTGTCAAGTTGGTATCTTATTGCTACAATCTCTTTCCTCAGTCCTAAGGTCTGTTTTCTTGTTAATGCTGGTCATCTGTGCCTGAATTTTTTTTGAGATGGAGTCTTCCTCTGTTGCCCAGGCTGGAGTGCAGTGGCACAATCTTGGCTTACTGCAACCTCTGCCTTCTGGGTTCAAGCGAGTCTCCCTGCCTCAGCCTCCCGTGTAGCTGGGATTACAGGTGCCCACCACCACACCTGGCTAATTTTTGTATTTTGAGTAGAGATGGGGTTTTGCCATGTTGGCCAGCTGGTCTTAAACTCCTGACCTCAGGTGATCCACCTGCCTTGGCCACCATAAGTGCTGGGATTACAGGTGTGAGCCACCACACCCAGTCTGTGCCTGAATTTTAAAGTGAGGAGAATATAATGAGGCATGTTCAACCATCCATTCCCATCATGCCCGGTACTAGTGTTTCAGGCTGACTTTGGAATGCCTTTGGCAAAGAAGAGGTGACCATTCAGTTAGTTGGGAGGCTTAAAATTTTATTTTTGGTTCATAGCCTCTCTAGGCATAGCTTTGTCTAAAGTAAACTTTTTGGCCATGTAAAAGTAATAGTTTAAACTGGAGATGAATTTAAGAAGGGGTCTTTATCATTGGTTATTACTAATCTTAAATCACGGAAAGAACAAGTGAGTTTGAAAGGCCTGATTTCTTAGAATTAGTCATGTTCTTCATAGATTTCATTAAAGACTCTTAACTTTGTTTGTATGATGACTATTTTCTCCTCTGTAAGAGGGAAACCCAGGTTTATGAAATGGACTTTCTTTAGCCACTGCTAAAGATTGGGGTATGAAGTATGTTTCTTATTTCCTCTTTTGTATTAATAGTTGGTTCTTTTCAAATCCTCTGAGGGACAAAAAGACCCTTGGATTTACTATATCATGTCTCACAAATGTAGACTGTCACATTTGAAATTTTACATATGTGAACTAATATTGTGGCTGAAGCAGTATGAATAAGCTAAAGAATGAAAGATAAACCATTTACACATAATTCAGTACCGTGCTTTTCCCCCAGTACTGAAAATCATTTATACTATTTTTATAGTTCAGATGAGCCTCTTTATGAATCAAGTGAGGTGACTGGAAAAAGAAAATGTCTTACACTTTGAGAAAGTTTTATGATTCTAACATATTAGAAATTCTTTACCCTAACATATTACTTGTATATAAAACTGGTAAAAATAAAACGAAATTCGTATAGTGATATTGTTGCTGTAGTGTCCATTATTTGACTCAGCAGGTGATTTTGGGTAAACCTGCAAGTCATTTTCTGAGATTCCTTTTCTCAGTAGGAAAAGTAATATGCTAGTATGCAGATTAATCATTTATTCTATCTGATAATTTTGCTTGAAAATCTGCCCGAATCAGTGGGTATACACTTGGAGGTATATACATGTTTGGGTGAGTTTAAAAAGTGTTAGGAAACATAGTATCTATTTTCAAGTTGCTCACCACATAGTTTTCTATAGGGATGATACTTAAAATGTGTAACAATTAGTAAAGAATAGGCACCAACCAATTAAAACGGGAGTGACTAATAAGATCTGGGTCCTAAGGGCTCTATCTTAGCCAGGTATTAACCCAAGTTCCTAAAATGTGGAGGTCTGGGGAATCTTGAGAGGAAGGACTGGCATAGGGGTGAGAAGCATGGGGGTATACCACTCAGAGTTGCAGCTGTGAACCAACTTGCATGGAAGTATTTCAGTATTTGATTAGTTGGTTCAGCTGTACTTGTGTGTACCAGCTGAACATTATCCTTGTATATCCATAACTAAAAAAGCAGTGTAGGTGCCCTAAAATATAAGGAATGCAAGTGATATATCTTATTGATATTTGAAAGAAAGGTTATGTATGTTTTAAGGGTGTTGATAATAATGTGCTCAATAAAATAATTATGAGTCATAAAATATCAAGCTAATTTGGAAGCTTCTTATACTTTTCACACAAAGGATGTACTATCATGATTTTATGAACTTTAAGGACTTTAGTTCTAGGATGAACCTTAGAATATATTTAAAACAATCCCCTTAATCTATCCATGAATCTGAGGACCACAGCCATTGTCTCACATTTAGTGGCAATGGTGAGACTTGAAACTAGGACTCAGGCTTAATCTCTTTCCTCCACACCTCAGCACTTCTCCCTTTGTAAGCAGAAGTGAGGTTCATGCCCTGGCTTTCCAAACAAGGAAAAGGGCATATGAGTAGTTCAGTGTTCTGAACTATGCATGGCAATCAGTAGGCATTTATTAAGCACGATTTTCGTTGTTTTGATATTTTTTGTAGAGATACAAAACAAAAAATAATCTTCTTTCATGAAGGTATAATATGCAGGTTAGCGGGACTACCTAGCCGTCCATACTGAATGGGTTTGGAAATCACAACTCTTTTCTCTACCTGCTCTGTGATACCAGGCAAGTTAAAGATTTGTGTGCCTCAGTTTCCCACCTCACCGTATTAAGGGGATTAAATTTATATATATGTAAAACACTTGGGGAGTACTTGCCACATAGTGAAGCCTGCGATTACTGCTGTTCATGGTTTTATGTTCTCTACTAGACACCAATAAGGCACCCCCATAACTCGCTCTATTAAGTAGATTCTGGTTGGATACAGAAACCCAGGCACCCCAGGCGGAATGCAGATAAGCCTCAACATGTGGATTAAGAGCCAGGAAGCAGAGTAATGAAGCAAAAGATGTCCAGAGTCACCTTTTAAGAAAATGTGGGTTGGTGGTTGCTTAAGAGGGGAGGAGACAATTTAGATGAGAGGTATGGTGTGAGCAAAGGGCAAGAATGAGCACGGTGTAGGCACAAGTCCATGGAACTGCTTGGCCAGATCGGGATTTTTTTCTCATAGAGTGTTAAGAAATAATCAATCAATTGAGGAGTAGAGGGGTGAAGACCTTGGAAAGTTACCAAAAGCCTCGAGAATTTGTCTAAATGCGTGTTCTCAGGACTCAACTTTTTCTTTCAGGCCTGGAAGACCCGCAGTAAGTGTGGTCTAGAATTAAATGGGTGGGAGGGGAGCTAGGCAAAACACCTCGCACTTAGCACTAAATAAAGTTCGCTGTCGCCCTAAGAGATTGAAAAGGTTTCTTTAACAAAGGGGGCGGGATTAACTTAACGTAGATGTTTAACTCGTATACAGATGAACATTCCAGATGCTCACTCTGAAGCTTTTTGGCTACAGCATTTGGGTTTAGAGCTTCCATTACTCATCTGACTCGCCCAAGGCCTCAGCAACCGGCGTTCTAAAGCCAGGAGAAAAGGCGAATGATAAAGGGCACTCCACGCATGCGTTAAGAAGCTGCCCCCCAACTCCCCCGCGGCGTTCCTTCTTGGAACAAAACTAGCGCGGAGCCACGGAACTCCGCAGTTTGCGTATACTTGAATTTCCTATTGCTCGGACGATCCATGTGGAATCCGTGAGTAGTGCGGCTCCTTTACGCAACTGGCGTTATCCGAAGTGAATAGCTAGGTGGCGCGTGTACGCCCATAGCGTAGCACCCATAGGCGGACGGGGTGCGGCTGCGCAGGGAGCTGAGTGGCCCTTGTACGCCGCTAGCGTAGCAGGGTGTCTGACGCGCGGGTTTCTGCGACGCAGTTAGCGCAGTCGGCTTTGGTGAATACACGATTTGGTGCAGCCGGGGTTTGGTACCGAGCGGAGAGGAGATGCACACGGCACTCGAGTGTGAGGTAACTATAAAACCCCGATTTGTTTACATTCCCTCCCCCAGAACCGGCCCCGTGCGCGGCGGAGACTGCGAGTCCCGGGACGGCGCGGGGGTAGAAAGGGAGAACAGAACCGGGGAGTCGGGGCTGGGTCCCTCGGGGATGCGGGCGCTGGGGTTCCGCCGCTGCTGCAGTCGGCGGCGGCGAGCCGAAGCAGAGCGCGTGGTGGGCAGCGTGTTGGGCGCCTCGGCTCCTCGTGTGCGGTCTGGGCTGCTGCGGGCCGCGGGATCGGGAGCCGGCGGCGTCCACTCCGCGTGCGGAGCCTCGCGCCCCGCTCACCCTCCTGTGGAGGTTGGCTGAGTCTCGCGGGCCGCGCCCGGGGTGGGGGAGTGACCGCTGGGCGGGCGGCGGCGGTTAGGGGGCTGCGCGCCGGCCGCGGATGGCGTCGCCTGCGCGGGCGGGCGAGGCATTGGGGATCTGTAGGCAGGTCTTCGGGGGCTTGGCGACCAAGCGACCCACCCGGTTTCTTCCTGTCCAGTCGTCCTCTCTGGTGTATAATGGGGCCAGGGGACCCCGGGATGGAGCCTCGGCGCCGCTGTTCCGGACCGAGGCTAACGGACGGCGGCGCTTCTGCTCCTACTAGTTTTCTCCCGGACCAACCGAAAAGCCGAGGCGGAGCGCGGGGTAGTGAAGATCTCGGCCTGTTGGGGGTCCCTGGAGCTGAGGGCAAGGGTGGGGCCGGGTCGGTGGGACAGGCCGGGTGGGCCGGAGGTGGCGCGGCCGCTCGGCTTTGTTCCGGAAAGCCCTTAGATGGGGAGCGATGTGGGCCGCGGCAGGGGGAGCGTGTAGAGGAACCTTCGCGCACCGCCTCTCCGGGTCTGGAAATCTGCTGAACTCCTTGCCTCTCTTGGGGTCCCCCAAACGCCCCAGCTAAGAAGGGCGGGGGGCCTTGGCAGGGCAGGAGCGACATGACGTTCAAGGTCTTCCTGTGGCTTCTGTAAAGAAATGTTCACGTGGGAGCTTGTCCACATGGGCTGTACTAAGGATCTGGCACGAGGAAGAAATATCACTGCAGAATCTGAAGCCCTCCGTTGGAAGGGTCGTTCTCTCGAGTACTTATTCTAAATGACAGTGACACAAAACACATGTTAGAAAAAAGCAAAAAGGATGGTAGGTTATACTGGTTTTTTTAAAAAAACTTTTATTTATGCTTCTTGCTGTTAAGTGCTCTAATTTCACATTGGAACTGAGTCATTCTTGGAGCAAAACTAGAGTGTAATAGATTTACATTTCCTTTGTGTTTTCTTTTTCGATATGTATCTAAATTGTACATAATTAAGAACAAGCAAGTAATGGAAAAGCTGGAGATGGAGAATTTAGTTCCTTCTAACTTAGTATGCAATTGAAAGCCTCAACTCGAGACTCCTGTGTATTGTTTTATATTAGGACTCTTGTACAAATATTTGAGAACCTTAATATGAGTCAGTTACTTTTTCTAGATCTTGGGGATCCATGCCAGACAACGCACATTCTACAGACACTGGTTACTCCAGTGGCTTCTTACTGGAAACAGATACATAATATCAGTGATAAGTGCTGTGAAGAAAATAAAACAATGATGTGCTGGTAGGGATTTTTAACTTTTTTGTGTGATGAACCACAGAATGATGGTTTTAAATGTATGAAATACATAGAATTGCAACAAAAACCAGTTGTAATGAAATACTTAATGAAGATATTAAATATGACATCTATATATCAGTAAAGCATTAGCGAGGACTGTAAATGATCTTTAAAGAGTTTAGCTTAAATTTAATCTAAAATTCCTATCAGGTATTTCACATCGCTGTAATTTTTGCCTGCATTCGTAACTGAAGAGATTAAATTTTTTTTTTATCTTTTATAAAAAAAAAATAAATCTTTTTTTTTTTTTCTGACCACATTCACAAACATTCTGCGTTCTGTACATATACCCCTGGATAAGAACCCCTGTGCAAGAATGACTTTGGTGCTACTTCAAAAGGAGGGGTTAGGGAAGACCTCATAGGAAATGACATCAATAATATATTGCATGATAACCTATACTAGTTCTTACTGTTACCAATTTAAATTCTAACCGCTTGAAAGCTAACACGGCCCTTCCCTTTTTTTGAGCACCTGATTTGAAGTACTTTGAGTAGGCCTCAAGTGTAGTATGCAAGTACTAATTAGGGGGTGTGCCTTTTTTCAAAAGTGATTTTTGGAGAAGATAGGATGTAGTATTATAGCAAGGATAATTCAGCATCTGGGATGATCATTTGTTTCTGATTAGAGAAATTTACCTTGTTAATACTCTGTTCACCCAACCCTTCTACCCTCAGTGTTGACCAATACTGGAAAAAATGTAAGGCTTTGGAGTTAAATTTTAAAGGTTCAAAACCTTGATCTATTAATTAGTTGGCTTACCTTGAGGAAGTTGCTAATCTTAATTTTCTGTTTGAACTTCAAGTACAAAACCCTACTCACAGACTTAACTGTGACCATTAAATGAGATAACCAAAAGGCTGAAGATGATAGTGAATTGATTTTACCTTTTTTCTACATACAGACGTTTCAGTTCTTTCATTAGTGGTTGAAGCACTGTGTTCTTTTTCTTCCTCCACCCCCTCCTTGACTACCTCCAGAATGAGCTTTGATGGTCTCTACTGGGCCTTTGGGGGCGGGGGGGGGGGGGGCGGGGCGGGGATACAGTTATCCTGTTGTTTTTGCTCTGTTGCTTATATATAATACTCATGGATTTATTTCTGCTTCTCTTCCATTTTCTAATTTATATTAACCTGTGCATCTTGTTTTCCCTGGCAAATAAATTTCTTGAGGGAGTACATACTGCACAGTTTTTTTGTCACATACTGCTTATGACACATGAATATGCAGAGCTTGTCATGCTCTTTAAGTTTAAAATGCTAATTGAGTGAATCAAAACTTAAATTCACCATTATGGTTAGGCTAAAAATGTCAGCTTGTATTTATATAGTGCTTACCGCAGTATTGGAAATACCATGAGTTTTGTATCAGAAGGACGTTATTACTAGTGCATTTTAAAGTGATACTCACCAGTCATAGTTGCAAAAGTAAGTACACGATGGAAAATGGAAGAGAAATGTAGGCAATCAAAACAAAACTAGTTTTTTCCTTTATAACAGAAGTTTTATTAATTCATCTTTCATGTAAGTGTAGTTCTCATTAAAAATACCCTAAAGCTTAAAGTTTGCAAGGCTGCCCAGCCTAACCCACAACAGTTTGATGCTGCCCCCTAGCGTTTGATTCCCTTCACCTTTTCCTAAGATAAGATAATGTTTAAATTACAATTAGATTTACTTAGTGCTATAAATTTGGTCTATTTTAAAGTTCCCTCCGTCTAGTTAGTGTTGCTAATAAGATGGACATAAGTGTTTTTTAACTGGTTAATTCTGATTGCTTTTAGCCTCCAGTTTTCCAAATGGGGGTGAATTTTGGGTAAAGATAGAACAATCACGAAGTTACCTTGCTCCAAAAAAGAAATTTATGTATGGGATTGTTTTCAAAGCAGGAAGTTAGCTGTGTAAATAAGAGCAATTTTATTTATTTAATCTGGGCTTCTCCTTATCTTGCATGATATAAAAATCTACTTTCTAGATTAATTTAGTTCCGTATAACTTTGTATTGCTTTGACTGAACTAATAAAGTTTGAAAGTGTTAAATTTACATTGTGAGCTTTTTTTAAAATTTGAATTTATTTCGTACTATGACTTTTATAGAATAATTCTTAAAAACTAGTTTCAAGTTTCAAGGACCTCTTAATAGCCACAAGATTTCCTTTTTTATATCATTAATATTTTATATGAATGCTGTAATGAAATCCAAGTATTCAGTTTACACGCAGATATATACCACAATATACCACTACACAAAGGCAATGAACACATGACATTCTACAAAATCTACAGAAAGGATTTTCTATAGTCAGGGCAAACCCTAAGGTTTTAGGTTTTATTCAGATTATTGCAATATCAGTATATCAAACTCTCTTTTTCTTTTTATTATCCTCTATAAGTTCTATGGGTAGACCACAGGATAACTTTTAGCTTTTTCTAAAATATCCAAACATATTCTCAATAAAAAATTATTGGAATACTTAAAAGTATATTTAGTAGGTATGAAGAAATATAGAACCAAAATTACATTTTTAAATAATAGTATGTATTTATTTAAATAGAGACAAGGGTCTTGCCATGTTGTCCAGGCTGGTCACAAATTCTTGGGCTCAGGCAGTCCTCCCATCTTGGACTCCCAAAGTGCTGGGATTACAGGCATGAGCCACTGTGCCCAGCTAGTAATACTAAATTATTTCCAAATTGACTGCTTAGGAGACCACATACAATGTTCAGACGTGTTAAAACAGGACACAATTCATTGTATCACATCAGTAATTCTATGTCGAATACTATTTTTCTATCAGAACGTAAGGGTATTTTTGGATTGCCAGATACAAGGAATGGATATTTAATAGATTTTTACTGGTAAATTTTTTTACGTTAAAAGGTGTTAGAATAGGATGCTGCTGGTGATACAGGTTTGCAGGCTTATACAAGTATAAGGACAAAATCTAAAATCTCGTTCAGGTAGTGTTTTCACAATCTAAAAGTAAATATTTTGTCATTACCTACTTTTATAATCATATTTTATAATTACTCATTTTTAGATACTGCTGAAAGGGAGATATCAGATAATATCCTTGTATTAATATTTCTAATCAATTTTACCCTTTTATATACTCTACTTTGGGGGACTACCCATCCCATTAAGATTTCTAGGGATTAGAAAAGTAAAAATGTTGTAGGATGTATCCTTATTAATATCATTATGTACTTTCGTAGGATGAGAAGTATTGTTATGAGAACTGAACTATGAAGGAGGTTGATTTTAGTCCTCTATAATTAAGATTTAATCAGTGATCACTTTAGGTTTTAGATTTTCGTTGAATAAAGGAAGAAAAACCTCCATCACTTTTAGTATAGTAAGAAGATCACAAAGATATGTATCCTACTGTGGTGGTCCTTTTTTTTTTTTTTTTTTTTTTTTTTTTTTTTTTTTTTTTTTTTTTTTTTTTTTTTTGAGACTGTGTGTCTTCCCCAGGCTGGAGTGCAGTGGTGAGATCAGAGCTCACTGCAGCCCTGTCCTCCTGGGCTTGGGTCATCCTCCTACTTCAGCCTTCCTAGTAGCTGGGAATACAGGAGCGTGTGCCACCATGCCTAGCTAATTTTTTGTATTTTTTTTTTTGTAGAGATAGAGTTTCACCTTGTTGTCCAGGCTGGTCTCAAACTCTTGGACTCAAGTGAACTACCTGCCTTGGCCTCTTGAAGTGCTGGGATTACAGGCATGAGCCACCGTGCCCAGCCTATACTACTGCTTTAATATCTATAAATAAAAAGAACAATTTCAGATGTGTCTTGCCTTCCCACCTCTAGACTTTTTTCTAAATTCACTTTTAGATATTTGAATTTTTGAGTTTTAAAATAGTGGTTTCCCCTATAATTGTCTGCTGGATTCATACTTTTTTTTTTTTTTTACAAAAATGTGTAAATTAAATTCGGGTCAGCAAACTATGGGCCAAATAGCCCTGTTTCTGTAAATTGTTGGAACAAAACTTGCTTATTCATGTGTATATTGTCTATAGATGCGTTTGTGGTAAAATAGTAGAAAAATGTTCAGTCAAATGATCAATTCATAGGTAATGTGAATTCTCAGGTGTTCTTTACCTACGTAGTATGGAAACTTTTTGTCTCTTTCCCCTTTCCATTTTTCCTCTACAGAGGGAATTATGCTTTATTACGCTTGAAGTCAGAAAAGGAATGTGAAGCCCTTGGCCTTCAACTGTGGGTTACCACATAACTGTCACACTGTTTGTACTGCTTATGTAGCTCTCTCACAGTTTACCTTTTCTAATTGAAAAAGCTGATTGGGTCTTCCTTGTAACTCTCTGAGCAGGAAATGGATCATATTTTTATGCTGCCTATGTCTCATGTCATCTTTCCCTTCCCCTTTCCCTCCTCTCTTCTTACTCTCCTCATAAAACAATTCAAAACTGCATGCATGCTTACAGGCCTGTGAACAAATATTTTGGTATATTAACTCAGTGCACTTCTACTGAAGATGACTCCTTACATTATTTTGCTTCACAAAATATATGTGAAGAAATATATTTTGCACTGTGTTAAAGAGGAACATAGCTTCTTGATGAAAGGGGCTAGGGAAAGATTGATTTATATACTTTATTAATATAAATGAAGTAATATATGATTTATTACATTATAAAATGAGATTAGTAAAACAATATAAGAAAATTAACATGTAATAATGCGATCGTATAACATACAGCATGTATTCTATGTGTATACACATTATAAGCCTGTGAGATCATGTTTTTCTAGTCCCATGGACCTTTTTTAGAAAAACGTATCACCTGACTTCATAATTTTTTAATGTTTGGAATATACTGTTTTTAAGATTTTGGTTTTATGGTGTTTCAAGAATATAGAAGTTATGAAACAAAAGAGAAATAAGTAAATTGTATATTAAAACAAAAAAGATTTGGATTTTAAATTAGGATAGTCTAGTTTTTTTCTTTTTTTTTTTCCAACTTTTATTTTAGATTCAGAGGGTACATGTACAGGTTTGTTACCCGGGTATATTGTGAGCTGCTGAAGTTTGGGGCATGAATGATCCTGTCACCCAGGTACTGAGCATAGTGCCCAACAATTAGTTTTTCAGCCCTTTCCCTCCTCTTTCCATTCCGATTTTTCCTAATAAAGTGAATAATTGAATGTATATAACATCCTATGAAAGTAATACCATGTATATATAGAATTTATTTTTGAGCAACTAATCATGCCAGTTAAAAATTGAAAATCAGAAAGGTATGCTAAAGTTAAATCATTGAAATATATTTTTAAAAATGTTCTTTAAATTCACTGTAAATATAATTTCATGGAATATATAATTTCTAAAACAAATTCTTAAATCTTTTTCTATGAAGATTTTTGCCTAAACACAAGTACTTAAAGTTTTTTAGTTAACTGATATGTGTGTGAAAGTGTTGGATGTCAGTACAACTGACATTTTTGTTTTTCCTAAAAAAGAAATGGACGTTAGGGGTTTTAGTTCTTTAGGAGTTGTGTTATTTTTAATTATAGCTTTTCTTTTTTTCAAAAAAAGAAAATATACACTAAAATGTGGGGAGAAAAAACTTTTAAAATTTAGCAGCAATCATAGAAGAAATTGCAAAAACCTTAAGTTTCATTGCATGTACATGAAAACATCTATACATGAAAAGGAAAACATCATGATCAAAATAAAAAGGAACATGATAGAACTGAAGGGTTTTTGCAGAAAATGTGACTGAATCATGTTATGTAAAACTCATATATGTTGGAAAAAATATTGAGACATCAGGAATAGCTTTAAAAATATAAATTAAAAATAAAGTAAGACCTTTTATTTATTTAAAAATTTATAATAATGCGGATGAGAGTGCTATAATCATACTGCTGGTGGCAGTATAACCAAGCTTAATTTCTCTAGAAATCAATTTGGAAAGTAAGTATATGACAAAACCTGAAAAGTGTTAAAATTTTTATAGTTTTTCCCCATATCTTGGAATTCATTTGAAGCAAGTAATCAAAGATAATAGTACAAATAGGAATTAAAATGTTTGCATATTGTGTTTAAAACTGCAAACAGGCTGGGCACAGTGGCTCACACCTGTAATCCCAGCACTTTGGGAAGCTGGAGTGAGAGGATTACTTAAGGCCAAGAGTTCGAGACCATCCTGGGCAACATAGGGAAACTACCATCTCTACAAAAAATATTAGCCGGGTGTGAGGTCGGGCACGGTGGCTCACACCTATAATCCCAGCACTTTGGGAGGCTGAAGGGGGTGGATCACCTGAGGTCAGGAGTTTGAGACTAGCCTGGCCAACATGGCAAAACCCCATCTCTATTAAAAAATACAAAAAATTAGCTGGGTGTGGTAGCAGGTGCCTGTAATCCCAGCTGCTTGGGAGACAGGCAGAAGAATTGCTGGAACCTGGGAGATGGAGGTTGCAGCCAGCCAAGATCGCGCCATTGCACTCCAGCCTGGGCGACAGAGTGAGACTCAGTCAAAAAAATAAAATTAGCTGAGTGTGGTGGTGTGTGCCTATAGTTCCAGCTGTGTGGGAGGCTGAAGTGGGAGGATGGCTTCAGCCCAGGAATTTGAGACTTAGTATACTGAGCTATCATTGCACCGCTGCACTACAGCCTGGGCAACAAAGTGGAAACCTGCCTCAAAAAATAAATAAATATTTAAAAAGAAAAGCCCACAGACAAATGCTTGTGAAAATCTTAAAGCTAGAATTCATTTTCTTCCACATGTGACGTTATTTTATTGGTTTGTCAACTATAATTTGTAATTGCCAACCTTTAGATTTTTTTCAAAGTTATACATGAATATAGTTTAAAGAATCAAATAGTTGTGTGAAGTTTCTTGGGGGGGAAAATCAGTCCCTTGTCTGCTCCTTTCATGTTCTGCCTAGAGAGATAAGGAACACCTTAGTTCCTTTAGTTGATTATTTTGCTATTCATTACCATATCTCCAGATAACATGTTCATTACTTGTAGCTGATTTTCAGTTCTAACCATTATCTATTTAATGAAAAATGATTTTAGTGCTCTTTTCACTTCTCTGCATACCTTCCTATTCCCTGTACTCCAGTTTCTCAGTACAATTTTCATTGTAATTTTGGTTTAGAACAGTATTTGGTGTTACATTTTTATGCTATAAATGTTATTTTATACAATGTGCCATTGTAATAAACGACTACTTTCCTGCACAACTTTGTTTTTTCTGGCAATGATTAGCGTGATTTTTTTTGTCCTTTTATTTAATATACATGTATCAAAAGACCCCAACTCTGTGTTTCTGAATGTAGCTGTGTAAGAAGGGAGAATGTGGTCAAGACTCTATGTTCAATACTTTTATGTAGTTTAAAAAAATTGATTGGACAGAAAGCTCCCATGTTGGGGAATAAGTAGCTCTGTGTTGTCAGAAACATAAAAAATGTCAATGTTATAAAAAGATTGACTTGGAGATTCTCTGATTATTTTTTCCCCCTGACCTCATGGAAAAGAAGGATCATTTTAGCTGGCAGTTTTTACAATGGCAAGCTGGTATAAAATCAAGGATTTATCACAGTGACAAGACACTGAAAAAGGGAAGGGTGAGAATGCATGGAGTAATAAAGGTTTGAGAGTGCAGCAGTAGCTATTTTTAGAATAAAGACAACTGTCAGTGATGAGTGGAAAGAGAACAACAAGCTGTTGCCAGGCTGGAGTACTGTGGTATGATCCCAGCTCACTGCAGCTTTGACCTCCCAGGCTCAAGTAATCCTCCTACCTGAGCCTCCCAGGTAGCTGGGACTACAGGCATGGACTACCACACCTGGCTAATTTTTAAAACATTTTCTGTAGAGATGGGGTTTGGCCATGTTGCTCAGGCTGGTCTGAAATTCCTGGACTTAAGCCATATGCCTGCTTTGGTCTCCCGAAGTGCTGGAATTACAGGTGTGAGCCATTCACCTGGCTGGTTAGCACAGTAAGTCTGCTTCATAATGCATGTAACTAAAATCATAAACATTTTAGTAGCTTCAAAAGACATCCCAACGACTGCATTTACTAAAATTTACCATTTACAGAGGTAGCATTATTTACCATTTACAGAGATAGCAATATTACAGGTAGCTTTCTCCAATATGGTACCAGGTTCCCTGTAATGAAAGGTTGAAAAGCAGAAATGCAGGTAGTTGTTTTGACATTTGATGAGAAAATGTAGATTTGTACATGAATGTATAGAATACAGTAAACATAGATATGTGTTGTTGATTGATTTGATATCTTAAGGTATAAATGTTTATATTCTCTCTTAAGTTAGTGAAACAGGAGAACTGAGTTAATACCCAAGCTCAATTAGCATGCACTTAACTTTTTATATGAATGAATCTCAGTGGAAAGACTGGGTTGCCTGAATTGTGCTTTTATTTATTTATTGGAAGAGTTGCAGTGGCATTCCAAACTGTGAATATGATTTCCAGTAGATTAGATAGCAGGTGAAGTAGGGGAATGAAAAAGCAAACCATGAAGCTGTAAGAGGATTTTGTGGTCCCTGCTGAGAACTCATTACTACAATACTTTTTATCCCTTGAAGAATTTTCTAATGTCAGTGAAACTGGTAAGGTGTGGTGAGTCTTTCCAACTTCTGCTCAGATCCTAGTGAATTGGGTGCGTCCTGTAATCTAGAGCAGGTCTTGGATGTGCTAATGATGCATGTACTCTTATAATATTTTGTTAGCATTCTTTCAAGAGTCACAACAGAGAGAATCCTCCCCCACCACCATACTTTTTGTAATTTAAGTGAAAGATACATAATACTGCATCTAATAATGGTAATAGGTTAATATATTTAGTTGCTTTACAAAGCAGTTTCATATACGTTCATTTATTTGGTGGATAAGTGTAGGTATTATTTCCCCTGTTTTGCAGAGAGAAAACAGTGGCACGACTGGAATGAACTAGAGACAGGTTTCTGATTCCTGGTTCTGTACGGTATACAAAATACTACATTTAATGGATATATGAGAAGTAGGGACAGAACTCAATTTATATTATTATTAATAGCTTGCACTTAAATAACATTTAAATATTGCAAATAATGTAGGAAAATTAACAAATATTTTACTAAAAATATGTACATAATTTTATTCGGTTCTTATAGTTACTACAAAATAGAACAGAAATTAACAGTCCCACTTTATAAGTAGTAATAAGACTTAAAGTGGTTAAGGGACTTGCTCAAGGACTCATAGCTAATAGATGGCAGTCAGATCTCTAACATCTTTGACTTCTAGACTGATCTGTCTTCACTATGCACAGAGTCTCATTGCTTCTCTGTTACTCTGTGTGTGCCATTACTGAATCACAGAAGGAAACTAAATTGATACTTGACTACCTACATTGTGGTCAATATAAAGTTTGATAAAGCCCTTCAGTCATTTTATAAATATCAGCTGTGTTTATATGATTGAGGTTATAAGTAAAACTGATTTCAACCATTTAAAGTAGTCCTGTAATGAAACGTTTAAAAAATGAAGTCCTTTATGAAATTAGGAAACTGTATACATTTATTGAATAGATTTTCACATTAAATTTACTTAAAGCATGTTATATTATCCAGGATGAGGGTTTTAGTGATTAATCTTTTGGTTTCTACCTTATTTACCTTCAGGCTAGCAATCTGGAACACTGAAAAAGCTTGCTTTAAAACCTTGCTAAGCAACTTATAGTATCTTTTTCCTGTCATTATTAGCATATTGTGTGTGTTTGTGTGCATGTGCACATGTGTACACACACACGGATATGAAAGAAAGAATTGTGATACAGATATTAACTTCTCGTTCTTTCATTTGGTCTTCATTTTCCTTTAAAAAATACTCCCTAGAGTAAAAATACGTGGTTTTTTTTTTTTTTTGGTTGTTGTTTGTTTGTTTGTTTTCTGGTTGTTGGTTTTGGTTTTAGTGAAATTAATTAAGTAGATTACACACAGGTAATAAGTACTAAATTGATCAGGCTGGGTACTGTCCATCGCACCCAGCACTTCAGGTCACATCCAGCACTTTGGGAGGCTGAGGCAGGTGGATTACCTGAGGTCAGGAGTTCAGGTTGCCCTGTCTCTACTAAAAATACAAAAATTAGCCAGTCAGGCACCTGTAATCCCACTACTCAGGAGGCTGAGGCAGGATAATCGCCTGAACCCAGGAGGCAAAGGTTGCAGTGAGCGGAGATCATGCCACTGCACTCCAGCCTGAGCAACAGCGACTCTCTCTCAAAAACAAAAAAACAAACAAAAATTACTAAGTTGATTGGCCTCTCCAGCAGTTGGAACTAGGATTATTTTAGTATTTATCTGCTATTTTTCCTACTATGTCAGACAGTCATTTTGTTAAGTAATCTAAATTTATTCACAATGTTTTGTTTTTTTTCTGTTGAGTAAGTAGTATTAAGAGACAATTTCTTTTCCCTTAAAAAAAGTCTTTGTAGTGTATTTTAGATGAGTGACTTTAATAAAGATCTCAAAGTATTCTGGTTTTAAAATATACAAATATGCTCCTGTAGTAGACTAAAGAGCCCCTGTCTTTCAAGTCAGAGAAATGCCACAGACTTGAAATAACAGCTTAATCACGTTAGATACATTTTCTGGGTCTCAGGCTCCTTATACATAACATTGTTTAGCTAAATATACCTGAGGATTTTTAAAACCTCAAACATTCTACATTTTTATTATGTTTATCTGTATGAAATAAAAGACAGTCTAAGACAAAATATCTGTAGGAGGATTTGTAATGTTAGCCATTTGTATATATTCCTACTGAACTTGTTATTTAGGTGTTTAATTTTATTTAAAAATTTTAAATTTGTAGCTTGGCATTTTACACATTTCAAAACTACAGTGCAAAGCCTATAACTAAGGTTTTTGTAGGCTGGGCATGATGGCTTACACCTGTAATCTAACTAAGGTTTTTGTAGGCTGGGCATGATGGCTTACACCTGTAATCCCAGCAGTCTGGGAAGCTGAGGTGGGAGGATCCCTCGAGCCCAGGAGTTTGAGACCAGCATGGGCATCATAGTAAGATCTCATCTCTATATGAAAAATAAAAATATGGCCGGGTGCGGTGGCTCAAGCCTGTAATCCCAGCACTTTGGGAGGCTGAGACGGGCGGATCACGAGGTCAGGAGATCGAGACCATCCTGGCTAACACGGTGAAACGCCATCTCTACTAAAAAAATACAAAAAACTAGCTGGGCGAGGTGGCGGGCGCCTGTAGTCCCAGCTACTCTGGAGGCTGAGGCAGGAGAATGGCGTAAACCTGGGAGGCGGCGCTTGCAGCGAGCTGAGACTCTGGCCACTGCACTCGAGCCTGGGCGACAGAGCGAGACTCTGTCTCAAAAAAAAAAAACAAACAAACAAAAAACAAAAAGAAAGAAAAATAAATAAATGCCTTTAAAAGAGATTTTTGAGCTGGGCGCTGTGGCTCACACCTGTAATCCCAGCATTGTGGGAGACCGAGGTAAGTGGATAACAAGTTCAGTAGATCAAGACCATCCTGGCCAACATGGTGAAATCCCATCTCTACTAAAAATAAAAAATTAGCTGGGTGTGGTGGCATGTGCCCGTAGTCCCAACTACTCGAGAGACTGAGGCAGGAGAATCACTTGAACCCTGGAGGTGGAGGTTGCAGTGAGCGGAGATCGCGCCACTGCCCTCAAGCCTGGTGACAGAGCAAGATTATGTCTAAAATAAAGTGAAAAAGGTTTTTGTAAGCCTTTACAGGAGAAATTGCTATGGAGAATATCAACCCTAATTCCTTTTTTTTTTTTTTTTTGACAAAAATAGTATATATTATGTACAGCGTGTATTTTGAGATACGTATACATTGTGGAATGTCTAAATTGAGCTAACAAATGCATTATCTCACATACTTATCTTTTTTGTGTGTGTGGTGAGAACATTTAATCATATAGACCATTTCACAAATTTGCATGTTATCTTTGTGCAGGGCCTGTACTAATCTTCTCTGTATTGTTTCAATCTTGGTGTATGTGCTGCTGAAGCAAACACCCTAATTCCTTTCATTTAAGGATCTAGTTAACCTTTCTCTTAAGTATAACCATGTATTTTGTTAAGCAATATCTTTTTGTTAACAAAAATGCCATTTTTTTTCTGGTTAAAAAATTGATTTTCTATTACAATATTTTTTAAACTGCATGTAAAAAACTGGTGAAATTTGAATAAGGTTTGTAGTTAATAGTATTGATGTCAGTTTCTTAGTTTTGAACATGTACTAGTTATGTTAGATGTTATTGGGAAAAATTGGGGAAAGAGTACATGGAAACTCTGAACTACTTTTACAACTTCTTGTGAAAAAATTATTTCAAAATAAGTTGAAAAAGCACTTTTTCCTTTGAGTAGTATTAAGTATGGATGTGTTTCTAGAAATTACGTGTTACTGGTGTTACTGATTTTACTAATTGAAGGTTGGAATAAACTTCATGTGGGGAATAAAAATTAAGTTTTGGATGAAATATAACACAGCTACAGAAAATTACCCAAATGTTAAGTGTAAAATTCAAGTAGTTTTCATGAAGTGAAGCGCAACCATGTACCCAGCACTCAGGTAAGGAAATATGACATTAATAGGAACCCAGAATTCCTCGCATGATTCTGCCCAGTCACTCCCCACACTGAAGTATAGTCACTTCACTACATATTTAGTTCTGGCTTTAGTCTTAAATACAAGAGAATATTAGTGAACTTCATTTTTTCTTTGCATCCAAAGCAAAATATTTGCATTCAAAATAGTATAATAATTAGCACAATGATTAAGTTCCTAACTGTAAATTAGCCCCACTCTTAATGCAGAAATTATACAGTGATAGAATACTTACACTTTTAACTGTGGTTATGTATTGGAAATCAACAGCAAAAGATGAAAATGAATTTTTTGTGGCACGGCTAGTTAGTTACCGGAATCCCTTTTCCCATTTCTCGTCAGTAGGCTCATCCATTGATGTCTGCAACACCTAGTAGAACTCTTCAGTAGAGATAACTCAGCTGAACTGAAAAAATATTATCAATTATAAAACTAACATATTCTTAATGCATAAAACTTGGAGAACTCCAAAACACAAGAGACATAATAGAATATTTTGGCTTGGGCAAAGCTGCATCCTATAAATGTCAGTTTTTAGGATTGAGTGATATGTGGGCTTGTACCATTTCCCTCATTCCTGTCTCCACCTCAGAGATCCTCTTTATGCTGTCGATGGAAAAGATTGTTAACATCTACTGGAATGCTTGGGTAACGTAAGTTGATGAGACCCTGGCCTCCTAGCCGATTGAGATCATGTGACTAACCCCTTGCCAGTGGAATGTGATGAGAAGTGATGCCTGCAACTTCTACTTCCCTTGCTGCTGAAGAAGAAACTTCTGAACCTGGACTTCCATTCTTTATCTTTCCCCATTGGCTGGAATATCAACAGTGTAAGAATGTTATGTCTCTGAATGACTGGAGCAGAGCTGCACTCAGACCCGGAGTAGACCCGGAGTAGTCATCTTTTTTTTTTTTTTTTTTTTAAAGGTCCAGGTGATTTAATATGGAGTAGTCATCTTGAACTGTTTTTGAGAGAGACAAAAACTTGCCCATTTCTTAAACCACTACCTTTTGAGAGAGGTCTCTTTGGAATCAGTAGCTGCTTAGCCTGTAATAACAAAATGCATATTTCATCTAAATGATTTTTTTTTCTTTTGAGACAGGGTCTTGCTTTGTCACCCAGGCTAGAGGGCACAGCGCGGTCTTGGCTTACTATAGCCTGGCCCTCCTGAGTTCAATCAGTCCTCCCACCTTAGCCTCTTAAGTAGCTGGGAGTACAGGCATGCATCACCACACCCAGCTAATTTTTAATTTTTTTGTAGAGATAAGATCTCAGTGTGTTGCCTAGGCTGACCTCAAACTCCTGGGCTCCACAGTCCTCCTGCCTAGGCCTCCTAAAGTGCTGGGATTATAGGCATGATCCACCATGCCTGGGCTAAATGATTCTTAAGCATGCATCTGCTATAGTAGTTCTAAACTAAAGTTGCAAAGTTAGTGAATGATTTACTTTAATAATAAAAAAAAAGCAGAGGTTTAATATTACCTCATGATGTTGCTTGTATCATTGTATTCCTATAATATTCTCTTAAATGTAAGTGATTTGAGTACTCAAGATTCTTAAAATCTTTTCCATAATAGAGTATGATGTATTTAAAAAATAGAGACAAATGACGTTTTAAAGCTTGTATAAATCATCTACAGCTTTTGCGTTTCATGGAGTCATTCATTTGATGTTGTCTGATCAATATATATGAATGTCCTGTTTCCACCTCTGGTACCTATTCATTTGACAGTGAGATAACATGCATTAAAGAAATCTCATGGTATTTGCATATCAGCCGAATGAAGTAACACTCACACCTTTAATTAGCATCTTCTAGTGGAAAATCAAAGTAACTGCAGGGAGTGTAACAGGAGCTAAAGGAATATGTATCCTCCTTTGCTTAACAGTGATTGGTCTTAATCACCCATGCCTTTTCATCTTCATTAGTATACAAGTAAAATTGATACACAGTTTAAATGGTGACTTTATCCATGAGACTGTAAGATTAAAAAACATCTCAAACTTAATGCTGCTTTGGAATTGTTTTATAGACTATTTTAAAAAATGCTTAACCTATATATGCCATATATGATAATTCAACTTAATTTGTTCAGATAGATCATAACATTAGGTCGACTAAAGTATTATTTTATTTATTTATTTATTTTGAGACAGCGTCTCTATTGCCCAGGTTAGAGTGCAGTGGCAAGATCAGGGCTCACTGCAGCCTTGACTGCCCAAGCTCAGATGATCCTCCCACCTTGACTTCTCAAATAGCTGAGACTACAGGCACACACCACCATGCCCAACTAATTTTTTCGTATTTTTTTTGTAAAGAGTGGTTCTGCCATGTTGCTCAGGCTGGTCTTGAACTCTTGGGCTCAAGATCCGCCAATCTGTGCCTCCCAAAGTGATGGAATTGCAGGCGTGAGCTACAGTGCCCAGCCCAAAGTATCATTTTAGAGAAATGGAAGTGTTTGGTAATTTATTTGCATAAATAGGCACTCTCAAATTTTGTCTGTCTTGCATCAAACTCACTAGAAAGGCTGGATAAGTCATTGCTAATTTATTTGTGTAAATAGGCACTCTCAAATTTTGTCTGGCTTGCATCAGACTTACTAGAAAGGCTGGATAAGTCATTGCTAATTTATTTGTGTAAATAGGCACTCTCAAATTTTGTCTAGTTTGCATCAGACTCACTAGAAAGGCTGGATAAGTCATTGCTAATTTATTTGTGTAAATAGGCACTCTTAAATTTTGTCTAGTTTGCATCAGACTCACTAGAAAGGCTGGATACGTCATTGCTGGGTCCTATCCCTAATGTTTCTGTTACAGTAGGTCTGGGTGGGATGCAGGAATTTGCCTTTCAGATTTCTAGCAAGCTTATGCTGCTCTCACAACGACAGTTTGATTAACCACTGATACAAGTTATGTAGTATCTTCAGATTTACAGAAAAGTACATAGAAGAATAATCAAGAACCCGAATCCTATTATCTTGCTTTAACAAATATTAAATGTTTTATCATATTGCTTTAGATTCCTTTCCTGTTTTTAAAGAAATAGCACACTGCAAACGCAGTTAAATCTGTGTACTTCCTTCCTCTGTCAGCTGATTTCCCTCCTTCCCTTTCTGAAAAGATAATGACTCTCCAGAATGCAGTCATCCCATGTTCTCTTGCTACATGAATATATGCCCCCAAATAAGCAATTCTGCATGTTTTAAAATTGTCTGTAAATTATACAGCATGTATCTTTTTGCAATTTTAAAAATTATATTTCTGAGATTTTTACATGTTAATACACAGTCTTCATAGTCACATTTGTGACTGCAGTGTAATCTTTAATTACATAAATATACCATATTTATTTATTCTAATGAGCATTTAGGTTGTAGCAGGCAAAGTAGTGGTTACACAGTTGACCACTTTTCCTTATTTTATTTTATTTTTGAGACAGAGTTTTGTTCTTGTTGCCCAGGCTGGAGTGCAATGGCATGATCTCGGCTCACTACAACCTCTGCCTCCTGAGTTCAAGCGATTCTCCTGCCTCACCCTCCTGAGTAGCAGAGATTACAGGCACCCGCCACCACGCCTGGCTAATTTTTGTGTTTTAGTAGAGATGGGGTTTCACCATGTTGGTCAGGCTGGTCTTGAACTCCTGACCTCAGGTGATCCACCTGCCTCAGCCTGCCAAAGTACTGGGATTACAGGTGTGAACCACTGCACCTGGCCTGCTTTTCTTTATTTACCTCCTTTTTTCTTGAGGCCTCTTATTGCCACATGTTCTGTGAGTATTGCCTCTCCCACATACAGTCATATGCATTGCTTAATGCTGGGTATGTTCTGAGATGCAACCTTAGGTGATTTTGTCGTTGTGTGAACATCATAGAGTATACTTAGACAAACCTAGATGGTGTAGCCTCCTTTACACCAACCTATAGAGTATAGCCTGTTGCTTCTAGGCTACAAACCTGTTGATATACTGAATACTGGAGGCAGTTGTGATACAATAGTAAGTATTTGTATGTTTAAACAGAGAAAAGGTAGAGTCAAAATTCAGTATAAAAGATTTTAAAAATGGTACACCAGTGTTGGGCACTAATATGAATGGAGCTTGCAGGACTGGAAGCAACTGTGAGTGAGTCAGTGAGTGGGCAGTGAGTGAATGTGAAGGCCTGGGACATTACTGTACACTACTGTAAACCAATGATTGGCTTTGGCATGGGCATGTGGTAGAGACCTGAGAGATCAAAGATAGGTAAAGAGAAATCTGAGAGGCTTGAGGGAAATATTTTTCTCCTTGGATAAAAAGAGACGTGAAGTTAAACCTTCCATCCAAACAGGATTTCTGTGGGAAAAAATAAAAAAGAAAAAAATTATGTTTTAAAAAAGATAAATCTTCCAGTTTTGAATATGATTACGCAGGGTTATCTTGAGACTCTGAGAAGGCAAATTTGAGATTGCTTGGATTTTTGGTATTGTCCTAGAATCACCCATTTCTTTTGATTTCTTTTTATGTGAAAGTTTTCCTCTGTTTTAATCATTTGGTTGAGTATTCTGTCATTGCAATAGTTCACATTAGAAAAACATTTACAATCTTGTAATAAGGATTTTTTTTTTTTTTGAGATGGAGTCTCGCTCTGTCACCCAGTCTGGAGTGCAGTGGTGCCATCTCAGCTCACTGCAACCTCTGCCTCCCAGGTTCATGCCATTCTCTTGCCTCAGCCTCCTGAGTAACTTGTACTACAGGTGCCCGCCACCACGCCCGGCTAATTTTTTTTGTATCTTTAGTAGAGATGGGGTTTCACCGTGTTAGCCAGGATGGACTCGATCTCCTGACCTCATGATCCGCCTGCCTCGGCCTCCCAAAGTGCTGGGATTACAGGCGTGAGCCACCGCGCCTGGCCCCAATAAGGATTCTTGAATGTGTCTTTGCATGCCTAAGCGCAAGGGTAATTAAAAGTGGAACTTGGGAGCTGTAGAGTGTGTTCATAGTTGGCTGTAGTAAATGTCAAGTAGCTTTCCAAAATGGCTGTACCAATATATACTTTCACCAGAGGTAAGGTAGTTTGTTTCTTTGTATTAGACCTTTACTTAACTTCTAGTATTGTGAGACACTAATTTTTGCCTGTTACCGTCTTAGAGCCTTATCTAGATTTGAATTGCCTAGATTATTAGTCATCATGTTGCTGTTTTACCAACCTGTTTTATGTTCTTTTCATAGTTGTCTATGCAGTAGTGGAGTTTTTTTATTACTATATGGGCTTTATATACTCTGGATACTGATGTTTTATATACATTGTTTATATATACGCATTGCAAATATCTCCTAGTATATGGCTTGCTATAAGCTTTTTTGTTTTTTGTTTTTTCCTCCCCCGAGACGAAGTCTTGCTGTGTCACCCAGTCTGGCAGGCCAGAGTGCAGTGGCACAATCTCGGCTCACTACAACCTCCACCTCCCGGGTTCAAGTAATTCTCCTGCCTCAAGCTTTTTTTGGTAGTGTCCTTTATTATAGAGTAATTTTAAAATAATTTAATCAGAAATTTTCATCATGATATGTGCTTTGTGTCTTGCCTAAAAAAATCTTTCCTTATCCCAAAACCATAAAGACATTCTCTTACATTTTCTTCTAGAACTTGTTGATAATTTTGCTTTTCACATATAGGTTTTTAATGTTCTTGGAATTGACTTGTGTGTGTAGTGTGAGGAAGAAACATTTTCACAATCAATATTATTGATTCTCTTTGAGAACTCTGTTCCACTCCACTGGCCTATCTACCCCCTGTGCTAGTTCTGGTTTTTTCATTAGTATAATTTTATAAAAAGATGTCTTTAATACCTTGCTAATCTTCTGAATTGTTTTGATTATCCTTGGGTTTTTGCTTTTATGAGTTTTTGGATGTGCTTTTGAAGTCTCACCAAAACCAAACAGCTATGAGGATTTTAATTGGCATTGAATTAAATTTGTATGTACACTTGGGAAGATTTTATATACCTTATGCAATGTATCCCACCTATCATATAGATGATGTCTCTCTCCAGGTTTTGCAGTTCTTTACTGTCCTTCAGTAACATCTTAATAGATTTTTCCTTTTGATAGTTTTAGGTCTTGTTCTACTTAATTCTAGAAACCATACAATTTTGTTTATAATTACATTTTTTGATTGGTTTTCAGTGAAGAAAATTTGATTTTTATAAAACTTTGTATTGAAATAGAATGTGTTCAGAAAGTACACAGAGCATAAGTGCCATGAGCTGTGACAAAGTAAACATATTTACATAACTACCACTGATGTCAGGAAAGAGCATTACACTTTGCAATCCCCTCCACTCTGGTTTTCTCCCAATTATTACCCCTATCTTTCTTTCAAAAAGTAATCATGGCCAGGTGCGGTAGCTCACACCTCAATCTTAGGATTTTGGGAATTTGAGTTGGGAGGAGTGCTTGAGGCTAGGAGTTTGAGATCAGCCTGGACAACAGAGCAAGATCCCTGAAAGAAGAAAATTAAAACCGAGCGTGGTGGTACACACAGCTACTTGGAAGGCTAAGGTGGGAAGATCGCTTGTGCCTGGGAGTTTAAGGCTCCAGTGAGCTTTGATTGCGCCACTGCACTCCAGCCACGGTGTCAGAGTGACATCCTGTCTCAAAAAAAAAAGAAAAAAAACCCCACATAGTTTAGTTCTATTCCTTTTTACCTTTATATAAGAATTATACTGCTTTCTTTGTTGTATGTCACTTTTTTTCCCAATATTTGTGAAATTCATCTATGCATGAAGTTGTAATTTCATTTTTATTCCTATGTGATAGATTTTTCTGTTTCATTTATCAATTTATTGTTGATGAACATTTAGGCTTTTATCAGGTGTTTTTTGTTGTTGTTGTTGTTTGTTTTTTCTTTGTTTTTTTTGACCAGAGTCTGTCTGTGTTGCCCATGCTGGAGTGCAGTGGCATGATCACGGCTCACTGCAACCTCCGCCTCCTGGGTTCAGCGATTTTCCTGTGTCAGCCTCCTGTGTAGCTGGGCTTACAGGCACGTGCCACCATGCCTGGCTAATTTTTATGCTTTTAGTAAAAATAGGGTTTTACCATGTTTGCTAGGCATGTCTTAAAGTCCTGACCTCAAGTGATCCGCCTGCCTTGGCCTCCCAGTGTGCTGGGATTACAGGTGTGAGCCACCATGCCCAGCGTTTTTTAAGTTTTGACTGTGGTAAATAATGATTATGTGAATATTCATGATGGTATTCATGTACATGGATTTCTGTTGGGCATATACCCCAGACTGAAATTGCTGTGCAAGTGCATAGGCTTATTTTCAGCTTCTGGCAGATCTTGCCAAACAGTTTTTCAGAAGATACAATCTATAATCTTACTGTCATTGTACACAAGTTCCGTTTAACTCTATATACTCTTGCCTACTTTTGATATTGGCAGTATTTTATATTTTAGTTCTTTTTATGGAGTATATAGTGGTGTCTAATTGTGATTTTAATTTGGTTTTCTGAAGACTTCTGAGCTGAACATCTTTTCATTTGGTTCTTAGCAGTTTGGCTGTTGTTATGAAGTGCTTGTTCAAGTTACCTACTCATTTTTTCATTGGGTCATCTTATTGTAATTTTCATTTGATGTGTAGAAGTTCCTTATATATTTTTTAATGTACATTGTGGTAGTCTTCTCCCAGTCTGCAGCCTGCCTTTTTAGTTAGATTTTTTTTTTTTTTGGATGTCTCTTGATGAAACATAAATTCTTAATTTCAGTGTAATATATTATCAATTTTGTGTTCTGTCTCGAAGGTCTTAAAATTAGTCTTCCAAATCTTCAAGATCTGCACTTTCCAGTACAGTAGCCAGTAGCCACATGTGTCTGTTGAGCACTTGAAATACAAATAGACTGAATTAGGATGTGCTGTAAGTGTAAAATACATGACAGATTTCAAAGACATAGTATTAAAAAGAATGTAAAATATTTTAATGATTTTTATATTGATTAGATGTTGAAATTATAATATTTTGGATATAATGGGTTAAATAGAATAGTATGAAATTAGTTTCATCTATTCTGGAAAACTTCAAAACTACATAATTGGCTCTTATATTTCTAGATTCTTGAAGTATGCTTGTCCAATAGAACTATCTATAATGATGGACATGTTCTGTGTCTACATAGTAGACATTAGCTACATGTGGCTATTGACCAATTAAAATGTGGCCAGGGTGACCGAGAAGCTGCATTTTAAATTTAATTTTTGTTAATTTAAGTACCCATATGTGACTAGTGGTTACCATTGAACTGGACAGTTCTGGACACTATCATTTTAGCATTTCTTGTTTCAGATTTATGTTCACGAGCTATTAGCAATTGATTTTTGTAATAGTGTGAGGTAAGGGTCAGATTTTATTTATTATTTCCTTTTGTGTGGAAACCTAATTGACCAAGCACCAAGGAAAAGACCATCCTTTCTGGTTTTTAGCTTTTGTCTTCTGTTCCTTTAGTCTATTTGTTAGTTACTGCACCAAATACCACAGCGTCTTTAATAATTCACAGAGTGAATGCTTCAATTTTGTTCCTCAAGGAACACATCTTAGCCATTCTTGGCCTTTCTGTTTTCACATAAATATTAAAAACAGTTAATCAGTTTTCACAAAATAATTTCTGAGATTTTGGGATTGTATTGGATACATAGCTTATCCAATCATAACATGAAATAGCCATCCATTTATTTAGGTCTTTTATTTCTCCTAATAATTTTCTCTCAATAATATTTCTCTCAATAATTTCTCTCTTTTGTATGTAAAGTTCTTGTATGTCTTTGGTTAGATACATTCCTAGCTATTTGCTACTGTAAATGTTAACTATTTTTGAGTTTTGTTTTCTAATTATTGCTGGTATATAGGAATATAATTTATTACTGCCCTTATATGCAGTAACTGTACTAAACTTATTAATTCTTGAAGATTCTTTAAGGCATGCTGCATAATTAATTCTACCATTTGTGAATAATGACAGTTTCACTTTTCTCTGATTCTTAACATATTTTATCATGAAGGAAATGGAGTAAAACTTTTTTTTAGTGGATTGGCAACTTCTAGAGAATTTGTGATTGATTTGAATGTGTCTAGGTAGAAACTAATACTTGTCTGTCTCTTTAAATCTCTTTAGGAAAAATAGAAATGAAGGTACATATGCACACAAAATTTTGCCTCATTTGTTTGCTGACATTTATTTTTCATCATTGCAACCATTGCCATGAAGAACATGACCATGGCCCTGAGGCGCTTCACAGACAGCATCGTGGAATGACAGAATTGGAGCCAAGCAAATTTTCAAAGCAAGCTGCTGAAAATGAAAAAAAATACTATATTGAAAAACTTTTTGAGCGTTATGGTGAAAATGGAAGATTATCCTTTTTTGGTTTGGAGAAACTTTTAACAAACTTGGGCCTTGGAGAGAGAAAAGTAGTTGAGATTAATCATGAGGATCTTGGCCACGATCATGTTTCTCACTTAGATATTTTGGCAGTTCAAGAGGGAAAGCATTTTCACTCACATAACCACCAGCATTCCCATAATCATTTAAATTCAGAAAATCAAACTGTGACCAGTGTATCAACAAAAAGAAACCATAAATGTGATCCAGAGAAAGAGACAATTGAAGTGTCTGTAAAATCTGATGATAAACATATGCATGACCATAATCACCGCCTACGTCATCACCATCGTTTGCATCATCATCTTGATCATAACAATACTCACCATTTTCATAACGATTCCATTACTCCCAGTGAGCGTGGGGAGCCTAGCAATGAACCTTCAACAGAGACCAATAAAACCCAGGAACAATCTGATGTTAAACTACCAAAAGGAAAGAGGAAGAAAAAAGGGAGGAAAAGTAATGAAAATTCTGAGGTTATTACACCAGGTTTTCCCCCTAACCATGATCAGGGTGAACAGTATGAGCATAATCGGGTCCACAAACCTGATCGTGTACATAACCCAGGTCATTCTCATGTACATCTTCCAGAACGTAATGGTCATGATCCTGGTCATGGACACCAAGATCTTGATCCTGATAATGAAGGTGAACTTCGACATACTAGAAAGAGAGAAGCACCACATGTTAAAAATAATGCAATAATTTCTTTGAGAAAAGATCTTAATGAAGATGACCATCATCATGAAGTAAGTATAAAAAGATGTCTGATAGCTGCTTCATAATTCTCAGATAATTGTGGTGCATTTTAAAAACAGGATAAATAACAGTGGAGTATTAATCATATTTAAATGTATTTCCATATCTTTACCTATGAAACACCAGGTAATGTTCATGAACAGAATACATTAAGGAATTAAAATCAGTATAAAGATTTTTAAGCGGCTGGGTGCGGTGGCTCACACCTGTAATCCCAGCACTTTGGGAGGCTGAGGTGGGTGGATCACGAGGTCGGGAGATTGAGACCATCTTGGCTAACACGGTGAAACCCCGTCTCTACTAAAAATACAAAAAATTAGCAGGGCATGGTGGCGGGCGCCTGTAATCTCAACTACTCGGGAGGCTGAGGGGGAGAATCACTTGAACCGGGGAGGTGGAGGTTGCAGTGAGCCGAGATCATGCCACTGCACTTCAGCCTGGGTGACAGAGTGAGTCTCCATCTCAAAAAAAGAAAAAAAAAAAGATTTTTAAAATCTGAATTTCACTTGTATTTGTTTGTTTCTTATATTCTCAAATTTGGTTTCCTCAAATTTAAATGTATTTTTAAGAAATTTTTTTTATAGTACGTATCTGAAGACTAAGCATTTTAATGTTGTTAGAAAATGTATTCCTTATGAATTGACTCTCCAAGCTAGTCTCTTACTGTTATTATTGTTAGCCACGTTCTAGGTATTTGAAAATTAAATTTTTAAAATTGTTGTTCAGTTTGTCCTCTTGGGAAGTAACTAGAACAGTTTCCAGTTCATAAGTTGTTAATTTATTGAATTAACTATTGAGTGTTTCCAAGTCATTGATGTAGCTCCAAAGTCAGGTATTTTGCACATATGGTTAGCTTGTTTTCTCTGTGTCACTTTATGGTAAGGCCTACTTACTCATGATAATTGTTTTTTTCTCAGGCCTTTCACAGACTTAGGATGAATATAAAAAGGTATAATAATAAGAAACTAATAGTAATGGGATGTCCTGTTTTCCTTTAAAATTTTCATACTCTTGGGTACTTACACATTTGGTTGGCTCCTTGATTTTCTTTTTAACTGTTCACCTTAAGCACATTCATTTTAGTTTCATTAAAGGGATGTTGATTCCTTGTTTATTCTATTTTTAGCATTCTTACTAAGTTTAGAAAAATTTGTTAAATTTGTTGTTCATATGTATAGAAAGTAGCACCATCAACTGTGGAAAATGACCACATCCTTTTCTGTCACTATCATTGACATATGTTTTATGTCTAGGTAAATATCTTTGTGTTTCTTCCGTAGAGAAATCATCAGCTATTTGGTTTTCAGCAGTTATAAACACTGATTTAAAAAATAACATATATCAAGATCTTAGTATGGTTTTGAAGTATGCATTCATTTTATTATTATTTTCAAAAATTTATTCTTTGTAGAGATGGAGTCTCACTATATTGCCCAGACTGGTCTCAAACTCCTGACCTCAAGCAGTTCTCCAGCCTTAAATTTCCAAAGTGCTGGGATTACAGTGCATTAATTATTTTGACTTAGGATAATTATTATGACTTAAGATAATATCCTAGAATATTTTGTTGATAATTACTCGATCTTATTGTTCATTTCTTCTTTGTATCACATCCATGAGGTTTGCATCATTAGACTTGTTAATGGCATTCTGATAGGTCTGATGCATACTGGGAATCTCATGATTCTGAAATGTTCAATACTTTTAATAGAGTAGTACCTTATGGTAATTAAGACCTAAGAAGATCAAAAGCAATTTAAGCGGTGCTAAATAGAAAAAAATCAAAATTAAAAAAAAACTAAGAAGAATCATTTTTGTGTTTATAGGTTTTTAGTTTTTCATGTTTTTTTGTGTGCCCTAGACAAAACCATATAGTGAGATAGCAAGTTAATAAACAAGCATGCAACCAGAGCAGATATATGTGACAAAGGGACAGTGCCAGTCTCTTTTGCCATAATTTAGATGCTTGTTTTTAACCATATGATGGATCCACACCTGTTGGCTATTTGTTTTCTGCTTTGTTTTGTTTTTTATTATTATTTTTTCTCCTCTTTCATCAGTGTTAAGCTTACTTTTTGTTTGTTTTTAAAGTACCAGTGGATGAAGCTGCCTTTATTTTTATCTTCCAGTTTTGTTTCTATCAACGGACATTGGGCTAGAATTTTCCAAAACAATGTGCTTTTGAAGTGCATTTGGCAATGAAAATGTCTGTATTATGGTATATTTTAATATAAGCCATTAAAGTACTCTAAATCTATTTAATCTGTTCCACAGATAAGGATCTTGAGTCACCGATGATTGCAATTTGATAGGGAAATGATTTTTCTCATCATCCTACAAGAGTCTTGGGGATATAGTTGTGAGTCATCCTTATCCATGACAAAAAGTCATTATCTTTCATGCGTTGGAGTAGAAAAATTATTAAAGTCCATGAAGAGTTTTGGGTAATATAGTTGAGTGTATCCCTGTTAGAAATTCTTATTAAAAAGTTTTATTTGTAATAGATATCTATGTATTACAGATTATTTGCAAGTAATATTTAGAATATTTATTAGGCAGTAATTTATTTTTTTGTGTAATCTCCTTAAAGACACTCTTACTTAATTTGTTTTATCACTTTCTTTGCAGTGTTTGAATGTCACTCAGTTATTAAAATACTATGGTCATGGTGCCAACTCTCCCATCTCAACTGATTTATTTACATACCTTTGCCCTGCATTGTTATATCAAATCGACAGCAGACTTTGTATTGAGCATTTTGACAAACTTTTAGTTGAAGATATAAATAAGGATAAAAACCTGGTTCCTGAAGATGAGGCAAATATAGGGGCATCAGGTAAGAGAAATTTTAAGTTTTTTCTCCTTAAAATAGTACCTGTAGTTACTTTTTAAACTGTAGTTGAATTAGAAAATAATCCTAAATTATTGGCTTTCTTTTGGTATCAGACTTTAAATATATTTTAATCAGGTTTAGATATGCATGTTTAAAAGAAACTGGGGGAAGACAGGAGGCACAATATGTTTTATTTATCTCTTTTGGCATATTACAAAGGGATATTTTGCTGTGGATGGAGTACTAGATTAAAAATGATATACAGATTTGTGATAAGTTGATTATTTTTCATAAGCAAATATAAGTAATGGGACCCCTAAATAAAGTTATTTGTTCTTGTAATTACTTCACATTTATCAGGGTGCCTCTGTTGAAAAGCAAAGATGATTCAAATTTTAAAGACATAAAAAGGGAAGCTACTGTGTGTAAACTCCAGGAATGTCTGAGAAATGCCTAATAAACTTGGCACGTGAATTTTATTATGGGCATTTCTAGAGAGCTTTCAACTAGGGTAAAACCAAAACTATTTTTAAATTTCTTTTAGGCTCTTTTTTCATGGTACCCACTTGGCTCCACCTTGGTGTTTACAGGTACCTCCCACTTAATATTTCAAAACTTATACTCCACACAAAATTTGTACCCCTTAATGGATCCCAAATATCATTACATTTCATTCTTTTGATAAAATCTGGAACTCTTTGACTTTCTTTTTGTCTTTTTTTTTCTTTTCATTTTTTTTCCCATTTTGTAATCAGGTATGAAGTCCAATTAAAGCTATCTCTTCAGTATCTTCTAACTCCATCCACTCTGTCATAACAATTCTGGATTTTCTTGGTTATTGGATTGTTGAAATAACTTCATAACCTTCCCTGCCTGTGTTTGTGTCCCTTTGTAAGACATTCTTAGCACTTAAACGGGGCTAGATTTATCTTTCTAAAATGCAAAGAGATTCTGACACAGAATTTTTTCTTTATAGTGATAGCTAACATTTTGTTAATACATACTTCTTAAAATCTTATTTACTTAAACACATATTGCAGACACTGTTCTAAGCTGAATTCATTTACTCCTCACAACACTTTTATGAGACAGGTAATGTTAGTCTTCCCAGTAACTTTTCTAATATCTCAGAGCTCATAAGTGGTAGTACTGGGATTCAATCCTGTAACTATTTTGCTATCTTATGTGCTGTTTTAAATGCATTTTTTTTCCCACTAAGTTTTAGCAGTAATCCTGTGAGGGAGAGATTATATGATTCTTGTTTCTAAAAACAAGATAAGGAAACTGACAGAGCCCACAAACCCTAAGGTTTGTCTGATGAAACCTCTGAGTATCTAATCCCTATGACATTGTCTTCCAAATTAAGTTAGTTCTGATACCACCTTTGTTAATTTTCCCATGTATCTTCACACTACTTAATACTTTGTATTTTCTCACTAATATATATTTTTTATATCTCTGGAACATGGATTTGATGTGATGTGCTAGTTATATTTTTTCTCATGCATTTTAGGAAACTGCATCATGCTGTATTGTTCAGAGCCCTTTACTTGGCCCACAAGGCTTTCCGTAATATGATCCTCCCTGTGTGTCTTGACATTCTTACCCCTCATCGTTCATTTCTCTCCTCTTTTCACAGTTCTAATGATAATAAACTACTGTTAATAGATTGTGCCATTTTTCTCCCATCCCTCTCTCCCTCTTCACTTTCTAAACCCCTGTGCCTGACTGACGGCTATAATTCCTCAAAGATTCAGTTCAAGTATTGGCCCCTCTGGGTAAACTTAGTGACCATACTAGGCTAAACTATGTTCCCTTCCTTGACACCTCTAGATGTCTCCCTCATAGTATAGATCTTGGGGGATCTTAATAATTAAATTAATCTGTTTTTGTTGGACTTTAGTTGCTTTAATACAGTGACTAAACCTTTTAAACTCTTATGTTGATTGAATGAATACAGTTGCTTAATATAAGTCTGTAAGCGTTCAGTTATAATCCAGGAAAGACACTTGTTGAAATGTGTCTTTGAAGATCATTATGTGACTGTATCAATCAGCCTGATATACTCTGATAATGAATGTCTTCAAAATTAGTTTTGAGAACTTTTTTTTTTTAACCATAAAGTTATGAAAAACTGATGGAATTACTGTGAACACAGTTCTGGATGAAATGCCAGATAGGGTGGCTTTAGAGGATACTAGTAAAATGAGCAAAATGATATGTATGAATATGGACTTAAAACTGAATTCTGGCATAATAAAGGATTGAAAGGACAGAATTTTTAAACATTTCGTAGTGTAGGAATAAGGTAGACATCCCATTCCAATACGTAAGAATTTTATTTGCGATAAAGATACAAGTAAAAGGAAATATTATTACATAAAAAGTAAAGTCTTTTAGGCACCTACATTTCTATTTCTGATTAATATCTTTGCAGTAGGAAAATAAATTTAGACTAGACAAATGAATCATCATAATCTATGTTCTCTACTAAAAATACAAAAAATTAGCTGGGTGTGGTGGTGTGCCCCTATAGTCCCAGCTACTTGGGAGGCTGAGGCAGGAGAATTGCTTGAACCGGAGAGGCAGAGGTTGCAGTGAGCCGAGATTGCACCACTGCACTCCAGCCTGGCAACAGAATGAGACTCCATCTCAAAACAAAACAAAAACCTATGTTTATTGGGACTTTACCATGTGCTGTACTAAACATTTTTACAAGGATGTTTCTTTTAATTTATTAAACCCACTCAACAGGCACTTTACTTTTGTTTGGTGAGAAAAAGGAGGCTTAGAGAGTAAGTCAGGTAACTTGCCCAAGGTCACACAGACTGCTGCCAGGTAGCAGAGCCATGCTATGAACTATAGTATTCTCCTTCTACAATATATAATCATAACCACTGTGCTGTAATTCTTATACTTCCTGCTCTACTGTTTCCTCCTGAAAAGGTTTTGGAGAGTGCTTTGCTAGAATATAAGTGGCAGAGAAATGAGGCAAGTTTTATAGAATTATTTTTACTAGTATTTTGACAGATTTGCAAGTATTGTTTTAAGTATAGATAAGTTGGTGGTTTAAAAAAATCTAAGAATGGTCTTCTTGATAAACAAGTGGGGCCCTCTGGTAAGATCAGTAACGGCAGAGAAAGTGGGTCTTTGCACTAGATTTGAATTCTGATCTTTGAATAGATAAATTTGTCCTCTTTCTTGACTTCATGCTTATTGATCTTGGTGGATGAATAAGCGCCCTGAGAGGCCTAGTCCCTCTCAGGTGCCTGTAAATTCTCAGTGTGGCAGGAGAAAGGGGAAGCTAGGTTTGAGATTAAACTTGATTAAAAATACAATAGATTTATTTGTTCCTTACGGAGAAAAATGGAGACTGAGACTGATCTAAAGTTAAAACTAATAGCTTTTTTCTTGTTTTGAAGTCTTCTGAAAAGCTTCTTGTTCTTTGTTGTTATGTTACCCGTGGATTATTATATTGCCATAGTCAATATATTCTAATGAAGCTGTTGACAGATGCTTGACTATAGTAATATTGAAAGTTACAGCTTATTCAATCTGAAAAGCCTTAGAGGAAATTGTACTTGCTTTGAAAACAAATATGTTACTAATAGTGAATATTGATTAGTTGTTTGCAGGTGGTTATTAGCATTGTCAGAAATGCAGCTTGAATTAATTATGTGCTGATAGATGTTAATAATTGTTAGAGATAATGCCCTGCTAGTAATTAGTTTTAATGACTACTGCACCATTAAGAAAGGTTAACTTGTTCTATATAAATCTCCCATAGTGGCACAGCTACTACCTCATTAACTTTGTTCAAAGACTGCTGTAAACCTAATATGCTATATACTGTGTATGGTAGAAATCGTTTGTTTCACAAGATTGGCTCATTTAGTCATAGAGTTGACCCTAGCTTAATTACCAAGGGGGGTTGTGAATAGGCTGCTAAGCATTTTCTGTCAATTAAAATGCTGAAGCAGTGTAGAAAACTGCCATCTTGCACATGCTTTGAACCAAGTTAATTAGAAAGTTTCCACAGATGAGCGCTTCTTTTTAAAAGAATGCATTTTCTCTCTAGATAATGAGAAAGGGAGTCAGTGAATAACTAAGCTTGAAGACCTTTAGCATTTTAAGCAACCCAATTTGCAGAATAAGTGAAGCTTGTTTCAGACATTTGGTGCTTTTTTATTGCATATGGTATCTTGGGTACATATAAAGAAAGCATTTATTAGTGGTCTTTAATAGTTTGTATATTGTTTTATATAAAGTTTTTAAAATATACCTTTTGTTTTGTTTTTGCTTTATACCAAATGAATTGTGATTAAAAAGCACAACAATTTGGTTAGAAATCAAAACAATTTTACTACCATCATTGCTTTTTCTCCTACATGTGGGAAATTAGGATAGAGTTTATGTAAGCTTAAATTTAAATGTTACAAATTCTACAAATAAAGTATTTAAATAATATGGGAAAGTATTTTAGTACAGTAAGTTCAAAACAACTTCACATTTCTGCTCATAGGTCAAAAGGATTATTCCTTGGAAGATTCCAAGTTGTTAGAAGAATGAACTATCATTTGAATTTGTAGTGCTTTTAGAAAGCTGAAATTGTTTTTAAATTAATAATTCAGAACAAGAAACCATGTTTATAATGTTGTATACTTAGGAGCTCGTAATAGTAGGACTGTTTTCCTAATGAAATAGTTGTCCAGGAATAGTTGCAATCTACAGAAAATATCTGGAAATTTTCTGATTTATCTGAAAAGGGAAATCTAGCTAGCTCTTCACTTATTTGGGACTGGCAGGAGTAAGTGACAATGTGTGTTACATGCAAAATAAATAATTAACCTTACTGCTTATGTATATTTTTAGTTGGCATTGAAATAAATATATTCTGATAATTTTATGTAGTTATAAGTTTGTTTTGTCAAGGTAGAGATACTCTTTTGCCTGTTTGCCTCTATCCTAATTAGCTCAAATTTAGAAGGACTGCCATTTGGATTAATAAAGTTAGTATTCCTTCCTACTTTCATGTTTAATTGTACTTTATATTTTCTTATATGTTTTCCTTTTTGTGAATCCACCTCTGTGAGGTAAACACAGGAGTCATAAATAAATCACTTGGCCAAGGATTCTCTGAAAAGACTGTGAATTAGTGGAGAAAACAGTGGATTAAAAATTAGAGGACCGACTGGGAGCAGTGGCTCGCACCTGTAATCTCAGCACTTTGAGAGTCTGAGGCAAGAGGATCTCTTGAGCCAGGAGTTCTAGACTAGCCTGGGCAACATAGGGAGACCCTGTCTCTACAAATAATTTTTAAATTTTTGAAAAAATTAGCTGAGCATGGTGGTGCATGCCTGTAGTCCCAACTACTTGGGAGGCGGAGGCAGAAGGATGACCTTAGCCTGGGAGATTGAGGGTGTAGTGAGCTGTGATCACACTACCGCACTCCAACCTGGATAACAGAGTGAGACCTTCTCTCAAAAAAAAAGAGGACTTTAGATTTAGTTTTAACTTTGCCATTTTTAGCTATATAAATGTTTTTAAATTGTGGTAAAATTATATAACGTAAAATTTGCCATTTTAACAAATTTTTTTCCAGTTTTTTTAACTGTGATGAAATACAGTAACAAAATTTGTCATTTTAACAATATTTAAGTATACAGTTTGGTGATATTAAATATATTCATAATATTAAATACATTCATAATGTTACACAACCATCCGTACTATTTACCTCCATAACTCTTTTCATCTTGTAAAACCAAAACTCTATACCCATTAAACAGTAACTCCTATTTCCCCCCTCCCCAGACCCTGGGACCTATCAATCTACTGTCTTTATGTTTATGATTTTGATTAAGCATCTCATATAAATAGGACCATTTATTATTTGCCTTTTTGTGACTGGCTTATTTCACTTAGCGTAATATCCTCAAGGTTCATCCATGTTGTAGCATCAGAAATTCCTTCCTGGCCAGGCACAGTGGCTCACGCCTATAATCCTAGCACTTTGGGAGGCCAAGGCGGGCAGATCACCTGAGGTCAGGAGTTCGAGACCATCCTGACCAACATGGTGAAACCTCATCTCTACTAAAAATACAAAAACTAGCTGGATGTGGTGACGGGTGCCTGTGATCCCAGCTACTTGGGAAGTTGAGGCAGGAGAATCGTTTGAACCAGGAGGCAGAGGTTGCAATGAGCCAGTATCACACCACTGCACTCCAGACTGGGCAACAGAGCGAGACTCTCTAAAAAAAGGAAGAAAGAAAGAAAGAAATTCCTTCATGTTTAAGGCTGAATAATATGACATTGCATGTATATAACACATTTTGCTTATGCATTTATCTGTCCGTGGACAGTTGGGTTGCTTCCACATTTTAGCTAATGTGAAACATGTTGCTGTGAACATGGGCATCTCTCTCTCTCTGAGACCCTGCTTTAAATTCTTTTGGTTATATACCCAGAAGTGGAATTGCCCTATCATATGGTAATTCCATTTTTAATTTTTTGAGGAACTGCCATACTATTTTCCATAATGGCTGTACCATTTTACATTACCCCCAAGAGTGCACAAGTCTCCCGGTTTCTCCACATCTTTGCCAACACTTTTTTCTTGATAGTAGCCAACCTAATGGTGTGAGGTGGTATCTCATTGTAGTTCTGATTTGAATTTTCCTAAAGATTAGTGCTGTTAGGCATCTTTTCATGTGCTTATTGGCAATTTGTATATCTCCTTTCAAAAAATGCCTATTACAGTTCTTTGCCCATTTTTTTAATCTGGTTATTCTTTTCGTTGTTGAATTTTAGGAGTTCTCTATATTCTGAATATTAATTCCTCATCAGATATATGATTTGCAAATATTTTCTCCCATTTTATGCATTGCCTTGTTACTCTGTTGATAATTGTCTTTTTGTTTTTAAATTTATTTTTTATTTCAGTAGGTTTTTGGGGAACAGGTGGAGTTTGATTACATGAGTAAGTTTTTTTTTTTTGTTTGAAACGGAGTCTCCCTCTGTCTCCCAGGCTGGAGTGCAGTGAGGCGATCACGTCTCTCGGCAAGCTCCGCCTCTCGGGTTCATGCCATTCTCCTGCCACAGCCTCTTCCAGTAGCTGGGACTACAGGCGCCCACCACCACACTCGGCTAATTTTTTGTATTTTTAGTAGAGGTGGGGTTTCATTGTGGTCTTGATCTCCTGACCTCGTGATCCACCTGCCTCGGCCTCCCAAAGTGCTGGGATTACAAGCGTGAGCCACCGCACCCGGCCATGAATAAGTTCTTTAGTGGTGATTTCTGAGATTTTGGTGCACCTATCACCCAACCAGTGTATACTGTACCCAATGTGTAGTTTTATCCCTTCCCCACCCCCCACCCTTTCCGCTGAGTCCCGGAAGTTCATTGTATCATTTTTATGCCTTGGTATCCTCATAGCTTAGCTCCCAGTTATGAGTGAGAGCATACGATGTTTGGTGTTCAATTCCTGAGTTTCTTCACTTAGAATAATAGTCTCCAATTCCATCCAGGTTTCTGCAAATGCCATTGTTTTATTCCTTTTTATGGCTGAGTAGTATTCCATGGTACATATATGCCACATTTTCTCTATCCACTTGTTGGTTGATGGGCATTTGGGCTGGTTCCATATTTTTGGAATTGCAGGTTGTGCTGCTATAAACGTGTGTCCAAGTATTTTAGTTGTGTAATGACTTTTTTTCCTCTGGGTAGATACCTAGTCATGAGATTGCTGGATCAAATGGTAGATCTACTTTTAGTTTTCTAAGTAATCTCCACACTGTTTTTCCATAGTGGTTGTACTAGTTTACATTCCCACCAGCAGTGTAAAAGTGTTCCCTTTTCACCACATCCATGCCAACATCTATTATTTTTTGGTTTTTTGATTATGGCCAGTCTTGCAGGAGTGAGGTGACATCACATTGTGGCTTTGATTTGCATTTCCCTGGTAATTAGCATTGTTAATCACTTTTCCATGTTTCTTGGCCATTTGTGTATCTTCTTTTGAGAATTGTCTATTCATGCCCTGAGCCACTTTTAGATAGGATTGTTTGTTTTTCTCTTGCTGGTTTGTTTCAGTTCTTTGTAGATTCTGGATATTAGTTCCTTGTTAGATGTATAGATTGTGAAGATTTTCTCCCACTCTGTGGGTTTTCTGTTAACTCTGCTGATTATTTTGTTGCTGTGCAGAAGCTTTTTAGTTTAATTAAGTACCATCTGTTGATCTTGGTTTTTTTGCATTTTCTTTTAGGTTCTTGCCCTGAAGTCTTTGCCTAAGCCAATGTCTAGAATGGTGTTTCCAGTGTTCCACTGTTGTGGTTTCAAGTCTTAGATTTAAGTCTTTGCTCCATCTTGAGTTGATTTTTTTTTTATAAGGTGAGGGCTGAGGATCCAGTTTCATTCTTCTACGTATGACTTACCAATTTTCCCAGCACTATTTGTTGAATAGGGTGTCCTTTTCCCAGTTTATGTTTTTGTTGGCTTTGTTGAAGATCTGTTGGCTGTAAGTATTTGACTTTATTTCTGGGTTCTCTATTCTGTTCCATTGGTCTATGTGCCTATTTTTATACCAGTACCATGCTGCTTTGGTGACTATGGCCTTAAGCATAGTTTGAAGTCAGGTAATGCAATGCCTCCAGATTTGTTCTTTTTGCTTAGTCTTGCATTGGCCATGTAGGCTCTTTTTTGGTTCCATATGAATTTTAAGATTTTTTTTTTTCTAGTTCTGTGAAGAATTATGATGGTATTTTGATAGAAATTGCATTGAATCTGTAGATTGCTTTTGGCAGTGTGGTCAATTTCACAATATTGATTCTACCCATCCATGAGCATGGGATGTGTTTCCATTTGTTTGTGTCATCTGTGATTTCTTTCAGCACTGTTTTATAGTTTTCCTTATAGAGGTCTTTAACCTAGTTGGTTTGGTGTATTCTTAAGTTTATTTTATTTGTAGCTATTGTAAAAGTGGTTGAGTTCTTGATTTGATTCTCAGCTTGGTTGCTGTTGGTGTATAATTTTGTATCCTGAAACTTTGCTGAATTCATTTACTAGTTCTGGGAGCTTTTTGGATGAGTCTTTAGGGTTTTCTAGGATACGATCATATCAGGAAACAGTGACAGTTTGACTTCCTCTTTACCAATTTGAGCGCCCTTGATTTCTTTCTCTTCTCTGATTGCTCTGGCTAGGACTTCCAGTACTATGTTGAATAGAAGTGGTGAAAGTGGCATCCTTGTCTCGTTCTAGTTCTCAGGGAATGCTTTCAACTTCTTCCCATTTAGTATAATATTAGCTGTGGGTTTGTCATAGATGGCTTTTATTACCTTAAGGTATGTCCCTTCTCAGCAAAATTGCTGAGGGTTTTAATCATAAAGGAATGCTGGCTTTTGTCAAATGCTTTTTCTGCATCTATTGAGACGATCGTGTGATTTTGTTTTTAATTTTATGTGGTGTATCACATTTATTGACTTGCAGATGTTAAACCATTCCTGCATCCCTAGTATGAAACCCACTTGATCATGGTGGATTACCGTTTTGGTATGCTGTTGGAGTCGGTTCACTAGTATTTTGTTGAGGATTTTTGCATCTGTGTTCATCAAGGATATTGGTGTGTAGTTTTCTTTTTTTGTTATGTCCTTCCCTGGTTTTGGTATTAGGGTGATACTTGCTTCATAGAATGATTTAGGGAGGATTCCCTCCTTTTGTATCCTGAGGAATAGTGTCCGTAGGATTGGTACCAATTCTTTGAATGTCTGATAGAATTCAGCTATGAATCTGTCTGGTCCTGGACTTTTTTTTGTTGGCAGTTTCAATCTTGCTGCTTGTTATTGATGTGTTTCTATATTTTCCTGGTTTGATCTAGGAGGGTTGTATATTTCCAGGAATTTATCCATCTCATCTAGGTTTTCTGGTTTATGTATGTAAAGGTGTTTGTAGTAGCCTTGAATCATCTTTTGTTTTTCTGTGGCATTAGGAGTAATACCTCCTGTTTCGTTTCTAATTGAGCTTATTTGGATCTTCTCTCTTCTTAGTTAATCTCACTAATGGTCTATCAATTTTTATCTTTTCAAAAAACCAGCTTTTTGTTTCATTTATCTTTTGTATTGTTGTTTGTTTGTTTCAGTTTCATTTATTTCTACACTGATCTTTGTTATTGCTTTTCTTCTGCTGGGTTTGGGTTTGGATTGCTCTTGCTTCTCCAGTTCTGTGAGGTGTGACCTTAGATTGTCTATTTGTGCTCTTTCAGACTTTCTGATGTAACAGGCATTTAATGCTATAAACTTTTAGCACTGCTTTTGCTGTGTCCCAGAAGTTTTGATAGGTTGTGTCACTATTACCGTTCAGTTCAGATAATTTTTTAATTCCATCTTGATTTCATTGTTGACACAATGACCGTTCAGGAGCAGGTTATTTAATTTCCTTATATTTGTATGGCTTTAAGTGTTCCTTTTGCAGTTGATTTCCAATTTTATTCCATTGTGGTCTGAGACAGTACTTGATATAATTTCCATTTTCTTAAATTTACTGAGACTTGTTTTGTGCCTTGTCATATGGTCTGTCTTGGAGAGTGTTCCATGTGCTGATGAATAGAACGTATATTCTGCAGTTGTTGGGTAGAATGTTCTGTAAATATCTGTTTCGTTCATTTGTTTTAGGGTATAGTTTGTTTCTTTGCTGACTTTCTGTCTTGATTTTGTCTAGTGCTGTCAGTGGAGTATTAAAGTCAGAACTCAAGGTCTGCTGTTTAGAGTATTTTGTCCCACTGGGTGCTCCCTTGATGTGGTGTTCTCCCCCTTTCCTTAGAGGGATTGTTTTTGCTCTTCTGGGTTCAGCCATCCAGCAGAGAGCTACTGGGCTCCAGGCTGGTACTGGGGAGTGTCTGCAAAGAGACCTGTGGTGTGATCCATCTTCAGGTCTGTCAGCTGCAGATACCAGCACCTGTTCTTGAGGAGGTAGCAGGGGAGTGAAATGGACACTGAAGGTCCTTGGTTGTATTTTTGTTTGGCGTTCTGGTTTCGTGTTGGTTGGCATCCAGCCGGATGTAGCACTTTTCAAGAGTGCATCAGCTGTGGTTGTATAGGGAGGATCAGGCGGTGGGTGGGGCTATAGAGCTCCCAAGAGATTCTGTGTGTTTTTTTTTTTTTGCAGGACTTTTCCTTAATTCAGCCAAAGACGTGGTTCTTGTGCTTCGTTGGCCATGAAGATTTAGGCTTGCAGATGGGGTTTGAAGGGTGAGCAAAGCAGGGTTTTATTGAGTGAAAGAAAGATATGGGGAAAACAGATTCTCTGCGGGGCGGGAGTCCCTGCTAAAGTGCTTCTTGCCTTGCAGGTAGGCATCCCAGGTTCCACACAGGAAGAACAGGGGCCAGGCTTCTCCCAGCTGCAAATGGAGGCAACTTCCTGAGGCTCCACCCCGGTGCGCATTCCTCCCAGTGCGCAAGCCAGTTGGAGTTTTTCCGGGGACCCCCTCCCACCTGACTGTCTCACTTTGTCTTTGGCAACCTGGGCAGGTAGAGAAAGACCACCAGGTAGGGGTAGGGATGGGCATGACTGAGCTCAGACTCTCTTTGGGTGGGGCTTCCTGTGGCCGCTGTGGGGAATGGGGATGTGGTTCCCAGGCCAGTGGAGTTTTGTTCCCAGGGGGATTATGGCTGCCTCTGCTGAGTCACACAGGTCACCAGGAAAGTGGGGGAAAACTGAGGCCTCACCACACTCCCACACAACCTGCAGTCCTAAAGATGGGCCTCACTCCTACCATGCCCCCGGAGAAGCACCAAGTCTATTTCCAGGCAGCCAGTGAGCAGGACTGAGAACTGCCCCAGATCACCAGCCTACCCTACTGAGAAAGCAAGTGGACTCACAGTTTTTTGGTGTCTCAGGGAGCCTGCAGAGGCAATCCAGTTCCTCCAAAGGGTCTGTGAATTCTCTCAGCTTTTTTGGTATGTTGCTGTGGTAGTTCTTGGAGCAAAAGTTCACGATGTGAGTCTCCACATGCTGCTCTGTCGGAGCAAGAGCTGCAAGCTATTCCAGCCTCCTATCCGCCATCTTAATCCGTATTTGTCTTTTGATGCACAAATTTTTAAAAATTTTTTTGAAATCCAATTTGTCTGTTTCTTTTGTTTTTGCCTGTACCTTTGGTTTTATTTTTCAGAAATTATTGTCAAATATAATGTTGTGAAGCTTTTGCTCAGTTTTCTTCTAAGAGTTTTATAGTTTTAGATCATATATTTAATTTAGGTATTTGATTCATTTTGAGTTAATTTTTATGTATGGTGCTAAATAAGATTCTAACTGCATTCTTTTACTTGTGGATATCTGGTTTTTTAGCACCATTTGTTGAAAAGACTGTTCTTTCTCTCATTAAATGATCTTGCCCCCTCATCAAAAATTGTTTCACCATATATTTGAAGGCTTATTTCCAGGCTCTCTCTTCTATTCCATTGGTCTGTATGTCTGTTTTTATGCCGTTACTGTGCTGTTTTGATTACTGTAGCTTTGTGTAGTAGGTTTTAAAATCAGGAAGTGTGATTCTTCCAGTTTTGTTTTTGTTTTTCAAGTTTATCTTGGCTATTTTGGGTTCTTTGTGGTTTCGTATGAATTTTAGGAAGTTTTTTATTTCTGAAACAAAAAAAACCCAAAACCTATCATTGAGATTTTAATAGGGATTGCATTGAATCTGTAGATCAACTTCGGCAGAATTGACATCTTAGCAATATAGTCCACCCTTAATATCTGTGGGTTCTGCACCTGCAGATTCAACCAACCCAAGGACCAAAAATATTTGGGGAAAAAATAAAAATAATACAAGAATAAAAAGTAACACAAATAAAAAACAATACAACTATTTACATAGCATTTATATTGTATTAGATATTATAAATTAGAGTTGGCCCTCGAACAACGCGGGGGATTAGCAGTGCCGTTCCCCGTGTAGTTGAAAATGTATGTATAACTTTTGGCTCTCCCAAAACATAACTACTAGTAGCCTACTGTTGACCAGAAGCCTTACCAATAATACAGTCAATTTATGTCAATAGCATATCTATTATGTACTGTATATTCTTAGAATAAAATAAGCTAGAGAAAAGAAAATATATTGAGAAAATCATAAGGAATTTATGTAGGATTTATTAATTATAATGTAAGGATACACAGCAGAGAATTTATTTTAAGCAAAGTGAGAGTTTATTGGAAAAAGTATAGTAACACTTGGAAAAGGGCCAAGCAGGTGACTTGAAAAATCAAGTGCCTATGTGGAATCTTTAGGATTTTCAGTTCATTATTCATATTAACTGTTCATTAAATGAAAGTGAATCATGATAAAGATCTTCATTCTCATCATCTTCATGTTGAGTAGGCTGAGGAAGAGGTGGAGGAGGGAGGGATCTGTTGGTCTTAACTGTCTCAGGGGTGGCCAAAGCAGAAAAACACATGTATTAAGTGGATGCACGCTGTTCAAACCCATTTTGCTCAATGGTCAACTATAATTTAGTAATGATTTAAAATATAAGAGAGGATGTGCATAGATTAAATGCAATTATTATGCTATATTACTTAAGGCACTTGAGCATCCACAGATTTTGGTGTCTTTATGGGGGTACTAGAACTAATTTCTGCAGATACCAAGTGATGACTGTATTAAGTCTTCCAATCTGTGAACATGGGGTATGTTTTTATTATTTGTCTTCTTTAGTTTCTTTCCGCAATATTTTGTAGTTTTCTTTTTCACTCTTTTTTTAAATTTAACTTTTAAGTTCAGGTTACACATGCAGGTTTGTTATATAGGTAAACTTACGTCATAGGATTTTGTTGTACAGATTAGTCACCCAGGTATTAAGCTCAGTGCCCATTAGTTATTTTTCCTGATGCTGTCCCTCCCCACGTTCACTATGGAATAGGCCCCAGTGTCTGTTGTTCCCCTCTATGTGTCCATGAGTACACAGACAACCTACAGAATGGGAGAAAATTTTTGCAAACTTATGCATCTGACAAAGATCTAATATCCAGCATGTATAAGAAATTTAAACAAATTTACAAGAAAAAATGACCCCATTAAAAAGTGGGCAAAGGACATGAATAAACACTTTTCAATAGAAGACATACGTGCAGCCAACAAGCATATGAGGAAAAGCTCCATATCACTGATTGTTAGAGAAATGCAAATCAAAACCACAATGAGATACCATCTCACACCAGTCAGAATGTTTTGTAGTTTTCATTGTACAAGTCTTCTACCTCTTTGGTTAAGTTAATTGCTAAGTATTTTACTCTTTTTGATGCTATTGTAAGTGGAATTGTTTTCATAATTTCCTTTTCAGATTGTTCATTGTTGGTATATATAAAAATGCAACTGATTTTTGTGTTAACTTTGTATCTCGCTATTTTGCTGAATTCATTCTAATGCTTTTTTTGTGTGAAATCTTTTTTTTTTTTAAACAGCAGAGAATTTATTTTAAGAAAAGTGAGAGTTTATTAGAGTACTTGGAAGAGGGCCAAGCAGGCAACTTTAAAAATCAAGTGCTTCTGTGGAATCTTTATGATTTCCTACGTGTAAGATCAAATCAAGTGCAAACAGATGTTAATTTTACTTACTCCTTTCCAAATTGGATGTTTTTAATTTTTTTCTTGCCTAATTGTTTGGCTAGAACTTCCAGTACTATGTTGAATAGAAGTGATGAAAGCAAGCATCCTTGCTTCATGCTTCATCTTAGAGAAAAGGCTTTGTCTTTCACCATCGAGTATGATGTTTGCTGTGAGTTTTTCATATATAGCTTTATTATGTAAGGTTTGTGCTGTCTGTTCCTAGTTTGTTGAGTCTTGTGATCATGAGAAGATACTGAATTTTGTCGTGTGCTTTTTCTGCTCATTGAGATAATCATGTGGGTGTTTTTTTCTTTATTCTGTTGATATATGTTGATTTTTATATATCGAACTTTTATTGCATTCCAGCAATAAATCCCACTTAGTCATGTTGTATAATCCTTTTAATTTGTTGCTGGATTTTGTTTGCTAGTTGTTTGTTTTTCTTTGAGAATTTTTACATCTGTGTTCATAAGGGATATTGGTCTGTAGTTGTCATTTCCTGTAGTGTCTTTGTCTGATACCTTTAGTATCAGGGTAATGCTGGCCTCATAGAATGAGTTAGAAAGTGTTACCTCCTCTTTGATTTTTTTGGGAAAAGTTTGAGAAGGTTTGGTATTAGTTCTTCTTTAAATGTTAGGTAGAATTTATCAGGTCTATTCTATTATAATCCTTTTTATTTCCTTGTAATCAGTAGTAACATCCCGGCTTTAATTTCTGAATTTAGTAATTGTATCTTCTCTCTTTTTCTTAGTCAATCTAGCTTAAGGTTTGTCAATTTTGTGATCTTTTCCAAGAATCAACTATAGGTTTCATTGATTTTGTTTTTCTGCTCTCTATTCATTTACGTCCGCTCTAATTTTTATTATATTCTTCCTTCTGCTAGTCTTGGCTTATTTTGTTCTTCTTTTTCTAGTCCCTTAAGTGTAATGTTAAGTTTTTGGTTTGAGATGTTACTTGTTTTTTCATGTGAGTTTTAATAATTATCTGTTTTTCCCTTAGCACTAGTTTAGATGTATCTCATAAGTTTTGGTTGCGGTTTTGTTTTCATTTGTCTCAAGTATTTTCTAATGTCCCTTGTAATTGCTTCCTTGATCCAGTTGTTAATATGCTGTTTAAGTTCTATAAATTTGTAAATTTTCCCGTTTTACCTCAATAGTTGATTTCTAACTATTCCATTATGGTAGGAGAAGACACTTTGTATTATATTTATATTTTTAAATCTGTTGAGACTTAATTTGCGACCTAATACATGGTCTATCCTGGAAAATGTTCCATGTGCACTGACGAATGTTTCTGGTGCTGTTTTGAGTAGTGTTCCTTATATGTATATTAGATCTAGTTGGTTTTTTGTGTTAAGTCCTCTATTTCCTTGCCTATCTGCTGGATAGCTGTTTTGTTCATTATTGAAAGTAGAGTACTGAGATCTCCAACTGTTATTGTAGAACTGTTTATTTCTCCCTTCAATTGTGACAGTTTTTGTTTTGTATATTTTGATATTCTATTTTTAGTTACATAAATGTTTATAATTGTTTTATCGCCGTCCTTTGTTGTTTCTTGTAACCTTTTTTGATTTAAAAGTCTACTTTGATATTAGTATAACCACTCCTGCTCTCTTTTGGTTACTATTTTCATAGAATATCATTTTCCATCTTTTCACTTTAGCCTGTTTGTGTCTTTGGTGTAAAGTGAGTCTCTTGTATATAACATATAGTTGACTCGTGTTTTTATTCATTCTGCCAGTTTCTGTCAGTTCATTGGAGAGTTTAATCCATTTACATTTAAAGTAATTACTGAAAAGGAAGGACTTCTGTCAGTTTGCTATTTGTTTTTCTATATGCCTTAACGCTTTTTTTGTCCTTCATTCCTGCTGCTAATGTCTTCCATTTTGTTTAGTTGACATTTTTTGGTAGTGAAAAGGTTAAATTCCTTTTTCATTTCCTTTTGTGTATATTCTATAGCTGTTTTCTTGTGGTTATGGGGATTACATTTAGCAGCCTAAAGTTAAAAGTCTAATTTGAATTTATATCATTTTAACTTCAGTAGCATACAAAAATTCTGCTCCTTTACAACTTCATCTCCACACCTTCCAGGTTACTGTTTAGTGTCCTTTCCCCTTGAAGTACTGTCTTATTTCTTACAGGGCAAGTCTAGTGGTAACAAACTCCCTAAGCTTTTGTTTACTTGGGAATGTCTTAGTTTCTCCCTCACTTTTGAATGTCAATTTTGCAGTGTATAGGATTCTTGGTTGACAATTTTGCTTTATCATTAGGGACTTTGAATATATCAGCTTATTGCCTTCTGACCCACAAAGTTTCTGTTGAGAAATCTGCTTGTAATCTTATTGAGAGCTTCTTATATGTGATGAGTTGCTTTTCTTGCAGCTTTCAAGAGTCTCTCTTTGTCTTTCAAGAGTTTGATTACAATGTGTCTTGGTGTGGGTCTCTTGAGTTCCTCTTATTGGAGTTCATTTAGCTTCTTGGATGTTTACATTCATGTCCTTCATCAAATTTGGGAAGTTTTTAGCCATTATTTCTTAAAATATTCTTGCTGCCCCTCCCCGCCACCCCACCACTCCCTTTCATCTTACTTGACTTCTATAGTGTATATGGATGTTAGTCTGCTTGGTGGTACCCTCCAGGTTCCATAGGCTCTGTTCATTTTTAGTCAATATTTTTTCTTTCTGTTCTTCAGCATCAGTAATATCCATTGTCCTGTTTTCAAGTCCACTGATACTTCAGCCTGCTCAGATCTGCCTTTACTCTCTAGTGAATTTTTCATTTCAGTTATTGCACTTTGCAGTTCCAGAGTTTCTTTTTGATTTATCTTTAGTTTTTCAACCCCTTTATTGATACATCCATTTTGTTTATACATTATCTTCTTGACTTTTTTTTTAGCATCCTTAAGACAGTTGTTTTAAAGTCATTGTCTAGTAGATCTGCCATTAGGTCTTTTTCAGGGACAGTTTCTGTGATTCATTTTTTTTTTTAATGTGCCTTGCTTTTTTGTTTCTTTGCATGCCTTCTGGTTATTTGAAACTGGACATTTGATTCTAATAATATGCTAACTCTGGAAGTCAGATTCTTCCCCTTCCCCAGGGTTTGCTATTTTCTTGTTAAATTGTGTTTGTCTGTTATTAATTTGGGTTGGGGAGGGTTATTGTTTTATGCTGTCCCTGTGGTATAAACATAAGATTTTCACAGGGTTTTGTGTTTTTTTTTTTTTTTTTTTGAGATAGGATCTCACTTTGTCACCCAGGCTGGAGTGCAGTGGCATGATCATGGCTCACTGCAGCCTCAACCTTCTGGGCTCAGGTGATCCTTCCACCTCAACCTCCAGAGTAGCTGGAGCTACAGGCATGTGCCACCATGCCTAGCTAGTTTTTGTATTTTTAGTAGAGATGGGTTTTTGTCATGTTGCCCAGACTGGTCTTAAACTCCTGGGCTCAGGTGATCTCCCATCACAGCCTCCCAGAGTACCAGGATTACAGGCATGAGACACTGCACCTAGTTTATCTTCACAGGTCCTTTCTGAGCCTGTGCCCTTCCCTAGGCATGCATGATTACTTTCTGATTTTCTCCAAATATGCAGTTATTTTTGAATTTTCCAGTATTTGTTGTCTGACTCCCAAAAGGGAAAAAGGAGAAAAAAAGAAGGGAGGAAAAAGAGGTGCTGGCCTTTTAAATCACCTGGAAGACACTTTAGCCAGGAGATTTGCAAAAATGAGGAGAGGTACAGCAACATGGCCACGTGTCTCTTTGCCTGTACTTCTGTGATCAGAATCAGTGATCAGAGTACAGATCCTCAACATTTGGGGATCAAAATCCATTTTGTCTACTCTAGCTCCTATAATTGTAGGGTCCTGTAGATTGATTCAGGACACCAGGCACAGCTTCCTTTCAAAGGACTAAGGATGGCAGATGGGTAGCTGCCACTAAACTAAGAGTTGAAATTGATCAAAATTAACCACATTTTACCATCGAGCTTTCCCCTAGAAGTTGCATGCTTTCAGTAGACTACAGAGTTCCAAAGTAGTTAACATCAGACAGATTTTGTCAGTTCATTCACAGTTTAGGGGGCATACAGATTTCTGGTGCTTCCTACTCCACAGTCTTTCCAGAATCCTCCTCCTTTAACCATTTTTAAGTATACAGTTCATTAGCATTAATTACAGGATCTTACTATTAAGGCCATGTTTCATTTCCTTCTTTAATTTTTCAAAGAAATACTTCAGGATCCTGTACCCACTTGTTTAAAATTTCCGTGGAAAGTTCTTCTCTTGTCTGAAGCTGATCTGGGCACAGGAATTTTGGCACCAGTTGAGTGGAAAGTTTGTTCAGCTTTAATTTTTCTGTCAGAATTGTATTAGCTCAACCAGCTGAGATGTCTGTGGAGTTGAGGATTGTTTGTGTTGTTAATTGTTGGTCCTTTTCAATTAGGGAACAAGTAAATTGATTTTTTTCATAATAAGCATTTTCCATGAACTTTTTGAAGACCCTCTCCTATTCTAATAAATTCCATGATGAGATAAGTTGGGAAAATGCTGCATATTGTATTCTTCTTTTAGAGATTCATATTGCTTATTAAACTGTTAGAGGCTCTGAAGGAACCTGTGTTATTCAGCATTACCAAAACTTACTTGATTATTAAATTTCTCCTCCCTCCCCTTTGAAATACCCCCATCTCATAGAACTAATGAGCTCAGTTTGAGAAATGCTAGATTATGCAAGTTTTTTTAGCAGTATAACATGACAATAGCTAGTATCTGGCCAGTTCAAATAGCTACTCATAAGCAAATAATTTAGAACGATTTTCTTTTTAAAGGGGCAGAATAATTGGCATCTTTGAAAATATTTTTATAATTTTCAACTCTGTCATTCAAGGCAATGTATATACAAAGGAGTAATTAACTATGTTATAATATTTCCAGTTGTGCCCTCTATGTTTTATATGCAAAAACAAAGTTATCAAAAGATACAGGATCAATTTTAGTCCTAGAATTTAGGGTTTTCTTTAGTCAGTTAAAAATCTTTTGAAGGTAGTCTTTAAAATATTTTATATAGCAAACATGCTATACATATTTCCTCTAAAAGAAATAGAAAAATATTTTTAAAGAGTTAAAATGTTCAGAGTAATACAGAGACTATTTATTGATTTATTTTAAGTTTTCTTTTCATCAAAACACTATTCCACAAAAGAACTCTTTTTGTGAGACAGGGTCTGACTCTGTCGCCCAGGCTGGAGTACAGTGGCATGATCTTGGCTCACTGCAATCTCAGCCTCCCAGGCTCAAACTATCTCACCTCAGCCTCTCAAGGAGCTTGGACTACAGGCACATGCCACCATGCCCGACTAATTTTTATATTTTTTGCAGAGATGGTGTTTTGCCATGTTGCCCAGGTTGGTCTCAAACTCCTGACCGTAATCAGCTTGTCCACCTTGACTTCCCAAAATGCTTGGATTACAGGCATAAACCAGGACCCTGAGCCATTAAAATAAATATTTTTATTGGGTAATTTTGGTGACTAATTCTAGTGCATTCTTGGCTAAAATTATTCTTATTAATAAAAATTTCTAATAACTATGAAGGGTTATCAGTTGTGTTTACTCTGTATATTTTGTGTATTTGGGGTCTTGTCGGTAGTTTTGGCAGTCCCCATTCACATATATTTACATTAGTAAGTAAATACATTTTATTTTTTCTCCTAGAGTGTCTTAGAGTATGAATTACTAGCTTTTCCAAGTAGTTTAGTGCACATTTTCAAGTTATTAATTGAAGTTGCTTTTAGGCTGTTGCTTTTAGAAAAGTTGCTTCTGTATTAGATTATTGCCAAACTAATAAGGAAAAATATATTTGTAAAGGGAAAGTTATATAGTACTGTGTAAGATACAGTTTATCTTCAGGTTAGTGCTTTTGTTGCCAACTCACTTTGTCTCATGTGGTTACTGTAAGTTCTCTGTCCTTTTTATCTCTCCTTTTTTTCTTCAATATGATTGGATCTAGAGAGCTGCAGTAGTTTTGACAAACCATTTTTGATTTAGCTGACCAATAACTTTATTGCCTATAAGACCTCGTGTCTAAAATTTATACCTATGACCACTTCTCTGACTTATTTCATTAAGTTCTTCCACTGATTTTATTTTTCCTGTCTATAAACAGGGGACTAACAAACTAGCCTGGTGATGATCATTATTAAGTTAGTCTGTAAACCTTATTTGAGCATATATTTTTTCTTTCTAGAATAAGGTTTTTGACTTCAGTTTCCCGTGGTTTGTCATCACAACAATAGTTAGTTAGAGCAATCACTACCGAACCCCCGCCCCTGTGTTTTTTGTTTTTGTTTTTGTTTTTGAGATAGGGTCTTACATTGTCACCAGGGTCTTACATTGTCACCCATGCTGGAATGCAGTGACGCAGTCTCAGCTTACTGCAACTTCCGCTGCCCAAGCTCAAGCGATCCTTCCGCTTCAGCCTCCCAAGTAGCTGGGGCTACAGGTGTGTGCCACCTCGCTTGGTTAATTTTTGTATTTTTAGTCAATACGGGGTTTCACCGTGTTGCTCAGGCTGGCTCAAACTCCTGGACTCAAACTATCCGCCTGCCTTGGCCTCCCAAAGTGCTGTTTACAAGCATGAGCCACGACGCCGGGCCACAATCCTCCTCATCCTTTCTTTCCACTAATCAGGATATATTATTTTTGTAGCAAATATGTGATCCTGGTTCCTCGAGAATTGAGTTCCTGCTCCTTCCTTAATCCAACATCCTTGCAAGGATTGAAGCCATTGAATCTGAGTCTAGTGGGTAGATCTTCAGCCCTCTAATACTGGTTGTTTTGAATCTTATTTTGCCTCTGAGGTTACCTATATTTATGTGATAGTAATTATCGTTTAAGATACAGGGTAAGCCACAGAGCTTCCATTACTGATAGATGATCTATTGTTTTAATTCAGTGAGATAATTGAGCTAATGAGTATTGACTATAGTGTTAACATTATTGGATATTGTGAATACAATGCCCATTGGATAACACAGTTTTATTGATAAAGTTCAGCATTTAGTGGGACAGTTAGTATCATCTCCCTGTCTTTTCCTCGTTGTTGAAAATTTTGAGTTATTTTGATGAAGAGATGCATTTTTTCAATGTTATATATCACAGACTTAATATAAAGTCTTTCTGCAGATTTATAGTCCTCTTAGATTTGATTTGAAAAATAGTATTTTAGATTAAAATCTTTATAAAATTATTGCTCTTCAGTGAGATTTTCTGTAGATAGATCTTAAAATAAACAGAATTTTAAAAACTAATAACATTTCTATTTCATTTTAGGCCAGTAATAGAAATTGTAATGAAAATGTCCAGCCCCCAAACCACTGGCATATATTTCTGATGTCTTACCTGTTTGTGAATGACCTAAAGACATGTATACGGAATTCCCCTTCCCCACCATACCTATTTTTAAGTCATACTGTGAAAACATTTTTCTTGTGTTCTGAGCCAGTTAAAATTGTATAGTGACTTTTTTTTAAGTGGTAAATTGTTACAGAAACCCAAATTGGAGGAATGGGAGTTTGGAACCAGGTGTAGAGAAAAAAAAATCAAGAAAAATAGGACTGAATTTACCTTTGTAACAATAAAGTTACCAGTAATGAGACTTTTTTGTTATCATATGAACATATTTCCATTTGGGGCTATGCTACATTTCTTAAACTCTGTATTAGAAAGATTTACAAAGATTATAACACATTAAATAGATACTTGGCTTTTTTAATGTCTCAGGTGAGTTTTATAATTATATTCTTTAAATAAACAGCTTTATTATTGTGGCTCTGCCTTTAGACTTTTTTTATTTTATTTTTATTTATAAATTTTTTAATTTTAATTTTTATTATTTTAATTTTTTATTTTTATTTATAAATTTTATTTAGAAATTTTTATTTATACTTTAGCTATTAAGTGAATCACAGCCTTCAGTCATTTTAAGTAACTGGTTCTAATCTCGTGGGCCGTTGAAGGTACTATGTATAATTTGATCTGAGTTTCTTAATTGTTTTTAAAAATGTTTAGTTATGTGTCATATTTTTGTTTTGTTTTTAAACAATGCCATACAGCTTTCATAGTCTGGGTAAAATAGTCTACCTTCTATGATTCATGTATCTTATGTTTTTATTCTTTTTGGTAGTCTGTTGTTTTAAATTGTCATGCTAACGTTGACTCTTAATTTCTTTTCTACAGCCTGGATTTGTGGTATCATTTCTATCACTGTCATTAGCCTGCTTTCCTTGCTAGGCGTTATCTTGGTTCCTATCATTAACCAAGGATGCTTCAAATTTCTTCTTACATTCCTTGTTGCATTAGCTGTAGGAACAATGAGTGGAGACGCCCTTCTTCATCTACTGCCCCATGTAAGAAATGTTTTTAATCTTTTTAAAAATTTAAAATAAAAATATTTAAACTGAAAGGTCCTTCATTAGCAAGCTATAGCACAGTAATCTAGTATTTGTATTGTTTCAGTTGATTATAGGATGAAGTATTTTTTCTGTTTTCAGAGTTTTAATAGCAATTTTTTTAAATAAATTGAATAATTAGGTCAACTTTTCTTTCAGTAGTCTTTATAAAAATCTCTTTGAATTAAAATTTGCAATATCAGTAGCAGTGAGTGGTCTTTTTAAATCTGTGTAGCATATCAGGTAAGCGTTTAAGAGAAATACAAAAGATGTTGTAATGATTATGTCTATAGCTGGTATGCCATCAGCATCTTTGAGCAGGAGTAGGCAGATACACTCAGTGTGCTGTTTTACAGTTAGCTCTTTACACGTGGGGGCGTTTATCTTTTCACCTGGCATACCACTCCTTTTCTTCTCTTTGGGGACACTTCTGATTAATTATATGATCACAAACCCATGTTCCTAGTACCATGCTTATCAACCTTTTTACAAGTTGCTCTCTGTAACCTATCAATAGTTAGGTAGATAACTGTCTACCACCAGCTAAGAGTATTTAATTCACTCTTACTATTTTTACTTCAAATTGTGAAAACAATGGGAATTTTTCTTTTCCAAATATAATATTAAAGTATTGAGTATTTTCCTTCTAGAGAATTTGGGAGACAGGATTGTATTTGTGTTGTTGTGTATATCGCCTCTTTTGTGCACTCTTGGTTGAGAATTCCAGATTTAATATCTACAGCAATGTGTGACATTGCTTTTTTTTTTTTAAATTAATAAATGAGTTAATGAATCTTAAGGCTGCAAATATGAATTTTTTTGTTTCACCATTTCTACTAGCCATCAAGAATAACAATAGTTTCCTTTAGAACTGGGCCTAGTAAGAGTTACTGAAGTGAGAACAGTATTTAAGTGCTGTTTAACTTGTTTTTGTGTTAAGAAGGGTTAACTAAACCTAGCTGTTACCTTTTTGAGTGGTCTGATATCCTCTGAGAGGTTTAGGTATCTCTTTGGTTGACCACTAGTTAACAGGAAAAGAATACAAATAAATTTTAGAAGGAAGAAAGATACTTAAGTGCAGTTATCTAACTTATGTTCTATAAGATTACTATTGTGATACTTGTACATTTCATAATGTTGAAACGTAACTTTATATATACAGTTATGATTGCTGAAGTTTTAAAATATAGAAAATTGCGTATTTAAGGATACCCTCTTGCTGACTTTCCACAATATATGCAGAGATAGTGACCTTATTACCTCTGAAATAATTTATGAGAAGAAATTTATGAAATAATCTGTACAACTCCCCCTGACATAAGTTGACCTATATAACAAACCTGTACTTAAAATAAAAGTTAAAAGAAAAAAATATGTAACAATCAGTTTAAGATAGAATTAGATTACACGGAATCACAAGTGACTGCTGGTGAATTAATTTGTGTGTTTTGTTTCATTTTTACTAAATATTTGGCGTGTAAGTAAATCATGGTCACTTCAATTTACAAAGAACCCGTCACTCCCTATTTATTACTTCTGGCTTGATTCTCTAACTATAGTATGTATCTTATTATTATATTCATTTGAGTTGGTGGTATTTGAGTTACTATAAAATGTAGTAGTATTCTGGACAACTGAGAAAAGCAAATTAAATGGAAGACTAAGTGAGATATTACCTAGGGGAGCACTTTAAAACTTGAGAGGTATTTTTTCTGTGTTGTTTAAGAGATTATAATTTCAAAATTTTAAAAAGCATTTCAATTACTTGTTTAGAAGTTTTATTTGTTTTTATTAATAGTCTCAGGGTGGACATGATCACAGTCACCAACACGCACATGGGCATGGACATTCTCATGGACATGAGTCGAAGAAGTTTTTGGAAGAATATGATGCTGTATTGAAAGGACTTGTTGCTCTAGGAGGCATTTACTTGCTATTTATCATTGAACACTGCATTAGAATGTTTAAGCACTACAAACAACAAAGAGTAAGTATTTTTTATTTATTTCATTTTATACCATAAAACTCAAAACAAAAATTATCCTTTTCTGGGTATATGCTTTCCTTAATTATGATGTTGGTGTCAGTTTTGTAATAGCTAATCTTTAGAGTAAAAAGCTGACTTTGATTTTTTTAAATTAAACATATGGTGGTGGTTATTTGTTTTTTTTGAGACAGAGTCTCCCTCTGTCATCCAGGCTGGAATGCAGTGTTATGATCATGGCTCACTGTAACCTAGACCTCCTGGGCTCAGGTGATCCTTTTGCCCCCGCCTCCCGAGTAGCTGGGACCATAGGCACATGCCACCATGCCCAGCTAACTTTTGTGTGTGTGTGTATGTATGTATGTATGTGTGTATTTATTTATTTTGAGACAGATTCTCGTTCTGTTGCCCAGGCTAGAATGCAGTGACGTGATCTGCACTCACAGCAACCTCCACCTGTTAGGTTCAAGCAATTCTTGTGCCTTGGCCTCCTGAGTGGGTAGGACCACAGCTGCACACCACCATGCCTGGCTAGTTTTTGTATTTTTAGTGGAGACGGGGTTTTGCCATGTTCACCAGGGTGGTCTCAAATTCCTGGCTTCAAGTGATCCACCTGCCTTAGCCTCCCAAACTGCTGGGATTACAGATGTGAGCCACCATGCCTGGTGCCCTCTAACTATTAAAAATTATTTGTAGAGACAGAGTTCTCAGTAAGTTGCCAGGCTGGTCTTGAACTCCTGGGTTCAAGTTCAAAGAGTTGGGATTACAGACATGAGGCACCACACCTGACACGACTTTGATCTTTGCCATTTTTTGTTATTATACATTTATTTTGGCATTTATAATCAAGATACGGCAGTCTCAGTTTCAGTTATTTTGTGTTACATCATACCTAATTGACTTAAATAGGATGGAAAAAGGTATTTTCCAATTATGTTTATTATAAAAATGCAAAATTATGTAAAGAGAAGCAAGTTTCATCTGTCTTCTTAGGTAATATTTTTAATCATAAGTGACTTTTATTGTAGTATTTTTTAATGAAAATGTTTTCACACAATACATTTCTTTATCAGAAGTGCCTCACCAATGATGGTACTGGAGGTAAGAGGTCAGATTAAGGGGGCTTTGTAGGAAGAAAATAAAATGAAATGATGGAAATGGTGACTCTTTTCAAGAATGATGCACCGCTTTGGAGATGATGCTTGATGCTTGGTTGAACTGTTGCTTAAATACTCTTGATTGTGATGCAGCTGTCTGTTTCACCTCACATTTATGAGAATAAGACAAATATCTAAGAAGAATTATCCTCCAAGAAAGTAAATTCAAGGCTGCTACCATTCACTATGATTTATAATCCTCCCTATTCTCTTCAGTTCACATCTGCCTTTAAAGCTGTGTCCTGAATACATCTCACTAACATGTTTGTGATACTAACACTGATTATCTTCAGTGTATTCTGTTTAAGTAAAGCTTTCCACAAAAAAAAGAATTGGAAACTTCGTTTTGTTAGTTAATTCCAGGTATCTTTTTTGGTATGGTCAAGATCTTAAAGATGTGCAGTCTACTCTTAAGGTACAACTTTATGCTATTTTTGTTTCTATTTTGTTTGCATATGTATGTGTTTTGTATATATTCCTTTCATGATTTGGAACAGATCTCTGAACTGCGATTCATGGGAGTGATTCTGGTTTACATAAAACTTATTTGTGTGACTATGACTCATTCCTCATGATTTCCAGTAGTTATCTAAATCATGAGAAAGAAATCTTACTTCTCATCTGTGTTTTCATATCTTATTTCAAATTGTAGATTTTAGTTATATTTAGTCAGGACATCATCACACTGGTTTGCCTCCAAGGGAGAGGTGATTAAAATAGTGAGCCTAGAAAAGAAGAATGATAAAAGGAACTGGGAAAGTTCAACTTAGAGAAAAGTAAAAGAGAGCTAACAGTATTTAGATTTGAAGGGGCTTGTGGAAGGTGAAGTAATTAATTCTGATGGACAAGTAGAGAATGAATATGGTGGGAGGGATGCCAACGCAGAAGGTGCTGGAGGGAAACAAGAGTTGGCTAAGTAGATAACTGCAGAATAATTTGAAAGAGGTAGTGGGGCTTGAATGAGGGTCATGGCAGAAGAAATGGGAGGGGGGTGGAAAAGATGATTAAGGGAATTATTTAGATGAGAGAATCAAGAAGACTTCCTAGTTGATTAGATGTAAGACATATAAGTATTTAAAAGTTCATCACTACAATAAATTAGGTATTGCAAAGTTTGTAAAGAAGTTTTAGAATTGCCAATTGAGCATCTCTAATGTGACAATCTAAGATCTGAAATGCTCCAGTGAGCATTCCCTTTGACCGTCACGTCAGTACTCAAGTTTCAGATTTTGGAACATTTCAGATATCAGATAAATAAGTTTTTTGTTTTTTATAATTTGATCTTTTTAATCTCATTTTGAACCTAAAGTTACCAGTACTTATACATTTGTTTTTGCAAAGAAAACTGATATAAGAATGAAGTCACCAAACCATGACAGCTTTTTTGTAAATTTGAATTTGTAGGAAGTAAAACACTGGAAGGAACACCTTGGATATAGGGAGTGTACTCTAAATATTCAATAGTATGGAATTCTCAACTATATCAGAGAAGGGAATCTGGCCCGATAAGTCAGGGCATCTGCTTTTTGGTACATAGGACAATAAGTAACCTAAGATGAAAAGGTTATGGCATTCTTTTGAAGAAAGGGAATTAGTGATATTTGAGTAGAATAGATATTTGACAGTCTGTACAGAATAATCAACTGTTTTAGCTTTCAAACCACAAGTTAAATAATACACTAGATGTTGACTTGTTTCAGCAAATTGGGGACCTTGAGGGTAATGATTTGCAAGCTTCTAAGAAAGTGGACAATCAGAACCAAAGCAATTAAACAAAATCTCAGCTGGTGTTTTCATTTTATTTAATTTCTATATCCTTCTCATTGATTTTTGTACTATTGTTGGCTCCTGCTTCCTTTTTTTCCCCTTAACTCATGGTTGCCATTTTTTTTCTTCGCTTTAGGACTTGTCCATATCATTATTTTCCTGTGAATGTCTTAACTTTTCCCAGTTTCTATTGGCTTAGTGGCTTCCATTAACCATTACTTCTCTTATTCTCTGTACCAGGATTCAAATGGGGAGTTCTGCTCTACTTGACATTTGCTAGAGTCATTAACACTATCACATTAAAATTCCGCAGCCCACTGGATTAGGATGAGTAGGGCTGGAAAGTCCAAGAATGCTTCATTCCCTATCTGCACCTTAGTGCTTCTCCACATGGCTTCTCTTCCTAGGAGAGACCAGTCTTCTTCATAGGATAGTGGCTGGCTTCCCTGAGCAAAAGCAAAAGCTTCCAGATCTCTATAAAGCTAGTTCTGGATGTGGCACAGCGTCATTTCTCCTGCATTCTGTTGATCAAAACAAGTCAAAAGGCTAGCCAGAATTCCAGGGCAGGGGGGTAGATTCCAGTTCCTCATGGGTAGAGCAGAATGCTCCTACAGGGAGGGAGGAAATTGATAGTGGCCATCTTTGATATTACCTCATGCTCTACTAGCCATGCAAGCTTACTTATGCAGCAGTTAGAAGACTTAAACATCTGAAACATAGTTAATAGCCTATAAACAAAACCAACAACAAAAAAATGCCATGCCAGTCATAAGCATCTCCCAGAGAAAACTTTTATTTCAACACTGTTCTAGAGTAATTATTTGCTTTCTTAAATTAACATACATTAGAAGCAGAAATTTAAGTTGAAAGAGTTGTTAGTGGTAGTTACATTGATAAACGAAGAAAGCAGTAAAAGCCAGACTGTGAAGACATATGATAAGAAAAATGTAAACCTAAACAATGAAGTACAATAATTAGTATTTGTAACTAATTAAGGACAGATTAAATTATGTTCTCCCTCTAATTCCAAGGTGGTAAGAAAGGATGCTTGTCTTTACTATAAGACTAGTAAGAGTCACTTACTGTGATAGATCCTTTCATATATCACCTCATTTAATCCTCATAAGTACGTTATTTTTATTTTTACAGATGAATATTCTTATATTCAGTAAATTTAACAAACTTGCCCAAGTGTCAGATGGAAACTACAAACTTAAGATGCTCACTCAAATTTGACTCTCTTCTTTATGTCACATTCAGGGAAATGTAGATTGCATTAAATATGAACGAAATTCAAACGAATAAGCTTTAGTTTTTTGGAACTTTGTTACCTTACACTTTTGGATAAGAGAGATTTTACACATACACATTTCATTTGTTGCATCTAATAATTCAGTACTGTGTGTGCTCTCTTCTTAACTTCAAAGGAGATGAATGGAACCTCTTAGTTGAATGTTTAAAAAAATACAAATTTAGTTGCATTTTTCATCTGTGGATTGCTTTACTCCCAGAAAATTTTTGTCACTCCCCTTTAAAATAATTTACATACAAAGTTAAGACCATTTTTACCTTCAGGTGTTAATGAGTCAATACTGTTGCTAATTGTGTCCTCACATTTTATACTAATATCAGATACTTTTTTTTTTTTTTAGGGAAAACAGAAATGGTTTATGAAACAGAACACAGAAGAATCAACTATTGGAAGAAAACTTTCAGATCACAAGTTAAACAATACACCAGATTCTGACTGGCTTCAACTCAAGCCTCTTGCCGGTAGACAGCAATTCTGATTCAAGACAAACTTTTTTCTTTTTCTTTTTTCATTCAGATTTACATTTAATTTCTATTTACATTCATTCAATCTAAAATTAAATAATACAGTAAACTAAATACAAGATGAAAAGCAGAAAAGGTGTTACCCTCATAGCACTCCTAAAAAGGCAGATGAATAATTTATTTACCGATAGATGCAAAGCCAACTTGGGATAGGAGAAACAATAGTTTTAAGAGCAAACACATAGATGAAACCATCTTTCAGATGTTATTCTAGATAATCCACTGAGATAATACTTGTGCTATAATGATAAGAATTACACAAGAAAAAGTACTGTATTAATCAGCAACAGACCACAGGTTATGTGTAACAAAGATTTTTGAGATGGAGTCTCGCTCTGTCGCCCAGGATGGAGTGCAGTGGCGCCATCTCGGCTCACTGCAAGCTCTGCCTCCCAGGTTCACCCATTCTCCTGCCTCAGCCTCCTGAGTAGCTGGGAGTACAGGCGCCCACCACCACGCCTGGCTATTGTTTTTTGTTTTTGTTTTTTTGTATTTTTAGTAGCGACAGGGTTTCACCGTGTTAGCCAGGGTGGTCTCGATCTCCTGACCTCCCAGTCCACTCGCCTCGGCCTCCCAGAGTGCCGGGATTACAGGAGTGAGCCACCGCGCCCGGCTGACAAATACTTTTATGATAGTTTGTCTAGCTTGCTAGTGTCTCCTCCTGTGAAAAAAGGTAGATGTTTGGACATTGATGTTTTTGAGAAATTAACCATTTTCGAAACCTCAAAATCTGTTCTTCATCAATTCAACATTTCTTATGGGAATAATCTTAGATCTAGCCCTTGTAAGCTAGGAGCCATATGATTAAATATTCGAAATAGGTCCTATATTAAATATGTGATCCAAGGCTCAGAATATTAGTACTATCTAAGATACATCTTGTTTATAATCATTTATTACCTGTGGTAAAGAATGTTGAATTTATGGAGTATCATAGATGCATTCTCTACCCCTCCCCCTCAAATTATCTTCTGTCTCAAAAAATAGTATGGAAAAATCCCTCTTGAAGGATTCAAATTAGTTAAAACCATAGAAGGGGAAAAACAACAAAATTTTCCTAAAAATCTGTTTCAAGTTCAGTATTTAATGCTTTACATTAATAATCACTGCTGGTTTATAAATCCTAATTTAGTTATTCTGTAATGCTACAAACCTTATAATCAAATTAGTAAACTTCAATGATTATATTTTAATTAAAAAACAGCATGTGTAAAATAAAAATGTATCCTATAATAACTGATTTTAAAGAAAATAATCAAGTGATGAAAAAAGCACTTAATCTCTTTCGTATACTTACCTGGTTTAATCATAAAGAACTCTCTTAGAAACTCAAGACTAGTGGCTGGGTGCAGTGGCTCACGTGTGTAATCCCAGCACTTTGGGAGGCTGAGGTGGGCGGATGAAGAGGTTGGGAGTTCAAGACCAGTCTGACCAATATGGTGAAACCGTGTCTCTACTAAAAATACAAAAATTAGCTGGGTGTGGTGGTATGCACCTGTAGTCCCAGTTACTCAGATGGCTGAGGCAGGAGAATCGCTTGAACCTGGGAGGCAGAGGTTGCAGTGAGCCAAGATCGTGCCATTGCACTCCAGCCTGGGTGACAAAAGAAAGAAACTCAAGACTAGTAATATTGACAGCATCTTTTAAACTAGGATTGAATTTTTACAAATAAATATAAATAAGCAATATTGCATAGGTGTGTGCTTTCTATGACACTAATGTGACACTTGACATGTTTTCACAGTCATAGTAAGGATATCCATTTATGAAATACAAGTTCTCAATAAACTTTCCACAGCATGGGAAATAAATTTCACTTAATAAATGGGAAGTCAGAAAAATTGATGTATTTGTGTGGCTGGCAGGCATGCAATTAATGCTTTCTATGCAGAAAAGTTGCAGTGTTTGCCACTATTGCTGGCAGTACTAATTATGAAAACAGTTTAACTGGGGTGGTTATACCAGCCGGTCACAGTGTGCATGTTACTAGTAAATAGGACTGAGGAGGAATATTTTGGTAAATTTCACTGGAATTTGGTCAGGCAGTCAACACTACAGTTTGTAAATACATTTGAAAACAAGTGTCAGAGTATCACAAGCCATTTACTGTCTGAAAGAATGCCTGTACATACCAGCATAGCTTTTTTGGGTTTTGGCTTTTCAGACATCACAAATTGTCAGAGAACAAGGATCTGCACTTTAAGTACAATTCTGCTCTTTATCATTATTGTAGCTTCTAATTTCCCAGCTACAGTTCTCAGTAGGCTGCTGCAATAAGGGAGGAGGGGTCTAGAGGGAGTGATTTTTTTTTAAAAGACGCTTTCTATCCGAAGATGAACTTTTATCAAACTTGTATCTTCATGCTTTCCAATTTTTCTCCTCACTTTGCCTGCTTTTGATTTCAGTTCCCTCCCACTGACCTCATCCGGAGCATCTTTTGAATCTCCCGCCAAACCGATTTCTTCTTTGTGTGTGTTTGTTTTGTTTTGTTTTGCTTATTTTTTTATTGGACTCCAGAAATCATTTTTCTATTAGAATGGCTTCTAAATAATTTTAGGGAAATATATTTATTTAAGAATTCTAAAAGACATTCATTTAAGAAATGTTCATTGCACTGCTATTTTCTCTAGGTTTAAATTAGCAAATATCCATGCATTTAAATGTTGATAAAGCATATCCTTTGCTGTAAATACAGGAACTGATGACTCAGTTGTTTCTGAAGATCGACTGAATGAAACTGAACTGACAGATTTAGAAGGCCAACAAGAATCCCCTCCTAAAAATTACCTTTGTATAGAAGAGGAGAAAATCATAGACCATTCTCACAGTGATGGATTACATACCATTCATGAGCATGATCTCCATGCTGCTGCACATAACCACCACGGCGAGAACAAAACTGTACTGAGGAAGCATAATCACCAGTGGCACCACAAGCATTCTCATCATTCCCATGGTCCCTGTCATTCTGGATCCGATCTGAAAGAAACAGGAATAGCTAATATAGCCTGGATGGTGATCATGGGGGACGGCATCCACAACTTCAGTGATGGGCTCGCAATTGGTAAGTGGACTGGAAACCACTGTCTGTTCTAATCTTATGGATTATAATATGTATGATTAAATTTGGCTGGAGCTTAACAAATATACTGTTATGTATCACTCTGGTCCGTTGATTTTCCCAAAGGCTACAGTTTTGTGTTCAGTTGTTACATTTGGAGGTGTAAGGGTATAATTTAGTGGGGTTTTTTTGAACATGTAAACAAATGTCTGTAGTATATTTGTTTAATAACTTGATTTCTCAAAGTACAGTTACCATATTGAAAAAGCTGCTTAACATTATATTTTCAAATGCATTTACATGTCCCTGAAAGAGAACAGTTTAATTTCAATCTTAGGTTTAATAAATGTTCCGTATCTTTGAAAAGGCAAAAAAAAAAAAAAAAATTACGACATTGAAAATCCATTGTACTAAATTCAAATATATTAGTATCTTGCTAAAGTAAACTGATATTACCAGTTAAAGAGAACATTAAGTGTGATCAATACATTATTTTCTTTGAGATCCAGACTCTGTTAGCACCAAGAAGTAGGCTTTGGTTTCTTTCAGAAAGCAGAGACAATGTTTTTGAATTTACAGTAACTGTTTTTTTTGTTTGTTTGTTTTTGTTTTTTTAATAGAGACAGAGTCTAGCTATGCTTCCCAGGCTGGTCTTGAACTCCTGACCTCAAGCAATCCTTCTGCCTCAGCCTCCCAAAGTGCTAGGATTACAGGCATGAGCCACCATGTTCAGCCTATAGTAGCTGTTAATACTAAAGAATAAATAATTCTGCTTGTAGACCTAAATGCATTTATACGTCTGACCTCAGTCCTCAACACTACCAGACAAGTAATACTTTGTGCCATTTATTTTCTAGGTCTAGAAAAGTTTTGATAAGGATATTAGCCATTTAAATCCTTATAAAGATCAATGTGAGAGAGCAAGTATAACCTTAGACTTATAAGACTTAAAGTTGACCATCAAACTACCACTTTGAAGCTCGGAAAATTGTTACTATCCCCGAGATATTAGTGAGTTGGAAGGCTACAAAAATAAAGAATTAAATTCAATATGGAATATTGCTTTTATTGAATAGCTATTTCTCTAGTTGTCACATACCTGTTATACCCCACTATATGTTCAAAAACTATAGTGTGTAAGATAAGTGAGTCACTCATATATTAAGAAATTAATTTAGATAGGCAAAGGAAACTGCATCTGTCATTAATGAAAATGTGAAGAGTTAAGATCAGCAAAGCTCACTTGTTTTTTTTCTTATCTTCCTCAGGTGCAGCTTTCAGTGCTGGATTGACGGGAGGAATCAGTACTTCTATAGCCGTCTTCTGTCATGAACTGCCACATGAATTAGGTAATATAACCTTAAAAATTTTACCAGATTTCATCAAATGTAAGACTTCCTTAATTGTAATTGCATTCAAATTTCAGAGATGTTCAAGCATAAAAAATGGCTGATGGCAACTATAGTGTCACTAATTGTAAGATATTTCATGATGTTAAAATATGAAAAAAATGCTTCTTAAGATTGATGAAATGTTCATTTCTGTGTGGTTTCCTTTGCATTCAATAACATAGTTATGCTGTTATAATGAAGATTATAGATTATGACTGGTTCACTAAGTATAACTTTTAAAAAGAAATATTTCTTAATTTAAATGCCACATTTTGCTGTTAATCTACTTTTATTTCATATACCATGTAGACTATATATTTTTTTTTTGAGACGGAGTCTCGCTCTGCCGCCCAGGCTGGAGTACAGTGGCCGGATCTCAGCTCACTGCAAGCTCCGCCTCCTGGGTTTACGCCATTCTCCTGCCTCAGCCTCCCGAGTAGCTGGGACTACAGGCGCCTGCCACCTCGCCTGGCTAGTTTTTTGTATTTTTTTAGTAGAGACGGGGTTTCACCGTGTTAGCCAGGATGGTGTCGACCTCCTGACCTTGTGATTCGCCCGTCTCGGCCTCCCAAAGTGCTGGGATTACAGGCTTGAGCCACCGCGCCCAGCCCATGTAGACTATATTTTTAAAAGAATCAGGGTAAAGTTTGCAATTACCTAATTGAAAGTTTTCCTAGATGTACCTAAGGCAGTCTTTCTTCATAAATAACGGAAAGTTATTATTGATGTTCAAAAAAGTTACCTGGATGGTTATTAAAGATAGGGTTGCGTTCTTAACTCTGTTACTAACCAGCACTGAGGTTTTAGAGTAATCATTTATTTCCAAAGCTCTTATTTTATCTATGAAGTAAGAAGGTTGGATGATTTCTGTTTTCATTTTATATATTTTAATACTATAATCTTAATACCCAAAAATCTAGTATGTGTTTCTTACGTGATTTATGTAGAATGGAGCTGAATACTCAAAAAGTAATCTTTAAAAACCTGTATTTTTATTTTTTCATTTTAAAAAATGTTTTCTTCTTTATCGATACACTTTCAACTATAGTAATCATATATATTATGTTGGACTTGATTCTTTTTTTTTCCAAATGCATTTCCCATTTGCCCTTAGAAATGAATGCTAGAAATGAGCTGCACTTTTTTTTTTTTCTAAAAGAGAAATGGGTTACATTCTACTCACTTTGATTCCCTCTCCTGATACATCCCCTATGTTTCTTACCTTATGTTACTTATTATTATGTTTTAAAACTCTCCATCCCAGTTACGATGAGTTAATTTAATATATGGCTTCTGCCCGGTACTCAGAAATGTGCTTTCACCACATTTTACGTATTTAGCACCTACTATCGGACACAGCACATGGCCTTTAATTTCCTCCTGTCACAGATAGTAGTGCATTGAACATCTCTAGACTTGGTACCTGTCGACTCCTCTGAGATATATACTCAGAAACAGAATTGACAGGTCTAGGGTATGCATGCTAAAGCAGTATGATTTCCAAACAGCGATACCTGAAAGTTCTTGTTGCCACAACCCTCCCAACACTTGGCATTAACTCACTTTCTTTTTTTTTTTTCTTTGAGACAGAATCTTGCTCTGCTGCCCAAGCTGGAGTGCAGTGGCATGGTCTCAACTCACTTCAGCCTCTGCCCCCCGGGTTCGAGCGATTCTCATGCCTCAGCCTCCCAAGTAGCTGGGACTACAGGCGTGCGCCACCACGCCCGGCTCATTTTTTTTTTTTTTTTTTTGAGACAGAGTTTTGCTCTTGTTGCCCAGGATGGAGTACAATGGTGTGATCTTGGCTCACCCCAACCTCCACTTCCCGGGTTCAAGCAATTTTCCTGCCTCAGCCTCCCGAGTAGCTGGGATTATAGGCTTGCGCCACCATGCCTGGCTAATTTCGTATTTTTAGTAGAGACGGGGTTTCTCCATGTTGGTCAGGCTGGTCTCGAACTCCCAACCTCGGGTGATCTGCCTGCCTCGGCCTCCCAGAGTCCTGGGATTACAGGCAAGAGCCACTGTGACCGGCCATAATTTTTGTATTTTTAGTAGAGACAGGGTTTCACCATGTTGGCCAGGCTGGTTTTGAACCCCTGACCCCAAGTGATCTGCCTGCCTCAGCCTCCCAAGGTGCTGAGATTACAGGTGTGAGCCACTGCACCTGGCCTTAACTTTCTCTGTTTTACCAAGGTAATGGATGTAAACCATTTCTTTTTTATTTTAGTTGGTATTTATTGGTTTACCAGTTTAGTTTCTCTCCACATGCAGTAGTGCTTTGGTTTTCCTCTTTTATAAATTAGAAAACAGTAGCTTAAGATGTAAATATTCATTCACATGCAAAATATCTGAGGGAAATGGAGATGGCGTTAATTTGAAAGAAAAAAATACTAATGTCACCTTTTGAATATGCAAGGGATTTGTTCATGTGTTTTCTAATTTAATTTTTCTGAAAACTCACCTGGCTATGAAATGTCTGTCATTTGTGCATAATTGTCTTGATTTGTAGTATTTGCTTATTTTGAATATAACTTACCATATGATTTTCTTGAAAAATCAGTAACTTCTTACATAAAGCAGTAAAAATATATTAGTGCATACTTGGTGCTGATTCCTTGGGGCTTGATTCTTTATGGTTTCATTTACCTTGCCAACTTCAGACACATAATCTTATCTCTTGTTCATGCCCATTATCCTTTATCCGGACCAAGTCATCACTACCTTTGTGGTGTTTTGCTTAGACAGTTTCCATAGTCTTTATATCTCGGGTTTTATTCTGTTGTAGTATATCATTGCCAGATATATCTGTTTAAATGTGATGTTTTCATATAATTAAAGTCTTTCAGTAACTTTCCTGACATATAAAATAGAGCTGGACTTTATTAGTCACATTTTTTTTCCTCCTGTAACAGGGTCTCCCTCTGTTGCCTAGGCTGCAGTGCAGTGGTGTGATCACGGCTCAGTGCAGCCTTGACCTCCTGGGCTCAAATGATCCTCCTACCTCAGCGTCCTGAGTAGTTGGGACTACAGGCGAGCACCACCATGCCCAGCTAATTTTTGTATTTTTGATAGATAGGGTGTTGTCATGTTGCCCAAGCTGGTCTTGAACTCCTGGGCTCAAGTGATCCACCTCCCTCAACCTCCTAAAGTGCTGGAATTACAGGTGTGAGCCACCATGCCCAGCTATGAGTCATACTTTCAATGACCTTCACTTCTTATCTCTACCTACCTTTTTGGTGTTACCTGCAGTACATCCTGTTACATGTTTTTCATTTCAACTAAACACAATTCACCAAACGTGTAGTGTGGGTGCCTGAATCTGTTTCTTTGTTTATACCATTCTCCTACATGGCTGGCCCAAATACTTCTATTCCTAGTTTATCATGTTAAGAACCTTCAACTTTATTACTGTCTTTTACCTCATGCCTTGGATTACTGTTTCCTCTAAATTTTTTTGTTTGCTTTCTCGGGGTCCTTCACCCATTTTCTTGTTAGATGCCTTATTTCTTAAACTGTAGTTTTTTAATGCATAGATACTATGTCTTATACTCTTCTCTATCACACACTGCTGTTAGTCTATCATATACTGCTTTTAGTCTAACTCCACAAATCAAGGCTATCAGTTTTTATATATGAGTGACATGTTGCCTCATATTTAATCTTTCACTAAAAAAACCCACTATTTTTAGTAATCGACTTGGATAATCATGCATATACCTCCATAATGTACTAGAAAAGCCTCTAACTTTCCTTCCTGTTCATCTACCCACTACCCGATGAATGGCGTGTCAGGCTACTTCAAGTTTAAGTGTGGTTTTATCAAATTGCCCTAACCTTGAAGTATTCACTCAGACACAGAATTGAAAACAAGTTGGAGATTAAGGATGGTGACCTTCTTACCACTTCTTTTTCTGTCTGCAATTTCTCATTGAAGGCGTGACACATAAGGGATGATAACCACGTGTAGGACAAATGCATTACATACATTAATGGCTAGGTAAACCCTTGATACCCAGTGCAGAGCTCTGGTAAAAAACTGGAGCGGAGAACTCTGCTTGGGCCAGGACCCCCTAGTGAGTCATTCAGACCTCAGATGTCTACCTGTTTTATCCCACAAATCAGAGGTTGAGATGTTGCTACTGCTGTGAGAGGAAATGTCAAGCCAGAGTATACTGAATTTTGCCAGAGGGAAAGGAGTAGGCTTTCAGAAAAATGTGCATTTTTCCTAATGTTAAATTGACATAAACTGTACCATACTCTAGCTGGATAGGCTACTAGGGTGGAAACAGTGTAAAGAAATGACCCAGCTTCCTCTTCTGGAGGTGACAGAAAGGCCTCTGGTCCTTGTATCTATCAACAAGTTAAGAAGTGGTCTAGGGACCATAAATAAAGGAAGTAAAAATATGATTGTGGAGCTTAGTTTTTGTCTTAAGGCACAGCAAAGGGCACTTTTGTACAATAGGACCAGGTCAGTGTTCCTACTCTGACCAGATCATCTACTCTTAGTCAGAGAGGAACAAGATGTGGAGAAAGGCATACACGGTTCTTCCTCAGAACTCCCAAGCACAGGGAAAGTCATTCCTCTGTGGGTTGAGTTAGAAGCACAGCAGATAGGGCCAGGGAGAAGTCCACTCCCCACTTTCTAGGTTAAGATGTTGAAAAGGCAGTATAGTATGTCACATTTCAGGATAATTTATTTGATCTAAAACCTATTTTGCCCTGTTACATTTCTTATTATGAATTCTTAAAACGATTCTGAGATTTCCATACTGACCTCAGACCCTTGGAGGAAAAACATGTTTTCAAATTACATTGCAATACACTGGAGACTGACCCTCAGTTGGTCAGTAATTCCAAGTTCTAGTGTTCCATTTCTGAGCAGATTGCTGTTTCTCCAGTGGTATATTCACTGAGACACATAATTGAAAATGAGTTGTTTTGGAGATTAATGATGGTTACCTTCTTACCACTTACCCCTGTTTCTCTCTGCAGTTTCTGCATGTGTGTTTTGTAGTTGTGTTTAGAAATGTGATATGTAAAAACATATCCCTAGAACCATAGAATAACATAGTTCAGGGAGTTTGACTCTAAGAGACATGAAGAAATTGAAAGCATTTGAGGAAATAGCAAACTCACATCTCATTTTGTGTTTGCTCTCTGGTGTGGTAATGGGTTAAATTGCCTGAATTATTAAGTCGTTACTCTGTTTTCTGTGTTTGCCAAACTTACGTAGCTGAATTTTAGTTACAATACTACTTTGTCTTATCTCTTCACTTTTTTCCACCTTCCTTCAGTAAGGAACTGTATAAGCATTTGAAGAATAATTTACATAAAAGCCTGTAGTAGGAGGCAGCCATCTATAGGGGATATAATATTGGGGACCATCAGGGGGCAGGAGGAAGACAGCCGCTTCCAGGTTTGAACTTAGGACGGATCAACCACTTGGGTGTCGTCTGCACTCTCAGAACAGCCCCTGGGTCTTGGACTCCACGAGGGTTTCACAGACTCCTGCCTGAATTCTGAGACTCCACAGAGAGGCTTTTGACTGTGGATGGATACAGAATTCTTGTGGATGTTGGGATATGAGTGGGTCACCTTCCATTTTGACATCTTGGTCTATCACAATTTCCCAAACATTCTTCTTGATGTTGAGTAATGTGTTTCAACTTCAAGGAAATAACATTTTAATAAATAAATATAGCCATGGGGCAAGGGTTAGAAAACTTAGCTGTTGGGTATTGGGTACTATTGTGTAGTATACCAGGGTGATCATTCGATCATACCCCCACACCTCAGCATCACATAATATACCTCTGTAACAATCCTGTACATGTACCTCATGCTTCTAAAATGAAAGTTGAACAAGAAAAAATATGTAGCCGTATTACTAAGACTCAATTAAGAGAGGTTATAGTGTTGTACATTTTTCCTTTCCTCTCAAATTAAGGATTACATAGAAATTTAAAATGAGATTTTCATAATGTGTTAAATTGTCCGTGGGAAATTGAACATTTGTTGTATACATTTATGTAGAATTTTAACATGTATACAACCATTATTTAAGACAAGAATAAAGAACCTTAAAATATATACATGTTTTTAAAAATCTCAATAGTGGATGTTAACAGATGTTAACATCTATAGCATTGGATCTCATTAGTTTAACAGCTTTGGCAGGCACACCTCATTCATTGTGCTAATGATATCCTTTGTCAGCAGGAAGGAAAGAATATTGATTTATCAAAAGATGAATAGATTTGCATGTTTAGTATAAATCCCTGCTGTGAGGATTCCTTTGACTTAGTTTTAAAATGTTTATACAGGTTCTTACTGAGAAGGGAAATGAGGAAAAAGGGAAAACCATGCTGATACCTTTGAGAATTTATAACTTGAGATAAGACTACAGCCAAGATAGATTTGAAAATAAAATAATTCACTTGATACAAAGATAATTATACAAAAATCATTTGTATTGCTATATACTAGCAATCAACAGTTGAAAATTAAAATTTTATAATAGTATCAAAAACATGTAATATTTAGCTTAACTCTAACAATATGTGTAGACCTACAAATCATCAATAAAAGAAACCAAAGGAGACTTCAATGAAGAGCTATACCAGGTTCAGGGACCAGAAGACTATTGTTAAGATGTTAATTTTTTCCTATAGACACAGTGCATTCTCAGTAAAAAATCCAGCAGGCTTTTTTGCAGAGATGAACAAGCTTTTTAAAAATTTTATATGGAAAGGGGAAGGAACTTAAATAGCTGTAGAATTTTGGAAAAGGGCAGCCAAGTTGATTTAAGATTTACTATGAAGCCACGGTAATCAAAACAGTTGGAATTGGTGAAAGAGTAGACACATAAATCAGTGGAACAAAGCAAAGAGTCCTCATATATATGGCAATTTATCTTCAACAGAAATACAAAGAAAATTCCATGTTGAAAGGATGGGATAGTATTTTCAACAAATGGCACTGTAACAATTGGATATCTACGTGCAATTAAAAAAAAAAAAGAAATAAAAATACCTTTGACCCATATCTCACTATAGAAAAAAAAAAAAATGAACTCAAAATAGGTAATCTAAATGGAGACTCTTTTTTTTTTTTTTTTTTTTTTTTTGATACGGAGTCTTGCTCTGTTGCCCAGGGTAGAGTGCAGTGGCTGGATCTCAGCTCACTGCAAGCTCCGCCTCCTGGGTTTACGCCATTCTCCTGCCTCAGCCTCCTGAGTAGCTGGGACTACAGGCGCCCGCCACTACGCCCGGCTAGTTTTTTGTATTTTTAGTAGAGACGGGGTTTCACCGTGTTAGCCAGGATGGTCTCGATCTCCTGACCTCGTGATCCGCCCGTCTCGGCCTCCCAAAGTGCTGGGATTACAGGCTTGAGCCACCGCGCCCAGCCAATGGAGACTCTTAAAAATAGAAGAAAATATAGAATATCTCTGTGTCTTTGGGTTAGGCAAAGTATTCTTAGATACAGCACTAAGAGCTTGCACCATTAAGGAAAATAGTCATAAAATACACTTCTTACAAATTAAAAACTCTTCACAAAAGACAGTTAACAAAAAGGCAAGCCACAAACTGGGACAAAATATTTGGACAATACATACCTGACAGGAGACTTCAATCACAGGAAAACAAACAGCCCAACAAAATAAAATAGACAAAAAACTTGGAACAACATTTCACCGAAGAAAGTATACAGATGAGATTTCAGATGCTGGATTTCAAATTATGGGCTGACTAGGATGTGGAACAGCTAGAGCTCCTATACATTGCTGGCGGGGATGCAATTTCTTATAAAATTAGAAATATGCTTAACTGTATGGCCCAGTGACCCCACTTAATAAGTGTCTGGACAAGAGAAACGAAAACTTATGTTGACACAAAAAGCCTGTTTATGAATGTGTGCAGTGTCTTTCGCCATAATTGCCAAAAACTGTAAACAATCTCAATGTTCTTTGTTGGTGAATGTAGATAAATAAACTATGGTTCATCTGTGGAATATTACTGAGCAATAAAATAATTTTCTGATATACACAGTAACACGAATGAGTCTTACATGCATTATTCTAAGTGAACAAAGTCTAAACTTGAAAGACTACATACTGTGTGCTTCTATTTAGATGATGTTCTGGTAAAGGCAAAATCATAGGAACAGAAAGCAGATTGTTGTTTGCCTAAGGGCGAGTGTCCTAAAAAAATTTTGGAAGGGTAATTAAACAGTTCTAGAGTTTAATGGTGTTTATAGTTATAGGGTGTATGTGTTTGTCCAAATTCATAGAAGTCTACATTTTAAAAAAATGAAATAATCGTGTAATTATACCATAATTTTTAAGAGTATTAAATGAAAATAGTTCGCCTTGAATCTTGATTAGTTAATTCATGCTGTTTGGTTGTTACTTAGGAAGGAACTAAACCATCTTGCTATCCAGTAATATTAGAGAAGGCAACAAAGTTGATGTATTTTGTACCCATGACACCGTTGTTCATTGAGTATTAAATAATGCTCATTTTTAAATGCATTACTAAATTATAAAAGAAAGCAATGCATTTTGTAACCTAAAAGACACTTCTGTAGTCTGTTTGTTTTATGTAACCTGCTAAATGAAATTGCCTCTCTAGCACAGTTGGTGTGTGATTTATTGAAAACAAGGAGAAGAAATTTGTTAGGGAAGTTAGGGAGCTCTTTCCACAGATAAAAAGCTGAGAAAGACTGGAGAAAATTAAACAGAACTCTAGGAGAGAGAAGAGATAAAAGATGATATTAAATCCAGGTCTCAGCAGGAGAATTAAAGTATTTAGGATCAGAGGAGAAAAGATGTAAGGAGAATAGCATTAGGTGAAAACTGGACAATTACAACTTAGAAACCATTGATAAATAATCTCCTTAGGTACATTATCTTAACTTTCCAAAATGATGCCGCAGTGTTTACTTTGTAGCAATTTGTTGGAAGGTAGAAATATACCTTGCAGTAATTTCTTTATTGTTAACTTCTTGTTGTAGACTATGACCTTGTAACCATGAGAGGTATAGAAGAACAGATCATGTATTTTTAGATACGTAGCTGTTAAGATCCTTTCTTAAGGGAAAGAAACAAATCCAGTCAGTATTCTGTATAGCACCTTGCATATGCTGAGTGTTCAATAATTGATTAGATGTTTGTTCATGTAGTAAGTGAAACAAAATTATTATAGTAAGTAAAGCTAATGGGTTTTTTTCTTTCATACCTCTTCAAGGTGGAACAAGCTATTGCTTTTGACCCGTTAGCTTCAATACTGTTATCTCTAGCATCATTTTGCCCTTCTACTGACACTTCTCTGAGCAATATTTTTTTTCCCCTAATGTTTCAACTTCATTTTTTTTCATAGGCAGGAGTCAAGCTTGCAGATAATGTTCCAGCGTTAGACAGATGAATAAGAAAAGTGCCTTTCTTCTTAATTTAGAGGGAGGGGGTGGCGGGAGGAGAGTCCATTGAGGATCCTTAGAAAAAGCATTTCAGTATTTTTCCTCCTGTGAGTTTTTGTCTTACATCAGCTCTGTGGTTATGGATGATTTCAGAGTTACCAGTGTCACCATTCTTCATCATCACAGTTAGAAACAGATTTTGGAGCATGGCTTAATAAGAACCTGGTATTTGCTCTGTTTTCAGCATTGTTGATGCTCTTCAGAGCCTCAGCCAAACATTTATGTGCATCATTGAAGAAGCATGGAAAAGTGGTAGAAAGTGGTAGGAAGTGGCTCTTCATTCTTACTACATTTTTAGAATTTTCAGGATTAAAGTTTAATTTTTCTTTCTGGGGAAAAAAAAATAAATGTAACCATAGCATAAAATATACTTAAAGCACCTGTTATCTCTGTTCTTCCTTAGGCCATTTCCCTTTGAAGAAAGGGTAGAAGTTCAAGCAGGGAGGTCTTGATTGTTGGTTACAAGAAAAGCGGTGACTGTGTTTTTTTCTTTTGTAAAAATTTTACCTTTAAGTTATACAGTAGAATTGACTTTTTGTGAGTACAGTTCTTTGAATTTTAACATATATATAGATTTCTGTAATCACTGCCACCATCAGGATCAGAGTAGCTTTGTCACCCCCAACAACCCCTGTCCTGTGCTCTTCCTTTAGAGTCAGCTTTCCACCATCCCCTGGTAACCACTAGTTGTTCTTTATTATTACCGTTTTGTCTGTTTCAGAATAGATGTATAACGTTTCGGATGGTCTTCTTTCAGTATTATGCCTTTGAGATTCATCCAAGTTTTTGCATGCATTATGGTTTCATAAGTAAAATATTTTATATATCACATAAAGTATTTTTATTAAAAGTGTGTGTCTTTTTAGTGCTGATTTTAGTCGTTTTTCTCCATTCAGATTTGTGTTGTAAATCCTGTGGTTTTAAAATATTCCCATTGTTTCTTAATTGCAGGTGATTTTGCAGTTCTTCTTAAAGCAGGCATGACTGTAAAGCAAGCAATTGTATACAACCTCCTCTCTGCCATGATGGCTTACATAGGCATGCTCATAGGCACAGCTGTTGGTCAGTATGCCAATAACATCACACTTTGGATCTTTGCAGTCACTGCAGGCATGTTCCTCTATGTAGCCTTGGTGGATATGGTAAGATATTTTATATTTTTTTGTGGTACTAAATCTGCAAATGAAAGAAATCCTTGGAAGTGGTTTGAAGCCAAACTATTTTTAAAAATATAACTCATTTTAAAGGCATAATATCCTAAATAATCTCTTAAGGAAAGACATTTATTTAAGTAGGAGGTTTCCTTTTATGGAAACCAGTTGAGTTGCTGAAAATGTCTGTCTAAATGATGTTACTATTTAAATAATCATTAGTAGTAGAGTTATAATTACAGAATTATTATACTACTTTGAAGACTTTGTAATATTGGGGTAAAAGTGTTTTATTTTTGTTAGCAAAATTAATTTTTTGAGCTTGTTTTGTGGCAAACAGGAGAGAAATACTATTCCTGTTAGGTAAGCCAGTCTTCTGGAAGGAAGTGGTATGTATTCCATAGGGTTTACATAATTTCTCTTATTTCTAAATTTAGCTTAAAGTTAAATGTAAATGCTAACAATTTGTTTTATTTTGATTCTACTTTAATACTCCAAATATGTTTGTGTATTTATAGAACTAGCAATTAGGTTTTTTTGTTTGTTTGTTTGTTTGACTAGATATGATGTTTACTTTTTTTTTCCTGGTAAGATCATCACAGTCTTATTTCAAAATTATGCAGCCATTTTTTTTTTCTTTTTACAAGATAGGGTCTCGCTCTGTTGCCCAGTCTGGAGTACAGTGGCATGGATATGGCTCCCTGCAGCCTTGACCTCCTGGGCTCAAGCAGTTCTCCTGCCTCAGCCCCTGAGTAGCTAGGACTATACGTGACTGCCACCACATCCAGCAAACAAACAAACAAAAACAAAAAAAAAATGATATATATACACACACACACACACACAGATAGGGTCTTGCTATGTTGCCCAGGCTGATAAACTCCTGGACTCAAGCACTCCTCCTGCTTCAGCCTCTTAAAGTGCTGGGATTACAAGTGTGAGCCACCACACCCAGCCCAGCCTAAATTTTTAATCACAGAATTAATGCCTGTTTATCGTAGAAGGTTTCGAAAATGTAAACAATTGTTTCTTTTTGTTTATAAAATTACCTAGGAATAGTCATCTTCCCTGCTGACTTTTAATATCTCATTTCCTATTCTCACCCTCGGCTGATAACCTTGCTTCTGATTTCATGGGGAACACTGAAACCATCAATCCACAAGTTCTCATCATCACTTCTGCTTATCTTGCTGTATCTATGCCCATTTACATTCTTTCCTGTTACCAAAAGGAAACTTCCTAGCTGGTGCTCCTGCAAACTGTTCCCTAGAACTGATCCCCTTTTGCTAACTCCCTTAAATTCTCCTTTCTCTTTCCCACATCATTTCCCCCCTTCTGCTGGATTATTTCTATTAGCCTATAAACCTCATATTACTTCTCCCTTCTTAAAAAGTTCGGGGACCTCTCTTAGTTCCAACTTCCCCTTCAGCTGTCACCCTATTGCTGCTCTCCTTTAGAACATTTTCATTGGTTTGTTTGGTTGGTTTTGTTTTGGGTTATTTTTTGAGACAGGGTCTCACTCTGCTACCCAGACTGGAATGCAATGGTGCAATCATAGCTCATTGCAGCCTCGACTCCCTAGGCTCAAGTGATCCTCCTGCCTCTACCTCCTGAGTAACTGGGACCACAGGTACACACCACCATGCCTAATTTTTTTTTTTTTTTTTTTTAGACATGTAGTCTCACTATCTTGCCCAGGCTAGTCTTGAATGCCTGGCCTCAAACAATGCTCCAGCCTCAGCCTTCCAAAGTGCTGAGATTATAGGTATAAGCCAACATGCCATACCCATTGTTTATTTTTAAATTTTCCTCTGTTTTTGAGCCAAACCTAATGAGGTTTTCCCCCTGACTTTTCTGCCAGAACTGGTTTTGTCAAATTAACCATTGACCATGGCATCGCTAAGTCTACTAGTCATTTTCCAGTCTTCATTTTTCTTGTCATAACAGCAGAACTTGACAGTTGGTCATTCTGTTTTCTTTGAAATGCTTTTATGTCAGTAGGCTTATGTTTGTTTGTTTGTCTCTTTGTTGTGAGACAGTCTTGCTGTGCTGCCCAGGCTGGAGTGTAGTGGCATGATCTCAGCTCCCTACAACCTCCACCTCCTGGGTTCAGCGATTTTCCTGCCTCAGCCACCCAAGTAACTGCGATGACAGGCATGTGCCATCACGCCCAGTCTTTTGTCAGTAGGTTTCTATAACACCACAGTTTCCTGGCCTTTTCTCCACCTTGCTGGCTTTTCTCAGACTCTGTACTGGATCCTCCTCTTCTCCCCCTGCATCTAAATGTTGGCAAAAGACATAAGTAATTTCATGTAATTTCCTGGCTTTAAATATTTATTGGCTGATGATTCCTAAATTCGTATCTTTAGTATAGGCCTTTCCTTTAACTCCAGACTAATCTAAGTGTACTTGAATGTCTACAAGGCATTGTGCACTTGGCATGTTCAGAACAGCTCTTGACATTGCCAATACTACTCCTACCAGTCTGTTTTGTAGAATTCTCTATCTCAGAAATGATGATACCTCTATTCTTCTAGTTGCTCAAAAAACCTGAGAGTCATCCTTTGACTCAACTTTTTGCCCTCCCACATCTTATTTGCCAGAAAGCCCTGAGACCTCTTTCGCCTAACCACCTGTACCCTCATCATTTTCATCCAAGCCACCATCATCTTTCTCTTTTTAACTGCTCTCCCTGCTCTGTCCTTGCCCTGCCTTCCAACACTGTATCAGCTCAACTAGAGTAATCCTTTTAAGCCATAGATCACATCATCCCATTTGTATGCTTCACATTGTGGTTTTTCATCCCATCCAGGGTAAACGTCTTCAAGTTCTTTCTTTGACTTGCCAAGTTTTTCATCATCCTTGAACATTTCCACTCCCTTGTCCTCCTTAGTTTTCCTATCCTTACTTCAAATCCTCCCACTCTCCCCAAGGGACACTTTGCGTCAGGGCTGTGGCACCTGCTGATCACCCTTCCGGAATAGTTTTCCGGACATCCTCATGGCTAACTCCTGCTTAGGAGGCATCTTATCTGAAATTTAAATCTCCCCTTCAACATTTCATATCCTCTATCCCTGCTTTACTTTTCTCCATTGTACGTGTATCTCAACCTATTAACGCCATTTTACTTATTTATTGTGTTCCTTGTCTTCCCCACTAAGATGTCAGCTCTGGGAGGACAGGCATTTTTGTCTTACTTTATATACTACTGGAAATTTAGTTTATAATTAGTATTCCCTTACATCTGTAACACTAGAAATTTACAGATACAAGAAGAATGAGTCTTTACAGAAAGGATTTATAGTTTAACGCAGAAGAAAAGTAGTCATTAATTACAGTTATTTTCATACATGTTATGATAGAGTTTTGCACCATGTTTGTGGAACTACAGAGAGGCCGGCAAAAAAGATGGGGAATAGAAAGTTTTTCTGTCAAAAAATCCGAGCTGAGTTCTAAAGAATGGAGTTTATTAGAAGCAAGGAGAAGGGTCATATGAGGAAGCTGAATGATTTATAACATCATTCCTTTGAACAGTAAGTCTGTAGCTAGGACTATATTCTGAGGAAATAACATGACTACTGATAAACAAACAAATATAAAACCTCACTACTTGGTTCTTTGCAGTAGTATTTATAATGTGATTATATTGGAAACACTCTAAATGTTCAAGAGAAAGGGAAGAAACTATCCACATGTATTTTGTGAGATTTTAATGACACAGAAATTGGGTATTTTCTAATGTTAAAGTAGGAAAAAATGGATCCACATTGTCATCAGGTAGGTGTTGGCCATATCCTGACAGTCATACAACATGCCATACCAAAAAGATGGGAGTTTATCTTGTAAACTTTGGAGAGCCATTAAAAAGTGTAAGCAGTAGAGTGACATGATCACATTTTTGTTTCAGAAAGACCACTTTGGCTCTGTGGAGGAAGACTTTTATTGATTTAAAGCCATTCAATAAGATATCAACAGTACCAGAAGTTTTAGTTTGAGATACCTATAGGATATCCAGGTAGAAGTATCCAGTTGTAGAGGACTTTGAGTGGTGCTGTTTATCAATCAGTATTGAAGCATTTTTGTATAATATTTTAAACAAGTATGGCCATACCCATAGGTGTTGATTGACTCTTAGCTGTGGTTGTGACAAACAGTGTGGGTGTTGACATTCAGGTTAGAATTAAATGTGGCAAAGCTATAGTTCCTATTCTAGTTGGTATGTATATATATCTAGTGGGCATATTTCTGTAAAACATCCTGCATATTGTTTATGCTTAAGTATTTAAGGAAAGTCATAATGAAAAATCTTTGTAACAATAAAAACTTGGGGGAAGGAGGAGAAAGGATAGAATAAAATAGTCTTCTTACTAGAACCATATGTAGGAAGCTGTCAGTTTGAAGGGCCAGATAGTAAATGGTTTAGGCTTTGGGGACCATATGGTTTCTGTCACAGTTATTCAGCTCTGCCATTGTAGTGAGTGGTTCCTGTGACAGCGCCTCTGCTGTTGTAGCACAAAGGCTGCCACAGACAGACAATGTGTAAATGAATAGGCATGGCCAGATTCAGTATGGTTTGCCAACTCTTAGACCATTAGTTGATTTGATAAAGTGATTTTGTGAATGGTTTGGACAAGAAAATAATCTTTACTAGCTATTATATACCATTTCTATAGACTTTTAAACAGAATTTATGATAGCATGCTGTAGTTCTTAAATATGACCTTTAGAAGATGGCTAAAATATACTGTAGCACTGTCAGAGCATGGTGGTTGGATTAATTGTACCCATTATTTAATAACAAATAATGATGTTTCTTCCTAGACAGGAAGAAGTATGAATTAAGAATTACGTGACTTAACACTAGATTTTTCCTCCCTAAACCCCAAAGCACCAAGATACTGTTTTGGAGTAAAACGTAGTGTCCCAGAGAGTAGCATATCAGTGTCATCTTTCTGTAGATATTGATTGCACATTTGAACTATGTTTGCAGAAAAGTGAAAGTAAAAATTGGAAATAGCAATTCTTTCACAATTTTAGATTAGGTTTGGGTGGAAAGAATGTATGCCTATAATGATGCACATGTATTTCTTCCACAAATCTTATTTACTTAGAGAAATTAGAGGAATTTAATTTTTATATTTTGAATCTATAGATTACTCTTAGATGTAGTAGTATGTGGTATGCTTTAGAAATTGAAGTATATAAACTTTTCTTTTTTTTTTGAGACGGAGTTTTGCTCTTGTTGCCCAGGATGGAGTACAGTGGTGTGATCTCACCTCCACCTCCTGGGTTCAAGCAATTCTCCTGCCTCAGCCTCCCAGGATTACAGGCATGCACCACCACACCCAGCTAATTTTGTATTTTTGGTAGACATGGGGTTACTCCATGTTGGTCAGGCTGGTCTCAAACTCCCAACCTCAGTTGATCTGCCTGCCTTGGCCTCCCAAAGTGCTGGGATTAGAGGCATGAGCCACCACGCCCAGCCGTGTATAAACTTTTCAAAGCACTATGCCTTCAAAGATGTGACAATTTTCAGAATTTTGACATTTTATCCATATTAAGAGAATAGAGTACACTGTGAGGGCAGTGTGTATGACTTGGTACTAGTTATGCTGGATAGCTCTGCTAGGTTATTTTCTGTGTCTGTTACTGGAATGAAAGCAGTGGCTTAAGGGCATAGAATGGCGATTTGGATTTGTCCCCAAGTATCTCTTTGCTGTCATGTGCAGTGGGAAATGAGAATTTCAAGTGGAAAAGAGTGAAGAAGTGAAACCATTTTGAATTAGTTATTTCCCAAAAGAATCTTTCTTCCTTTTTTAAAATTTTTTATTTTTATTTTTATTTTTTTTTGAGATGGAGTTTTGCTTTGTTGCCTAGGCTGGAGTACAGTGGTGTGATCTCGGCTCACTGCAACCTCTGCCTCCTGGGTTCAAATCATTCTCCTGCCTCAGCCTCCCGAGTAGCTGGGACTACATGCGCGCCCCACCACGCCCGGCTAATTTTTCTATTTTTATGGGTTTCACCATATTGGCCAGGCTGGTCTCGAACTCCTGACCCCATGATCCGCCCACCTCAGCCTTCCAAAGTGCTGGGATTTCTAGGCATGAGCCACCGTGCCCAGCTCAAGAATCTTCCTTTCTTAGTGAGTTTAAGATACATTAGTAAATGTGGGAATTGTGGTGATCTTTTCTTCTGAGTGTCTTATTGGTAATAAGTTGCTTTATACTTTAGCATAAAGTAAAATGTCAGACTTTATAAGGTCAGTGGATAGTAACTGGTTGAAAAATGACTAATGTGTATTTTTTAAGTGTTTGTTGTGGGGGATGATGATGATGAGGGAACAGAGTTAGTATTTCCTTAATGACTAGCAAAAGCATAAAATTTCTTCAGTATTTGACTAAAATACATCTGGTGGGTAGCATTGTGTTCAATAAAATAATTATTTTGTCTGTAGTTACACTTTAGTGATTTATTTTCTTAAGTAGGAAAATGGTTTTAAAAACTGTTTAGAGCAGAAGTATTATACAAAGTTTAATGTGAAGATTTGTTTTTCTAGCTTCCAGAAATGTTGCATGGTGATGGTGACAATGAAGAACATGGCTTTTGTCCTGTGGGGCAATTCATCCTTCAGAATTTAGGATTGCTGTTTGGATTTGCCATTATGCTGGTGATTGCCCTCTATGAAGACAAAATTGTGTTTGACATCCAGTTTTGACCTTTCCCAGTAATCACTGTTGATTACGAGAATGTTACCATGCAGCTTTGCATCTGTTCCTTGTACTGTATGCACGTTGCTCAAAGGAAAGTCAGTGGCTTGCACTACTTACAAGTTTCGTAGATTTGAGCCTAACCACAAAAGGCTGGTGCTTAGTACTGTTTTCCCTGCACGTAGGGGTCTTTTAAAAATATAAAGCTTGTGATAAAGAGAGGAGAATATGGGACTCCATGAACCAGTGTTGATGTTTGATTAAGACTTTTCACAAAATAATCATATAAAACACTAGTCTCTTTATTAGTAGAAACTTCTGTGGCTATGCAGAAATAGAGATCGAACCAAAAAAAATCATTTAACTTTAAAAATATTTTAAATGGACTTTGGGGAGACATTTTTTGTGTGTTTTAAGAATGAATTGTAGTGTTCTTTAATTCAGCTACATATATACATGTGGTGATAGGGATCAACTTGACACAGCTTTGAAGCTGCATAAAGTAGACATAGGAACTAGAGGAAAGCTCAGGCTGCGTTAGAGTATGAATTTAGCATTGGGAAAAGCCCTTATTCTTGAATCTAGAGTTACTATTTTTGTATATATTTGCATAGTGTTTAAACCTGCAGCCTAAACTACTGAAATTTGTGATTGTATGTTTGTGTGAGCTTCGGTTTAATGAAAGATTCATAATGGTTCTTTGTATTATTATAATACTTGGTGTTGGGGTGTTCTTTCTGTTTTGTTTTGTTTTTTACTTTAATTTTGGTTTTGTTTTGTTTTTTTTTTTTTTTGGTGGGGGGAGGTGAGGGTTTGGAGCATGTGGTCAATGTTCTCTTTTTAAACAATTGTAACCCTCTAGAAAATATCAAAGAAATGAACCAAACATGGTTTAAATAGTTGATTTTCCTATTTTAACAGTACCAACTAGTTAATTGGGAAATGTAAGTTCTGAATGTTCACCTTGTTTTACCAGTTTGGCATTGGAACCAAGAGCACATGTTGTGGCTGGCTACAAGGTCGTAAAGCAGAAAATCAAAGTTTACTATGTCTGTAATCTGTACATGAAGTGTCAATTTAGAACAGTGACTAGGATAAACTCCATTATTGCCATGGCTGTCATGGTACCCAAGTGACTTGGAAGACACATTTAAATTACTCAGCTGAAATCACCTGATCATCTTGTGCCAAGATATGCTGTTGGTGCCTGATAGAGGTTAGTCTCTTTTTTAGGTGCCCTGTTCTCCTAACGTAATTGTGATTTGTGAGAAGTGCAAGCCATGTTTATCCTGAAATTTTACTTAATAATTTGTATTACTAGTCATATGCATGTAGCTTTCTGTTTACATCCTATGCCACATGGTCTTCATTGATGCCAGGTAAACTGTGTTTGAACTATGTGCAGCTAGCTTTGTTTTAATCTGCTTGGCAACCAGTGTAGCTGCTATAACAATCTTATCGTTCAAATATATAAGAGCCAAACTCTTTTTCCATTCCATCTAAAGTGTTTTCATTTAGTACTCTTCTTTCCTCCTACTCTATGAACTTTAAAACAAAACTGAGAGCAGCACATGCATCCAGGTATTTATAGATTATTGCCAGTGTTTCTTCTGTACGCTGTAAGCAAGGGCGCTTAGGTGTTCTTTCTTTAATTTATGCTTGAATCTGAAAAATTATTTCTGACTTACTCCATGGCCTCCTTATAATAAGTAGAAGTTTTATACATAGATTGTTTTCAGCACTGGGCACTGAATTAGGACAGTCCTCATCTCATTGCTTGGCCCTTCAAGTAACCTAGCTAAAAGGTGCTGATATTTTATTTAGTACTGCCAACTTCAAGTGATTCATGTATCTTGATTTCTGAACCAAGATATATTTATAGTTCATTTTTGGGTTTTTATACCCAAATAGGATTCCGCATTCCAGCATTAAATCTGCTTCATTTTAGAACTTTTATAAAAGCAACAGCTGGAATATACTCCCAGTTTTAAAATACCTGATTTAAAGCAAGTGGGTTATGCTGAAGTATATAAAGTTTTATATTCTCTCAAATATTGTATTATCTTTATTTGCCAGATTTTACAAATCTTTTAAGAGGGCTGTAACAGTTGCTGCTAGTATTAGGGTTCCACCAGTATTTAGTTTTCACATCATTCTAATGTATAGTTTCAAGTCTTACTAGACAATCTGAATTCCACTACATTTCTGTTGGCTCCAACATTCCTTTTAGCTTGACCAGTCTAATTTAAAGTGTGTTTGTTGGAGGTCATTAATGTTACTTGTACAATGCTGTCACTGTGTGACATCCATATGAATTTTAGTATATATCACATTGCATTCAATCAGCTGTGATTATGCTTAGAAATACTATAGTAACTAGATGCAGTGTGAATTTTTTCCATTAACAATAAGTCAGTGGCTTAAATGTGATTATGGTCCTGCAAGGTGATTCTTGCTAAAATATCTAAACTTTTGTTTTGTTTTAACTGAATCATTTTTTTTTTAACTTAAAAAGCTGGAAAATATCAAATGCTGTTTTTTTTTTTTCATTGTCAACAGTGGTGTGTCATTTTATGTATGTTCCTAATGCTTATGGAACTCCTCCAAAATAAAGTTACTCAGAGAGAGCAAATATGCCAATGTGTTTTCTTTAGTCTTTATTTCAGAACATTTCCTTACATTTAAGTATGAATCATATTAAGTTTATCTGCATTTGCTCATAAGTAAATTCATAATTATAACTTTAGTCAAATGTATTTAAACCAAAAAAAAAATGTTTTTAAGTAGTAAAATATGCTTCCTACTCAGCCATCCAACAAGAAATAGGAACAAGGAAATGACGTCTTCTGGTTATGAATTAAGTTGACATAACAGTGCCACACCTCGTCCAATCCAGTGTTCCTTGGGTTGGTCAGAGGGAAGAGTCATGGCAATCACAAAATTTGTGGAATGGCCAGTAGTGGATAATGTTCCTCTCCGCTCACTTGTCTTATACAATGGAGCAACATAACTTGGCCGTTTTGGAATATCTGCCCTCTTACAGGGCTTTAGCCACATCTGGAAGAAAATACATAACATCTCTTTAAGTCAAGGCTGTTAAATATACATGTATTTGAGCCTACTATTGATTCTCAGAGTAAGGTTATGTATGCAAATTTCTGTGGCCCAAACAGATTTATTTTCACCAGCGGTGCTGTGATTGCTCAAAACATTTTATAGAACTCTCATAACTGAGACAAAATAGTTTTCGCCTACTCTGTCTAAAAGCATATTTTCCAACTATTCATCTCTCAACCACAATTACCTGGGAAATGACTTTTAGTACTTACAATGATAAAAAAAAAACCAGACATACTTTCAAAGGAGAGAATTGCCACACTGATACTCAGAATCATGTGCCTTTATATTAATTGAAAGCCAGTCTCAAAAAATGCTGAAGGGATTTTTATCAACAACTGTATGACTAGAAAACCTTCCCATTTTAGGAGACTATTATAAAGGAGATACTATATATATTATGCTGTTTAAAATATAATTGCATTCCTTTATAACCACAATCTACACCCCATTCTTTTTAGTCATTAACCAAGTTCCTACAATTTATTATTGGACCTCACCAATCTTAAAAATAAGATTTTGAGGCAATTTGATCTTTGAATGTAAGAGTAAGAACAAACCATGTTCATAAAGATATTTTAGAATTTAATTCAATTTATTTTTCTGGAGTAGAAGTAATAGCAATCCTCGAGATGATAGGACTTGACAGCCCCAATGTTCAGACCCCTCTTTTAGGTTTCTCAGGTCAAAACACAGATTGTTCAAGGAGCTTATAAGGATGCGAGTTTCTCTGTTTCTCCCACTTAATTGTGGAATCCAGGTTTTCATAAGGGGGGGATCCACAAGGCAGTTTCTGAAATATTAACTACAACGTAAGACTCAAAGCACTCTTCCGAACTCAGATTTCATTTCAACCCCAGGGGATTTTTCTAATGAGAATTTTTATTTCTAAGTAGCTCCTTATTCAGGAGAACCATTATCAGTTTATATATTAATTTCTTTTTGCACACACTGCAAGCTACTTACGAGTTTCCATGTGAAAGACTCAATTTCGATCAGCTCCTGAAATTGCATTTACTTGTCCTTGCAACTTTCAATTTGGGTCTTGTATTTTAAACTTTTGTGCCCATGACATTTAAAAATATATGACAGCTTTCTCACAATTGGCTGTCAGTTGACCCCTCACTGATCGTGTTACAGCTGCTCTGAAGGGCTTTTTACCTGTCTTTGAGCTGCTGCCAGAATCCTGCAAACAGAATTCACATAAATCCCACTGCCTATATTTTATCACAGCATCCCAGACCTACCCTTCAAAATGCTGTTTTCTTAAGCCATTTTCTCATGATGCAGTTATAGAGGGAAGCTTAATTATATTTTATAAAGCTTAATCTGCCAATGCTGGAGATAGGTGCCTAGGAAATGTAGCTTTTTAAGTTGATGGTTTTCAAAATCTTTTAATATGCAAGTTTCACATTTTCGAGTCAGTGTATGAAAAAATATATAATGAACACGTGTGTGTGAATGTATATACAGTTGACCTCACTATTTGTGGATTCCACATTTCCAAATTTGCCTACTCACCAAAGTTTATTTCTAATCCTAAAATCATTTGGCAGCATTGTCGTGCCCCTTGGTGGACATTTGCAGAGCATTAAAGATTTGTGTCATCCAACACACTTTCCCAGCTCAGGTTGAACCAGGTGAGAGGCTCTGCTTTCTTGTTTCACCTCATAACTGTAAACTAGTGTCCTTTTTCATTGCCTATTTAGTACCAGAGTTTTCACATTTCTGTGTTTTTGTTGGCGATTTCACTGTTTAAAATGACCCCCATGTGTAACGCAGTGCTGTTTTTTTTTTGTTTTTTGTTTTTGAGACGGAGTTTTGCTCTTGTTGCCCAGGGTGGAGTGCAGTGGTGTGATCTCAGCTCACCACAGCCTCCACCTCCTGGGTTCAAGCGATTCTCCTCCCTCAGCCTCCCGAGTAGCTGGGATTACAGGCACCTGCTACCACGCCCGGCTAATTTTTGTATTTTTAGTAGAGACAGGGTTTCACCATGTTGGTCAGGCTGGTCTCGAATGCCCGACCTCAGGTGATCCGCCCGCCTCAGCCTCCCAAAGTGCTGAGCCACCGCGCCCGGCCAGTGCTAAGTGCAAGAAGGCTGATACGCCTCGTAGAGAAAATATTAGCTCATGTCTCAACGAAGCTCACAGAATTTTGACCGTGAGTTAATGACTCAACATTGTATATTAAATAAGGTGTCTCTAAACAGACACAAATAGGGTTATTTATTGATCAGCTAACAAAAATGTTGTGACCAAAGAAATAACCCTGTATTTATTTCCCCAGGAGCAATGGTTCAGTATTTGCTAATTCAATGTTGGAAGCAACTTTATAGAATGTAATTCCCATGAATAACAAGAATTGTCTGTATATGTGTTTGTTTATATATATACATATGCACATGCATATATACATACAAGATGGGGTCTATTTTATATATAAAAAATGTATAAAATAATTCCACATGTATATATAATTAGAATTTACTAACCACAGGCACTGTATCATAAAGAATTTTGGGATGCGATTCTGCAAGTTTCTTGATCTTTCTATTCCAGGAAGCTCCATCCAGAAATAATCCATGAATGAAAACACCTAAATATAAAAGAAACACATTAATATAATACTTTATATATGCATTTTGATTGCGTTCTGAATCTGAAATTTCTAATGTAAGTACTATGCAGGTGATACTAGATTTGCAGCCTAAGACTTGTTCTCCAATGAAAGCAATCTCCTGAGTGTTTTAACATCCATATTTCAAGAACATTGAAACTTTGCCTAGTGAAATAATGCAATAGTAAAATTAGGTGTGGAAAACGAAAGAGGAAAGAAATTTTAAATGAGTCTATGGGAAGTTCTCAGTGTGTGTGAACATTATCAAATTTACATTGTTAATTAGTCAATAATTATACTGTGTTTTCAGAAGCTGTGAAATCTAGGGGGGAAAATAGTTCTTAATAAAGGTAATAGGGATTGAGTGGTGGCTAGTGGGCAGCATATGAACAAAGTACCCTTCTGTAGATCTCTAATGTCGTAAGAATTATATTGCTCCTCCCCTTTTAGAATTTATTCTTACTGCCAAGAGCTCTCCTTAGTCTGTTGATGATGAAAGACACATGATGAACTCCCTCTAGAAAGTGATGTTGTACACTAACAGCTAAAGAGTACAAATTAGGCAATCAGTGAAACATGAGTTACTTTCTTTGGCTTTACATATCAGTAAAGCCTCATGGATTGGAGTCTGAAGGTAAAATTGATTGTAACAGTACAGATGTCAAGCAATAAAGACTTTGAGAAGACCAAAGTTTTAGTTCCTAATTTGTTGTGTAACCTTGAGCAATTAATCTAACCTCAAAACCTGTTTTGTCATCTGGAGAACAACCTTAAAAACATTTGTAAAATAGTAATATCTGCTTTGTCCACTTTGTAGAGTTGTTAGAATCAAATCAGCTAATATAGGGGAAAATGCCTTTGTAGAGTTGTATATGAAAATCTACTTCAGCAGTGCTGTCCAATAGGACTTTTTGCAATGATGGAAATGTTCTATGTGTTGTCCCATATGGTAGCCACTAGCTACAAGAGGCTGGTATTAGTAAGTTGAACACTTGAAATGTGGCTGGTGTGACCAAATAACTGAATTTTAAATTTTATTTTAATTATAGTTAAATTTAAATGGCCACATGTGGATAGTTTAATGATGGAGTTGGGGAAAGACCCTTTCTCTTCTCTGGGTTTTAACTGATGGGAAGAATACGTTGGAATACAGTATCAGTTCTATTAATTGACAAAGCACTTGTCCAATAACTGCCAATGTATAACTCTGGTAAAGCTGGATTGCAAAATGGACCTTGAGCCCGGGGCAATGGAGGGGTGGACCTGCGTGAGGGAAGAGATGGGTCTGCAGAGCACATTCTGCGTCTTTACCTCTGTGGCCAGCTCTAAGGCCAGTCCACCAGTCACCAAAACAGGTGGGGATAGGGCAAGGAAGGAGAACTTTATAGTATGAAATACAATGGAAAAGAAAGAGAACCTATACACAGGTCCAAGTGAGCTATTTAATACCCTCCCTGACTGACTCAAAAGCATAGCCCAATAAATTTCTGCCTCTAACCAATCAGACTAGTTATTCCTCATTTGGGAAGAGTGATAATATCATAGAAAGTAAACCAAAGAGTTCATGTCAACACCTAGAAAAGTGGTGATAGGGATAAAAGTTCTTTCCAACCCATCAATTGTATAGGAAATAAGGTGAGAATCTTTAAATACATTTTTATTTCTCATGGCTAGTAAGGACCATAAAGATATAGATATATCGAATATATAGAAAATGACAGATGTTAACAGGTCCTTGTTCATAGCTGTCCTGCTCTATGAGTGATGCCCTTTGCCATCTGTGAGATGTCATCAGCACATAGTGTCAGCTACAGTTTTTCCAGTTCCCCTCTCGTTCACTATTTTCTGCCTCCCTTCATGCTATGCAATGCTGTCAACTGGTGACTGAGTCACCTAGTAGTACCTAGCAATTCAGATCAGAGGAAGCTTAGGTAGTTGCATCCATAATATAGGATCCTGTGACGATTAATATTGTCAACTTGGTGGGATTGAAGGATGCAAAGTATTGTTCCTGGGTGTGTCTGTGAGGGTGTTGCCAAAGGAGATTAACATTTGAGTCAATTGAACTGGGATAGGCAGACCCACCCTCAATGTGGGTGGACACCATCTAATCAGCTTCCAGTGCAGCTAGAATAAAGCAGGCAGAAGTTGGAAAGAGCAGACTTGCTAAGCCTTCCAGCCTTCATCTTTCTCCCATGCTGGATGCTTCCCACCCTCAAACATCAGCCTCCAAGTTCTCTGGGTTTTGGACTCTTGGACTTACTCTAGTGGTTTGCCAGGGGGTCTTGGGCCTGTGGCCACAGACTGAAGGCTGCACTGTCTGCTTCCCTACTTTTGAGGTTTTGGGACTCAGACTGACTGATCCACTACTGGCTTCCTTGCCCCTTAACTTGCATACAGCCTATCCTGTGGGACTTTACCTTGTAATCATGTGAGTCAATTCTCCTTAATAAACTCCCTTCCATATATACATATATCCTATTAGTTCTGTCCCTCTAGAGAACCCTCACTAATACAGATTTCAAATACTAAAAAACTTTCAGCAGCATTGTAGCCTTTAGGTGCCCCTTTTCATTGTATTTTAATTTAATCTTAGGTATATAAGGATGACATCTTTATGAGGCCCAGAACCTAGAAACAGGAACATATAAAAATATCTATAAAGTATGGTGAAGGGGTAGAGATTGGAAAAAAAAGAAACTTGGCTTCTATCCCAAGCTGTTCTCAGGTGTGATTTATGTCCCTCCCACTAGGGTCCTATGAGAAATTGATTCCTTGGGGAAAAACCCATTTATCTAAATCATTCCATGGATTCTCTTTTTCTTTCTGATAATTAGCTAAGTAGGAAGGAAAAAACTAGAATGAAAAAAGGCTAATTTGTGGATATGTGTGCTTATTGGTGAAATGCATATGTGTGTGTTGGTAAGTGTATAAAATAATAAAGTTTGAGATTTTGCAGAAATCTATCAGCTATTATAAATTAAGCCTGGGCCAACACTGGTAGTCAGTAAAACAGTTTAATTAGCTGATGACTGCTCTTCAGTGTATGATCTTGGAACACTAAATGGGCTTTATGGATCCTTTAATAAGTTGTGCTTTATTTTTACTCCACTGTTTTCAAGATAGTTTTGGATTTTTAATACTTGATCTTCTTTAATAAGAGCTTCTATGGATTAAATTAGTAAATCAACGTAAAAAGAAATATCAGCTACCCTGTAGAATAATTATGTTCAGTATATAATAACGGGCAACACAATAGTTTGATCTTGGGTATTAGCTAGTTCAGAAGCTTTTGGCAATGCTTATAAATTCAGTCTTTTAGCTGAGTTCAAAAACATATAACCCTTAAAAGACATCATCAGTGCTGCTCAAACTTCAACCCAAATGCCACCTTCTGCCTATTATAATAATATGAAAAGAACTAGAAAAAAATTCATGGATCTAAATTAAATACTTAGGAAGTAACCATCACTCCTTTAAGAAAACATTCCTTGAGAAATGTGATGTTTTCAAACTTCTATCAAAATACTCAGTAGGTCATAGAGAAAACAGCTAAGCATGAGAGCCAGATGGCCTGGGTCTGAATCTCAACTCTGTCCATTATTAGCTGTGAGACCTACAGCAAGTTACTTAACCCCCCTGAGCCTTAGTTTCCACCTTGTCTAATGGCGGTAATAGTAGTATCTGAGCCACAGAGGTACTGTGAGGATTCAGTGTAATGGACCGGGCAGTCTCTGGATCCCAGCAGTGGTACAGAGCAGCCCCATGGTAAGTATCTGTGCCCTTTCCTTGATTTGCTTTTACCCAACTTAAACATTCCTTTCCTCCATTGCCAAATACTTAATTTGAGCCAAATTATTTATCCTTCTGGTATGTTGCTAAATTTATCTAACTATACTTTTAATTTTATGAGGGCAGGGGCTCAAACTCATATTTATTAGTGTCTTTTATGACATGTAATATAGTGAGCTGTATGGGAAAAAATTTTGTTAAAGCTTACATTCAATAAATAACTTAGCAGAAGGTTGTTAAATTTCCTTCTGTATTTTATTTATTTATTTTAAAAGCCTCTAGTGGGATAAAGTTTCTTTTGAGTATGTTAAGAATAAAGAGATTTTGAACAAATAGTCAGATTAATGGTAGGTTAGGCATCTGTGACTGAAAAATATTATTTCTAAGATGTCTTATGTCCCAATGATTCTTTATTCCTTGCATTCATTGTTCTTAAATGTGTTTCTGCAATAAAACTGTTTAAGTATTAGAGAGTGGAATAAAAGGTATCTTTAAAAGGTTGGGTTTGAGTCCATACATTTTTAGTGGATTCCAGTAGCATAATTTTTGGAATTTTCCCCAGCAGCATTTGAGGGCCCTTTATGTGCTAGACACTGAGAGGCACTCAAGAAAGAATGGTGCAGACAAACAAGGTCACCGCTCTTCTGGTATCTGTACCGTAGTGAGGGACAGAAATATAAAGAAAGAAACACATAAAATCATTACAGTCTGATGCTTTGAAGTTAATAAGCAGAGTTGCAAGAGGGGGATAATAAGGTGAAATGGGTGGCTCCAACAGATGAAAGTGGTGTTCCCAAGATCCCAAAAGAAAAGAACGTGAGCTGTTCTAGAAACTGTTAGGAGGTTAGTGTGACCTGAGCATAATGGCACATGATGAGCTTGTATGGGTGGGTGGTGGCTAGAACACTCCTGGCCTCATTGTCACCATAAGGGGTCTGGATTTTATTCAAACCACAAAGGGAAAAAACGTATTTAGTTGTCTGGGTTTTCAATGGAGACCAAAAGCTGATATAATCTATTTTCATTTTTAAAAAAATTCTGTGGCTTCTATACAAATTAAAGGCAATAAGTGGGTAATGACAGTAGGGAGACAGTATAAAGGCTAGAGGAGAAGGCAAGATAAAAATGGTGGTGGGGCCAGGTGCAGTGGCTCACGCCTGTAATCCCAGCACTTTGGGAGCCCAAGATGAGTGGATTTCTTGAGCTCAGGAGACCGAGAACAGCCTGAGAACAGCCTGGACAACACAGGGAGACCCTGTCTATACAAAAAATGAAAAAATTAGCTGGGCATGGTGGCACACGCCTCTGGTCCCAGGTACTCAGGAGACTGAGTGGGAGGATCACTTGGGCCCAGGAGGTCAAGGCTGCAGTAAGTCAAGATCACACCAATGCACTGTAGCCGGGGTGACAAAGTGAGACCCTGTCTCAAAAAAAGTAAAAAAGTTGTGGTGACAGTAGGATGATAGGTGAGCAACTGCCCTTGATATGAACAGATGAGGGAGCAGAAGAATGAAGAATTCCTGGGTTTCTGTCTGGATGGTGGTGCCATTTATGGAAATGACTCATTTTACATATTCAGGAGATATCAAAGTGGAGATTTCAGGTTGGCAATTGGATATGGAGGTCTGATCTTAGAGGAAAGATCTAGATTGAAGATTCAGAGATTTACATTTGGAGGACATAAGCAGAGTTAATGTTTAAAGATACAAAAAAAGAATAAGGTCACTTGGGGCTAGGATGCTATCAGAAAAAAGAAATAGTCCCAGACTGAGTCCTTGGAAACTGTAATATTAGGGGAGCCTAAACCAGCCAACCTGCATGAATGTGGCCAATGAGATAAGGAAAATCAGGAGAGGATGATGTCCTGGAAACAGAGAAGCATGTCTCTAGAAAGATGAAGATGGCGAGTGGTAAAAATCACTAAGAAATTAAGATGAAGACAGAAGAGAATTCATGGGATTTGTCAACATGGAAGCCATCGCTAACTCGGAAAAGAACAGCATCAGTTGATTAGAAAGGATGAAAGGTAGACAACAAATAGGAAGTGAGAAGCTGCAGACAGCATGTAAAGACAATTCTTTTGAGAAAGTTTGCTATAATGGTGAGCGGAGATCCGGGACAGCAGCTGAGGGGGATGTAGAAAGACAATTGAAATGGTTGATTTAAGATGAGAGATTCTAGAGCATGTTGTAGGTTGACAGGAATTATTTATTAATGAGAGAAATCATTTATTCCTGAAAGGGCACAATTAAAGGAGCAAAGCCCTTGAGAAGGAAAAAGAAAATGGGATCTAGATTCCTCAAGGGTACAGACGTTGACAAATGCAGTGAGTCAGTGGTGCTAAAAGCTCTCTTCAGATGGCTTTTAATTTTTTTCCATGAAGGATAAGGTGAGATGTGGGAGCAGAAGGAAGGGCAAAGAGGGCATAAGTGGTTGTTTTGACAGGAGGAAAGCAGATATCCCCGGGAATAGTAGTGGGATTGCTTCATAGTGTTACAAACCATCTTGAGATTTGTGACATCAATTTAAAATAAAACTTCTTGGCACACTAATGTGATTATCATACACTGTTGTGATTACATATCTACTTGTTAGTGTCTTCCACCACAGTATAAATTAGTTGAGGGACAAGATCCTAAACTGTTCCCTGTTGATATCTCCAGTGCCTGACAGAAGAGTGAGCCAGTGAATCCATTATTCAGTGATGAATAAGGAAGTTGTCTTCAACACATAGTTAAAGCAGTACACATTAACAGTCACTTACAGATTAATGTCATTTATATAAAGACAATTTTGGTAAAATTCTGTAATCTGTAGCATTTAAAAAATAACATTTAAAATAGTGGTCTTGTCCACTAAATTTGAAATAAAACATCAGGGTAGCCATAAAGTGTAGACAATCATTGAGAAAATAAAGATTTCCTCACAATCCTTCAACCACAAAGCAAATGTTTCTATTAGGTGTAAGTTTTGGAATGGTAAGCTCCAAGTTTTGGAATGACATATATATAACAGGAAAGAATACATATTTTAGGATTCTACAAAAGTATACACTTCAAGGGACCAGGAAAAACCTTCTTTTCAATGCTGTACATGTCAAGTCCCCACAGTCAACATAAGATTATGGCTGATTATCCCATGTGCTATTAATTTGATGATTACTTTCTTAACACTTTAGGAATAACTTCTAACTTATAAAATTTTGCAAAAAAGTACAAACGACATATATTCTTTGCCCAGATTCATCTGCTGTTATCATTTTCCTCCCTTATTTGCTTGATCATTCCCCCTCACCCCTTCTCTCTCTCTTTCCCCCCAGCTCACTCATTTGCTCTTTGTATCTCAATAATTTTTTTCTCCGGCATTTAGGGTAAATTACATTCATGTTTATTACTTTTTTAACAGCTGAGGAAAGTAAGCTAGAATGCATGTTTTTGTTCAGTGCCCAGATATGAGCCAACTTATTCTGTCACTCACTTACCATCCTCAGGAGGATGCTTGTATTCTTTGTCTTCCATCACTTCATAGTCAAACCCAAGAAGATCAATAGGAATTGTGTATTTCCTGGCGTAGTTCTGCTGGGCACCAGTCAGGAAGGCTTGTGTGAAGAAGAAGCCAGAAAGCCAGAAGACTGGAGGAGGACCAACCTCGTACCATTGCTAGGGTGTAAAACACAAGTGGGCTAACGGTAGCGCCTTTCAACCTTTTTTTTTTTTTTTTTTTGAGACAGTCTCACTCTGGTTGCCCAGGCAGGGCTCAGGCGAGCCTCTCACCTCAGCCTCCCAAGTAGCTGGGAATACAGGCACACACCACCACACCTGGCTAATTTTTCTGTGTTTTTAGTTGAGAAGGGGTTTTGCTATTTTGCCCAGGCTGGTCTTGAACTCCTAGACTCAAGCAATATGCCTTCCTCAGCCTCCCAGAGTGCTGGGATTACAGGCGTGAGCCACTACACCTAGAGAGCCTTTCAACTTCTGAATACAACACTACTTAATAAAATTTATCCAAAGACACTTATTATCTTTTAGATGAACTAATAAATGACCTCTGGGTAATAACAAGCCATACTCTCAAGGTTTAAAAACAGGTGGCATATTCGGTGTTTGTCCTGACTTCAATTTCATACCTATCATATCAGCTTGGAAATTACAATGTGCATTAATGCAAACAAATGTCTGTTTTATACGTCATTCTTTCAGAAAAGCTCCCTACAATACTGAATATCTGATATGCATTGTTACACAATATATCATGTTATATAGTTGAACGGAAGAAGAGATCCCCATAAAGTCTGGTCTGATGGTTCTGTTTTTCACTTTTTTTCTCTCTCTAATTAGTCATTAGTACCCAACAGAAGGTTGTTTTGGAAGTTTTTCTTCCTACTTCACTAAAACACAGTAAAATTCAACATATAGGAACACAATATTGTATAAAGAATTCCTGGAAGAAGCAGGGTAGTGAGACCTTAAGGCCTTTAGAAATATCAAGATACTTTAATTCTCTGTTCATAACATATATTCTAATGGTAAGTCAGTTGAATACCAACTTTAACTAGATAGTAAATTAGAGAAGCAAATCTGAAGACATGAGTTTGAAAAGCTTTTCCCTATAAGAGCCCAAGGTATAACTTCAAAAACAATCTTAGTTCCTTAGTATTGACTGTAGCAAACAAAAGGCCTGTATTATCAAAAGGGAGTTTAACCATTTTATCCCTGCAGAAATTTCTTCATAGGCAGTTTTTGACACATTATATACAGAATCTAGGAAATGAATCCATATTTCTAATAGGTACAATTGTTAATAAGAACATAGTTAAGCACCAATATTACCAGACAATTAGTAGATAGGCTTCTGCCCACTCAACATTTCCAAGACAATTAGCCTTTGAGGTCATTACTGACTTGGGCTGAACCAGCAATCTAGTGATTTCATGACCTAGAAAAGTGCTGGGCAATGAAGCTCTAATACCCCTCACTGGTCGCTTGACTGGCTTTCTAAGATGTTTTGCTGTAGGTATCTATTTTAATGTTAAATACTTAGTGGAAAAACCAACATAGCTAGATGTTTTCTCCCTTCATTTAGTACTAGCTTTTTGACAGTTCGGTGTAGCAGTTACATACATTACATGAAATATTAAGTAGTGCTGAGTTGTGCTTGAGAGGCACAGAAAAACTAGAGAGAAATACCCCTTACAGTAAGCATTCTGAAGAAGAAAATGAAACCAGGAGAAATTTAACAATATACGGTCATTCGGATGAACTTACCTGCAAGAATTTTAGTCTTGCAAGGAAGTCATTCACATAGCTGCCAAGTGGTTTAAGGCTTGGGTAGGATTTACGCATCCACATTTCTGGAATTTTGACATTCAAAATGCTGCTAACCACTTCTTCAAGATCTGTAGACATGACTACGAGCCCCTGAAACACATTTAACCTTGGTTAATAGTATAGATTATGATAGACTATAAGCAACCACCTTTTAAATACCTCCTTCACAATTATCCTCTGTTTACATTGTGATTAGTTAAGGTTGAGTCATACAGGAAAAAAAAAAGTGAAGATATTTGTTTTTGCTTACAAGTAGGCCATGCAGTCTGAATTATTCCTTAGAAAAATATTAACGATTTTAATCTAACCAATTTTTTTTTTCTTTTTTGAGATGGGATCTTTCTCTATTGCCCAGGCTGGAATGCAGTGGTGGGATCATGGCTCACTGCAACCTCGACCTTCTGGGCTCAACTAATCCTTCTACCTCAGGCTCCCAAGAAACTGGGACTGCAGACATGCATCACCACACCCAACTGATTTTTTACTTTTAAAATTGTTTTGTATAGGAAGCCAGGCAAGGTGGCTCATGCCTGTAATCCTAGCACTTTGGGGCCAAGGCAGGTGAATCACTTGAACTCAGGAGTTCAAGACTAGACTGGGCCACATGGCGAAACCTCATCTCTACAAAAAATACAAAAATTTGCTGGGCGTGGTGGTGCACGCCTGTAGTCCCAGTGACTTGGGGGGCTCAGGCAAGAGGATCACTTGAACCTGGGAGGTTGAGGCTGCAGTGAGCCAAGATTGTGCCACTGCACTCCAGCCTGGGTGACAAAGTGAGACCCTGTCTCAAAAAAAAAGTTGTAGAGATGGGGTCTCACTATATTGCCTATGCCGGTCTCAAACTCCTGGCCTCAAGCAATCCTCCTGTCTTGACCTCCCAAAGTGCTAGGATTATAAGCATGAGCCACTACACCTGCACCTGAGCTAACCAAATTTTAATAGAAAAATCTTAATCAATACTTGGCTACTTACTGCTATTAAATCACAGACTAACTTTGACTTAGTTTACTGTCTATTAAGTGGATAAGTAATACAGCTCTATACTGCATTCTGAAAATGCATGGTGCTAAATATAAAATTAGAAAAATTACATAAAATGCTTTGAAAAGTTAAAATGTCCTGGAATTGAATTATGACGTCTGGTTGACCATTTCCCATTTTGAATGACTGATGCACAGATGTTAAAACTTTGAAGGCCCTGAAAATTCCTATTTGACTTTTAACTGGGCCAGTTGCTATTATTCATTTCTGTCTTTCCTATAGTTGAAAATATTATTCCAACTAACATAGGGAGAAGATTTGGAAGTAAATTTGATGTACTAAATACACACATTTCATTTGCCTTCTTCTCAAAACCTCACTAAAACAGCAGTAAAGGAATTTACTTTTTAAAGACATAAGCCCCCAAGTGTGGAAACAAAGAGGGGAAGGGAAAATGACAACACAATTGTGGGAGCTAGAAAGCATATGGACCACTGGTAGTAGACTTAGCATACAGAAGAAACCTGATCCTAAATTGGCAGGGGGAAAAGCTAAGAATCAACCAGGCATACACTGCACAATACCCCTAAATCTTGGGAATGAATGTCCTAGATACTTCTGAAAGTGGGGCGACGAGGGCAGTGTTAAAGATCATTAAAACTTGGTTTAAAAAACAGAATCCTAGATCTTCTTCCCCACCCCACAAACTATGCATTGCCTACCTTGAATACAACCTGGAGAGGAAAAAGCAGAAATCCCTAGAGTGGGAAATGCCAGGCCCCGCTAGGGCCAAAGTTACCACACTGAAATCAGGGAGATTAAGCAAATGCATGAATACCGGATGCTCAGATTCCCTGGGGCTTCTTTTCTCTTTTAATTCCTAGAATACTAGAGCCAACCCTTTATCTTCCAGGAAGGACACAGGAAGAAGCAGGTCAAGAAGAAATACATAATCATGCTGAATGTTTCTTAAACGAACAGCCTAGCCAGGTAACCTACATTGAAGACCACAGTCAACAATCGCCAGTATTCTTACTGTGTTCATTCAACATGATAATGTCCCATTCTTAAACATAAGCAGACAACCTCAAATTATCAGATACCAGAAGAGGCTTCTAACATGTAAAGTTTTTCAATTATGCATTCAACTTCTAAACATAAAAAAGATTATTCCGATTTTTATTTCTTCTTGTATCAATTTGGTAACATGTTTTCGCAAGAATTTGTCTATTTCATTTACATTTTAAAATGTATTTACATTTTAAATGTATTGGCATTGGAATGTTTGAGAAGGGAGGCAGAGCAAGGTGACCAATAGAAGCCTCCACAAATCATCCTCCCTGCAGGAACACCAAATCTAACAGCTATCTACACAAAAAAGCAACTTCATAAGAACCAAAAATCAGGTGAATGACCACAGTACCCAGTTTTAACTTTTAATCACTGAAAGAGGCACTGAAGAGGGCAGGAAAGAGAGTCTGGAATTGCTGATGCCACCCCTCCTCCATCAGCCGGCAATGGCGGTATGGCACTGAGAATCTGTCGCTTGTGGGAGGGACGGCACAGTGATTGAGACTGTGCTGGAACTCAGTGCCTTCTTGTCACAGAAGATAGCAACACCAGGAAGAGCTCAGCTGATGCCTGTGAAAGAAGCATTTAGGGCTGGGCGCAGTGGCTCACGCCTGTCATCCCTGTAATCCCAGCACTTCGGGAGGCCGAGGCGGGTGGATCACCTGCGGTTGGGAGTTCGACACCAGCCTGACCAACCTGGAGAAACTCCGTCTCTATTAAAAATACAAAATTAGCTGGGTGTGGTGGCACATGCCTGTAATCCCAGCTGTTCAGGAGACTGAGGCAGGAGAATTGCTTGAACCCAGGAGGCGGAGGTTGCAGTGAGCCAGAGATTGCGCCATTGCACTCCAGCCTGGGCAACAAGAGTGAAACTCCGTCTCAAAAAAAAAAAAAAAAAAAAAAAAAAAAAAAAAAAAAAAAAAAGCAGCATTTAGACCAACCCTAACTACAGGGGAAACACACACCCCAGCGGTTGGAACTTGAGTTTCAGCAAGCCTTGCCACCACCAGCTAAAGTGCTCTGGGGTTCTAAATAAGCTTGAAAGGCAGCCTAGGCCACAGGGACTACAATTCCTAGGCAAGGCCTAGTCCTGTGCTAGACTCGGAGCTAGGGGCTTGCGGGGCATGCCATCCAGTGAGACACCTGCCAGGGTGGCTAACAGAGTGCTTTCGCCGCCCCTCTCCCAATCCCAGGCAGCACAGCTTGCAGCTGCAGGAGAGACTACTTCCTACCGCTTCAGGAGAGGACAGGGAAGAGTAAAGAGGACTTTGTCTTGCAACTTGGGGGCCAGTTCAGCCACAGTAGGATGGGGCACTGGAAACAGACCTGGGGCCCACATTCTAAGCCCTGACTCCTGGGCAATATTTCTAGACACATATTGGGTCACAAAGGAACCTTGCACCCTTGAAGACAAGTGCCCACTGCTGGCAGGAGTCATCACCTGCTGGCTAAGGAGCTCTTGGGCCCTGAATAATAAGCAGCAGTAGCCAGCTAGTACACACCATGGGACTTGAGTGAGACTCAGCGCCATGCTGGCTTCAGGTGTGACCCTGCACATTCCCACCTTGGTGGCTACCAGGAGAGATTCCTTTTTGAGGAAAGCACAGGGAAGAGTAAAGGGGGTTTTGACTTGCAGCTTAGGTACCAGCTTGACTCCTACAGTGGGGTGTGCACCAAGAGGGCTCCTAGGGTCCCTGATTCCAGGCCTTGGCTCCTAGATGGCCTTTCTGGAAAGGAGTTCAAGACTAGCCTGGGCAACATGGTGAAACCCTGTCTCTACAAAAAATACAAAAATTAGCTGGGTGTTGGTGGTGCAGGTCTTTAGTCCCAGCTACTTGGGGGGCTGAGGCAAGGAGATCACTTGAACCTGGGAGGGTGAGGCTGCAGTGAGCCAAGATTGTGCCACTGCACTCCAGCCTGGGTGACAAAGTGAGACCCTGTCTAAAAAAAAAAAAATTATAGAGATGATGTCTCACTATGTTGACCATGCTGCTCTCCAACTCCTGGCCTCAAGCAATCCTCCTGTCTCGGCCTCCCAAAGTGCTGGGATTATAGGCATGAGCCACTGCACCTGTACCTGATCTAACCAAATTTTAATAGAAAAATCTTCTTAATCAATACTTGGCTACTTGCTAGCTATTAAATCACAGACTAACTTTAACTGGCAACATTCACCACAAGGTGGCTGAAGACCCCTTGGGCCTTGAATGAAGATCAGCAGCAGCCTGGCAGTACTCCCTGTGAACCTGTGGTGATGGTAGCTACAGGGGGAGGCTCCTCTGCCTGTGGAAAGGGGAAAGAAGACAACACAACTGGGTTTGAGAATAGCTTTGTCTTATGGTTTGGGTGCCAGCTAAGCAGCAGTAGAACAGAGCACCAGGTGAAGTATTAAGGTTTCAGGCTGTAGGCTCTGACTCCGAGGCAGCATCTCTGGACTGGTCCAGGGCCCAGGGGAACTGACTGCTATGAAAGGAAGGACATAAGCCTGGCTGGCTTTGCCACCTGCTGATTCTAGAGCCCCAGGGCCTTGAGCAAACATAGACAGTAGCCAGGGAGTGGTTACAACAGGCCTTGGATTAGACCACTACTGTGCTGGTTTCAGGTCTGACTCAGCACAGTCTCAATGTTGGTGGCCATATGGGTGCTTTTGGCACCCCTCCCCAAGCTTCAAGCAGCTCAGCACAAAGAGAGAGATCGAGAGTCTATGTGTTTATGAGAAACAAAGAGAAGAGAACAAGACTCTTTCCCTTATAATTTAGAGAAGTCTTCTGAACCTTATCCAAGACCACCAAGGCAGTATCTCCATGAGTCTGAAACAGCTACAGTGTTACTGGGCTTCTAGTGCCCCCTAAAGCAGATACAGCTGCAGTGACCAAAAACTTAGATCACAACATCCAAGTCCCTTCAAATATCTGGAAAGCCTTCCCAAGAAGCATGGGTACAAACAAGCCCAGACTGCAAAGACTACAGTAAATACTTATCAGTGCCCACATACTGACAAACATCCACAAGCATCAAGACCATCTAGGATAATGAATAGTGTCTGGGTAGCAAAAAATAAAATAAAATAAAAAATAAGACCATACAGAAAACATGACCTTACCAAATAAACCAAATAAGGCACCAGTGACTAATCCTGGAGATACAGAGATATGTGACTTTTCAGACAGAGAATTCAAATAACTGTTTTGAGGAAATGCAAAAAAGGATTCCAAATAACACTGAGAAGGAATCCAGAATCCTATGAGATAAATTTAACAAAGAGATTGAGATTTTTAAAAAGAAGCAGAAATTCTGGAGCTAAAAAATGCAATTATTATGCTGAATAATGCATCAGAGTCTCTTAACAGCAGAACTAATCAAGCAGAAGAAACAACTAGTTAGCTAGAAGACAGGCTATTTGAAAATACACAGTAAGATGAGATAACAGAAAAAAGAAGAAAGCACACCTACTACAAGATCTAGAAAATAGCCTTAAAAGGGCAAATCTAACACTTACTGGCCTTAAAGAAGAGGTAAAGAGAGATATATATGGGAAGAAAGTTTATTCAAGCAGTAGTAACAAAGGACTTCCTAAACCTAGAGAATGATATCAATATTCAAGCACAAAAAGGTTATAGAACACCAAGCAGATTTAAGTCAAAAAAGACTACTTCAAGGCATTTAACAATCAAACTCCCAAAGGTAAAAAAAATAAAGGATCCTAAAAACAGTAAGATAAAAGAAACAACATACAATGGAGCTCCAATATGTCTGGCAGCAGACTTTTCAGTGGAAACCTTACAGGCCAGGAGAGAGTGGCATGGCATATTTAAAGTGCTGAAGGAACAAAACTTTTACCCTAGAATAGTATATCTGGGGAAAATATCCTTCAAATATAAAGGAGAAATAAAAAGACTTTCCCAAACAAACAAAAGCTGAGGGATTTCATCCACACCAGACTTGTTCTATAAGAAATACTAAAGGGTGTTCTACAACCTGAAAGAAAAGGATGTAAACGAGCAATAAGAAATTATCTGAAGGTATAAAACTCAGGGTAATACTAAGTTCACAGAAAAACAGAATATTGTAACACTGTAAGTGTGGTGTGTATACTACTCATATCTTGAGGAGAAAGACTAAAAGATGAACAAATCAAAAATAATAACAACAACTTTTCAAGACACAGACAGCATAATAGGATATAAATAGGAAAAACAAAAAGTTAAAAAGCAGGAGGGATGAAGGTAAAGTGTAGAGTTTTTATTAGGTTTCTCTTTGCTTGTTTCTTTGTTTATGCAATCAGTTTTAAATTGTCATCAGTTTAAAATAATGGGTTACAAGATATTATCTGCAAGCCTCATGGTAACTTCTAATCAAAAAACATATAATAAATCCACAAAAAATAAAAAGCAAGAAGTTGAAACATACTACCAGAGAAAAATCACCTTCACTAAGAAGAGAGGAAGGAAAGGAGGAGAAAACCAGAAAATAACAAAACGGTGGGAGTAAGTACTTACTTATCAATAACGGTGAATGTAAATGGACTAAACTTTTCAATCAAAACACATAGAGTGGCTGAATGAATTTTTTTAAAAAACAAGACCCAATGATCTGTTGCCCATAAGAAATACACTTCACCTACAAAGATACATATAGACTGAAAATAAAAGAATAAAGATATTCCATGCCAATACAAACCATAAAAGAGCAGGAGTAGCTATACTTATATCAGACAAAGTAGATTTCAAGACAAAAACTACAAAAACAGACCAAGAAAGCCATTATATAATGATAAAGTGGTCAATTCAACAAGAGGATATAACAATTTTAAATACATATGCATCCAACACTGGAAAACCAAGATATATAAAGCAACTATTACAGTCAAAGAGAGACACAGACACCAATAAAAATAGTAGCTGGAGACTTCAACACTCTACTTTCAGCATTGGACAGACCATCCAGACAGAAAATCAACAAAGAAACATCTGACTTAAACTGCACCGCAGACCAAATGGTCCTAATAGATATTTACAGAACATCTCATCCAGTGGCTGCAGAATACACATGCTTCTTACTCAGCACATGGATCATTCACATGTTAAGCCACAAAAAAAGTTTCAAAATATCCAAAAAAATGAAATAATATCAAGTATCTTCTCTGACTACATGGAATAAAATAAGAAATCAATTACAAGAGGAATTTTGGAAACTATACAAATACATGGAAATTAAACAATATTCTCCTGAAGACCAGTGAATCAATGAAGAAATTAAAAAGGAAATCGAAAATTTTCTTGAAACATGTGATAATGGAAACACAACATGCAAAAACCTACAGGATACAGTAAAACAGTAGTGAGGTGGATGTTTATAGTTATAAGTGCCTACATCAAAAAAGTAGAAAAACTTCAAATAAACTCCCTAATGATATATCTTAAAGAACTAGCAAAGAAAGAGCAAAAAAACCCCAAAATTAATATAAGAAAAGAAATAATAAAAATCAGAGCAGAAAAAATGAAATGAAGTAGATAATCAACAAAATGAAAAGTTGGTTTTATGAAAAGATAAACAAAATCAACAAACCTTCAGCCACACTAAGAAAATAAAAGAGAGAAGACCAAAATAAATAAAATCAGAGATGAAAAAGGAGACATTACAATAGATGCCACATAAATTCAAAGGATCATTAGTGCCTACTATTAGCAATTTATTATACCAATAAACTGGAAAACCTAGAAGAAATGGAGAAATTCCTAGAAACATACAACCTACCAAGATTGGACCATGAGGATTTCTAAAACCTGAACAGACCAATAACAAGTAATAAGATTAAAACCATAATAAAGGGTCTCCCAGCAAAGAAAACCCAGGACCTGATAGCTTCAGTACTGAATTCTACCAAATATTTAAAGAAGAATTAGTACCAATCCTACTCAAGCTATTCTGAAAAACAGAGGCGGAGGGAATACTTACAAACTTATTCCATGAGACCTGTATTACTTTTACCAAAACCAGACAAAGACATATCAAAGAAAACTACAGGAAAAAAAAAAAAAAAAAAACACCTACAGGCCAATATCCCTGATGAACAGTGATGCAAAAATCTTGAACAAAATACTAGCAAACTGAATTCAACAATACATTCATCATGACCAAGTGGGATTTATCCCAAGAATGCAAGAATGATTCAACATACATAAATTAGTCAATGTGATACATCATATCAACAGAATGAAGGACAAAAACTATATAATAATATCAATTTATGCTGAAAAAGCATTTGATAAAATTCAACATCCCTTAATGATTAAAAAATACTTAAAAACTGGGTATAGAAGGAACATACATCAACTTATTAAAAGTCATATATGACAGACCCACAGCTAGTATCATACTCCATGGAGAAAAGCTGATAGCCTTTCCTCTTAGATGTGGAACATAACAAGGATGTCCACTTTCACAACTGTTATCAACATAGTGCTGGAAGTCCAAGTTAGAGAAATCAGACAAGAGAAAGAAAGAAAGCACATCCAAATCAGAAAGGAAGAAATCAAATTATCCTTGTGTGCAGTTGATATGATCTTATATTTGGAAAAACCTAAAGACTCCACCAAAAATACTATTAGAATTGATAAACAAATTCAGTAAAGTTACAGGATATAAAAATCAACATACAAAAATTAGCAGCATCTCTATATGCCAAGAGTGAACAAACTGAAAAAGAAATCAAGAAGCAATCCCATTTACAATAGCTACAAAAAGATAAAATACCTAGGACTTAACCAAAGAAGTAAAAAGACCTTTATGATAAAAACTATAAAACGCTGGTGAAAGAAATTGAAGAGGACACAATAAAATGGAAAGATATTCCATGTCAATGGATTGGAAGAATCAATATTGTTAAAATGTTCATCCTGCCAAAAGCAGTCTACAGATTCAGTGCAACCCCCATCAAAATACCTAAGACATTCTTTATAGAAATAGAAAAAAAGTCCTAATATTTATATGGAACCACATAAGACCCAGAATAGCAAAAGCTATCCTGAGTAAAATGATCAAAACTGGAGGAATCACATTACCTGATTTCAAATTATACTACAGAGGTATAATAAACAAAACAGCATGGCACTGGCATAAAAACACACACACAGCCCAACAGAACAGAAAAGAGAAATAGAGATAAATCTATACATCTACAGCGAACTCATTTTTGACAAAGTTGCCAAGAACATACTTTAGGGAAAAGACAGTCTCTTCAATAAATGGTGCTGGGAAATCTGGATATTCATATGCAGAAAAGTGAAACCAGACCCCCATCTTGCCATATTAAAAAAATTAAAATAGATTAAAGGCTTAAATCTACGACCTCAAACTATGAATCTACTGTGAAGAAACACTGAAGAAACTCTCCAGGACTTTGGATTGGGTAAAGATTCCTTGAGTAATACTCCACAAGCACAGGTAAACAAAGCAAAAGTAGACAAATGGGATCACACCAGTTAAAAAGCTTATAAGCAGCAAAAGAAGCAATCAATAAAATGAATAGAAAACCCACAGAATGGGAGAAAATATTTGAACTACCTGTCTGATAAGAGATTAAGAACCAGAATATATAAGGTGGTCAAACAACTCTGTGGGAAAAACTCTAATAATCCAATTTTAAAGTGGGCAAAAGATCTGAATAGACATTTCTCAGAAGACATACAAATGGCAAACAGGCATATGGAAAGGTGCTCAATGTCACTGATCATCAGAGAAACCCAAATCAAAACTGCAATAAGATATCATCTCACCCGAGTTAAAATGGCTTAAATCCAAAAGACAGACAGTAACAAATGCAGGTGAGAATATGGAGAAAAGGGAACACTTGTACACTGTTGGTGAGGATGTAAATTAGTACAACCACTGTGGAGAACAGTTTGGAGGTTCCTCAAAAAACTAAAACGAGAGCTACCATACGATCCAGCAATCCTACTGCTAGGTATGTATCCAAAAGAAAGGAAATCAGTATATTGAAGATATATCTGCACTCCCATGTTTATAGAAGCACTACTCACAATAGCCAAGATATGAAAGCAACCTGTGTCCATCAACAAAGGAACAGATAAAGAAAACATGGTACTTACACACAACAGTGTACTATTCAGTCATAAAAAATAATGAGATCCTGTCATTCGCAACAAAATGGATGGAACTGGAGATCATTATATTAAGCGAAAAAAGACAGGCCCTAAACGACAAACTTTGCATGCTCTCATTCGTGGGAGTTAATTTTTTTCTTTTTTTTTTTTGAGACAGAGTCTTGCTCTGTTGCCCAGGCTGGAGTGCAGTCGCACAATCTTGGCTCACTCCGACCTCTGCCTCCCTGGTTCAAGCAATCCGCCTGCCTCAGCCTCCCAAATAGCTGGGATTAAAGGCATCTCCCACCATGCTCGGCCAATTTTTGTATTTTCAGTAGAGACGGGGTTTCGCCCTGTTGGCCATGCTGGTCTCAAACTCCTGACCTCAGGTGATCCACTGGCCTTCACTTCCCAAAGTTCTGGGATTACAGGCGTGAGCTACTGTGCGCAGGTCATGGAAGCTAAATATTAAAACAATTGAACTCATGGAGTTAGAGAGTAGAATGATGGCTACCAGATGCTGGATAGAGTAGTGGTAGGTAGGGTTAATAGTAGAGATGGTTAATGAATATTTGTTCACTCTAATTTAATAGAAATTATTATTAAATTTTCATTTAAATGTTTTCTTTAAGCTGTGAGTTATTAAGAAGTGTTTTACTGAATTTCCAAATATATGGGTATTTCTCATTGTGCTTTTGTTATTCATTTCTAACTTAATTCCTCTCTGATCAGAATATAGTCTGATGATCTGAGACCTTTTAATTTATTGAGACTTGTTTTATGGTTTTTATATAGTCAATATTTGTAAATGTTCCATGTTGATTTGAAAAGTATATTATACTCTTGTGGGAGTCAGTGTTCCATATACACCAATTAGCTCAACTCGTAAATGGAGTTGTTCAACACTTCTATACCTTTACTCCTCCTCAAAATTTCCTCCTTTTTGGTTGTTCAGTTTTAGCATTTAAAATTTATTTATTCTAGTACTGAACTTACAGGATATCCTTTTTCTTGTCTCTTAAGCCAAATAATTCACTTCTTTTCAATCTTTCTTGTTTGATAATTAAATTAAAAATAAAGTGAATACTATACATTTTCTTGGGTATAACTTCAGCTTTATCCCATAATTATAATGTGTAATTTCTTTTGTTCATTGTTTTACTTTTTAAAAACTTCCAATTAGTTTTTTATTTCATTTAAAAAGTAACACAGGACATTTTATAAAATGATTGCTCTGTATTCTTAAAAAATGTCAATATTATCAAATATAAAGACAGGCTGAGACACTGTCTTGGAATAAAGAAGGTAAAGAAACATGGCAACTGAATGAAATGTTTGATCCTGGTCTGAAATCTGTGTCAGAATAGATTTCGTTAGAAAAGACAGAATTTGCATGATTGAAAAATTGAAATGTTTGATTGCTGATTAGATAAAAATATTATATTTAGGTTTTTATTCTTAAATTTGATAACTGTATTATGATATTATAAAAGGTATTGTTTTTAGAAAGTATACCTTAAAGTATTGAGATAAAGGGGTATAAGCAAGCACTATTCTCAAATAATTCAAAAAACATTTATATATGGGTGTGTATATATATCTTTATATACATTATATATCTTTAATATATATTATAAATATATATATCTTTTATATATAGAGAGAAGCAGAGGGTAAATGATAAGGCAAATATGGCAAATTCAGCGGAATATAATTTTACAGAGAATATGCATATTTTTAAGAAATCACAAATTGAGTCAAACAATACATAAAGTTATATACCTTTTTTCATTTATCAATATGTCTTGGCATCTTTCCATATCAGCAACTATAAAACTATCTCACTCTTAATTGATGGGCATTTCATTGTGTATATTATCATAACCACTGGATAATATTTAAGATTAATCACTTATTGGAACAATGCAGTGCCGACCATTCCTGTGCTTATAGCTTTGCATATATGTGCACATATAAACATATATATATATTTAGGATAAAGAAGATTTAACATTTCTACTGGTATTCAGAGAGGTTCAACAATTTACATTTCCAATAACACATATGAGAATTCCTGATGACTGACCTGCCAGCAATGAATACTGTTAAGTATTTAAATATTTGGTGTAATCCTGGGTAAACTAAAATTGAATCCTTCTATAATTGCAATTCTTTGGCATTTTTATAATATTGAACTTTTAAGTTTTAGTAGAACTTTGATCTTTTACAAATATATAGGTTCAACATGTTTGCTGAATTTATTGTCATAATTTACCTTTTGTGTAACTGTAAGAAATAGATTTTGTTTTATGTATTTGATATTGTCATTAAAAATACATCTGGTTTTAGCATTATACTAGAGAATGTGATACAAAATTGTCCCAGTTAGATTGTGTCATTTCACTGAGATATTGGAAAAAGAAATGAGTTTAATATAAGGACTTACATTGCTACATTGGTCACAGATATCATGTCAAGTTAGGTTTTTCAAATTTGAAACATTTTCTTCCTCAAATTAGTGAAATATGAAGAGAAAGATGAAAGAACAGCATGAGAAAGGGCATTATAAGTTGTTCATATGAGTTGTGTGAAAGAAATTGATGCTTCAAAGTAATCTATGCTTGTGGAGAATAAAGCAACTCCATCTTGGATGCCAATCGGCCATGTTGGCATCTCATTAACCCCTGTGCTGAGAATGCCTTTAAGATTTCTACTTTATCCACTGTTACCATAAATCCTACCCTTAGGTCAAAACAACCTTGACATTAAACTGTGCCACTGGGCAGATTCACATAACATTATTGCTTTCCCTGAGGGATCATCTTCAATTGTCCTACACATTCCTTCCCCATGATGCATCAGCCCTGGGTCTAGGGGGTAAAGCTGTGAGGACCCACCATCCCCTCTCACGGCTGCCTGAACATTATGACTTCTGTTCGTAAGTCACTATTAAATGTTCCTTTCTGAGAAACTGGATTTGTTCAGCTTCTTTCTTTGCCCTCTCAGTTTCTCGGCCTTTGTGGATAGGTTCGCATAGACTTGCTTGCCACCGAAAAATGCTCATCAGTACTACCAAAATATTTGCGATAATTTATACGTTTTATTTTCAAATATAATCAACATGATGCAGACTCTGAAATTTATCTCCAGACTTGACTTCCCTCTTGAACTCTAAAGCAGGTATCTAACAACTCGACCTTCCCGTTGAGTCTACCAGGCATTTCAAAATTAATATTAATATTAATACTATTAATTATATAATAATTAATAGCAATATATTATTAGTAATTATAATTATATTATAATTACTATAATTATATTATAATTACTATAATTACTATATAATTATAATTATAATTAGTAATTATAATCACTATATAATAGTAAATAATATTAATATTAATACTATTAATAATTAATAATACTATTAATAAAATTAATATTAATATAAACCAACATACAATTCTTGAGTTTTTACATCAAATCTGTTCCTTGCCCAGACTTTGCACTTGTTTAGGCCAAACATTTAGGAGTTATCATTGACTACTCTCTTGCTCACACCCACATTAATTTTCAGCCAGCCTAGTAGACTCTTCTTTCAATAATAACTCATAAGCAGCCACCTCCCTCTGCCTCCAATGCTACTACAAGAGACCAGTTCAGCTGGATTTCTCAGTGGTATCATTGGTCTCTGTCTGTACTGCTGTTTCCCCATAATCCTTTCAGCAGTGGTTAAACTTTTAAAAATGCAAAATGGGTCATTTCACTTCAATGCTTAAAACCCTCTGAAGGCTTCTCTTTATATTTATACTTTAAAATAAAACAAAATTTCAGATCCTAACTATGGCTAACACCATCACGATCCAGCCTCTGGTGTCTTCTCTCTAGTAGTAGTGTCTGTCTCGTGCTCACTCCACTCTAGCCAATCAGACCTCCTACTTGTGTTCCTGGAACAGACCCAGCATGTTTTCTCTTGGCTTTACACTTGTGTTATACCCTCTGCCTGAAATGCTCTTCCCTGAAACGTTCCATGGATTGCCCCTTAACATAATTTAGGTCTCTCTCCAAGAGTCATTCCTCAGAGGGACTTGACCCAACCTAAGAGAGCTTCTCATCCATCATTCTCTACTCCCTAATCTTGTTTAATTTTTCTCTATAAAACTTATCACTTACCAAAATTTATATGTATTTGTTTATTTTTATTTTGACACAGGGTCTCACTCTGTTGCCTGGGCTGGGTAGGATCATAGCCTACTGCAGCCTTAACCTCCCAGGCTCCAGCAATCCTCCTGTCTCAGCCTCCTGAGTAGCATGCACCACCATGCCCAGCACTTTTTTTTTTTTTTTTTTCAGAAGAGACAAGGTCTTGCTGTGTTGCCAAGGAAGTTCTCAAACTCCTGAGCTCAAGCAATCCTCCCACTGTGCCCTCCCAAAGTACTAGGATTACAGGCATGAGCCACCACACTTGGCCAGTTTATTTTTCAGTTTGCCTCCCTCACTAAAATTTGAGCTTGGGCCAGGAGTTGGTGGCTCACACCTATAATCCCTGCACTTTGGGAGGCCAAGGCAGGAGTATAACTTGAGCCCAGGAGTTCAAAACCAGCCTGAGCAGGATGGCAAGACCCCATCTCTCTAAAAAAATAAAATAAAATAAAATAAAATAAAATAAAATAAAATAAAATAAAATAAAATAAAATAAAATAAATTAGCCAGGTTTGGTGGCTCACACCTCTAGTCCCAGCTACTCAGGAAGGTTAGGCAAATGAATCCCTTGAGCCCAGGGGTTCAAGGCTGCAGTGAGCAGTAATCACATCACTATATTCCAGCCTGGGTGAGACCCCATCTCTAAAAAAAAAATAATAATAAATGAAAAAATGTGCTTTATGAGGGCAAGTGCTCATTCCTTACCACATTGTGTCTCCTTAGCATACATCCAATCCAGGGTCCTATCCCTATCTAACATCCTGTATACTTATTTCCCTGTTTATTAACTCTCACTCGCAGAAGTCTATAAGCTCTTCAAGGGAAATAATTATTTTCTAATCTTATCTATCCCCAGAACCCAAAATAGTGCTTACACAGTATTTGTGCTAAACAAATATTTGCTAAATAAATGAATGCTATATATAATTTAATGGGTTTTTTTGGGTGTTTTTTGCCTTACCTTGATTGCTTTTTGAATATTTATGCATGAATCTCTTATGGTCTTCAGTAACCTATTGAACCGTCCCATCTCTTGGACAAGTACAGTATTCATGCTCTGAGTATAAGTTGTTGGGTATCTCCTCATGGCAGCCTCGACGTCAAAGTTGTTTGGAAGTTTGCCCAAGATATCACTAGCAACCTCATTCACTACTTCATCTGATGATTTTGCACCAGCACCTGCTGAACGAGACTATGAAGAATCCAAACTATAACTCAAAAATCCTCATAAAGGTCTAAGAATATCAGAATATGAAAAATCCTAAGGTAAATTTTTATAAGAAAGAACATTGCTCTCTATTTTATCCATGATCCCTCTCCACACAAAATTTATTAAAGTGATGATAACAGGCAGGGGGATGGATTTTCAAGGGAAAACTATTATTAGAGAGGAGGAATAAGGGCATGTAATGTGTTCAGAGACAAACGAGGATCTGCAGAAAGCAAATAAGCTGTATGCTTGGCTGCCTGGGTACAGGGGGAGTTGCAGATGCTGCAGATAGTGGAAGAAAAAGCATTGCATTGGTGGAGTGGCCAAGTGATGGTGGGCATTAAAACCCAGATGGGGGAAATCTCATCTTGCTTTGAGAAAGCAGGCCACAAAATATATTTGCTAATAACTTTGGTGTCTACTGGTTGCCAAAAGCAGAGATATAGTTTTCTCCTTGAACCAGGAGAACAAAGAAAATAAGCTCATCTCCTCCAAGCAGCTGGAAGAGTTATGGAGGAAAGACAGACTTTAGTGATTCACGTTGGAAGCAAGGAAGGAGAATTTCAGTTTCATTTTTGTTTTTTATATTTATGGTGGCATTGTGTAAATGAATCTATATTTTCTGAAAAAAAATTAAATCCTCAGGACAAATGAATATGGGGTGTGTGTTGAGAGAAAACAAATACTATTAGAATATAAATAAATATATCTCATGTTTTACCAGTCCAAGGAAATTGCATTTAGTCTTTTTTTTTTTAGATTTTGTTTCCTGGTTTCTATACTATAAATATTAGTATACTCAAAATTGATTCTGAAAATATTAACTATTTTCTTTTTTTAATATTAATTATTTTTACCTAAGTTTCTACTCTGACTTTTTTTTTTTTTTTTTTTGAGATGGAGTCTCACCTCTGTTGCCCAGGCTGGAGTGCAGTGGCACGATTTCCGTTCACTGCAACCTCTGCCTCCCGGGTTAAAGCACTTCTCCTGCTTCGGTCTCCCAAATAGCTGGGATTATAGGCGCCAGCTACCACACCTGGCTAATTTTTGTATTTTTAGTCGAGATGGGGTTTTACCCATGTTGGCCGGGCTGGTCTCAAACTCCTGGCCTCAGGTGATCTGCCTGCCTCGGCCTCCCAAAGTGCTGGGATTATAGGTGTGAGCCACCGCACCCAGCCTCTACTGTGACTTTTAACACTACCACATAGCACCATAATATCCTATACAGTTACACAATAAAATAATTACATGTTGGTACGTTTTAATTATGTGCTATTAAAAAAAAGAGATTCTCATATAATAATCCTTTATTATGATTCCATAGTACCAAGTTTACAACAAAATAAAAAAACAAATCATAGAAAACAAAAAGTGAGTATTTGGCTAAAACTAATGAAATATCTAATTCCATTATATTTAAATAATCATATGCTGATTTCCAGTAGTATTTTGGTGTGCATAAAAGGCAGTAAAAACTCATTAAAATATTCCCATATTCTAACAAGAGCTGTGCCTCTGCAAAAAAGCCAAATCCAGGTCTACAGTTCTTCAAAAAATGTAAAAAAAAATTTAGTAACACAAACATTCCCTTTCCCTATTTCTCACACACAAAGATCACATGATTGGGTAATAGGTTTTTGAAAGTAATATCCAACTGATACTGAGAATTAAGAGCAACTGGGTCTTATTTATTTATAATTATTTATCTTAGCTTTTTCCTCTTTACCATCTTTCTTTAGAGTTATCACAAATAACATCTGGAATCTTCTAAGGGTTATTTTCCTCTGAAAGATAAGTGGAATTCATTTTCAGAGACATCAGAAAGTTTAACCTTTTCAGAGATCCTAGACTGTTATCTAGTTTTATAATATTCTCAGTTGAAACAATTTTCCTATTCTAAATAGTGTGTGGCCATTAACCACAAACAAAGGAGCTCTGCACAAGCAAACTTCTTCACTCTGATAGCTTCCTCTTTTATTTCTTCCAAGATAAATTAGTTAAATACAAAAAGTCTTGTCATCATTAACTCGCTCTCCAGGCTCTGCAGTTCTGGTCTCTTTACCTCTGAATCGTGATAAACCCAATCTAGAATCACTGAACCACTGCTTACCCACTACTGTAACTGTATTTGCCAACCTGAGTTTGAGGATTGAAAGAGATTGTTTAATTATATGCTGAAAAGATACCTCTTGTGTATTTAAACGTATTTGTTTGGTTCGGAGTCATTTTCTGTTGGAATGACCCCACTGTTTTACATATGCTGTAATGTGGCACTCCTCATCAAGTTTAAGTAAAGCCAAAGGACACTGTAAATGTCCTGCTGTCAGACTGTTGTGTATTACATGCAATCTAATGCTCCTAAAGAGCTGCTCATTCATGTTTGCACATATACTTTTATGCCCAGGCAATAACTGATTTTAGTGCTATCAATATCTAAAATGGATGTAAAAACAGTCTTTGTTCCTTTTCCCTTATTAGAAAATGCCATAGTAGAGTAGACCAGAGATAGGAGTTGCATGGACTCTTGCGTTAGTAATAGCACACCACATTATCCTTCTAATTTTTAGCTTTTTAAGAATCTCTGGCTATCTGCCTTCTAGTTCTCATCCCACTTTCAGAATCTGGAAAGAGAATATGGCATAGTGGTTTAGAACACAAGATTCCGAAGCCAAACTGGTAGGAGCCAGACAGCTTGGTTTTCAGTCCTGATTTGAAATCATCCTAGCTGACTTTGGACAAACTACTTAATCTTTCTGTGCCTCACTTTTCTCACTGTAAAATGGGAATAGTCATAGTTAGACCCTACTTCATAGGATTGTCATTAGCATTGCATTGTTATACATAATAGCACTTAGAACAGCACTAGCACAGAGTAAGCACTATACAAAAGTATTAACTGTTGTCATTTTTACTCTGAGATGTCATAAAAAAAGATTAGTTACAATTCAGTTAATAGGATAACTTCCATGACTGATTATTCTTCCTTAATTCATCAAAATTTTATTGAATCATTATGGGAACTCTTGCCATTTGGACTAATTTCCTTTCAAAAACAAATTAAATTAACAACGGAGCATATTTTTTAAAGGAATAACAATACAAGATAGCTTCCTCTTTTATTCCTTCCAAGATAAATTAAATACAAAAAGTCTTGTCATCATTAACTCGCTCTCCAAGCTCTGCAGTTCTGGTATCTCTACCTCTGAATTGTGATAAACCCAATCTATCTCTTAATAGACAAGCAAGATTAGCAGGTGTTTTTCCTTAAAATGTACTGGCCTGTGTTCATGGCAGCTAAATTTTGGTGTCTTTGCAGACTGCCTTCCCACACCCCAATACGCTTACGCACTCTCCAGGAGAGCTGCGCCTACAAATTCTTCTCCTACCCTTTTAAATTCATTTTGTACTTACTATTGCAACCATATTTTAAATGTTATACTAATTTAAATCTGATAAAATATTAGTGTGAATGAAACTGTGTCCATGTAAATCAGGTTAAATGTTCTAGAACAACTGTTGAAATACTAGGGGACTGGAAAATAAAATAGGTAAAATTTTAGATGAATTCTCTCATCAAACTGCTTCCCAAGTATCTTTGAAATTCTTCTTCCTTTTTAAATACATTTAAAAGGGACACAATGTATGATGTATTTAGGTAGGGCAAGAAAGGCAAAATGAAACTCCTAGAAGCAGAATGATACTTAAAGAATATGTCTTGGTTCCCAAAAAAAGATTGATGAAAAAAAAAAAAACTCATAATTTCATGTGCTTAGTGTTCAAATCCTTATTTAAGTTATGTATTTTTGTCTTTTCCTTTAAATGTTTCTCCACTTGAACAGAATTGTGTAAGGAAGCCTGTTCAGTGTTGGCACATGTGCCTGGGAAGCATCCTTCCCAGGCCTCAGAAGCTAGCTCCTATACAGATCACACACCTGTGTAAGAAGAATGTTATCAAATAGCAGTTGAGTTTCTGACTGATCCTTAGTGATATCTGCATTGGCATTCATCCCAAAGATTTCTGGTGCTGGGGTCAGTGGCAGAGTCTTTGTGTATTCGATGTAGCTTTTGTGCTGCAGAGATGAATAACAAGAAGTCAGGAGGTTAGAAATCAATTACATTCTAGAACTTTTCACAGAAAAGAGGTAGTTTTCTTTCTTTTTTTTTTTTTTTTTGAGACAGAGTCTCGCTCTGTCGCCCAGGCTGGAGTGCAGTGGCCGGATCTCAGCTCACTGCAAGGTCCGCCTCCCGGGTTTACGCCATTCTCCTGCCTCAGCCTCCAGAGTAGCTGGGACTATAGGCGCCCGGCACCTCGCCTGGCTAGTATTTTTTTTTTGTATTTTTTAGTGGAGACGGGGTTTCACCGTGTTAGCCAGGATGGTCTCGATCTCCTGACCTCGTGATCCGCCCGTCTCGGCCTCCCAAAGTGCTGGGATTACAGGCTTGAGCCACCGCGCCCGGCCAAAAAGAGGTAGTTTTCAATACTCAAGTTAATGACTGGATAGGCCTGTGACACTGGACATTGAGTGCTTTCACTTTCTTTCAGCCTGGGCCAAAGTTTAAAAAAAAAAATATGTGCAGCCAGGTGCGATGGCTCACGCCTGTAATCTCAGCACTTTGGGAGGCCAAGGTGAGTGGATTATCTGAGGTTCAGAGTTTGAGACCAGCCTAACCAACATGCAGAAACCCCGTCTCTACTAAAAATACAAAATTAGCCAGGCATGGTGGCACACGCCTGTGATCCCAACTACTCAGGAGGCTGAGACAGGAGAATCACTTGAACCCGAGAGACAGAGGTTGTGGTGAGCCGAGATTGCGCCATTACACTCCAGCCTGGGCAAGAAGAGTGAAACTCCATCTCAAGGAAAAAAAAAAAAAAAAAAAGGAAAAAAAAAAGAACATATTTACAGAGAAAAAGAAAATGTACCATTCAATTGGAATGCGTTTTTTAATGGGGGAGGGGAATCCTGGTAACTTCATTTAGAAATTACCTACAGAGAAATCTTTGTGTCATATTTTGCTGATGACTATTCTTATCACAATAAAAATATTTCTTTCTGATTTACTCTGATTATTCTGTTTACTCTTACTGTAAAAAATCCACTCAATTCAAAAAAGTAAAAATTATTTAAAATTCTATTATTCTGAGATAATTACCATTAACATTATACTTCTTTTTATGCATACACACATATTTTACATTTTATTTAAATGGACTTCCATTAAAATTTCATACCGTCCTTGATGATCATATAATCATATACAAACATCCACACACACACACGGCAAAGGGGGTTTGGTCATGGATGGCTTTACGATTTGTGTCACTTTACAAACACCTTACTTCATCTTGCTGTTTTCTCACTTGGCAATTCATCATTGGAGATCCTGTTACCCCGGCTCCCATGCTGACTTGCTGTACCCAATCAGTGACCTAGGCTTTGGGAGTGATTTTTCCCTTTATCTATACCTACATCTGCCCTCGGTGAGCATTAATCCTAGTGGAACATGAGGTTAGGGTTGGGGGGGTTACAGTATGTGTTTCTGTTGCTTGTGTTTAACTTTCAATACATGCCCTTTGACTTCTGGGAATAAAATGAGAACCAACTTGATTGTCCTAGCAATCTCTAGAAATCCACTGTGATCATTAAACGCAGTGGACAGGACTGGAGAAGAGCAGAAGGGAATCTTGGTCTTGTGCTGCAGGTGGTTCTGTGACTCGCTGCCACCTTCTTACCTGTGTGGCCTTGGGCAAATTATTCTACTGTAATGAACCTGTTTTCTCATTTGTAAAAGGGATAAAATAATAATACCAATGTTAATTTGATGCTTTAGTGAGATAATTACTTGCAACTAACTTTCAAATAATTATAAAAATTAACTATTACTGCTAATAATATTTTGCTAATACTATCTCTTATGTATTTTCATTTTAATTGGGGACAATGTCTTTTTAGCCAAAGAACTGAGTTTATGATGACAGAACTTCAGGTCACTGAAAAAGCGTGAGACACATTTCTGATACTTCTTACATTACAGTGAACAGGTGCAGTTAGTACCGTACCTATACAGTACTAACTCCACCTATAACATGAGCTTTGTTTTATCCCATATGACTGAAGAAAGCACAGACAAGGGTAACAAAAAAACAAGGCCTGCAGCAAAATCACCATTTGAAAAATATCATCATTACCAAAATAATTTCACGTCTTACTGCTTTTAGTTTTTTTGAAGGGCATACTTACATCACCAGAAGGAGGAACAAAATAGATGCCACTTGAGTCGAATTTATAGTCTGAATTTTCAACTAATTCGGGATTGAAGAATTTATTTAGAATGCTGCGCAGCGTGCGCCGGTCCCAGTCATCTGTCACTCTGCCTCCATAATTGCATTCGCCGGTCATGTACCGGAGAGCCTCATACGGCAGTTCCTAAAATAGAGAGCGTGTGTTGGTCAACCAGTTATCAGTAGCATGTTACACAGAATCGTGTTTCTTGTTTTTTCCTATTATTAAATCAAACATCTTACAAAAAGTTCGCATTAACACAACTTCCCTTCGTATGCTTCCCTGCTAATTGTTTCCATTTTTTCCAGCGCCGTTCACTTCTGGATTTTTATTTCCATCCAGTCAGTGCTGACAGTGGAACTCCTCTATTAACTTGTTAATTTATTGTCTATTCAACCAAAATTATTTCAACACTGTGTGCCAGATACAAATGAATTAGATCATAATGTCATCTGTGAAAACTTTGCACAGCTGAGTGACATGCAAAGCAGATACAGTATAATTCAGAGGGCTGGGCATGGTGGCTCACACCTGTAATCCCAGCACTTCGAGAGGCCAAGGCGGGAGAATCACTTGAGCCCAGTAGTTTGAGAACAGCCTGGGCAACATGGGGAGACCCTGTCCCTACCAAAAAAAAAAAAAAAAACACACACACACACAAAACAAATTAACCAGGTATGGTAGCACATGCCTATAGTTCCAGCTAGGGATGGGGCTGAGCAGGAGGATCGAAGCTGCAGTGAACGATAATCGTGCCACTACTTTCCAGCCTGGGTGACAGAGCAAGACCCTGTCTGAACACAAAACAAAACAAATATATATATATATATATATAAAATATATATAAAACTCAGAGATCAGCAGTGTTACTTCACCACCTTTCAATATCCATATATATTTGACAATTTGAATCATATATATATACAATTGTACACTTTTTTTTTTTGAGATGGAGTTTCACTCTTTTTGCCCAGGTTGGAGTGCAATGGCACGATCTCGGCTCACTGCAACCTCCACCTCCTGGGTTCAAGTGATTCTCCTGGTACAGCCTCCCGAGTAGCTGGGACTACAGGTGTGTGCCACCACGCCCGGCTAATTTTTTACATTTTTAGTAGAGACGGGGTTTCACTGTGTTAGCCAGGATGGTCTCAATTTCCTGACCTCCTGATTCGCCCGCCTTGGCCTCCCAAACTGCTGGGATCACAGGCGTGAGCCACAGCGCCTGGCCAAACTGTATACTTTTTTTCACAAATTCTTACATGATTTCTTTTACAATTTCATAAAACATTCTTTGAAAATACTATTTTAATAGCTGTTTTCTAATATTAAACACTTTCGTTGCTTCTAATTTTTTAATGTGCTGAATTATGTTCATTAAATATACATTTCTTAAAATTTCTAATGATTCTTCAGTCTAGATTCCTGAAAAGGAAATTACTATTTTCTTTCCAAAGAAAGAAGCTTATAAAAAGCAATTTATAAACGTTACCAGTCTGCTTTTCCAAAAAGCTGAAGCATTTGTAGCAGCCAGTTTTAAAATCTTTGCTAATATGGTAGGTCAATAATAATATTTTAATTTGCATTTCTAGACTAACAGTGAGGTCCACAATTATTTCATATGTTTAATACATTTTGTTGTTCTTTTTAAACTAGCCTCCTATTTTTCCTATTAAAGTATTGTAGGGTTTTTTTTGTTAGTTTTTTGTTTTTTTGAGTCAGAGTCTTGCTCTGTCACCCAGGTTGGAGTGCAGCGGTGTGATCAGGGCTGTCTCCACCTCCAGGGTTAAAGAGATCCTCCTACCTCAGCCTCTCAAATAGCTGAGACTACAGGCATATGCCACCATGCGTGGCTAATTTTTGTACTTTATGTAATGGTGGGGTTTCACCATGTTGCCCAGGCTGGCCTCAAACTCCTGGGCTCAGGCAATCCACTGTCTCAGCCTCCCAAAGTGCTGGGATTACAGGCATGAACCACTGCATCCTGCCCTATTGTTTTAATAGTACTTCTTTGTATATACTCTTTTATAAACTGACTTACTTTTCAAATTTGTGGAAATAATTTTTCTACTTAGTTTTAAAAAGTATTTTATTATGTTCTTTAGTGTATAGAATTTTTAACATTTATTAAGGCAATGGTGTTGATTTTTCACATTGCAATTTATCCTGAGCATAAATATTTACACACCCACCAGCAGTAGAGAAAATTCTATTTTTCACTACTCAAGAAAACAGAGTATTATTATTTAGGAAAAAAACTGACAATAAAACAATATAATTATTTTTAATTCTGATTTTGACATTGGCACTTTCAAAATTCTTATTCACCATTTGTATTCTTTATTTTATAAATTATTCACTCTGATCTATTATGTTTTTCTAATTTGAATGATTATCTCCTTTTTCTTATTCAAAAGCTCTTTGTAAAGATTGAATCAGTCTTTCAGATAAAATTTTAAATACTTTATCCATTTTTATCTTTTACTTCTACGATGTTTATAATATTTTAATATAGCAATATTTTAAAATATTTTATGCTAGGCCAGGCGCAGTGGCTCATACTTGTAATTCCAGCACTTTGGGAGGCCGAGGCAGGTGGATCACTTGAGGTCAGGAGTTTGATACCAGCCTGGCCAACATGATGAAACCCCATCTCTATTAAAAATACAAAAATTAGCTGGATGTGGTGGCACGCACCTGTAACCCCAGCTACTCAGGAGGCTGAGAAACAAGAATCGCTTGAACCTTGGAGGCAGAGGTTGCAGTGAGCTGAGATCGTGCCATTGCACTCCAGCCTGGGCAATAGGGCAAGACTCTGTCTCAAAATATATATATATTTCAAAAAATATATTTTTATACTAAAATATAGTAATCTCTTGAGAATGTTTTCATCATTTTTGTGCTTTCTATGTCCTCCTTACAGTTACCTACTAAAATCTAAAGTGCATAGATCCAACATTCTAGTGATCCCACTTTGAGCAATCCTTTCAAGTGGAAACAGTAGCACTAGGGTAAGTCGTAGTGATTAGAGAGAGGAAATTTATTGAATTAGATGCTGGAAATTATAAGGCTTGTTATTTGGTAGAACTGGAACTTAAGGCAGTGAATTTAGGAGAACACGTGTCAGTGACAAAACCCTTGTGAAAAAACCAAATCGAATCAGGAAGCATTGCAGAACATTTATGTGCTTCCAACTGCAAATGTGAGCGGAGTTTGATGAGATACACACACTGCCTGGGCTTGTGCTGTTGACCCTCACCCCATAAAAATGAAATATAATAAGAAAATGAAATTTAGTAAGAAAACTCATATGCAAATCAAATAAGTAGTAAATGCGGTAGAGGTGGATCAGCTAGCCCCTGAGAAGGCTTTGTGATGTAGACAGATGAGATGTGGAGGAGGAGAATTTCATAAGGGTTAATCTTGGCCAACATGCCCCTGAGAGTCCATGAGGTAAATGCTATCTGTTGTTTCTCTCAGAAGTTCGGTCAAATCCAGGGCCAATTAAATTGAGGAGTGTTTTCCCCAGGGGTGGGTGGGTTGGTGGGCATGTAGATTACTAAAGCTTCTAGAAATAGTGGCAGTTTGCTGCTTGGATTGCTTCCCTGTTCCTTGTTACAAGAGGGTTGAGACAATGAGCAGTGAGAGAGAGTAGGTGAAAACAGGGCTTGAAGTCAACAACTAGCGTTCAAGGTTATATAAGAAGTTCATTTTAACCTTAATTAGCAAAAAACAAAAAGAAAATAAAATCTTAATTATCAAAAAAGGGGAAATGCTGTGTAAGCGGTCATTAAAATGAAGATCTCTATCTACTTTGAAAGTTATCCACAACATATGTAGGTAAAAAAAAAGTAAGCTGAAGATAAATATGCACACTATAATAATGTTTTTGAGAAAAAATTATGTGTGTATTGTGTTTATATATGTGTATCTATATATGCACAGGAAAATATCCAGGCACATATGCCCCAGGATGTGAAAATGGTTGCCTCGGGGATCTGTTAGGGTCACAATGAGGGGTGAGAGGTGGGTCTTACACACACACACACACACACACACACACACACACCCCTACCAAAACAAGAATGACAAAGCAACTGCCCATCTGTCAAGTAGATAATATATATCCACCTAAATTTTCTTCTTTTACACTTTTAATTTTTTCTATTTAGTCTTTTTTGATCCAACAGAAATTATATATGAAGAATCTACTTTAGCAAATAATGAATTATTCTAACTTCACTTGTCAAATACCTCTTCCGTTTTCTAATGTCGATTGTTCAAGAAGGAGTGTATTAGACTTAATAATATCAAAGTGAGCTATGAATCCACATTCCGCAAAGAATCCCTCTTTAACTCTTGATTATATGTGACTCAAGAATAGCAGTTTTGTCAAGTTTGCCATATAATTACTATGCTGGAGGAATGTCAAGCACTTGCTGACTTGTCATTTAATAGAAAGAACCACTTTGGTCAGTGAAACATGTCATTTAAAGATTCCTGAAGAAAGTGAAATAGCTCATACTTGTACCACATAATTATTTATCATTTTTTATTTAATACATTTAAATATCATATTCTTTCACTATAAATGAATTAAAGAAACACAGAAAAACATGCGCAAATTAGCCATTTTTTTTAAAAAAAATTCTATTGTTTATGCAAAGTCCTGAAAGTTAGATGGAGTTCAGCATTTAAAGAGATATAACACTTTTGAAATTACTGTTACAAATCCAACAGGCACTTAATTTATTCTCTCCAGCATTTAACAGGATGAACTATTCTTAACACTCTTTATTTACTCAGATTGCTCACTCCTGTTTTTTTCCTGGCTGCACCATCTGCCCTCCACGTCTTCTGTTCTCTCTACCACCAATGTTTTTTGGTGATCACCAACATATAATCTGTGTTCTCTTCTTTTTCTACAGCACAAGGCCTCCCCTTTAAATCTATTTTCAGGCTTCTCCTAACACTTGAATAATCTATAAATCTCTATTTTGTGCTCTCTCTTCCCTTGAGTTTTATATCTATATGCCAAGAGCCTAAAAGACATTTTTACCTGGATATCCACTCACCCATCTGCTCTATACTATTAATGCCTGGTTCTATTCCCTGTCTGGATTAATGAATGAAAACAACGCCAATCCACACCAGAAAACTCACATCAACCAAGGCTTCTCCCTCTCCCTTTACCATTGAATATCTAAGTCATTTCAATCATTTCCCCTACATATCCATTGTATCTCTACCATGTTCCCTAATCTTGCTCAAATGATTTTGTTTAGACTCTTATCGTTACCCACCTGGGTTATCATGATAGTCTCCTGTATTACTTTCCTATGACACCAATAGGTGGCTTAAAATAATAGAAATTTATTTTCTAACAGTGCTGGAGTCTACAACTCTGAAATCAAGGGACTGGCAGGGCCACACTCTCTCTCAAGCCTCTATAAGGATTTTTCCCAGCCTCCTCTAGCTGTAGCTCCAGATGTTCCTTGGCTTGTGGCAGCACAACTCCAGTCTCTGCCTCTGTCTTCACATGGCTGTCTTCCTCTGTGTGTGTTCAGATTTCTCTCTTTTTATAATGACACTAGTCATATTAGCTTAACAGCCCACCCTACTCCCATATGACCACATTTTAACTTAACTAATTATACCCTCAATGACCCCATCCCAAAATAACGTCACATTCTGAATTACCATGGATTAAGACTTCAACATGTCTTTTACACAGCTCAACTCCTAGCATCTCCTAAAACCAGTCTGCCAGCTAAGTCTCTCTAATCCACTCTCCATTCTGTTGCAAGAGTGATATTTCTAAAAGGCAAAAATAGTCTCCAGAAAGCACACCAATAATAATAGAATAACCACCAAATTAGTTTGCATGGCATAATGTTCCAAATCACTCATAGGTAACCAAAGTTTTTCACTGATTTGTACTTTTTTTAAAGACTATTTTTAAAGAATAGTTTTAGGCTCAAAGCAAAATGGAGCAAAAGGTATAGGGATTTCCCACATATTCCCTTGTCCCCATACATGCATAGCCTCCTCCAGTATCAACATTCACGACCAGAGTGGCACATGTGTTCCAAATGATGAGCCTACACTGTCACATCATTCATTAGGACACAAAGTCCACAGCTGACATTAGGGTTCACTCCTGGTGCTGTACATTCTATGGATTTGGACAGTTTCATAATGTTGTGTATATATCATTATAGTATCATATAGATATTTGTGCTGCCCTAAATAAAAATTATCTGTGTTCTACCTATTCATCTTTCTTTCCTACGTAAGCCTTGGGAACCAATAATCATTTTACTGTCTCCACAATTTTGCCTATTCCAGAATGTCATATAGCTGAAATCACAGACTACATAGCCTTTTCAGACTGTATTCTCCCACTTAGCAATATGCATTTAAGTTTCCTCCATGTCATTTTACGGCTTAATAGCTCATTTCTTTTTAGCATGGAATAATATCCCATTGTCTGAATGTATCACAGTTTATCCATTCACCTACTAAAGGACAGCCTGGTTGCTTCCAAGTTTTGCCAATTATGAATAAAGCTTCTACACATGCCTATATGCAGGTTTTTGTGTGGACCTAAATTTTCAACTGCACTGGGAAAATAGAAAGGAGCATGATTGCTGGATCATATGGTAAAAGGATGTTTAGTTTTATAAGAAACTGCTGAAGTATCTTCCATAGTGGCTGTACCCACATCAGCAGTTAATGAGAGTTCCTGCTGCTCCACACCCTTGTTAGCATTTGGTGGTGTCAATACTCCAGATTTTGGTCATCCCAATAGATGTGTAATGGTCTCTCATTGTTTTAGTTTGTATTTCTTTGATGACATATAATGTGGGGAGCATCTTTCATATGCTTACTTGTCATATTGTATATATGTATTAGTGAGATGTCTGTTAAGATCTTTGACCCCTTTTTAAATCTGGTATTTTGTTTCCTTATTGTTGACTTTTAAGAGTTTGTTGGATATTTTGGATAATAGTCCTTTATCGGATATGTCTTTTGCAAACATTTTCTCTCAGTCTGTGATTTTTCATTTTTGTTTTTGTTTTTTTTTTTTTTTTTTTTGTTTTTTTTTTTTTTTTTTTAAGACGGGGTCTTGTTTAGCTAGGACTTGTATTAACTAGGACTTCTAGAACAATGTCGAAAAGCAACAGTGAGAAAGGATATCATTGCCTTGTTCCTGATCTTGGTGGGAAAGCTTCTAGTTTTTCACCATTTAAGTACAATTAGCTGTAGGTTTTTTGTATATTTGTTTAATCAAGTTGAGGATGCTCCCCTCCATTCCTAGTTTACTGAGAGGTTTTTTGTTGTTGTTGTTGTTTTGCTCTGTTTTGTTTTAAATCATGAATGAGTTGGATTTTTTCAGATGTTTTTTCTGCATCTATTGATATGATCATGTGATTTTTCTTCGTCAGCCTTTGAATTCATTAACTTAATTTGTAATATAAACCAGCCTTGCATACCTGCATACTTTTAACTGACTCTTCACTATAGAATATAATATTTTAAACTAGAACATACCCTACAAGTGTTCAGAACAAACTGTTAAATGGAAGAGCTTCTCAACCTTTTTTTTTTTTTTTTTTTTTTTTTTTTGTATTAAAAAGTGTAATTATAGCTTGAATACTTCCTCAGGCTCTGTATCACTGCATTTTTGCTGCCTTATTAGTGTATTTTTTGCACAAATGTTACTACAAGAAAATAGCTCATTAAATTTATGATTCTTTTGAATGTTTTGTCAAATTTAGATTCTGCAAAATTGAAGGCTTTCTGAATTCATTCTATAGAATAGGAATTTGTCCGATGAAACATAGAAGCTCAAATAAAAGATTCTTTACATAAGGTTAGATACAGTATCTGAACTCTCAGTATTTATTTTGTTCAGTTTCTTCTTTACTTTTGTAGAGATAGAATCCAATGCCTTTCTGTTTGTAAGCCTTTTTAAAAAGTCATAATTTACGAAACGTTTCAAAAACTAAAACTTTTTAATACTCAATTGATGAAATGATTTAGTTACAGATTTCAAACTAAATTTGAATAAAATTACCAAAATTTAGAGCATTAGCTTTCAGAAAAAGGCTTCATATTTTTCCAGGACATTTAGGTTTATTTATCAAGTGCTTCTTAAAAGGTACAGGCATGTCGAAAATCCCATTAATAAGTAGCAAAGAGAGAAAGGGTACTGCCATGCTGCGTGCGTATGAGTACATCAGAATTGGAGAGGCTGAAATATGGTTGATGTGACAAGATTAGGCTCTTTGGCTTCTTTCCAGAATCTATACTCCAGGTTAACACCAATGGCTTAAATAGATTTTTTTTCCCTGACAAATGGTCCAAACTTTGGAATAACGGTATAATGACATTTTCCTAAAAACAAAGTCACACTCCACAAAAGAAGAAAACTGGTCTGTTTGCTTTTTACATTTTGGAACCCGGTTGACTAACAGTCTTCTCAAGTCCTTTTCAAAATAAGTATAATATCATTTTTGGATCTCCCAAAGTGTTTATGTAATCAAAATAAATGATATAACATGGGTTTCTAATAGACAAACTGATGTCCTAACTACCTAGTATAGCAGTTATAATATCCTAGGATAATAAAGTACTACTTAATAAGCTGTTGGGAACTACTCTCCTATTCATTTTGTAAGAATAGAAATTAATCAGAAGTGCCCACTTACTGTAGCACACTTATAGCATGATAAAGAACAACATAGGTAATGTCCTTGCTGTGATTTTTATGATACCTCATACTGATTCAGGAACATGTGGAGTTGCTGTACACTGATTCTCAGATCAGTCTCATTGAACTCATAAGGAATATTCCAACCTAGGGGTCCAAATTTCCGTCTTTCTTGTACCAAAGCATGAAAGAAACACAGGCCATAAAGCAATTTCTTGAATTCCTCCTGTAATGAGAAGAAATGATGCCACATCATTATTTTCTCCATATACTGCATTATATTTACCATATTTTAAAATGAAAGCAAATTCCTTTCACTTGTAAATAGCATAGGGATATATTCATCCCTAATTATAATTATAACAGAATTAAGTATGTTTCTACAGCTCTTCAGGCAAAGTATATCTATCTGTGTACATGGTCACATAGCTATGCACACATAGCTATGCACCCCAGGTTTTTAGGAAGCATGGGAGGCTCACCTAACTTAATCCTGTGTTACAGATTTTGGAGGTCTTTACTGAAGCATCATAAGGCAACACATAACAATTCCAATGTGGTGCTCCCAGATCACCATGGAGAAATGTCAAAGGATATAATTCAAACTGATTAGAGATCTGTAAAACCCACAAGGAAAATAGGAAACAGGGAAGATAGAACTAGAAAGAGGATTTGTGAAGAGATTTCCTGGGAGGGAACAGCTGTTATGCTGGGAGTCCCCTTCCCCTAACCCCCAGTGGGGAGGGTTGTGTGGGGTCTACTCTCTAAGTTCGAGTTAGTGAGAAGGAATTGATGGGGCCACATGGAGAGCTGACACATGTGCCCTGCAGTTGGGGCAGGGTGGAAAGTAGGGAGAGGATGGTAAAAGTGAAGTCGCCACACTCCTCCTACAGTGGGCCCATCCGGTGGGAATCTCAAGGAGCAGACAGGGAGTGTGGGCTGAGAATGGGAGCTGGGGGTCATTTTAAAGGTGCCCTGGTCAAGAACACTTCTGCCACAGGATGAGGACACCCCAAGGGTAAGAGCCTGTATGAAGGGAGTGCTGGAGAACCAGAAGCTGAGGAGAATTTGGAGCAGCCATCTCGAGTAGAGGCACTGCCAAAGGTGACAGAGTCACAGTCACAGGAGTCCAGCAGGGGAGCCGAAGGAGAACCCATGAAAACACTCACAAGAGATTTCACAAAGAGCTCAACAGTCAGCTTTAAATGATTTGTCAAGTCTAGAGAGCTGTAGGCAATAGCAGCCCCCATCAGGAATTTCTGCCTCTCCCAGCCTTACCCTCACACACACTTGCTGCTGAGCAGTCTGCATCAGCAGCTATCAAGTGCAGGAGGAGTCACACAAAGAAAGATGCCAACTCCATCTTCCCCCAAGGGCAGGAAGTCCATCAACTACAGGCCCAAGGTGAGACACTGAGAAGTGGAAACCTAGATTTTGAATAAAAGTTGAAGTAATGATCAATATATTACATCATACTTCTTGGTTTTTGAATCAAGGCTGGCTTTGCAATTTAAAATGACTATAGAACACTTTACTACCTAACAGTAATCAGAAAAGTCACAGAAATGACCTCTTATACAAGAGCAGGGGAAGGGTTTCCCTCATAGAATAAATTTGAAAGGGGGAGTGGGAGACAAAAGAAAAAGTAGCATAAATTTAACCACAGAGGTTAAACATGCTGGGCTAATTCTGGACTATTTTCAATATATTAGAGAATTGAGCAAATCAGTAAATGTGCTGATATGTTGAAAGCTAGGCTTCTCATCGCAGAAGAAGGGACATACAAATATGGAATGAGGAAAAGCAAAAAAGATATCTGAGAAGAGTGACTGAAATTAGAGGCATTAGTATGAATTCATCACTTATAAAATATGTATGTAGTATTTATGTGCACATGAACTTGTCTGCATGCATGTGTATGTATATTCGTATATTTGCATGTAGGTGTGCATGTATATTTGCACATTTGTGTATGTGTGTACATGTGTATACTTCTAAGTTCTCTCCACTGAAAGCATCAAGAAAACACAGATAATGCAGTAACAATAAGCTCCTCTAACACCCAAACCATGCTCTCTAATGCCATTCTCCATTAAAAGGAAACGGCATTCTTCAGAAAACTGGCTGATTCCAGAGCTGGGGCAAGATGGGTATACCATGAGCCTGGAACATCTTATGTCAGAAAGTAAGAGGTACTACTGCTACTAATCATCAGATAATAGAATATTTTTTAAAAAATATGGAACCTATACCACGTACAGAGGAAGCAGTTTGAACGAGCCCTAATCGACGAACTCTGGAACAATCTGAGCACCAAAAGACTCAAGTATAGCAATGAAAATACTTAATGTACCATTGAGGGGGAAAAAAAAAGCCTAGGAATTCATAGTCCATGCCAATTAATGGATACACAAATGGCGGAGAAGGGAGAACTGTCACTTACAGTAGAGTGCCAAGTGTTGAATGTGGAAGGGAGCATGCGGGTGGGAAATAATATTTTTACAATCGTCACAGGAATAACTGGATCAGGTAAGAATCATTAATGATTACTAAGTCTGGGTTAGGACTGGATTTTGAAGAGGAATGGGATATTTTCATGGTGCTAAAGTATCTCCCCCACAGACCGATTATTCATGGCAAAGGGGAAAGCAGTTATTATACAGTGAGGAAATAAGGCAATACTTTGTCTTGGTGATCAGAATTAGTATCATCAATGAGGGACAAATGGCATCATGTGCCTCCAGATGTGATCTCTGAGCATACAGCATCACCTACGGAATATCTTGGCTAAAATTGAATCACCTGAATCTAATTATGAGAAAACATTAAAAAAAACCAAAATGAGAAATTTATTAAAAACCAAAGAGAAAGTCCTAGACATAGTAAACAGGCAAGAGAAAAAAATAAGACATCCAAATAGAAAAAGAAGAAGACAAACTCTTCTCTCTCTTTGCTGACAATATGATTCTATACCTAGAAAACACCAAAGACTCTGCCAAAAGACTCTTAGAACTGATAAATGACTTCAGTAAAGTTTCAGAATACGAAATCAATGTACAAAAATGAGCAGAATTTCCATACACCAATAATGTTCAAGCTGAAAACCAAATCAAGGACACAATCCCATTTATAATAGCTGCCTTCCTTCCCACACAATACCTAGGAATACATTTAACTAAGGAGGTGAAAAATCTCTACAAGGAGAACCACAAAACACTGCTGAAAGAAATCACAGGTGACTCAAACAAATGGAAAAACTCCACGCTCATGGACTGGAAGAATCAATACTCTTAAAATGGCCATACACCCCAAAGGAATATACACACTCAACACCATTCTTATCAAACTATCAATGTCATTTTTCACAGAATTAGAAAAAACTAATTCTACAACTCATAAAGAACCAAAAACAGCTTGAATAGCCAAAGCAATCCTAAACAAAAAGAACAATACCAGAGTCATCATATTACCCAACTTTAAATTATACTACAAGGTTACAGTAACCAAAACAGCATGGTACTGGTTAAAAAAAGAAAAAAGAAAAGAAAAACAGACACATAGACCAATGGAAAAGAATAGCGAACCCAGAAATAAAGCTGCACACCTACAGCCATCTACTCTATGACAAAGTTGACAAAAATAAGCAATGGAGAAAAGATTCCCTATTCAATAAATGGTACTAGGATAGCTGGCTAGCCATATGCAGAAGAATGAAACTGGATCCCTACATTTCACCATATTCAAAAATTAACTCAAAATGAATTAAAGACTTAAATGTAAAAATTCAAACTATAAAAATCCTAGAAGAAAACGGAGGAAATACCCTTCTCAAAACTGGCCTTAGAAAATAATTTTTGGCTAAGTCCTCAAAAGCAATTGCAACAAAAACAAAAATTGACAAGTGGGACCTAATTAAACTAAAGAGCTTCTGCACAGCAAAAGAAACTATCAACAGGGTAAAAAGATAACCTTCAGAATGGGAGAAAATATTTGCAAACTATGCATCTGACAAAGGTCTAAAACGTCCAGAATCTATAAGGAACTTAAACAATTTAGCAAGCAATAAACAAATAACCCCATTAAAATGGGCAGAAGACATGAACAGACACTTCTTGAAAGAAGACATACAAGTGGCCAAGAAACATATAAAAAAGTGCTCCACATCACTAATCATCAGAGAAATGTAAATCAAAACCACCATAAGATACCATCTTATACCAGTCAGAATGGCTGTTACTAAAAAGTCAAAACACAATGGATGCTTGTGAGGCTGCAGAGAAAAGGGAATGCTTATACACTGTTGGTAGGAACGTAAATTAATTTAGCGACTGTGGAAAGCAGTTTGGAGATTTCTTAAATAACTTAAAACAGAACTACCACTCCACCAAACAATCCCATTACTGCATGTATATCCAGAGAAGATAAATCATTCTACTCAAAAGACACATGAACTCGTATGTTCTCAGCACTAATTGCAATAGCAAAGACATGGAATCAACCTTAGAGTACATCAGTGGTGGACTGGATTAAGAAAATGTAGTACTTATACACTGTGGCATACTATGCAGCCATAAAAAAGAATGAAGTCATGCTCCTTGCAGCAACATAGATGCAGCTGGAGGCCATTATCCTAAGCTAGTTAATGCAGGAGCAGAAAACCAAATACTGCATCTTCTCACTTATAAGTAGGAGCTAAACATCGGGTAAAGACAAACACAAAGAAGGAAACAATAGGCCAGGTGCGGTGGCTCATTCCTGTAATCCCAGAACTTTGGGAGGCCAAGGAGGGCAGACCACTTAGGTCAGGTGCTTGAGACCAGCCTGGCCAACATGGTGAAACCCCATCTCTGCCAAAAAAATACAAAAATTAGCCAGGTGTGGTGGTGTGTGCGTGTAGTCCCATCTACTCATGAGGCTGAGATGGGATAATCATTTGAGCCTGAGAGGTAGAGGTTGCAGTGAGCTGTGATTGAGCCACTGCACTCGAATCTGGGCAATAGAGTGAGACCCTGTCTCAAAAAAAAAAAAAAAAAGAAAGAAAGAAAGGAAGAAAGGAAGAAAGAAACAATAGATACTAGGGACTACTAAGGGGAAAGGGAGTGAGGGGGCAAGGGCTGAAAAATGGTTGGGTACTATGCTCACTACCTGGGTGACAGGATCATTCATATCCCAAACCTCAGCATCACTCAACATACCCATGTAACAAACCTGTAAATGTTTCCCCTGAATCTAAAATAAAAGTTGAAAGTACAAAAAAAAAAAATACACACACACATACATTAAAAAAAAAAAAAAAAAAAAAAAAAAACCGGGGGAGATGACTTCTTCAGAGATATCAATGTCATAAAAGACAAAGAAAGGCTGGGGAAATGTGCCAGATTTAAAAAGATGAGGCAATTAATACTAAACCAATACTGTCATGGACAGGAAAATGCTCTAATGGACATTACTGCATCAACTGACAAAACTGAAACACAAATGATAGATTAAATAACAGGGTATCCTTCTTAAACTTACTAAAAGTAATAACTATACCAGAATAAGATAATATCCCTATTCTTACAAAATTTACATCAAAAAATGTAATGATAAAGGGCCATCATATATCTAACTTAACTAATTTACATGTACCTGATGTGGGGGCGGGGGAGGAATGGTGAGGGGAAGAGGAAGAGAGAGGAAACACAAATGATGAAGCAAAAGGAATAAAATGTTAACAGGAAATGAATATGGGTAAAAAGGTGTAGGATGCTCCTTGTACTATTGTTATTTGTTTATTTAGAAACAGGGTCTTCTTGCTCTGTCACCCAGGCTGGAGTGCAGTGAGGTGATCATGGCTCACTGCAGCCTTAAACTCCTGGGCTCCCTCTCTCCTCAGCCTCTTGAGTAGCTGGACTATAGGTGTGTGCCACCAAGCCTGGTTAATTTTTTATTTCTATTTTTTATAGAGCTATGGGTCTCACTATATTGTCCAGGCTGACCACAAACTCCTGGCCTCAAACCATCCTCTTGCTTCAGCCTCCCAAGGCACTGGGATTACAGGTGTGAGCCATCATGCCTGGCCCTTGTACTGTTTTTTTGCTTGCAATTTTTCTGTAAGATTAAAATTATTTTCAAATAAAAAGTTAAAACAAAAATTATGATGTGCTGTTTTGGCATTTAATGAGACTTTGGTTTTGGTTTGGGCTGTGTTTCATAAATTCCTGGACTCCAATATATGCGACTACTGCTGGAGAGACCTTTTGATCTAGAAAAAAGGGAGGGTTTGAGTTAAATTTTGCAAAGAGGCTCTGTCTAGTCCATCATATGCAGAAATGCCCTCACCACCTATCTGGGAGTAACCTGCTCTCTCTGGGCCTAATCAATGCAAAAGCTAGTCCTATGGCAGGTCTTAGAAGCTTAAGAGGTGGTTTGACTTAGTTTTAAATATAGGCCCCCCCCCTTTTTTGTAGTACCCAAGACTTTTGTTTAATGAAAGTACTTCTTTATTTTTAATGTTTTCTTTTGATGTGCATTTAAAACAAATTCAGACATCAAGCGTGTGAGCTTTTTAATAGCAAAAACTTACGAAGGTTCATAACCCCTCTTAAAAAGAAACTCTTCCATTTTTAATTATGGCAAAACGCTGTGAAACAATTTTAGGTCACAGACATTCACATACACAATTCTAATCATGAAAGCAGTGGGTGGTTTCCCTGCTTGCCTGGTGACGCTAAAAAAGACCCTTATGAGTCCCATCAATCAAGGAGTAAAATCATTTTGGCTCTCATTATAGTTATATGAAGGAAATATTTTCATGTTTTAATTTAGAGACATGGCTCCAAATAGCACAAGGCTCAGTTAATATCCTGAAACAAGATTCTCCAACCTTGCAGATTTGTACTGGGAATGTCTTACAGCTGACTTTCTAAATAGAAAGCTACATTATTAATGACACCCCAAAAGATCTCAGCTGAGCAGGAATGAGGCTGGTGCTAAAATTAAAATAAAATATTAATAAAATTGACTTCAGCACAGTCAATAATCAGTTATCAAAACCTACTGCACTGCGGTGCAGGAGGCCTATTTAATTTTTAGTTTTACTCAGTGCACACATCCATGATCACCAGGGGCCACTTGGACTGCTTTACAGGACCGAGGTAACAAGACTTAACCATTACTAACAGGCTTTTTGCAGCTGCCAAAGAACTCTGGATCAGAGATCGGGTCCATGAGGTATGATCGAATGATATTAGCCCGTAAACCTTTTGGTGCTTCATTGGTCATTTTCACTCCATTCTGCAGTACTGACACAGGGAAATTTGGAGATGAGTAACTTGTCAGCCACATTCGGAAATCTGGATGTGTTGACTCTGGGCTTAACTCCTGTAAGAAAATAAATCAGATACAAAAGGGTAAATAAAACCCAAAGAAAATCTCAAGAGCATACATATGAAGGATGAGTTGGAAGGGGGAGGAAGTATTTTTACAAAGTAGAAATGTAACTGCTACAATTTTCGGCAAAAGCTTTAAAATCTGATTCTGCTCCTAAAACAATAATGCATAGTTGAGAAGGCCCAGCGTGTTATCATTCTCCTTGGTAACATTAATTCACATGACTATAAAGTTTACAAAAGTGCTATATAATTCAGAGTTGGTCCAAATAACTAAGACATTCCCAAAACTTTTGTATGTGCACTGATGTTGCTGAAATATTTACAGAAATAATTCTCTGTCCCAGGGCTAGATTAAGACTAATCCATTTTTCTTGCTGTAGCCAGGTTGTTAGAATACACAACGCACTCAGATAAGTCAATATTAAACCAAGCAGAAATTAGATGAGAGAGAGTATTTTAAAGGTGAGAAAAACTGGGGTAGTCTGAAACATCAAAACTTAGTACTAATCGCTCTATTTATTCAAGGGGATGGTCACACCTGGACTGCCAAGGGTAACAAAACACTCAATTAGCACCATTGCAAGGCCGTATAGGGCCTAGGAAGAATTATCATGGACCTTTCCCTCCCTTCCTGTCCAGTCCCACTTCCTACTGCTACCTCCCCCACTTGTCAATGTCAGTGTTATCTATGTTTCCTGAAATGGCAAATCTTTATCGGTAAAAAAAAAAACCCCTGAGCATTCCTATGGTGAAGGGGTGGATAAGGAAGGAGGCATAGATGTCTATGTTTTTTAATAATAATATGGTGGGTGAAGCACCATTCTTTTTCTCCTACCAGCTGCCCTATGGTCTAGTGACTTCAGTAACATGATTAATGGGAATCTGAGCCAATCCATCAAGGACAGATTTCTCTCTCACAGGACTCGGTGATGGGTATATATAATGCAATTCAACAGGTCATGAGAACAGTCTGGAGACAGATGAATCATAAGCAGACAGGCACAAATATAAAACCTCTGATAGGCCAGGCATGATGGCTCACACCTGTAATCCCAACTCTTTGAGGGGCCAAGACGGGCAGATCACCTGAGCTCAAGAGTTCGAGACCAGCCTGGACAACATGGTGAAACCCTGTCTCTACTAAAAATACAAAAATTTAGCTGTCCATAGTGGGGAGGGCGCCTGTAATCCTAGCTACTCAGGAGGCAGAGGCACCAGAATCGCTTGAACCTGGGAGGCGGAGGTTGCAGAGAGCCGATATCGTGCCACAGAACTCCAGCCTGGGTGAGAGATTGAGACTTCATCTCAAAACAACAACAACAACAACAAAACACCTCTGATACAAGGTGTGAAACATGAGGAGATGTTGTAAGGCAAATGGTAAAAAGAATAGTTTTTCAGGCAGAAATTACATCAACTATGATGACCTATATTCTTGAGAAAGTGCGCTGCACCAATAAAAGTGAAAGAAGTTCAAAAGGCTGGAGCATAGAAGTCATGATGAAAGTGGCCTGAGAAGAAACTGGAGAAGTAGGCAAAGGTCAGGTTCTAAAGGGTGCTGTAGGTCATGTTGGGGGTTTGAACTTTGTTGTGCGTGCCTTGGGAGGCCATCGAAAAGAGTCAGGCAGTGAAGCAATATCCATTCACTAATTCAATAAATATCTACTGATTGTATCCTATGGGCCTCACTGTTCAAGGTGCTGGAGGGAAAGCAGAGGATACAACAGATAAAGACAAAGTCACTGTCCTCATGATGCTTACATTCTAGTGGGAGACATGGCCAGAACAAACTGGTGCTAAGTGACATAAAGAAAAAACAAAGCCAGATGGGTGGATGGTGCAACTTCTATCATCACCATGGTTATTTAGGAGGGAATTAGGAGTGGGCTAGAGTCAAGCGTAGTTCCAGAGGATTCATTTTCTCTGTGTTTGTTGAGATCAATTGCCAGGCTTTCTGTTTACTCAGTTGAGCTACATGGAGTTTTTTTCCTGAACAGGGAAGTCCCATGACCCACTGCAAGGTGGGTGGGAACAGTACCCTTTTGGTTTCAGATTGATCTACTGTGGCAGGGTAACTGGCCAACTGGGAGAGAAGTAAAGAAAAGTGACATTCTGAAGCCTTTGAGTTTAGAGTGCCACATGAATTTCACCTTGAACAGTCCTCCTTGGTTACTTTAGGCTATTGTTATAAAAAGGAAGTTGATACGTGTCTACCCTGTGATTTACTCTCCTCCTCGAGTCTGCTGCTCGGGATTGAGGATATTTCCATCTCACTGGATGAGCCCTTGTCCCCGTTAAGAGGGATTTGCCAAGGCCTGGCTATGTTCTCACCTCTGTTCCTCCAGATCTGGTTTTCAATGTGAGCCTCTCTCTCCTGGAATCTAGTCAAAGCACTAACCTGCAACTCTCCAAATTAGAGAGGAATGGAGCTACCTGAATGTTATGTATATTACTAATTAGATTCCGGGAATACAATCTAATAAGTATAAACTTGCATTTTTACCTCACAGACTTTCTCAAGGGTTGGCATCCAAGACGTGGCAAGGTGACAATTCTGAAGAACAACCCAGGTTCCTTCCTTGACAGCTTTTTCTAACATCTTCATAGCAATGGGCCCTTGGCCTTGACCAAGAGATAAAGAGCTAAGTTTTGATCCCCCATACCCCTGTGTACAAGAATAGTAAAGACGTTATTTAAAATCACATTTTAAGAAACATCAATATTGTTATTTTTTAAAATGTTAACATTAACTATATTACAATTTAATTGGGTCAAATGTCTCAAAAAGTCAAACACATG